>NC_133333.1:91661779-92261779 GCF_042186555.1 Aquarana catesbeiana | reverse complement strand
GGAGAGGGGACAGGAGAAACCTCTGTCTTCAGCCAACCCTTTCAAAACCAGGCATATGTCAGTAAACCAAAAGTAGTCCTGATCGCTTATATCTTCCTGATCTCCCAATCACCCAACAGGCAACCCGTGTCTAATGTCCACTGTTCATAATATGAGTTGTTAACAGATAAAAGATAAAACAGCAGATCTTCTCATACCTTGCTTCTTTTTTCACAGTGAAGCGGATACTTAGCAGAATTTGCTTTATTAACGTTGCACCCCGTTGCAGGGCTCCGGCCTCAGATTCTTGAGATAAGCTGCTGCTCCGCCCCGTGACCTCCCGAATCAGGACTCGTTTGCTTTTGCCGATCCAGCCCGACCGCAGCATCCTAGCCTCAGAAGGGAGAGGATGTTCCGCTGACGGCCTCGACTCTGCCGGGCACAACACACCTGGGAGTGCTCACAGCACCGCAACCGCAGCTTCAGCAGGGGGGATAGGCTAGACAAGTTGGCGGCCACACGCTCGTTCTTGTCTGGGTGTCCCGCGGTCTCTCACCCCGCGAGGCATCCTCCTAGACGCTCCGTCTCTGCACCTCCACTGGAGCCGGCGCTAGGCTCCTCCCCCGTGCGGACGTCACACGCACATCACGTCCCAAGTGTAGTGTGGGGAATGACTGTTCTTATACATCTACCCCACATTTTCATGTTCAACCGTTTAGGGAGCAAGCCAAGAGCAGAGCTCTGAAAACTTATAATTAACCTTATACAGTATATCCCATTACTCCTTGCAGATTACAGTGGGTCAACTTGCACACCTTTATTTGCCTTGCCTCACATACTGAAGGTATTAAAAAGATTGTCTGTGATATACAGTTGTACCACAACACCCGATTTCAAAATTAGGTGGAAGCCCAAGTTGACACTGCAAAGACTAAAACTTGGTGCGGAAAGTACATAGCAAAATGTAATGGTTTCAAGATGCGGAGTATTACTAACTTGGACCAGGCAGAAATGCTTGCAATGGCATATATGGATAATAGGAATTCTTTGAATTAGGTGTGTCAAGAGTACAAGAAATCAGGGACCAACTTTGGTGACCATGCAAAATAACACAGTGCAGGGAACAGCACCTACAGACTTCCAGAGATTGACCACTAGAGATGGGCGAACGGTTCAACCCGAGCATAAGTTTGGGCTGGACTTTCGTTGTATGAACGGTCGACGAACAGCCGAACAGCAGAACAAACAAACAGGCCGTTTGACCATTTGTTCGCCCCCCCCCAACCAACCACAATGCATTGCGGTGCTGGACAGTGCATTGCAAGCCCTGATTGGCTGGAGCAGTGAAAGCTGATGATGATGAGGTCACTGATCCAACTTGGGTGCCAGATAGAGCAGAGGAGGAAACTGAAGGTGAGGCAGCACAACCCCCAAGGAGGCCGACTTCAAGAAAGAATAGAGAGCAGCCACCCTATTCCATCACATTCTGCAGCTGTTATCTCCCGGCCCACTCCCCAAAGCTCAGTTGCCTGGGCTTTTTTCAGCACATCTGCAGCAGATCCCACTATTGCTATCTGCAAACTGTGTCACAGGTACATCAAATGTGGCAAAAACACCAACCATATGCATATCATTGCAATTTTTTTTGCCTTCATCAAGAGCACCTCTATAGGGTTACAGTGGGAAGGCGCCCCAACACCCAAAGAGTAATTTTTCCTGCACCTGTTTGACAGGTGCATATCATTGCAATTTTTTACAGCAAGGCCAATTCTTGCTTTCATCAAGATTATCTCTAGGTTACGGTGGGAAGGCGCCACCGACACCCAAAGACCAATTTTTATGCACCCGTTACTTCTATACAAAGTCAAAATGACACCAGATTGTATCCAAAAAATCTCTAATCTTTTTCCCAGTGCACTACATTGTGGCCTCATCATACACACTGGCTCCCCAGCTGTTGCTGAGCAAAATAAAGGCAGCTTGCAGGGAATATGTAATTTTTTTTGGCTTTATAAATGCAATTATTGCTGCAGCAAATTCTAGACATGGTACAGATCTGCCACTTTACAGGTAGACTAAGGGGACACCCAGGCACTACATTGAAAGGGATTTTTCCTTTTTAGGCTTTCACTTTAAAAGTAAAAAAAAAAAAAAAAAAAACACTGCTCATTTAAAAATGAAGTTTTTCACAAACTTTTTTTTTATTGATACATTGCTGTTTGCTGTCTGTTTGCTGTTTGCTGTCTGTTTGCTGTCTGCTGTCTGTTTGCTGTCTGCTGTTTGCTGTTTGCTGTCTGTTTGCTGCTTGCTGTCTGTTTGCTGTTTGCTGTCTGTTTGCTGTCTGTTTGCTGTTTGCTTTCTGTTTGCTGGGTTGCATTTTTGGGGCTTTTCCTTTTAGTTTTTAATTTGCCTTTTGCTGTCTCTTTTTAAATAGCTTTTTTTTTTTTTTTTTCTCTGGTTTCATCAGTCTATCAATTAAGGGGCGTGGTTAATTGCTATTTAACTGGTTGTAGGACTCAGTCTGAGCGTGCTCAGTCTGAAGCTGTGGAGCTTGGTGTAAGTGGAGCTGGAATAAGTGGGAGTTAAAAACCAGAGTTTAAAACAGGAGGTTATAACAGGGGTCATAGTACCTGTGTAGTGTGAGTATCTGAGTGTTGTCTGAGTAGTGTGTGTAGATTGTTAGTACTTGTGTAGTGTGTACTGTATACTTGTGTATTGCGAGTGCACGTAGGTCTGTGAGTACCTGTGTATTGTCTTGTTGTGTACCTGTGTATTGTCGTGTACCTGTGTATTGTCTTGAGTATTAGTGCCAGGAAGCTAGCTGTTAGGTAATTTGGACAGGGTAAAATCCCCAAATCCTCACTAAATTTAATAGGTACGATGCCCGGCGGGTGTGGAGAGGCGACTCTTTGTACATCTTGCCGCATGTATGCGTTCCTTGATCATCCGATCGAGGGTGAATACTGCTGTGCAAAATGTAAGCACATTGTTTCCCTGGAAGCCCAGGTTCTGAATCTGGGGAAGCAACTGTCAGCACTGAGAAGTCCCTCCATACTAAAGGTGAGCCAGGAACGTACACGGCAGGTGCCGGCAGGGGCCAGCACAGAGGCGGGTGGAAACAAAGAGGTGCAAGCACTAGCAAAGAGTAGATGGGTGACAGTCAGGAGGGGTAGAGGGGGAAGTGCCAGAGAGGCCGATCCAGGACTGGAGCATCCCAATAAGTACGCTCCATTGAGTGACATTGGTGAAACCAGTCAGGGACCAACACTGCTGGAGATGAGGGACTCTCCTAGCTGCCAGGGGAAGAACTCCTCCAGTGAGAGTGGGGGGGCAGCAAAGGGAAAGGAAAGACAGATTCTGGTGGTAGGGGACTCAATTCTTAGAAGGACAGAGAGGGCAATCTGTAACCAAGACCTGAAGCGCCAAACAGTATGTTGTCTACCGGGCGCTCGGGTTCGGCACATCACGGATCTTGTGGACAGATTACTGGGAGGGGCTGGGGAAGACCCGGCTGTCATGGTGCACGTTGGCACCAATGACAAAGTCAGAGGCAGATGGAGTGTCCTAAAGAACGATTTTAGGGACTTAGGAGCTAAATTGAGGAAAAGGACCTCCAAGGTAGTGTTCTCAGGAATACTACCGGTACATCGAGCCACACCAGAAAGGCAGAGGGAGATTAGGGAAGTAAACAAGTGGCTGAAGAGCTGGTGTAGTAAGGAGGGGTTTGGGTTCCTGGAGGACTGGGCCGACTTCTCAGTCGGTAACCGGTACTATAGAAGGGACGGACTGCACCTAAATGAGGAGGGTGCAGATCTGCTGGGAATGAAGATGGCCAAAAAGTTAGAGGGGTTTTTAAACTAGGCGATGGGGGGGAGGGTCCAGAGACAGTGATAGCCAGCGCGGAAGATATTCCAGAGGGTAGTATTGGGGGCATTAGTGGTAGGTTAACCAAAGCACAAAAACACAAGGTGAGTATAGTAGCAAGTCCTAGTTGCAATCTTGAAACACCCAATACGAGGACAATATGCGACCGGTCTAAACTATGTGGCATGTTCGCTAATGCCAGGAGCATGGCGGACAAGATGGGTGAACTAGAGATACTGTTGTACAAGGAAGATTTGGATTTTGTGGGAATTTCAGAGACCTGGTTCAACAGCTCTCATGATTGGCTGGCAAACATTCAAGGGTATACCCTATACCGCAAGGATAGAGAGGGTAAAAAAGGGGGAGGGGTATGCCTATATATCAAGAATAATGTACAAGTGAATGTGAGAGATGACATCACTGAGGGGGCTAGGGAGGAGGTGGAATCTTTATGGGTAGAGCTCCAAAGGGATGAAGCTAAGGGGAAAATAATACTGGGAGTATGCTATATGCCCCCTAACCTGAGGGAGGAAGTGGAGACGGATCTCCTATCACAAATTGGATTAGCAGCAAGGATGGGAAGTGTTATCATAATGGGGGATTTTAATTATCCAGACATAGACTGGGCGGAGGGAACCTCGCATTCATTTAAGGCTCGCCAGTTCCTTAGTGTCTTGCAGGACAATTTTATGGGTCAGATGGTAGACGCACCAACTAGAAATAAAACATTACTAGATCTACTGATTACCAACAATACAGACCTGATAACAGATGTGGAAATACGGGGCAATTTAGGTAACAGCGATCACAGGTCAATTAGTTTCAGTATAAATCACACAAATAGGAAACATGAAGGGAACACAAAGACACTGAATTTCAAAAGAGCCAACTTCCCTAAACTACAAACCTTTCTAAAAGGCATAAATTGGGATAAAATATTAGGAACAAAGAATATGGAGAAGAGATGGGTTTGCTTTAAGAGCATATTAAATAAGGGAATTAGCCAATGTATCCCATTGGGTAATAAATTTAAAAGAGCGAACAAACATCCTGGATGGCTTAACTCCAATGTAAAAATGCATATAAAAGCAAAGGAGAAGACCTTCAAAAAATACAAGGTTGAGGGATCATCCTCAGCATTCAGAATTTATAAAGAATGCAATAAGAAATGTAAGGGTGCAATTAGGATGGCTAAGATAGAACATGAAAGACACATAGCGGAGGAGAGCAAAAAAAATCCCAAGAAATTCTTTAAGTATGTAAACAGTAAAAAAGGGAGGACAGACCATATTGGCCCCATAAAGAATGAGGAAGGACATCTGGTTACAAAGGATGGGGAGATGGCAAAGGTATTGAATTTATTCTTCTCCTCAGTCTTCACGAGTGAATCGGGGGGCTTCAGTAACCAAAACTGCAGTGTTTATCCTCATGACACAACACAGGAAGCACCTACATGGTTAACAGAGGACGGAATTAAAATTAGACTTGAGAAACTTAACATTAATAAATCACCGGGACCAGATGGCTTGCATCCGAGGGTACTTAGGGAACTCAGTCAGGTGATTGCCAGACCGTTGTTCCTAATTTTTACAGACAGTCTATTGACTGGAATGGTACCAGCTGATTGGAGAAAAGCCAATGTAGCACCAATATTTAAAAAGGGCCCAAAAAACATCCCTGGGAATTACAGACCAGTTAGCCTAACATCAATAGTATGTAAACTCTTGGAGGGGATGATAAGGGACTATATACAAGATTTTAGTAATAAGAATGATATCATTAGCAGTAATCAGCATGGATTCATGAAGAATCGTTTTTGCCAAACCAATCTATTAACCTTCTATGAGGAGGTGAGTTGCCATCTAGATAAAGGAAGGCCCGTAGACGTGGTGTATCTGGATTTTGCAAAAGCATTTGACACAGTTCCCCATAAACGTTTACTGTACAAAATAAGGTGCGTTGGCATGGACCATAGGGTGAGTACATGGATTGAAAACTGGCTACAAGGGCGTGTTCAGAGGGTGGTGATAAATGGGGAGTACTCAGAATGGTCAGGGGTGGGTAGTGGGGTTCCCCAGGGTTCTGTGCTGGGACCAATCCTATTTAATTTGTTCATAAACGACCTGGAGGATGGGATAAACAGTTCAATCTATGTATTTGCAGACGATACTAAGCTAAGCAGGGCAATAACTTCTCCGCAGAATGTGGAAATCTTGCAAAAAGACCTGAACAAATTAATGGGGTGGGCGACTACATGGCAAATGAGGTTCAATGTAGAAAAATGTAAAATAATGCATTTGGGTGGCAAAAATATGAATGCAATCTATACACTGGGGGGAGAACCTCTGGGGGAATCTAGGATGGAAAAGGACCTGGGGGTCCTAGTAGATGATAGGCTCAGCAATGGCATGCAATGCCAAGCTGCTGCTAATAAAGCAAACAGAATATTGGCATGCATTAAAAGGGGGATCAACTGCAGAGATAAAAACGATAATTCTCCCACTCTACAAGACTCTGGTCCGGCCGTAACTGGAGTATGCTGTCCAGTTCTGGGCACCAGTCCTTAGGAGGGACGTACTGGAAATAGAGCGAGTACAAAGAAGGGCAACAAAGCTAATAAAGGGTCTGGAGGATCTTAGTTATGAGGAAAGGTTGCGAGCACTGAACTTATTCTCTCTGAAGAAGAGACGCTTGAGAGGGGATATGATTTCAATTTACAAATACTGTACTGGTGACCCCACAATAGGGATAAAACTTTTTCGCAGAAGAGAGTTTAATAAGACTCGTGGCCACTCATTACAATTAGAAGAAAAGAGGTTTAACCTTAAACTACGTAGAGGGTTCTTTACTGTAAGATGTGGAATTCCCTTCCACAGGCGGTGGTCTCAGCGGGGAGCATTGATAGCTTCAAGAAACTATTAGATAATCACCTGAATGACCGCAATATACAGGGATATGTAATGTAATACTGACACATAATCACACACATAGGTTGGACTTGATGGACTTGTGTCTTTTTTCAACCTCACCTACTATGTAACTATGTAACTATATGTCCTCCAGGGCAGGACCAGGACCCCTATAACCATTGTATGCCCAATTAGTTGCATATAAGCCTTCAAAATGGGCACTTTTGATTTTTGACATTCGGGTCCTATTGACTTTAATGGGGTTTGTTATTCGGGTCTCAACTTTCTCGGTGTTCGGAAGTTTTGGTTCGAAACGAACAGAGGTCTGTTTGGCCCATCCCTATTGACTACCACTCCTCTACTTATTCAAGAAACTCTCTCATTACAATTGTGCTCATTGGTATGAACCCACATATCTAATGCATCATATTAAAAGATTACATTGTGATCAGTGTTTTTTCCAGCGAAAAGTTGATACAATCTAGTACTAGTACTTGCTTTGTGAATGCTGATTTCTACTCTACTCACATCCCCAAAATATTCCTTGATATTTGTTTTTTTTGCAATCTTCTATCTACTTGACCTACTGAGTGTGCGGCAATGGTCAGTCCATCTGCCTGCCATTTTTCCCAACCTCCTTCTGTTTATTGATAAAACTGTTGCATTGATTGATACTTTTTTTGTTGTCAGCTTTTCAGCTGTTGTCAATAGAGCAAACCCAATGGCTTATAAAAGTGTATTTACAGGATGATTGCACCACGAGACTTTTATTGCAAGAACCTTGTTTTTTTTTTTCTCACATTTTCCTGTCTAACCTACTGCCTCTATTTGTAGCCTGTACCAAATAAAACAATTGAGTCTAGGTATCACCTAGACCCCTTGCTAGACTATCCCCTACTGAGGAATAAACACAGACAAACTGTATAATTTTTTTTTCCTCAGTCCAACAACAACATTGTTCAGTATAATGGTTCTCTCTACTAGCATGTCCCAAGTGTGACAGCTTTTTCATTTCTCAAAAGTATTTTGCTGTGTTTTTCTTCTCTGGAGCTGAAACAGGTACCATGAAGGACATATATTTCTGCAGGAAATGATTTTACCAAAAAGTAAAAAAAAAATGTTGTGCCCAGTGCAACAACAGAATGATCCCATATAATCACTTTTTCATTTTTCATTTTTTTAATTGACATTTTGCACAATGTAATGCTGAAAAACACAGGTGAAACCTTTTTTTTCGTCATCTTACAAAAGGGTAAATGATCCTAATAGTTTCGCTGAAATCATGCAAGTGTGGCTGTTCTTACATAAAAGAAAGCAGTAATCTACACTATATTCTTCTTCTCTCACCTAAAAGGGGACATTAAATACAAAAAGTATGTTTGTCTACATAAAACTTTTATTAGCTGTGACAGCGTGAGGCCTTGCCAATGTGAAAATGGAAGTAGAAGTGACATAGGGTTCATACCTATGCAAAGTGCAGGTCTCCCGAATACTGATTTAGAGTGAAGAAAATTGATCTTTTGGTTTTCTCAGGTTTTTGGCATTCCTGGATTGGGTTCCAGAGTTTGAAAACTTCAAGGAGTTTAACAGTCTCCAACCCAGTGTCTAGGTCTTGCAGAAGACCAGCAGGCTTAGTGTGCAGGTATGCACACTGGTTATATTGATGGGCTTGAATATAGTTCAGAATTCCCGTTAGGAGACAGTACTTCATGCTGGAGACAGTAGATTCCTTGTCCAGAGGGCCGAGAGAGCTAAGACAGCTAGGTGAGTCTGGAGGACTGAGAGCTGAGAAGACTAGGTGACTCCAGAGGCCTGATTGAATCTAGAGGTCTCAGGGGTCTAAGAAAGCCTGCAGAACTGGGAGGGCCCAGAGAGCTGAGAGCCCGGAGAGCTGGGTGAGCTAAGAAAGGGGAACAGGAACACAGAAATGCTGTGTAAGATGGTCTGAGGAACCATTCAAAAGCATCCTAGGTTTAGGGTCTAAGCAGTGGCACTGCGGAATAAAAAGCCAGATGGTTTGGTATTTTTTTTGTTTCCTGCTTTGGTGGTGAAAACTCTTGCACAGGCAACTGCTTTTCTGTTAAATTTTTATTTTGTTTAATAACAGTGGGCTAACAAGCCCTAAAACACAGTTTGGACTGGCATGGACTCACTACAACTGCTACTACCAACCCCCAGGTCACAAGTAGTTGGGTGCAGGCATAACAGCAATGAGATAATCCAGTATCCTCACCAAAATGTGATTGTGCTACAGGAACTGTTGGTGCTCTCTGTAAAGGAGCCAGAAAATGTGCATTACATGCAGCAGGTGGTGTGCCTATGCAAGAGGAATAACTGGTATTAAGGAAACAAGGCTCTGTTTTGAACTGAGGAGAAAGCTCAATATATGTGTCACTGGAGAGGATATCTCCACCTGTGATCGCCAGACCAGAGAGTCCACCAGTGTTTGGATATTCTGTGGGTTGGTCCTCACAGCATCTGGTGACATAGACCCGAGCTGAAGGGGAAAAGCAGACTATTGTCCCTACACTACAGTTGCAGTTCATTTATTTACAGATTGCTGTGGGGGAGGGGGAGAAGACCTGCACCATGTTACACGTTACACTCTAAACGTGGGTGTAATGTGTAATATGCTCCAGAAGGAGAGCTTCTCCTTTAAATCTGGCTTAAACTCAAAATGTGAATATTTGAGATACAAAGAACATACACAATTTTACTTGTGCCTAAACAGGAAAAATCTACATTGTCTGAAGTTCCTTATGTAATTCCTGTCCCGTGGAGCATCTGTGAGTTAAGCCTAATAGCTGTATGTGTGCGGTGTAGGATCATCTAAGGCACTGCTGCCTCTGACTGCTAGTCTATCAAGATTTGGAGTAAGATTTGGTCTTGTCATTAGTGTGCTGCTCAATGTTCTCCTAGCTGCCAAGAGAAAGCTGCAATGAAAGCATCTTTCTTCTTTTTGTTTATTCTGTGGATCTGCAATTTCTGAACCTTCTCCATGAGTTCAGACCAAACAGGGAGCTCATCTCTACTGAATTCTATTATCCAATCACTGTCAAGTAAATATCCTGTTTTTATTTCTTTATTTTTTTTTTCCTGCACATGATTGGGATATCTTTTCAAATGGAATTTTTAATTTGTTTCACCTCTTTCACCAAGGTAAGTGAAAATTCACTTCACAACGTGTTTGGATCTGCAGGAGAAGCCAATGAAAACCAAGCAATCAATGCTCTAGGCCCTGGCCAGACTAAAGATGAAAAAATAATGAAGAAAAATATTGCATTCTTTTTTTAGGAACACTGTTCATTTTAGAAAATGAACAGCTCCGTGTGCTCATTACACAATTGAGCACTATACATGATATTTTTTTTTTTTTATTATTGCATTCTGTTACTGCTTACACCAGAAGAAGTGAGTAGAATTCCTAATAACTTGTCCTGGTAAATTAAAACTGAACAACAGACAAAACAGCAAATTACAATACAGGCTGCCAAGTAGGGATGAGCCGAACACCCCCCGGTTCGGTTCGCACCAGAACCTGCGAACGGACCGAAAATTCGCACGAACGTTAGAACCCCATTGACGTCTATGGGACTCGAACGTTCGAAATCAAAAGTGCTCATTTTAAAGGCTAATTTGCATGGTATTGTCCTAAAAAGGATTTGGGGACCCGGGTCCTACCCCAGGGGACATGTATCAATATAAAAAAAACTTTTAAATACGGCCGTTTTTTCGGGAGCAGTGATTTTAATGATGGTTAAAGTAAAAAAAAAAAAAAAGTGAAATATTCCTTTAAATATCATACCTGGGGGGTGTCTATAGTATGCCTGTAAAGTGGCGCATGTTTCCCGTGTTTAGAACAGTCCCTGCACCAAATGTCATTTTTAAAGGAAAAAATCTCATTTAAAACTGCTTGCGGGTTTAATGTAATGTCGGGTCCTGGCAATATGGATGAAAATCAGTGAGACAAATGGCATGGGTACCCCCCAGTCCATTACCAGGCCCTTTGGGTCTTGTATGGATATTAAGGGGAACCCCGCACCCAAATTAAAATAAGGAAAGGTGTGGGGCCACAAGGCTCTATATACTCTGAACAGCAGTATACAGGCGGTGCAAACAAGACAGGGACTGTAGGTTTGTTGTTAAGTAGAATCTGTTTGTCATTTTGAACGGGTACATTTTTAACGTGTTTAGCTCCAGCCAAAAAATCTTTTTTAAGCTTTTTGGAAAACATAGAGAAGGGTTATCACCCCTGTGACATTTGTTTTGCTGTCTTTCCTCCTCTTTAGAAGATTTCACCTCACTTTTTGTCCCAATGACAAATGTTTTTTGAAAATTTGGGTTTTTTTGTGGAACAAGGATTGGAAAGCATCAGTGGAAAGGAGAAATGTTTTTCCCATATTAACTCTTACAGGAGAGAATTTCCCTTCCTAGGGGTAGATTTCATCTCACTTCCTGTTGTCTCCTTCAGTTTGCAAGTAGGAGTTGTTTGTAAGTTAGATGTTTGAAAGTAGGGGCCTGCCCTATATACTCAGCATAAATTTGGCCCTTAGGTGTTGTTGTGGCCACAACAACGTAAGCCCTCACAGGGCCCTGCTGTGAAATATTAGATCAAGAATTGTAATTACATGCCCCTGTTGAACAGGGGCAGAAAAACTGGGCCTTTGGTGGTGGTGGTGGTGGTGCTGGTGCCACAACACTGTAAGTCCTCACTCGCTCTTGGTGGGTGCAGAAATGGGCCCTGCTGTGAAATATTAGATCAAGAATTGTAATTACATGCCCCTGTTGAACAGGGGCAGAAAAATTGGGCCTTTGGTGGTGGTGGTGGTGGTGCTGGTGCCACAACACTGCAACCCCTCACAGACACTCTAGTTGGAATGCAGGAACGAGCCCTGCTGCAAAGTATTGCATCAAAAATTGTAATTACACGCCCCTGTTAAACAGGGGCAGAAAAATTGGGCCTTAGGCACTGGTGCTGGTGCTACAACACTGCAACCCCTCACAGACACTCTAGTTGGAACGCAGGAACGAGCCCTGCTGCAAAGTATTGCATCAAAAATTGTAATTACACGCCCCTGTTAAACAGGGGCAGAAAAATTGGGCCTTAGGCACTGGTGCTGGTGCTACAACACTGCAACCCCTCACAGACACTCTAGTTGGAACGCAGAAACGAACCCTGCTGCAAAGTATTGCATCAAATTGTAATTACACGCCCTTGTTAAACAGGGGCAGAAAAATTGGGCCTTAGGCACTGGTGCTGGTGCTACAACACTGCAACCCCTCACAGACACTCTAGTTGGAACGCAGGAACGAGCCCTGCTGCAAAGTATTGCATCAAAAATTGTAATCACACGCCCCTGTTAAACAGGGGCTGAAAAATTGTGCCTTAGGCATTGGTGGTGGCGCCCAGAACCAAAAATGTTCTTTCAAGCTATCAGCGTGATGATTGAGGAGGAAGAGGATAATTACTCAGGGATAGTCACTCAGCATAGGCAGTCTTTGAAGGGATCTGAGATTTAAAAAAAAATTATTCGGTTACATCAGCATCAGGTGCTTGGTAGCTGGTGGTGATCCAAGACTGATTCATTTTTATGAAGGTCAGTCGATCGACCGAGTCGGTGGACAGACGCACCCTGTGATCGGTTACAAAGCCTCCAGCAGCACTGAATGTGCGTTCCGAAAGAACGCTGGATGCAGGACAGGCCAGTAGCTCAATTGCATACTGTGCAAGCTCTGGCCAGTGATCCATTCTCAAGACCCAGTAACCCAGAGGATTTTCGGTGGGAAAGGTGTCCAAGTCTGATCTTGCCCCTAGGTATTCCTGCACCATGTAAAACAGACGCTGGCGATGGTTGCTGGAACCGATCATACCTTGGGGCTGCGGACCAAAAAATTGTCTGAACGCATCGGTCAGACGGCCACCTTCTCCACCGCTCCTTCTTTGACTGACCGAAGCCTCAGCAACACGTTGTCCAGAAACAGGAGTTTGTAACCTCCCAGTCTCTGGGAACGCGTTGCACAGACCTTTCTGCAAGGCCTCCCGAAGATGTTTCATCCTCTGCTCCCTCTGCGATGGCAAGATAAGGTCCGCAACCTTACCCTTGTAACGTGGATCAAGGAGGGTTGCCAGCCAGTATTGGTCCTTCTCCTTGATACCACGAATACGAGGATCCTTACGCAGGCTTTGCAGGATCAGGGAGGCCATGCAGCGTAGGTTTGCGTAGGTTTGCATGGCATCTTTTGGCCTGCGTACTTGCGTAGCCCCTTGAATGGCTACGGAGCACCGCTGGTTCCGAGGACAAAGCACAGGAAGAGGCCATGGAGGAAGAAGAAGAGGAGGGGATGGAGGAGAGAGGTGTGTCACAATCATTAGCATTTTGGAGGCGTAGTGGCGGAACAACCTCCAACACTACTGCACCTTGTCCTGCATCCTTCCCAGCTGCCAGCAGATTCACCCAATGCGCCGTGAAACTTAAGTAACGTCCCTGTCCATGCCTGCTGGACCATGAGTCAGCGGTAATATGCACCTTACCGCTGACCGCCCTGTCCAGCGAGGCATGGACATTGCCTTCCACATGCCGGTAGAGAGCCGGAATCGCCTTCCGTGAGAAAAAGTGGCGTTTAGGTACCTGCCACTGAGGAACCGCACATTCCACAAACTCACGGAAGGGGGCAGAGTCTACCAACTGAAAAGGCAGCAGTTGAAGTGCTAGCAATTTTGCCAAACTAGCATTCAACCGCTGCGCATGTGGATGGCTGGGAGCAAACTTCTTTCGGCGGTGCAGCAGCTGGGGCAGGGAAATTTGCCTGGTACAATCTGACGTCGCTGTACCAAAAGCAGATTGCCCACAAGTACTTGGCTGTGACACACCTAATTCTACACCTTCATTCCTCTCAGTGCAGGTCTCAGAGAGGACTGAAGGTATAGTGGGGTTGAGATCTCAGCTGATGAGGAGCAAGGAGAGGTCCTCTTTGTTCTTTGGTGTGGGTCTTTTAGATACGCTTGCCAACGAACTGCATGGCAGGTCAACATATGTCTGGTCAAGCATGTGGTACCCAAGCGGGAGATGTTTTGGCCACGCGAGATACGCTTGAGACATATGTTGCAAATAGCAGCGGTGCGATCTGATGCACTCGTCTCAAAAAAGGCCCACACCAAAGAACTTTTTGAATAATGCGCAGAGACTGCAGCACCCTGCACATGTGGAGCTTTGGGGTGTGATGCAGTCAATGTGCTGCCCTTAGGCTGGCCCCTGGAGGGCATCCTGCCTCGTTGGTGATGTGCCGCCTCCTCCACCTCCTCCTCTCTCCTATCAGGCACTCACGTTGAGTCAGTGACCTCATCATCCCCTCCCTCCTCATCACTGGAGCAAACCTGGCAGTATGCTGCAGCAGGGGGAGCATGACTGCCAGATTGCTGTCCTTCTTGGGCACCCCCTCTGTCTGCGCTCATGTTACTGCCTTCATCGAGCTCAGTATCATCATCAGAGCCTTCCAAACGCTGGGCATCCTCCTGGAGCATGTGCCCAACACTGTGGTCAAACAGTTCGAGGGACTCCTCAGGAGGACATGGTGGGGCTAGGGAAGGAGTCACTGATGACATTGAGCCGAGGGAAGAGGCCGCTGCTTTGCCAGACAAAGTACCCTGGGCATGGGTGAGAGAGGATGAGGAGGATGAGGATGGCTTGGTCATCCACTCGACCAAGTCTTCCGCATGTTGTGGCTCAACACGGCCAGCTGCCGAAAAAAAGCCCAAGCGTGTCCCACGGCCACATGCTGATGAGGATGCACCGTCTCCATGACCAGCACTAGACACAGAGCCTGCTTGCCCTCTCTTATTGGCTTGTGACTGTCTGCCTCTCCTTCTTGGCCTTCCAGACATACTAATGGCCTGTAGCTGCACTAAGCTGGGATATATATATATATATATATATATATATATGTACTGATACTGCAGCTAGCAAAATCAACTGCCTGCCTGTAGTATGAGAACACCACCAACCTTCTACAGGTAGCTTTAGCTGAACACTGTGAGGTGGACGCACCCCACTAACTTGTAGGTTTAGCTGAACACTGTGAGCAGGACACACCCCACTAACTTGTAGGTTTAGCTGAACACTGTGAGGTGGATGCACCACACTAACTTGTAGGTTTAGCTGAACACTGTGAGGTGGACGCACCACACTAACTTGTAGGTTTAGCTGAACACTGTGAGCAGGACGCACCCCACTAACTTGTAGGTTTAGCTGAACACTGTGAGCAGGACGCACCCCACTAACTTGTAGGTTTAGCTGAACACTGTGAGCAGGACGCACTGCACTAACTGTAAATAGTCTAGCTGCCTGACTGTGGTACTAATAGGATCAAAAGAACACCATTAATTTTCTTCAGGTAGCTGTATATACTGTAACAAGACAAGCCTGCCTGTCAGTAAGAAGATAACAGGAACGGATCTAGCTGAACAATGTGAGCAGGACGCACTGCACTAACTTGTAGGTTTAGCTGAACACTGTGAGGTGGACGCACCACACTAACTTGTAGGTTTAGCTGAACACTGTGAGCAGGACACACCCCACTAACTTGTAGGTTTAGCTGAACACTGTGAGCAGGACGCACTGCACTAACTGTAAATAGTCTAGCTGCCTGACTGTGGTACTAATAGGATCAAAAGAACACCATTAATTTTCTTCAGGTAGCTGTATATACTGTAACAAGACAAGCCTGCCTGTCAGTAAGAAGATAACTGGAACGGATCTAGCTGAACACTGTGAGGTGGATGCACCACACTAACTTGTAGGTTTAGCTGAACACTGTGAGCAGGATGCACTGCACTAACTGTAAATAGTCTAGCTGCCTGACTGTGGTACTAATAGGATCAAAAGAACACCATTAATTTTCTTCAGGTAGCTGTATATACTGTAACAAGACAAGCCTGCCTGTCAGTAAGAAGATAACAGGAACGGATCTAGCTGAACACTGTGAGCAGGATGCACTGCACTAACTTGTAGGTTTAGCTGAACACTGTGAGGTGGACGCACCACACTAACTTGTAGGTTTAGCTGAATACTGTGAGCAGGACGCACCCCACTAACTTGTAGGTTTAGCTGAACACTGTGAGCAGGACGCACTGCACTAACTGTAAATAGTCTAGCTGCCTGACTGTGGTACTAATAGGATCAAAAGAACACCATTAATTTTCTTCAGGTAGCTGTATATACTGTAACAAGACAAGCCTGCCTGTCAGTAAGAAGATAACTGGAACGGATCTAGCTGAACACTGTGAGGTGGATGCACCACACTAACTTGTAGGTTTAGCTGAACACTGTGAGCAGGATGCACTGCACTAACTGTAAATAGTCTAGCTGCCTGACTGTGGTACTAATAGAATCAAAAGAACACCAGTAATTTTCTTCAGGTAGCTGTATATACTGTAACAAGACAAGCCTGCCTGTCAGTAAGAAGATAACAGGAACGGATCTAGCTGAACACTGTGAGCAGGACGCACTGCACTAACTTGTAGGTTTAGCTGAACACTGTGAGGTGGATGCACCACACTAACTTGTAGGTTTAGCTGAACACTGTGAGCAGGACGCACCCCACTAACTTGTAGGTTTAGCTGAACACTGTGAGCAGGACGCACCGCACTAACTTGAAGGTTTAGCTGAACACTGAGCAGGACGCACCCCACTAACTTTTGTAGGTTTAGCTGAACACTGTGAGCAGGACGCACTGCACTAACTATAAATAGTCTAGCTGCCTGACTGTGGTACTAATAGGATCAAAAGAACACTAGTAATTTTCTTCAGGTTGCTGTATATACTGTAACAAGACAAGCCTGTCTGTCAGTAAGAAGATAACAGGAACGGATCTAGCTGAACACTGTGAGCAGGACGCACCGCACTAACTTGAAGGTTTAGCTGAACACTGAGCAGGACGCACCCCACTAACTTTTGTAGGTTTAGCTGAACACTGTGAGCAGGACGCACTGCACTAACTGTAAATAGTCTAGCTGCCTGACTGTGGTACTAATAGGATCAAAAGAACACCAGTAATTTTCTTCAGGTAGCTGTATATACTGTAACAAGACAAGCCTGCCTGTCAGTAGGAAGATAACAGGAACGGATCTAGCTGAACACTGTGAGCAGGACGCACTGCACTAACTTGTAGGTTTAGCTGAACACTGTGAGGTGGACGCACCACACTAACTTGTAGGTTTAGCTGAATGCTGTGAGCAGGACGCACCACACTAACTTGTAGGTTTAGCTGAACACTGTGAGCAGGACGCACTGCACTAACTGTAAATAGTCTAGCTGCCTGACTGTGGTACTAATAGGATCAAAAGAACACCAGTAATTTTCTTCAGGTAGCTGTATATACTGTAACAAGACAAGCCTGCCTGTCAGTAAGAAGATAACAGGAACGGATCTAGCTGAACACTGTGAGCAGGACGCACTGCACTAACTGTAAATAGTCTAGCTGCCTGACTGTGGTACTAATAGGATCAAAGGAACACCAGTAATTTTCTTCAGGTAGCTGTAAATACTGTAACAATACAAGCCTGCCCGTCAGTAGGAAGATAACAAGAACGGATCTAGCTAAACTGAATACAGTGTATATATATATATGCAACACCTGGGATGCATATATATACACAATACACTGTAAGTGCAGCTAACTGACTGACTGTTCTGCCTAATCTATCTAACTCAAATCAAATGTCACTGTCTGTCTGTCTCTCTCTCTCAATGAACGCCGGAACACACACTACACAGGGCCGCCGTGCAGGCGGCCTTATATAGTGTGGGGCGTGTACTAAATCCCCTGAGCCATAATTGGCCAAAGCCTCCTTGGCTTTGGCCAATTATGGCTCTCTGTTCAGGCGGCGCTGTGATTGGCCAAGCATGCGGGTCATAGTGCATGCTTGGCCAATCATCAGCCAGTAATGCACTGCGATGCCGCAGTGAATTATGGGCCGTGACACGCCACACGAATTTGGCGCGAACGGCCCATATCGTTCGCAATTCGACGAACGATCGAACAGCCGATGTTCGAGTCGAACATGGGTTTGACTCGAACACGAAGCTCATCCCTACTGCCAAGTAAAATAGGTGAGTTGGAGTCTTTGGTGCACCAAGAGAACTATGATTTAATTAGTATTGCCGGATCTTGAGTTCATTCTTCACATGTTTGGTCTATTAATATTCCTATTATTTCTATATTTCTATTCATATTCCTGGCTATACTCTCAGAGACAGGGTGAAACGGAAAGGTGGTTGTGTTTGTCTCAATGTGAGAAGTGATCTCAAAGCGAGTGTGAAAGAGGACCTAGTTGATGGTGAGTGTGTTGAGGCTGAAGCATTATGGGTAGAACTGCATATACAATGCTGTGAAAAAGTATTTGCCCCCTTTCAGATTTTTTTATTTTTTTGCATATTTGTCACACCTAAATAACTCAGATCATCAAACAAATTTTATCATTACACAAAGATAACCCGAATAAATACAAAATGCAGTTTTTAAATGATGGTTTCATTTATTAAGGCAAAAAAGCTGTCCAAACCTGCCTGGCTTTATGTGAAAAAGTAATTGGCCCCTAAACCTAATAACTGGTTGTGCCACCCTTGGTGGCAACAACTGCAATCAAGCGTTTGCGATAACTGGCAATGAGTTTTTCACATTGCTGTGGAGCAATTTTGGCCCACTCTTCTTTGCAGAATTGTTTTAATTCAACCACATTGGAGGGTTTTCCAGCATAACAGCCTGACAAAGGTCATGATACAGCATCTCAATTGTATTTAAGTCCAGCTTTGACTAGGTCACTCCAAAACCTAAATTTTGCTTTGTTTGAACCATTTGGAGGTGGACTTTCTTTTGTGTTTTGGATCATTGTCCTGCTGCATAACCCAAGTGCACTTGAGCTTGAGGTCACAAACTGATGGGCGGACATTCTCCTTTAGGATTTTCTGGTAGAGCCCAGAATTCATGGTTCCATCAATTATTTTAAGTCGTCCAGGTCCTGAAGTTGCAAAGCAGCCCAAGACCATCACGCTTCTACCACCATGTCTCACTGTTGGTATGATGTTCTTGTTATGAAATGCTGCATTAGTTTTATGCCAGATGTAACGGGATGCACACCTTCCAAAAAGTTAAATTTTTGTCTCATCAGTCCACAGAATATTAAAAAATTATAAAAGTCTTGGGGATAATCAAGATGTTTTTTGGTAAATGTGAGATGAGCCTTTGTGTTCTTTTTGGTCAGCAGTGGCTTTGGCCTTGGAACTCTCCCATGGATGCCATTTTTTCCTAGTCTCCTTCCTTCCTTCCTTTCCTAGTCTCCTTCCTTCGTTGAATCATGAATAGGGATGGGCGAAAAGTTCGGGCCGAGCATATGTTCGGGCTGAACTTTGGTTGTTTGGACGTATGGCGAACAACGAACATTATGCGGTGTTCTGGGGCAAAATCGAAAGCTGCGGAACCCCCGTTAAAGGCTATGGGACACTAACATGAAAAACCAAAAGTGCTAATTTTAAAGGCTTATATGCAAGTTATTGTCATAAAAAGTGTTTGGGGATCCGGGTCCTGCCTCAGGGGACATGTATCAATGCAAAAAAAAGTTTTAAAAACTGATGTTTTTTGGGAGCAGCGATTTTAATAATGCTTAAAGTGAAACAATAAAAATGAAATATTCCTTTAAATATCGTGCCTGGGGGGTGTCTATAGTATGCCTGTAAATTGGTGCAGTTTTCCCGTGTTTAGAACAATACCACAGCAAGATGACATTTCTAAAGGAAAAAAGTCATTTAAAACTGATTGCGGCTGTAATGAATTGTCGGGTCTCGGCAATATGGATAAAACTCATTTAAAAAATGGCATGGATCCCCCCCAGTCTATTACCAGGCCCTTTGGGTCTGGTATGAATATTAAGGGGAACCCCGAACCAATTCTTTTTTTACAATTGTGTTGTCGGTCCCCCCAAAATCCATACCAGGCCCTTCAGGTCTGGTATAGAAATTAAGGAGAACCCTGTGCCAAATTTAAAAAATGGCATAGGGGTCCCCCCAAAATCTGTACCAGACATAAGAGTCTGGTATAGATTTTAAGGGGAACCCTACGCCAAAATTAAAATAAAATGATGTAGGGGTCCCCCCAAAATCCATACCAGACCCTTATCCAAGCAAGCAACCTGGCAGACTGCAGGAAAAGGGGGGGTGAGAGAGTGCCCCCCCTCCTGAACCGTACCAAGCCACATGCCCTCAACATGGGGAGAGTGCTTTGGAGTAGACCCCAATGCACCTTGTCCCCATGTTGATGGGGACAAGGGACTCATCCCCACAACCCTTGCCCGGTGGTTGTAGGGGTATGCGGGTGGGGGGCTTATCGCAATCTGGAAGCCCCCTTTAACAAGGGGACCCCCAGATCCTGGCCTTCCCCCCTATGTGAATTGGTAACGGGTACATTGTACCCCTACCATTTCACAAAAAAAGTGTTAAACATAGAAAAAAAGACAGGAGACACTTTGGGACAAGTCGTTTATTAAAAAATAAAAAAATCAAAATGTCCCACAATGTAAATCCATCTCACGCCACCTGATGAGCCGAAAAAAGAAAAAAAAAAGCCGCCACAGCTCCACCTCCATGGGAGGCTCCCGCCAAGTGACACTTCTTCTCGATGACAGCTGTTATATAACTGATGGCGGGGCCACTCGGTGACGTAAACAGGCAACTCCGCCTTCCTCTGACGTCACGTGGTGTCAAAGGGGGCGGGGTCATCCGTTTACGCCACGAGTGGCCCCGCCCTCAGCTATATAACAGCTGTCATCGATAAGAAGCATCACTCGGCGGGAGCCTCCCAAGGAGGCAGGGCTGTAGCGGCTTTTTTTTTCTTTTTTCGACGGAGCTGGAACATTTATATTTTTTAATAAAGGACTTGTCCCAAAGTGTCTCCTGTCTTTTTTACTATTTTTGACACTTTTTTTGTGAAATGGTAGGGGTATAATGTACTCGTTACCAATTCACAAGAGGGGGGCGGGATCTGGGAGTCCCCTTGTTAAAGGGGACTTCCAGATTTCGATAAGCCCCTGCCTGGGTAAGGGTCGTGGGGATGAGGCCCTTGTCCCCATCAACATGGGGACAAGGTGCTTTGGGGGTATGGATTTTGGGGGGACTCCCACGCAATTTTTAAAAAAATTTTTGGTTCCCCTTAATATTCATACCAGACCCAAAGGCCCTGGTAATGGAATGGGGGGGGACCCATGCCATTTTTTTCAATGAGTTTTATCTATATTGCAGAGACCCAACAATTCATTATAGCCACGATCAGTTTTAAATGACTTTTTTCCTTTAGAAATGTCATTTTGCTGTGGTATTGTTCTAAACATGGGAAAACTGTGCCACTTTACAGGCATACTATAGACACCCCCCAGGCATGATATTTAAAGGAATATTTCATTTTTATTGTTTCACTTTAAGCATTATTAAAATCACTGTTCCCTAAAAAAACATGAGTTTTTAAAACTTTTCTTGCATTGATACATGTCCCCTGGGGCAGGGCCCAGGTCCCCAAACATTTATGACAATAACTTGCATATAAGCCTTTAAAATTAGCACTTTTGATTTTTATGTTCGTGTCCCATAGACTTTAACGGTGTTTGCGTGTTCATCCTGAATTTTTTGCCTGTTCGCATGTTCTGGTGCGAACTGAACTGGGGGGTGTTTGGCTCATCCTTAATCATGAACACTGATCTTACCTGAGGCAAGTGAGGCCTGCAGTTCTTTAGATATTGTTCTGGGTTCTTTTATGACCTCCTGGATGAGTCGTCGTTGTGCTCTTGGAGTCATTTTGGTTGGCCAGCCACTCCTGGTAAGGTTCACCACTGTTCCATTTGTGGATCATGGCTCTCACCGTAGTTCGCTGGCATCCCAAAGCCTTAGAAATGGCTTTGTAATCCTTTCCAGACTGATACATGTCAATGACATCTGTTCTTTAATTTATTTAGATTGCTGCGTGATGTGTTGCTTTTTGAGATCTTTTAGCGTACTTCACTTTGTCAGACAGCTTCTATTTACGTGATTTTTTTTTTGATTCAACAGGTCTGGCAGTAATCAGGCCTGGGTGTGGCAAGAGAAATTTAACTCTGCTTTCCAAAAAATTGTAGTTAATCACATGTAAACAGGAGAATAATTTAGTGGGATTTTATGGGTGCCAGGCAAATAGAATTAAACATACACCAAAGTAAAAAAATATTTATCACATTTTATTAAACATAGAACAAGTTTAAAAGTTTTGCTGGCTATACATAAATAATGCAAACAGCAGTACACATCAAATTAGATGATAAAGAGGGTCATTCAGCACTAATATCCCGACATGTTTCGCCCGCTAGGGCTTCCTCAGGGGATGTTTGTTGAGAGACCAAGGTAGATATGTCACTGCATGAAACAAAGTACAATTAAGGACCATGAAAAACAAAATACAACAAAAAGTGTATACTCAGAAAAGATGCCATCGACTGTTCAAAGCCAAGGGTTCAACTGCCGACCATTGGATAGTTACCTGCAATAGATGTAAAGCCGAACTAGGAAGACGGACACTGCGCTTCACAGGAAGAAGTTGACCGAGATGAGCCCAGGAAAAAGGCCATGGGACTAATGTCTACCCAGTGGAGAAAGAAATATGAGTGTAATGACCAGAATTAAGGAACGGAGAGAGGGGAGTTGGGTTATGGAAAAGGAAGGGCAAGAGGAAGGGAAGGGAGGAATAGGAAGGTAGGGAAGGGAGAAGGAGAGGGCAGGGAGGGATGGAAGGGAAGGGAGAAATAGAGGTGAGGTGCAGAAAGGAAGAAGAGGGAAAGAAGGTGAGGACGCATGGGAAGGGGGGGGTGGAGATGTGAGGGGAGGGCATAGTGTAATGATGCTTGGATGTATAGATCCCACCAGGGATAGGTGAACAGGAACCAGTGTGAGGAGAAGCAATGGCTGTGGGGTGAGGAGGTGATGCCTAGGTTTAATGGGCAAGTGGGAAATGTACTTGCAGGTCACCCGTCTAGGTCTAAGAAAAAGCGAGGGTTGCCAAGCAAAGATGTTATCTAATTCGGAAGGTATAAACCATAATAAATATCTACTTTAATTAGTGATGAATATAAGAAAACATAAGCCTCGGTTCACACCAGAGGCGGCACGACTTGCAGGTCGCCTCGGTGAGGCGACCTGCACACGACTGCCCGGGCGACTTGCAAAACGACTTCTGTATAGAAGTCTATGCAAGTCGCCCCAAGTCGCCCCCGAAGTCGTACAGGAACCTTTTTCTAAGTCGGAGCGACTTGCGTCGCTCCCCTTAGAACGGTTCCATTGTACTGAACGGGACGCTACTTGTCAGGTGACCTAGGTCGCCTGACAAGTCGTCCAGGTGTGAATCGAGGCTAAGGGGAAAATACACGCTGCAATTATAGGGTTGGTTCAGGGGAGATTAGACTTCCAAACAATATAAGGGGACATATACATTGGTCATCCACATATTAGAGGACCATAGTCCTGTGTGCAGATCATCTGTCCCCACTTAAAAGCAAAGGTTGGAGAAAATTACAGACAGGTAATTATAATGAATGAATGGTTAGCGTACTAAGCATGGCTAATCAAAAGCAGCGAGGTTTAAACATAAAACAAAGGAGTTGAGACGGAATCACACCCAGGGGAATGATGAAGATATGTTGGATTCAAAGAATTACCTTATAAAAAGAGATGTGTCAGTGTGGCAGACCGTCCAGTGTCTATCATGGTGTGTGAGAGGGAGTGTTTAAATATGTGTGCGCGCCATGCACGTGTTGACCCGCGTCCTATGAGGCGGGGGGGTGAACGGCGCAAAGGAACTCAGTGGGGCGAGGGGTAGGGAACTACACTACCCATAGAACACCGCAAACTGTGAGCGGATGGGGGGGGGGCACTCGAGCAGCTGACATGCCCCAATTAGTGGGCGCACCTCTGTCCTCCGCTCACAGAGCGGTGGATGCAAAGTGAATTGAAAGGGGATAAGTGACAAAATGAAGAGGGAGTGCTGGATTGGCGTGAGTGAGTTGGTGGTCGAAGGTCAGACCAAAGGGGTAGTAAATTGAAAGAGACTAAAGTTCAAGTGGAATAGATGTGTGCAACGCAGTACCCGTCACCCAGCTGTAAAAGGGTGATTTATTTAGAAAAAGATAAAACTAAATAATAAATATAAAAAAGGGTACTGAAAAAATAAATACTGTATTTATTGGCGTATAACACTCACTGTTTCACCATGAAACTCGGGTGCAAATAGCGTGTGCGTGTTATACGCCGATACTTCAATTTTAGCTGCCTTGGAGGGGACAGGGAGGGGGGCGGGACGAGCGCCGTCAGATTACATACAGTGAGAATCTCCTGTTTACTTGGCGGCTTGTGTAATAGGAATTCCCGTCTCCTGGGCCGCCATTGAACCACTGTTCTGTATAGCATATTAGATTCTCACTGTATGTAATCTGTCGGCGCTCGCCCTGCCCCCCTCCCTGACCCCTCTAGGCTGCAGATGGGCATTGATCAGGCTGCACTGATGGCAATGGGCAATGGTGAGGCTGCTGCATTGATGGCAATGATGAGGCTGCTGCATTGATGGCAATGGTGAGGCTGCTGCATTGATGGCAATGGGGAGGCTGCATTGATGTGGACTGATGAGGCTGCATTGATGGCACTTGTGAGGCTGCAGATTGGCATTGACCCTTATTTTGCTTCAAAGTTCCTTATTTAAAATGTAAGTTTTTTTCCTGAAACTTAAGAAACAAAAGTGTGGCGCTATATATCACATCCACAGCCGTGTGTATTACAATAAAAAAATGGTGAATACTACCAAAAAATGTATGACCATAAAATGGATAGTGTCAAATAATTAATCAGTGTTGATCACATATAAAGTAAATACACAATAATACTTAATCATCAGATGTGCCAGTGATTAATAGAAACCCGTGACACTATCCATTTTATGGTCATACATTTTTTGGTAGTATTCACCATTTTTTTATTGTAATACACATGGCTGTGGATGTGATATATAGCGCCACACTTTTGTTTCTTTTGTTTTTTTTCTGCCTTGAGTCTATAAGTGTGTTGGCTGCTTTTCACTTTCTTTCTTAACGTAGCGCTGTACTTAATTTTTATTTTTGTTTTTCCTGAAACTTCCCTCTTAAAATTAATGTGCGTGTTATACGCCTATGCGTGCTATACGCCGATAAATACGGTAAATAAAAATGAAGAGTAAATGGAAAATAAAAAATGCTTAAATGGAATAGGAATATGTTGAAATAAAAATACAATAATTGA
The DNA here is from genome assembly GCF_042186555.1 of Aquarana catesbeiana. NCBI lineage: Eukaryota > Metazoa > Chordata > Amphibia > Anura > Ranidae > Aquarana > Aquarana catesbeiana. Next base: position 92,236,695 of record NC_133333.1, on the reverse strand, counting down.
AATAATAATGGAGATGGGAATAAGATGATTAGTGGGGAATAGGGATGTGAATGATAATGACAGAGCAACTAAGGCTAAAGTTGGTAGTTAGGGGGGCAGATGTGGTTAATCACAGTTCATTCATGATTCAGCATGAAAGGGGGCAATTACTTTTTCACGTAAAGCCAGGCAGGTTTGAACAACTTTTTTCCCTTAATAAATTAATAATATTTTAAAAACTGCATCTTGAATTTACTCGGGTTACCTTTTAAAATTAAAATTTGTTTGATCTGAATCATTTAAGTGTGAGAAATATGCAATAAAAAAAAAAGCTAGGAAGGGGGCAAATACTTTTTTACAACACTGTAGATGTACGTACTACAAATGTAATCATTGGAGTTTGTTATAGGCCACCCAGTGTTAATAAGGAGGATGAGACTCAGCTCCTTGCACAGATAAAAAGGGCTGCAATGGCTTGCAAAATGATGATAATAGGGGCTTTTAACTACCTGGAAATTGACCGGAGTAACAGCACTCAGGGGCGGCCCATCCATTAGGGGATGCCGGGCGCCGCCCCCTCTCTCCTCACCACCCCCTTATGAGTAATGGATAGATTCATGAATTGCATGGAACTATTCATGGCCGCCGCGGCTGCCCCCTATTCATGCATCCGGCTCCTTTCGGTCACCCGACGCATGAACTACAGTGTCCAGGTTTTTTTTGGAAGCACCTGATTAGAGTCATAAGCTCTAATAGGCTTCAAAATAGGGTGGGCTCAGGACGCTGAGGATGCGTCCGAAGCCCATCCAGGTGTGTTGCAACAGCGAATGAATTTTCGCTGTTGCAACACTGATACCTGTCACCTGGATGGCTGAAAAGACAGGCAATCATTTTGGACTCCTAGGAGGAGAGGAGGAGATGCACAGCCTAAGCGAGGAGGAGAAGAGCCGCCAGTGCTCGCCGATGCCTGAATGCCCGATCCCTGCCGCTGCTCCGTGATGGATGCCTGATCCTCGCCGCTGCTCCATGATGGATGCCCAATCCCTGCCACCTAGATGGGGTAAGTGCCAGTGGACCAGCCGGCGGACAGCGGGGGGGTGGGGAGGTCTGAGTTGCCGCGGGGTCGGGGGTTCAATTGTTTGCTGCCCCCCCAAACAAAAAAACACCAGCCTCCACTGATGGCACTGCTGGAACAGTTAAAAGGCAAAAATGTATTAACCTATTACAAGAAAAATTTATGGTCCAGTTCATAAAGACCACAACTAGGAATGATGCTTTACTGGACCTGGTAAACTCTAATCATGCAGAGCTTATTACTAAGAATCATATAAAAGAACATCTGGGCAGCAGTGACCATACCAAGATTTCATTTAACGTTAGCTGTAAATCAAAAGCACATACTAGAAAGATAAAAACACTAGACTTTAAGAGAGCAAATTTTAAAATTTTCCAGGGCTGCTCTCCAAGACTTATGCCGCGTACACACGAGCGGAATGTCCGACGGAAGCTTTTCATCGTATATTCTGATCGTGTGTATGCCTCAACTGACTTTTTTTTTAGAAAATTCTGACGGACCTAGAAATAGAACATGTTCTAAAGCAAGTACGAGATGAAAGCTATTGGCTACTGGCTATTGAACTTCCTTTTTCTAGTCCCGTCGTACGTGTTGTACATCGCCGCGTTCTTGACAGTCAGACTTTGGTCGGACTTTAGTTTGACCGTGTGTAGGCAAGACCGCTTGAATGGAATTCCATTGAAGTTCCGTCGGAGAAACCTTCGGAGTTTATTCCGACGGCAAAATCGATCATGTGTACAGGGCATAAGACTGGAAGGCAATATTGGCATTGATGAACACAGAACAGAAATGGGAATTTTTCAAAACCACTGTATGCAAACACACTGCAAAATATATTCCCAATAGGCAAATTAGGCGATTGCCTAAGGCCTTGTGCTCATAGGGGCCCCGCAGCCGTCTGATTTGCCTAATTGAAGAGCCCCCTCTGGGCGCCAGAGATTGACCTCGCTCACCCATCCCCCACATCTCCCTCCTCCCAGCCAGGCGAGGGATCGCATCACCGCTGTGGCTCCACTGTGTGTACAGCAACCTGGCCACAATGGCTGTGTCCTGACTAGGGATGAGCTTCAAGTTCGAGTCGAGCTCATTTTCGACTTGAACATCGGCTGTTCGCTAGTTCGCCGAACAGCGAACAATTTGGGGTGTTCGGGGCAAATTCGAAAAGGGGCGCATGTTTCCCGTGTTTAGAACAGTCTGACAGCAAAATGACATTTCAAAGGAAAAAAAGTCATTTAAAACTACTCGCGGCTATTAATGAATTGCCGGTCCGACAATACACATAAAAGTTCATTGATAAAAACGGCATGGGAATTCCCCACAGGGGAACCCGAACCAAAATTAAAAAAAAAAATGACGTGGGGGTCTCCCTAAATTCTATACCAGGCCCTTCAGGTCTGGTATGGATATTAAGAGGAACCCCGGCCAAAATTTAAAAAAAAAATGGCGTGGGGTCCCCCTCAAAATCTATACCAGACCCTTTAGGTCTGGTATGGATTTTAAGGGGAACCCCGCGCCAAAATTAAAATAAATAACGGCGTGGGGTTCCCCCAAAAATCCATACCAGACCCTTATCCGAGCACGCAACCTGGCAGGCCACAGGAAAAGAGGGGGGATGAGAGAGTGGCCCCCCTCCTGATCCGTACCAGGCCACATGCCCTCAACATTGGGAGGGTGCTTTGGGGTAAACACCTTGTCCCCATGTTGATGGGGACAAGGGCCTCATCCCCACAACCCTTGCCCGGTGGTTGTGGGGGGTCTGCGGGCAAGGGGCTTATCGGAATCTGAAAGCCCCCTTTAACAAGGGGACCCCCAGATCCCTGCCCTCCCCCTGTGTGAAATGGTAAGGGGGTAAAAAAGTTTCCCAAAAAAACTGTCAAAAATGTTAAAAATGACAAGAGACAGTTTTTGACAATTCCTTTATTTAAATGCTTCTTTCTTCTATCTTCTATCTTCCTTCGGTTTTTTCCTCCATCTTCTTTTTCTTCTGGTTCTTCTGGTTCTTCCTCCGGTGTTCTCGTCCGGCATCTTCCTCCACGGTGTCTTCTTATCTTCTTCTCCTCGGGCCGCTCCGCATCCATGATGGCATGGAGGGAGGCTCCCGCTGTGTGATGCTTCTCTCTTTATCTTTTTCTCTTCATCTTTTTCTCTTCATCTTCTTATAGTTATAGTTATAGTTATAGTTAGTAAGGTTGAATAAAGACACCAGTCCATCCAGTTCAACCTGAGTGAGTGTGGGTGTGTGTCTACAATTAGCCTATTTATTTAAGGCACCCATATAGCGCTGTCAATTTACGCAGCACTCCACACACACATTGCACACTCACATCTACCCTCAAGAAGCCCACAATCCAAGGTCCCCAACTCACATTCATATACTAGGGCCAATTTTGGACAGAAGCCAATTGACCTACCAGCATGTCTTTGGAGTGTGGGAGGAAACCGGAGTACCCGGAGGAAACCCACACAGGCACAGGGAGAACATGCAAACTCCAGGCAGGTAGTGTCAGGGTTGGCATATGAACCAGCAACCCTTTTTACTGCTAGGTGAGAGTGCTACCCACTACACCACTGTGCTGCCCTTCTTCTCTTCATCATCTTGTCTTCATCTTCTTTTTGGGCCACTCCGCATCCATGATGGCATGGAGGGAGGCTTCCGCTGTGTGACGCTTCTCCTCTTCTGACGAAGGGGGGCGGGGTCACCCGTTACGTAACCCCGCCCCTTCTGACGTCAAGGGGAATGCCACATGGAAGTCCCTGTCAAGTTCCCGTGCATCAGAGGGGGGCGGGGGCCACCCGGTGGCCCCGCCCCCCGTTATTTAAGGACCGTCAGAAGAGGAGAAGCATCACACAGCAGGAGCCTCCCTCCATACCGTCATGGATGCGGAGCAGCCTGAAAAGAAGGTGAAGACAAGAAGATGAAGAGAAGAAGATGAAGAGAAAAAGTTGAAGAGAAAAAGATGAAGAGAAAAAGATGAAGAGAGAAGAGTCACACAGCGGGAGCCTCCCTCCATGCCATCATGGATGCGGAGCGGCCCGAGGAGAAGAAGATAAGAAGACGTCGCGGAGGAAGATGCCGGACGAGAACACCGGAGGAAGAACCAGAAGCACCAGAAGAAGAAGAAGATGGAGGAAGAAACCGAAGGAAGATAGAAGATAGAAGAAAGAAGATAGAAGATAGAAGAAAGAAGAAGCATTTAAATAAAGGAAAAACTGTCTCTTGTCATTTTTAACATTTTTGACAGTTTTTTTGGGAAATGGTAGGGGTACTTTTGTACCCCCTTACCATTTCACACAGGGGGGAGGACCGGGATCTGGGGGTCCCCTTGTTAAAGGGGGCTTCCAGATTCCGATAAGCCCCCCGCCCGCAGACCCCCACAACCACCGGGCAAGGGTTGTGGGGATGAGGCCCTTGTCCCCATCAACATGGGAACAAGGTGTTTTGGGGGGCTACCCCAAAGCACCCTCCCAATGTTGAGGGCATGTGGCCTGGTACGGTTCAGGAGGGGGGGCGCTCTCTCACCCCCCCTTTTTCTGCGGCCTGCCAGGTTGCGTGTTTGGATAAGGGTCTGGTATGGATTATTGGGGGGACCTCACAACGTTTTTTTTTTTTTAATTTTGGCGCGGGGTTCCCCTTAAAATCTATACCAGACCTGAAGGGTCTGGTATAGATTTTGAGGGGGACCCCACGCCATTTTTTTTTAAATTTTGGCCGGGGTTCCCCTTAATATCCATACCAGACCTGAAGGGCCTGGTATGGAATTTAGGGGGACCCCCCCACGTCATTTTTTTTTTTTAATTTTGGTTCGGGGTTCCCCTGTGGGGAATTCCCATGCCATTTTTATCAATGAACTTTTATGTGTATTGTCGGACCGGCAATTCATTAATAAGCGCGAGTAGTTTTAAATGACTTTTTTTCCTTTGAAATGTTATTTTGCTGTCAGACTGTTCTAAACACGGGAAACATGCGCCCCTTTACAGGCATACTATAGACACCCCCCAGGTATTAAATTTAAAGGGATATTACACTTTTATTGTTTCACTTTAAGCATTATTAAAATCACTGCTCCTGAAAAAACGGACGTTTTTAAAACTTTTTTTGCATTTATCCATGTTCCCTGGGGCAGGACCCAGGTCCCCAAACACTCTTTATGACAATAACTTGCATATAAGCCTTTAAAATTAGCACTTTTGATTATTCATGTTCATGTGCCATAGACTTTAACGGTGTTTGCTTGTTCGAACAAATTTTTTGCCTGTTCGCAAGTTCTGGTGCGAACCGAACAGGCGGGTGTTCGGCTCATCCCTAGTCCTGACATCACAGGATGTGGCCAGGCTAGCTGAGGGACTCTGCTTTCACTGGTCTCTCACTCTGCTCAATACAGTGAAATTGTGAGCACCAGGTCTTACTCAGTGTCTGCCCACCATTTTTTTGAAATCATCTGTCAGGCTGCTGCAGTGTTACTACTCTCCCACACAGCCCGGGCCTTGAGTGTAGCAGTCCCGTCATTTGGCCCCACCCCACCTGCAAGCAACAGGGGAAGTAGCATGCAGGCGTGGAAGAGGCATCAGAAGTATAGAGACTGGTGTGTATTTTTCAGTGCTGGAACAGCAGTTCAGGAGGGAAGTTGTGCTCAGGAAGGGGTGCAGTGGTTGAAACAGGTGCTTAGGAGGGGGTGCATTTGTTGGAACAAGAGGTGTGCAGTGGTGGAACAGGTGCTCAGGAGAGGGTGCAGTGGTTGGAGCAAGTGCTCAGGAGGGGGTTCAGTGGTTGGAACAGGTGCTCAACAGAGGGAGCAGTGGTTGGAACAGGTGCTCAGGAAGGGCTGCAGTGGTTGAAGCAGGTGCTTTGGAGGAGGTGCATTTGTTGGAACAAGAGGTGTGCAGTGGTGGAACAGGTGCTCAGGAGGGGGTGCAGTGGTTAGAACAGGTGCTCAGGAGAGGGTTCAGTGGTTGGAACAGGTGCTCAACAGAGGGTGCAGTGGTTGGAACAGGTGCTCAGGAAGGGTTCAGTGGTTGAAACAGGTGCTTAGGAGGAGGTGCATTTGTTGGAATAAGAGGTGTGCAGTGATGGAACAGGTGCTCAGGAGGGGGTGCAGTGGTTGGAACAGGTGCTCAGGAGGGGGTGCAGTGGTTGGAACAGGTGCTCAGCAGAGGGTACAGTGGTTGGAACAAGTGCTCACCGGAGGGTGTTGTGATTGGAACAGGTGCTCAGGAGCGGATGCAGTGGTGGAACAGGTGCTCAGGAGGGGGTGCAGTGGTTGGAACAGGTACTTAGGAGGGGGTGCAGTGGTTGAAACAGGTGCTTAGGAGGGGGTGCAGTGGTTGGAACAAGAAGGGTGCAGTAGTGGAACAGGTGCTTAGGAGGGGGGTGCAGTGGTTGGAACAAAAGAGGTGCAGTAGTTAGAACAGGTGTTCAAGAGGGTGTGCAGTGGTTGGAACAGGTGCTTATGTGGGGGTGCAGTAGTTGGAACAGGTGCTCAGAAAGGGGTGCAGGGGTGTTCAGGAAGGGGTGCAGCGGTTGGAACAGGTGGTTAGAAGGGGGTGCAGTGGTTGGAACAAAAGTGGTGCACTGGTGGAAGAGGTGGGGGTACAGTGTTTAAAACAGGAGGGAGTCCAATGGTAGAAAAAATTAGGGTACAGTGTTGGAACAGTTGTTCAGGAAGAGGTGAAATGGTGGAACGGGTGTGTAAGAGGGGACACAACCATTTACCCATACTTGCACACAGACATACATACAGTAATTTACCTATTCATGCAGACATCCATTTATTCATATTTTCACACAGCCATATTCAGTCATTTACTCATACTTGCACAGAGTATATATACAATTATTTTCCCCAAAAGAACAGATATTTACCTATACATGTAGCCATTTAAACTTTGTGTAAAATAAAAAAATAATAATAATTTTCCCGAAACTTGACAAAATATAAAATATTCCATGGACTCAACATGCCTCTCAGCAAATAGCTTGGGGTGTCTACTTTCCAAAATGGGGTCATTTGGGGGAGTTTTGTGCTATCTTGACATTTCAGGGCCTCCGAAACTAGGTAGCGAGGAGTGATATCAATTTACGCCCTTAGAAAGCCTGAAGGAGGTGCTCGGTTTTCGGGGTCCTTATATGGCTAGGCTCCCAAAAAGTCTCACACATGTGGTTTCCCCATTCTCAGGAGAAACAGCAGAATGCATTTTGGGGTGTAATTCCACATATACCCATGGCATATGTGAGCAATATACCATATCAGTGACAACTTTGTGTAATTTTTACAAAAAAATGTAATATTCAATGAGCTCAACATGTCTCTCAGCAAATTCTTTGGGGTGTCTACTTTCCAAAAAGGGGTAATTTGGGCGGGTTGTACTGCCCTGGCATTTTAGCACCTCGAGAAATGAGATGCGATGAGAAAAGCTGCGTAAATTCCAGTAAATGTACCATAGTTTGTAGACGCTATAACTTTTGCGCAAACCAATAAATATAGGCTTTTTTACCCAAGACATATGGCTGAATACATTTTGGTCTAAATGTATGACAAAAATTGAGTTTATTGGATATTTTTTATAACAAAAAGTAGAAAATAACATTTTTTTTTCATAATTTTCGGTCTTTTTTCCTTAATATGTCAAAAAATAAAAATCACAGTGGTGATCAAATACCACAAAAGAAAGCTCTATTTGTGCGAAAAAAGGACATAAATTTTGTTTGGGTACAACATTGCTTGACTGCGCAATTACCATTTAAAGCAGCGCAGTGCCAAATTGCAAAAAGTGCTCTGGTCATTAAAGGGGCAAAACCCTCCCATCCTTAAGTGGTTAACCGCTTGCCGACCGACCGTCATCATTTGACGGCGGCAGAATGGTTCCCCTGAGTGAATCGCCGTAGCTGTACGGTGGCTGTGTTAAGGGGTATAGGGGGCGTGCCCAGAGCGGTACTAAGGAGCCGATGCACGTGCCCCTTGATCACCCCTAGTGTTAACCCCTTTCCTGCCAGTGACATTTATACAGTAATCAGTGGCTATTTATAGCTCTGATCGCTGTATAAATGTCAGTGGTCCCAAAAAAGTGTCAAAAGTGTCCGATCTGTCAGCGGCAATGTCGCCGTTCCAATAAAACTCTCAGATCGACGCCATTAGTAGTAAAAAAATAATAATAAAAATGCCATAAATGTAACCCCTATTTTGTAGACGCTATAACTTTTGCGCAAACCAATCAATATAGGCTTATTTTGATTTTTTTTACCAAAAATATGTAGAAGATTACATATTGGCCTAAACTGAGGAATAAATATGTTTTTTTACAAAAAGTTGGGGATATTTATTATAGCAAAAGTAAAAAATATTGTGTTTTTTTTCAAAATTGTCGCTTTTTTTTGTTTATAGCGCAAAAAATAAAAACCGCAGAGGTGATCAAATACCACCAAAAGAAAGTTCTATGTGTGTGGAAAAGAGGATGTCAATTTTGTTTGGGTACAGCGTTGCACAACTGCGCAATTGTTGGGTTAAAGCGATGCAGTGCTGTATCGCAAAAAATGTCCCGGTCAGGAAGGGGGTAAATCCGTCCAGGACTGATGTGGTTAAAAGAGAAGTATGGACTTTGCAAAGGAAAAAAAAAAATATTTATAATCACCTGTCTCCTGCTGACTCTGCAGTGAAAACTGAGCGATCAAACACCGCTATCTGCTCAGTTCTCCCCCTTCTACTCTGAGAAGAGAACCGTGACTCTCAGCTCTCTGCTCTGCCCCTCCATCACTCACCGGGGCTGGATCACTGAGAGGCCGAGCCAGGTGCCGGTCCAGGGTACTGGGTGGATCCCGGGCATATGGTCGTGATCTTTTCCGAGCCTGGACTAGTCGAGTGACGTCAGCCAACAGGGGACTTTAGCCCGCTGTTGGCTGAAAACAGCTCACATGAGTGCTTTGGCTATACTTCTCCTTTAAAACTGCTCCCACCTATCTTCTAATGCCTATACTAACTACCCTGTAGAAGGAAGATACTTATACCTACCTTTCTCAGGGTGCACCGGTCCGGTCATGTGATCGGCTGCATTCGTTTTCATTGTTTTTTTAACCTTTCTGGAGGTCACTGCAACTTCAAATATAATTTAAAAAAGTAAACTGTGTTGTTACAAATACGCTGATATAGATTTGATCCTATAGATGCTCATTTCCAATTATTTTTTTTTGTAGTTTGTAGCTCTTGCTTCCTATACCCTGGGAGGTGAGGGGTGTTTTCCACTATATAAAGAGGTCTCAAACAGATCCCTCCCATATTTGTCAAATATCTCTTTTAAACAGTTAGCAGGTTGAGTTTTCCATTCCCGAGTAACACAGGCCTGGTTGTAATTGCAGATACTGTGAACCCCTGCCCTACCCTGTTGCTGACTCATTGAATCTAATACATATGAAAAACTATATAGCTTCACATTTACCCTGAGGATTCTCCTCTAAAAATAAAATTGTAGTTTCTCTTGAAAACAGTGTTTTCTAAGCCTACACTGCCATTTTAAAAAGCATTCCTGCAGCTTATGGCTCTCTATAATGTTCCCCACAGCTTTCTTCTATAATTGTTCCCTTTAACTCCTACAGTTTCTTATATTCTCCTTTATACCTCAGCCTTTTGCCGCATGTAACTGCTCAGTATTGCTATGGCTGCTCCTTATATCTGTTCTTCTCGCACCGTATGACCCCTTTAGGATGCCTATTATTGCTCCATACAAGCATTTCCAATCACATAATTTTCTATATTCCTCTAACTGCACCGTAAAAACAGCTCCCTGAAACTCTGTTTCTCCTGGGCCATACCGTCACTTTCTCTCTAGCATTTTTACTGTTCTCTTGGAAAGAAATTGGAGATAAATCTGCATTGTGTTAATTAGATTCCTCTGCAGTCTGCAGCGTTTGCTATTAATTCAATTAGCCAAGCGTTTGTTACACTTGCAGTTTCTAATCAAATGATTTCTTTGTTCATGGCAGAATCGCTGCTCAGGATTTAGTTTATTATTAAGTTTTTATACCTTGCTTTTCTCTACCTGCTCCCATTTATTCTGCTCAAACAATTCAGATTTCTGCAAGATACAGTATACAGTGCCTTTAAAAGTATTCATACCCCTTGACATTTTCCACATTTTGTCATGTTACAACCAAAAATGTAAATGTATTTTATTGGGATTTTATGTGATAGACCAACACAAAGAGGCACGTAATTGTGAAGTGGAAGGAAAATGATAAATGGTTTCAAATTTTTTTACAAATGAAAAGTGTGGCGTGCATTTTTATTCAGCACCCTTTACTCTGATACCCCTAACTAAAATCCAGTGGAACCAATTGCCTTCAGAAGTCACCTAAATAGTAAATAGAGTCCACCTATGTGTAATTTTATGTCAGTATAAATACAGCTATTCTGTGAAGCCCTCAGAGGTTTGTTAGAGAACCTTAGTGAACAAACCGCATCATGAAGGCCAAGGAACAGGTCAGGGATAAAGTTATGTAGAAGTTTAAAGCAGGGTTAGGCTATAAAAAAAAAACGTCCCAAACTTTGAACATCTCACGGAGCACTGTTAAATCCATCATCAAAAAATAGAAAGAGTATGGCATAGCTGCAAATCTATAAAAGATAATAACTAATGCGCAAAAACCACAATAAGGAATAAAATAGACAAGGAGCCGCCAACATAAATAGTATACTCACATAACCTTACTCAACATATGATAAAAAATATGTAGCGCTACCTCAGTCCCAATATGAAAAAATATTAATTAATACGTCCAAGGCTTAAATGAACACAAACAAGTAAGACTCAGTACAACAATGTGTACATATAAAGTGCAAAGTGAAACACATAAAAAGTAATCCAATCTCACACCTAATATGGTGAAAAATGCAACCTCACGTGACAAAGTGTATAAATAAATCGTAAATAATGTCACATGATAATAAAAGTGTCCAATCAATCAATATTGAGCATCTGACACAAACTAAACCACCAAAAAATAAAGAATGATAGCATTAATGTTCACAAGTGTGCGATTCACAGATGCAATGGAACAATGCGACTTCCCACAATTTAACAAAGTGCAGTGTGCGTGATCAAGCAAAATAGCTGAGGAACCATATATTCACAGATAAGCAATTCACAACTGCAACTTCCAAGCAAGAAAAATAATAAATGAAAATTATTACAACGTGTAATGCGCATATAATCAAAAATTAATATATTCACAAGTATGCGATTCACAGATGCGATAATAAATGCAACTGAAAGGATATATAATTTCTAGCAAAGTGCAGTGTGCATATAATGATAATATTATTAAAATTCTTACAAAGTGTAATGTGCATATAATCAAAAAAATTCCACAGGTATGCAATTCGCACATGCGATAATTAAATACAGCAAAAAGAATTGTAATTTCTAGCAAAGTGCAATGTGCATATAGAATTAATGAACAGGCAAATAAATAATATTCAATGATAAATGAAATGAAATAAATAAACTATCCAATTAACTGTGAGTTCATATCTCAAGGTGAGGTGATATAAAAGTAAAAATGTGCAGTCCAAACACATGTGAATGCGACTTCTAATAACGCTCCAAATGTGGAAAAGCAGAAATCTTCTAGAGATGAAAAAAGTGTTGGTGCGGTGATAGAAACAATTGTCTATAAATAGTTCACCCAATCCTGTTCCAAAGTGCGATGTGCGGTGACCGTTTCCCCCAGCCTCTCACCTGTAGTAGTGGCCCCCAAATGGGCCGAGTCACGCTTATACCCACAGGTGGGTAGGGATATCAACACTGGAACGGCTTCCCAAAATTGGACTCCCAATCTAGAAGCCAGCTCCCTTGGCAGTGGAATTGGTGAAGGATGGAATGATATTCGCCCTCACTTAATCGGTATTCTCAGGTGATAGTAAAAAAGAAAAAAGTGGGCTCCATAGTGTAGTATGTTAAAATAAATTTGAATATATTGATATCGTCACTTACATATAATTACACAGCAATCAGCAGCAGAGATAAAAGCTTCCGGGTTCGGCCGTACCCTAGGAAGCAACGGCACCTGGCTCCTCCTTCCCTTCCTAGGGTACGGCCGAACCTCTTAATCGCCCTCTTAATCCATGCACTCGGCCCCTAATCTACATGCAGGGAGTCGGACGCATGGATTTCAATGTTTTCTTTTTGTTTTATTTTTTTATTTTATTTGTTTATATGATCAATTCAGGATCCCGGATGCACCATAAAACCCTTTAGTGGTTCAAAGGCGTATTTTGCCCAATCTTAACAGCAAGGTCATACGCCCTAAGGTGAGCAGATATCACCTAGGAGGGAGCACTTGTGTGTGGACACAGCATCTTGATTTTGGCATTTCACTGAATCGCATGGGTTTTTGGAGCACTTATGGACTATTTTAATTATTGCACATTAATTATTGCAAAATAATACATAGTACTTCATATGTTATTTAGTGTATTTCAATGTTATGTATTTTTCATTTATATTATTCTGCAATTATTTTTTCTGCGATTTTGTCTAAGAATTTTGATTATATGCAATATATATATATATATATATTTATATGTTATCACAGAGTTGTTCACGTATAGGCACATTATCACTTTATTTAATATTGCATTTATTGCATATGTAGCACTTTATTTAATATTGCATGTATTGCACATTTAGCACTTTATGCTGGATTATATATTTTGGATAGCGCAGCGTGCTTATATAAGTTTTCCACAGGATTGCTTAAAAATCCAAATGATATTGCGTTCACTTACATAAGCATTTGCCACTTGTGAAGAAAATGCAGCAGCACAACAGCCAAGGGGGAGAAGGTGAAGGGCAAATGAAAGATCACAGGTAGGGAGACATATCAGGGCCGCTGTACAAGCTCAATCACTGAACAAGCATATGGGAGCGGCATCCCTTGAACAGTCTCACCCGCGATGCAGTCAGTTCTGGATTCCTGTGAGGTATACTGCTCCTGGATGATGGTGTATCATACTTCACTCCCTGAAGTAGAGGCTCCAAGTAGCTGCAGATGTCAGTGCTAGAGACAGGTGCCAGTGCCAGAAGAAAGCGGATCCCAAATGTAAGTCCTTGCTGGCGCTGTGTAATCCGAAGATGGATGATGTGGAGTGGCAGGTATAAAAGCCGCGTGAATGAGCTGGAGACACCAGGTCACATGGCGTGATAACGTCAATGCATTTCGCTCACCACGTGAGCTTCGTCAGAACACTATGGGAGTCCATTTTGGGGCTTAAATTGGGAAGTAATCTCCTCCCATTTAAAGCATGACAAGTTTTCCACAGGTTTGCTTAAAAATCCAAATGATATTGCCTTCACTTACGTAAGCATTTGCCACTTGCGAAGAAAATGCAAATGTCATTTAGATAATCCAACATCATTGTTGAAACCTGAAGATTGATCTAGGGAGGATTTTTTTTTACTGGCCAGTGGAGACCAAATCCAGGTTGCCCATGCAGCTGTGGAGCAACAGATCACTTCTAATGCTGCATACACACGAGCGGAATTTGCGACAGAATGAGTCCGATGGGAGCTTTTCATCGTATATTCCGACCATGTGTATGCCCCATCGGACTTTTTCAGTCGAAAATTCAGACGAACTTAGATAGAGAACATGTTCTATATTTTTCCGACGGAACAAATTGCTATCAGAAAAAACGCTTGTCTGTATGTTGTTCCGATGCACCAAAAACGACGCATGATCTGAAGCAAGTACGACATGGAAGCTATTGGCTACTGGCTATTGAACTTCCTTTTTCTGATCGTACTTGTTGTACGTCACCGCCTTCTGGACGGTCAGAATTTGGTGTGACCGTGTGTATGTAAGACAGCTTGAGCGGAATTCCGTCGGAACTCCATCGGAAAAACCTTCAGAGTTTATTCAGACGGCAAAAGCGGTCGTGTGTACAGGGCATAATAGCGAGGTTGATTTACTAAAACCGGAGAATGCAAAATTTGGTGCAGCTGTGCATGGTAGTCAATACGACTAATGCCCCATACACACGGTCGGACATTGATCGGACATTCCGACAACAAAATAACTAGGATTTTTTCTGATGGATGTTGGCTCAAACTTGTCTTGCATACACACGGTCACACAAAGTTGTCGGAAAATCCGATCGTTCTGAACGCAGTGACGTAAAACACGTACGTCGGGACTATAAACTGGGCAGTAGCCAATAGCTTTCATCTCTTTATTTATTCTGAGCATGCGTGGCACTTTGTGCGTCAGATTTGTGTACACACGATCGGAAATTCCGACAACGGATTTTGTTGTCAGAAAATTTTATAGCCTGCTCTCAAACTTTGTGTGTCAGAAAATCCAATGGAAAATGTGTGATGGAGCCTACACACGGGCCGAATTTCCGACAACAAGGTCCTATCACACATTTTCCGTCGGAAAATCCGACCGTGTGTACGGGGCATAAGACTTTTTTGACAAAAAAAATACTGGAAGATAATTGGTTACTACATATAGCTGAACCAGATTTTTCATGCTCTAGTTTTAGTAAATCAACCCTAGTGATCCATTGCTGGTTGAAATCATTCATAAATAGATAATTATAGCAGTGATTTATTGATGCATGGAGATGCTGGAGAACTTCAAAAGCTCTGTCCCAGCCTCCATAATTATGTAGAGTAACCCAGGAAATAACCATGTCATGTGTCGGATGCTGGCTGCCATAGACAACTAGCAATTTCAGATTGAATCCAGACAAGATCCACAGGAGTGGCTGTTTCCCAGTATCATTTCAAATAGGTGTTGAGATGAATAGCCAAAAACCCTGTGACATTTTAAAACAGCTTAAAAAAGCACAGAAAATTGAAGTAATTTCAATGCTTATCTGCGGTGCTTTTCTTTGCCATAGAGGGAACGCTAATGATGAGAACACTGATGGCCCCCACCCGGCCCTGGAAAAATTTGCTGCTCAGTCTAAAATGCCCAGGCCTGAAGACATGTATAGGAAAAATGTAAAGAAAGATAAGAGAGATGTGTGTGAGAGAGAGATGAGAGAGACAGAGACAGAAAGAGAGAGAGAGAAAGAGAGAGAGCACTCACTGGCTTAATCGCAAGAAAGGGAAAGTGGACTTGTTTGACTTGAGTATACATTTGTAGTGGGACTTTTTTACCATAGCTAAACTTCTGAAGTAAGTTGTCATCCTGACGTCATACTCATGTAGCAATAACTCTTGGTGGAGCTGCTGGTTTAAAGCGGGTCTGTTACCTTCACTCTGCTTCCCTCTGTTTCACCGGCACCGGGTCTAGGGTTCCGTTGAGTTTACCTCTGGACGAAACACGCACCAACACTGGAGTACGTTTTCAATGCTTTATTAAACACTTGACTTAGGAAATAGCAGGAAAAAGACAAAAGGGAAACTGCAGAAGAAACTCAAACATCTTCTTTTAGAGTTCTTTTAACAAATGTTCGGGTAGAATTCAGATATTGTATGGAATGCGCTCCCCTCGTGGGACACACTCCTTGCTCATCTGGATAGGCCTCTCTCACCAGCCTAGCAGCCAGCACGCAGCACGAATCAAAGTCTCTGCCACAGACTTGCTTGGGAACAAAATCCGTACGATCCTCTGCCACAAGATGTATCGGATTTTCTGTAGTGAATGTCAGTCACAGTGCCTGAACCTTTTAGCCAACCCAGCAACACTATGCTGTATAGTTACTTTCAGATACGTCCTCCAACCGAGTCACCAGGCCCCTCTACAGACCAGCACGCTGCATGGTCCCTCAAAGACGGGTCCTCCCCTAGGATCTCCTCGGTTGTCCAGCTTCGCCACACAGGACCGACAGCTCAGGACCATTCCTCGGCCGCAGTGGTAGGCCCAGACAAGCCTCTGGACCCACCCCTGCGCCATAGTATCATGGGCCTCCGGAACGGAGGACCACGAGGTATCTCCTTAATGCATACCTGTCGGCCAGAAGGGCCAGCAGGTGGCTGAAAAACGAACCCCAAAATATGGCGTCTGTTCCATAAATACCCTTGCCCAGAAGGCAACTCGGAGGACCACCTCCACCGAGTTGTCTCCGGGACAGAAGAGCACCATACGCTTCAACACGTTGCCTTTCCAACACTAACCAGTGATAACAGCGACACCCACTGGTCAGCATGGAAACATACACAACGTCAGCCAAGCTGGAACAGAGGCAAACTTAACCTTCCTAACAAACAAGTTACTAAATTTACCTAACGTGCGGTAGATTGCAAATCTACCAGCGCTACACTCATATATCTATACTTCTGATGATGGCTAACCTACATTAAATAAATAACATAATTCATTTTATTTCTTATAGGACTTACTAACATAAAGTCCTACAAGTTTGTGCTTTTTCTTATGGGTATATTTGAGGATGCACATGGGTCATTTACTATACGTCATATCAAAAGATGGTTCTGGAATTGCTGCGCCAGGCAAAAACTGAAGTGCAGGGGTTAGAATTGACAATCATAAATATTTGTTTATTGGCTGTATAGGTTTTGAAATATATATATATATATATATATATATATATATATATACAGTATCTCACAAAAGGTAGTACACCCCTCACATTATTGTAAAGATTTTATTATATCTTTTCATGTGACAACACTGAGGAAATGACACTTTGCTACAATGTAAAGTAGTGAGTGTACAGCTTGTATAACAGTGTAAATTTTCTGTCCCCTCAAAACATCTCAACACACAGCCATTCTTGTCTAAACCGCTGGCAACAAAAGTGAGTACACCCCTAAGTGAAAATGTCCAAATTGGGCCCAATAAGCCATTTTCCCTCCCCTGGTGTCATGTGACTCGTTAGTGTTACAAGGTCTCAGGTGTGAATGTGGAGCAGGTGTGTTAAATTTGGTTTTATCGCTCTTAATATCTCATACTGGCCACTGGAAGTTCAACATGGCACCTCATGGCAAAGAACTCTCTGAGGATCTGAAAAATTGACTAGGCTATAAGAAGATTGCCAAGACCCTGAAACTGAGCTGCAGCATGGTGGCCAAGACCATACAGTGGTTTAACAGGACAGGTTCCACTCAGAACAGGCCTCACCATGGTCGACCAATAAAGTTGCGTGCACGTGCTCAGCGTCATATCCAGAGGTTGTCTTTGGGAAATAGACGTATGAGTACTGCCAGCATTGCTGCAGAGGTTGAAGGGGTGGGGGGGTCAGCCTGTCAGTGCTCAGACCATACACCGCACACTGCATCAAATTGGCCTGCATGGCTGTCGTCCCAGAAGGAAACTTCTTCTAAAGATGATGCACAAGAAAAACAGTTTGCTGAAGACAAGCAGACTAAGGACATGGATTACTGGAACCATGTCCTGTGGTCTGATGAGACCAAAATAAACTTATTTGGTTCAGATGGTGTCAACCGTGTCTGGTGGCAACCAGGTGAGGAGTACAAAGACAATTGTGTCTTGCCTACAGTCAAGTATGGTAGTCGGAGTGTTATGGTCTGGGGCTGCATGAGTGCTGCCAGCACTGGGGAGCTACAGTTCATTGTGGGAACCATGAATGCCAACATTTTTTGTGACATACTGAAGCAGAGCATGATCCCCTCCCTTCGGAGACTGGGCCACAGGGCAGTATTCCAACATAACGACCCCAAACACACCTCCAAGATGACCACTGACTGCTAAAGAAGCTTAGGGTAAAAGTGATGGACTGGACAAGCAATGTCTTCAGACCTAAACCCTATTAAGCATCTGTGGGGCATCCTCAAACAGAAGTGGAGGAGCGCAAGGACTCTAACATCCACCAGCTCCATGATGTCATCATGGAGAAGTGGAAGAGGACTCCAGTGGCAACTTGTAAAGCTCTGGTAAACTCCATGCCCAAGAGGGTTAAGGCAATGCTGGAAAATAATGGTGGCCACACAAAATATTGAAACTTTGGGCCCAATTTTGGGCATTGTTGCCAGCCATTTAGACATCAATGGCTGTGTGTTGAGTTATTTTGAGGGGACAGCAAATTTAGACTGTTTTACTGTTATATATGCTGTACACTGACTACGTTACATTGTAGCAAAGTATAATTTCTTCAGTGTTGTCACATGAAAAGATATAATAAAATATTTACAAAAATGTGAGGGGTGTACTCACTTTTGTCAGATACTGCATATATATATATATATATATATATATATATATATATATATATATGTATATATATATAATCAATGTTGTTGCTTTGCAGCCCGAAATGAAGACATACACTGTTTTTATTTTATCCAGCTGTATTTACTAGTGCAACTTATAACATCCAACATAATGGAAAGTGAAAGATATAACACCAGCATGTCAGTATTTTGTTAGACCACATCTTGCTTTAACCACTTCAGCTGGACCATTTGGCTGCCCAAAGACCAGAGCGTTTTTTGCGATTCTGCACTGCGTCGCTTTAACTGACAATTGCACGGTTGTGCGACGTGGCTCCCAAACAAAGTTGACGTCCTTTTTTCCCCACAAATAGAGCTTTCTTTTGGTGGTATTTGATCACCTCTGCGGTTTTTATTTTTTGCGCTATAAACAAAAAAAGAGCGACAATTTTGAAAAAAAAACGCAATATTTTTAACTTTTTGCTATTATAAATATCCCCCAAAAATATATAAAAAAACATTTTTTTTCCTCAGTTTAGGCCGATATGTATTCTTCTACATATTTTTGGTAAAAAAAAAAAAGCGTTTATTGATTGGTTTGCGCAAAAGTTATAGCATCTACAAAATAGGGGATAGTTTTATGGCATATTTATTAATTTTTTTTTACTAGTAATGGCGGTGATCTATGATTTTTATCATGACTGTGACATTATAGCGGACAGATTGGACACTTTTGGCGCTATTTTAGGGCCATTCACATTTATACAGCGATCAGTGCGATTAAAAATGAACTGATTACTGTGTAAATGTGACTGGCAGTGAAGGGGTTAACCACTAGGGGGCACTGCAGGGGTTAAGTGTGTCCTAGGGAGTGATTCTAACTGTGGGGGGCTGGGCTACGCGTGACACGACACTGATCACCGCTCCCGATCACAGGGAGCTGTGATCAGTGTCCTGTCACTAGGAAGAATTGGGAAATATTTGTTTACATCAGAAATTCCCTGTTCTTTCTCGCGGGTATCTCCATGGACATCAAGTCCGCAGGACCCGCAATCACACTGCCAGAGCTCGCGGTGGGCATGCGCGCGCCCACAATGCCGCATCTTAAAGGGCAACGTACAGGTACGTTAATATGCCTGTACGTTCCCTTCTGTCGGCGTGTAACAGCGTGAGCCGGTCGGCAAGGGGTTAATTACAGCTTTTAGTCTGTTGGGCTATGTCTCTACTAACTTTGCACTTGCATACTTAGATGTAGCAAATATTTATCTACTCTGCTTTGCAGAACTGCTGACGTTCAGTTAAATTTGATGGTGACCATTTGTGGATTGCAGTCTTCAAGTTATTCTCCAGATTTTCAATGTGGTTTAAGTCTAAGCTCTGACTAGGCCATGCAAAAACATTCATCTTTTTCTCCTTCAACTACTGTGTAGTCACTTTTGCTGTGTGCTTTGGGTCATTGGAATACTAAAAAGGTGATGACCCAGGTAGAAAATTGGGTCAGACAAAAAGGGTCTCCAAATGGAAAACACACCACACCATGAGTATAATTCTAAATTTTTTTATTAATGGAAACATGTATGTCAGTAGAAAAATTGTGTCAAACCTTCACCACACCATATTAAAAGCATTCATTACAACGTTGTCAAGAGCAACAATTAAAAACAACCCAGGCTCACAGACATTCATCCAATCATACCAGAGGAGGACACTGATTGTGCAATGATGGGAGAAAGGGGATCAGCTGTCAAAATATATCACTGATGGCCAATGGATGTGGCAGGGGCCACAGGGGCAATACTGACAAACTGCAGATGTAATCCAAGTCATATGGTGATAGTTGGATGTGAATAAACCTCATGCTGGAAGATTAGATAGTCATGAAAAAGCAAACGTAAAGCAGCACAACAGCCAACGGGGAGAAGGTGAAGGGCAGATGAAAGATCACAAGTAGGGAGACATATCAGGGCCGTTGTACAAGAGCAATCACTGAACAAGCATATGGGAATGGCATTCCTTGAATAGTCTCACCCGCGATGCAGTCAGCTCCGGATTCCTGTGAGGTATACTGCTCCAGGATGATGGTGTATCATACTTCACTCCCCGAAGTAGAGGCTCCAAGTAGCTGCAGATGTCAGTGCCAGAGACAGGTGCTAGTGCCAGAAGCAAGCGGATCCCAAATATAAGTCCTTGCTGGTGCTGTGTAATCCAAAGCTGGATAATATGGAGCGGCAGGTATAAAAGCCGTGTGAATGAGTTGGAGACACCAGGTCACATAGCGTGATAACGTCAATGCATTTCGCTCATCATGTGAGCTTCGTCAGGACACTATGGGAGTCCATTTTGGGGCTTAAATTGGGAAGTAATCCTTCCCTTTAAAGCATACCCCCCCCCCCCGGTGCTCACCATAGTATTAAAGGGCCCATATCATGCTAATTGAAATACAGCAAAATTTTATGTGTATATTTTGGTTGGAATAATTATATATGGTTACTAAACAGAAGGAAAATTATATATAGATTCTTTGTATCCGACTGCAACATTCAACCAAGAGTAACACCTACAGCAGAGACAGTTGTCAATAGAGGTTTAATGATTTGGACAACAAAAAGTTGAATTTCAATGTAAATTTTAACAGGGGAAAAGAAATGGAGGGGGCTAGATTTAACTAGATACAAAGGAGTGCAGTAAATGGGATCAGAATAAACCCCTTTAGAGGGGAATTTAGGTTAAGGGTGTAGAAAAACCTGTAGGCTAAGTTCGGTGTTGAGTCCTTTAGGAATCATCGTTTTTTAAGGAAAAATCCACTCTTTTTCCTTCCGCAGGAGGACTGTGTCAAAGTCCCCCCTGCGGTTGCACAGAGTAAAAGCAAAAAAGCCTTTTACATTAACACCATCAGGGGATGAGTTGTGGAATGCTTCGAAATGTTGAGCAATAGGAGAATGCTCAGGATTGGATGGATTCTTAGGTCATCTAATACTGCTCAAGTGCTCACCAATGCGAAAATGGAGCTGACGTTTAATCTTTCCAACGTAGTATTTTTTGCAGGGGCATTCGAGGATATATAAGACCCATGTAGTGCTACAGTTAATAAACTGCCTAATGTAAAACCTATCAGTTTGCTCCACAAAGCGGCAGATATGGCAGTGGCCACAAGGAAACATACCTGTATGGCGGAGCATATCTGTCAACCAGTTTCTTGATGGAGTACATACAAATTCTGAATGCATTAGGCTGTCCTTCAGATTTTCAGCCCTTCTAGAGACCAATATTAATCGAGGCCCTATGCTCTGAGATAAATCAGGTGATAGTGTAAGGACATGCCAGCGTTTGGTTAAGGTTGAACAAACTTGCTCCCGTAGATCCATAGCTGGTAATAATACTAATAGGAAATTCTACAGGTGAGGGGGGTATAACTACCTGTGTATTCAGCAGATCCTCACGTTTAGATAAGGAGGCATGTTTACGTGCCCTCCTTATAGTTTTGCGAGAATATCCTCTGTTTTTAAATCTCTGGTAGAGTTCCTCAGTTTCAAGTTGGTAATCAACATCCCTGGAACAATGCCTACGAATGCGAAGAAACTGGCCAGTGGGAATGCCCTTAATAAGTGAAGGGGGTGATGGCTGGAAGCTAACAAAAGTGTGTTAGTAGCTGTCTCCTTTCTGAAAGTTTTAGTCTCCAGTTTACCATTACAGGCAGATATGGATCAATCCAGAAATTAGATCTTTTTGAAGTCCCAGGCAAAGGTAAATTTGATGTTCCTATTGTTGGTATTCAATTCTTCCCATTGACAACTTTCTGGCAGAGGGCAGCAGATTTTCCTCAAGAATATGATGGTATTTTGCCCCATCCATTCCTACAGTAAAGCATGGAGGTAATAATATCATGTTATGGGGATGTTTCTCTGCAGCAGGGACTGAAGCACTTGTAAGGATAGAAGAAAAATTAATGGGGCAAAATACCATCAAATTCTAGAGGAAAATCTGCTGCCCTCTGCCTGCCTCTTGCATGGCTCAGTCAGAGCACAGACTTAAATCACATTAAATATCTGTAGAATAACTTGAAGACTGCAGTCTACAAATGGTTATCATCAAATTTAGCTGAACGTCATCAGTTCTGCAAAGAAGAGTGGGCAAATATTGCAAAGTCTAGATGTGCAAAGTTAATAGAGACATATCCCAACAGACTAAAGGCTGTAATTAAAGCAAAGGGTGGTTCAACAAAATACTGACAAAAGAGGTGGGGGGCAGACCTTTTTTTCCAACTCAGTAATTCTGTTTTATGAATTTAAAAAAAAATTCTGACATGTAGGTGTTATATCTTTCACTTGTATGTTACAAGTTACAAGAGTAAATACAGCTGGATAAAACAAAAACTGTGTCTGTCTTCATTTCAGGCTGCAAAGCAACATAATTGAATTATTTTAATGGGGGGTGATTCATTCCTATAATATATAAGAGTGCAGTGCTGAATCATGAAATATAAACAAATATCAAAAAATCATTGAATCAAACAACATATAAAGTGCATAATTAAATGTCCATACAATACTGTGCAAAAAAAGTCCATATCAAAAACAGTGAAAATTCCACTAAATGTAATAGTGAAATCATATATTTAGTTTCAATAGTTTTTTATTGACATTTTATAAAGACAAAGAAAAAGACATAACACATGGGAAATCAAGATGAAAACACATTGTTTACAATGCACAAAAGCAAGGGCACCGTCAGTTGTATAGTAAACCATAACATTAATACCTGTTGGGTAACTACAGGTGTTAGTGTACATAGGGCATAGGGTAGGAATAGTGCAGCGTTGAAATCAGGCAGGCCCTCCACCCCCAACACCCCCTCTGGGAACAAGCTGTGTCTGGGATTCATGGGCGCAACCCGCACAACACAGCACAAACTTGGCATGTTAGTTAAACCCTAACGTATAAGACCTCTTTGCTACTTTTATGCTGCAGAGAATTGGAAATATCGTTACTACAGATTAATTTTCAGTTTAAACAGTGCACCTAATGTATATTGTTTACAAAGGGTTGAGGTACTTCACTTCTGTGGACCTCAGGCAATAACATCTTGCAGACGGTGTAACAAAAAAATAATTATAAAAAGGAGAGAAGAAAATAAGAAAGGAAGAAAAAAGAGAATGAAGATCAGGATACACATTATGAACCTCCTATGAGTGCTATCGAGGAGAGACCATAGAGGACCATATTGACCAGTTGGAAAGGTATCTAGACATACAACCATCTCTGACGGCTAGTATCTTTTCATATTCAGCAATGATATTAACTTTTAAGATTAGCTCTCTTATGCTTAGGATTACATTTGTTTTCCAGTTACTTACTATCAAGGATCTAGCCGCAAATAAGATATGCATTGCTATTGATTTCACTTGAATAGGGTATTCTGACATATTTACGCTCAAAATTGCTTTTTCAATGGAAGGCTGTGTGATGACCCCCGTGACTCTTGCAATCAGTTTGAAAACCGCTGACCAAAACCCCCGAAGGTGTGGACACGCCCAAACCATATGGGCCAGTGCCCCGACTTGACCGCAACCTCTCCAACAGAGATTGGAATCAGTATTGGAAAACTTTGCCACTATGTATGGGGTATAATACCATCTGGCAAGAAGTTTTTGTGCCATTTCATCATAGTTTGCGCATCTTGAAAAATGGTGGTTGCATTTGATCGCGTTCAACCATTGTTTATCCGTAAAGACTTTGCCCACCTCTTTTTCCCATTTATGTTGTGAATTGGACTTCACAAAGACTGATTTAGAGTTAAGTATGTCGTAAAATAGAGAGATGCCTTTCGCTTTGGGGTTGGTGGATGTTAAATAATTCCATAGTTTTGTGGGAATTGGATGGTTGTTAGTGTTTAGATGTTCAAAGATGGATGCAATTTGAGAATATGTTAGAAACTCAGAGGCCGGTATACTAAGCTTGTTTTGTATGTCTGGGAATTTCATTAATTTATCATCCTTTGTGAGGTCTTTTAGGTGGAGAGTTTCTCCTTTTATCCAGTGTCCTAGGGAGATGTTCGGAATTAACCAATGTAGGGAGCTTAAAGGTATAGGAACCCTGGTAGAGTGTATATTGGTGTGTGTTGCCTCTTTTAAGTATGACCAGGCATAGAGGGATGCCTGTATAGTAGGGTGATAAGCTAATAATTTGAACTTTGATATGTTCTGTGCTATTAGAAAGAACCTTGGTGTGTAAGGGAACAGCCAAGACTGTTCCAATTGGCACCATGGTTTAGTCGCTGGCTGTTCAAACCATCCTTTTAGCTGGTCCAATATAGCTGCCATGTAGTAGTCTTTCAAAATAGCAAAATACCAAATAGGTATTGGTGGTGCTCTAAAAAAATAAGTCAGTTTAGGCAAGATCAGCATTTTGTATGCCGCTAGGCAGCCACCCCATGTACGATAGTGTTTCTAGATTTTTGATAATTCCTGTTGCATTTTTGAGATTAAAGGGAAATAATTTGCTTCGTATAATTTTGCGATAGAAGAAGTTAGCTGGACTCCCAAGTATGGGATAGCTTCCAGTGACCAGGGGTATGGAAGATCGTGTTGGATAGCTGCTTTTGTGGGATTATCTATTGCTATACCTAGAATGCTGAATTTGGAGGCGTTGACCTTGTAGTATGATATTTCACTAAATTGAACGAGAGTATCATGAGCAGCTCTGAGAGATTGATATGGGTTAGACAATGTCAAAATTACATAGTCAGCAAAAAGTGAAATTCTATGCTGTTGGTGCCTGGAAGAGATTCCTTGAATTTCAGGGTGGGTTCTAATTTTTTCCGCTAGGGGCTCCATAATCAGGGCGAAAATCAGAGGTGATAAAGGACACCCCTGCCCAGTTCCGTTTGAAATCCGAAAGTTTTTGGAGAACATTCCTTCTGTGTAAACATAAGCTGAGGGAGAGGAGTACAATGCCCTAATGGCTTTTTGAATGGGGCCTATTATGTTGAACTTCTCTAATACTCTATCCAGGTATCCCCGGTGCACTCTATCAAATGCCTTCTCTGCGTCCAGCGTTAGAAGCAGAGAAGGCACTTTCGACTTTTCAGCAGAATGAATAATGTTTATCATTCTTCTGGTGGCGTCATTAGCTTGACGACCACTCACAAAGCCCACCTGGTCCTGATTGATAAGTTTTGGCAGAAGAATGGATATTCTGTTAGCAATTAATTTGGCATACAGTTTTACGTCCACGTTCAACAGTGAAATGGGTCTGAGATTTTGTGGTAAGCATGGTCAGACCATGTTATAACATGAATATTTGATTTTTCAATCTTTCGTAACATGAATTTATCCACCAAAAACAAATCA
This sequence comes from Aquarana catesbeiana, assembly GCF_042186555.1. Taxonomy (NCBI): domain Eukaryota; kingdom Metazoa; phylum Chordata; class Amphibia; order Anura; family Ranidae; genus Aquarana; species Aquarana catesbeiana. The sequence goes on along the minus strand of NC_133333.1, from coordinate 92,211,163 downwards.
ATACGTGAGTATGTGTGATGCACGTTAGAAAAAAAAGTAAAGTCTCTTTCTGAAGAGTGCTGACATCTCCAAACATCAAAAAGGGTAGACGAAGCCAGGAATTGGGATAAAGTTGCTCTTCTTTGCTTGGAGCGCGAAGGGTTAGACAGATCCAATTCTGTTTGGCAGATAGACGTTAACCAACATGTACTTGATCTTGAAAAGTTCACAAACTAGAATAATGTACCTTCCAGATGGGTCAAGGTGCGTTTCCAGCTGTGAATGGGATGGAGTCTTTAATGGCTATGGCTACGCCACCTTTCCTTTTGGGGCCATTTGGCTAGTATCACATGAGGGTACTTTGGGTGGTGAAATACTGGTGGTTCGTTAGAGATAAAGTGTGTCTCTTGAAAGCAGATCACCTCACTTTTTAGTCTGAGAGCTTCCTGCCAGGCCATTTGCTTTTTATAGGGGCTGTTTAGTCCTTTCACATTAAAGGAGGTGATGTTGAAGGCCATTTTGTAGGTGTAAAAGAATTATAAGTTACGTACCGGGATGAAGTGGTGGTTATGGGCCGAGTAGGTATCAATCACCCGGTAACAATTACCTCTGATCAAGTACAGCTATAATGAGCGGCGTGAGACCAAGTTGTGATATTCTGCAGACCTCTGAGGTTTTTCTCTTATGTTCTGTCCGTGTGTATCCTGTGAAAAAGAGATGTTAGAAAAGAGAGAAAAAAATAAAAATAAAAGAGAAACAAGAAAAAGAAAGAGTCAAAGGTATAAAAAGTTGGCGATTCCGTCAGAACCTGTGCAGAAAACAACCGCTAAAATCAGGTGGGGATAGTAAAGGTAAACCGAACTGTGTGGCATTCTCCTGGGCCAACAGGGGAAAAATATGATATGGCAAGTATAAGCGTTTATGCAGCCTGATTTTGCATCAGAGTTGGGCCTTGTAGATGGCGGTGAACCGTACATATTCAGGTTCGAGTTCTGGGGTTCCAGAATGTTCCATTCCTTCAGGAGTTTTAGGCCATCTTTGATCGTAGTAATCACAAATGACTGATCATCTTTTGTCACCATTAGCTTTGCCGGATATAAACATCTGTATGGGATATGATGGTTGTTTAACGGTTTGATGATTGTAGCTAGTTGTCTGCGTTGCTGCATTGTAAATGCAGAAAGATCTGCGAAGAAAGATAAATCCATCAATTCCTGCGGCATAGCGTCGCGACGTCTGGCTGCGGCCATGAACTGGTCTTTAATATGATAGAAATGTATACGGACTATCGTATCCCTGGGTAGATGCACTGGGATATTTTTTGGTTTTGGCAGTCTATGAATTCGATCGATCACCAGGTCCTCCAACGGGGCTTCTGGGAGAGCCAGTTTCATGAGATCAACAAAGTAGTTTTTTAGGTCTGGGGGCTTGACCGATTCGGGAATTCCTCTGATTTTGACGTTGTTTCGTCTTGATCTGTCTTCTAAATCTGCTAATTTCGTTTTAATTTGCGTAATCTCGTCGTCTCTGTCATTTTGGGCATCAACCATGTCATTGAAGGTATTTGCAAAATCCCCCATTTTAGATTCAATGTGTGATACTCTATCGGACACCGCCTTAACCTCTGACTTAAACTGCTGTGTGATAGCCAGAATATCAGAATGTAAAGTAGAACGAAGGGAGACCAGCATATCCTTAAGGGGGGTATCCATTACAGGCTGGTTTGATGTAGGAAAATCTGTAATGGAGTCTTGTAACTCCCTGGTGTCATCTAATGAGGAATTAAATCCGCTTACCTCCTCATTCTCTGCATGTTCCACAGACATTCTTTGTCTGCTCTTTGCTGGGCTGGAGGAAGCTGATGGAGGTGGGGAGTAATTCTTGAATGTCTGGCTTGTGTTGTTATTGCTGCGACTTCTAGCATTCCCAGAGTCCGTTCTGTGCTGCACATTGTGGCTGCGTGTGTCCTCTCTCAGGCCGCCGGCGCCATCTTGGCTGTGAGAGCGGCTCGGATATGTGAATAAATCCGTCATTTTCCCTGGTATAGGGCACTGCTTTCTCCTGCGGGATGTCATCTAGAGTGTTGCCCGCTTCTGGTGCGCTGAGTTAGAGGTAAAAACGAGGCTTCTGGTCGCTGTAAATACCCTTTCTGGCCCTGGATACAGCGGAGCTCTTTCAGTGTGCTGCCATCCGTGCTGTGGCTAGCCACGTCCCCTCGTGAAATCATATATTTAAAGCTTCCAGACCACCAACGGACCACCTCACTCGTGCTCCCCCCCAATGGGTATAGACTCACGTCTGGGAGTGCGACCCCCCAACTTAGCAGGGTCAGAAAATGTCTGTGAGCCACCCCAAGACTCAGTGAGATATCCAACACAGCTGGCTCCTAAACTTCTCCCAAGATCTCCTCCTCAGTATGTCAGCAGCAAAACATATGCAGAGAAAAAAACTCCAATAGTGCTTGAATTGTTTAAAACACTTTACATGTGTTTATTAAACTGTACAGGGTACTCACAACATGCAGGTGCTTCCAGCGCACCACACTAATGTGAACATGAGTCTAAAATACAACATAGAGCCGCACATCCAAAATCTCAATCAGTTCCTTAAATCACTATAGAGCCCGAGTGCCTTCACCGTCCTAGCCCCTCCCTTACGCGCGTTCGACACATGGTCACGTGTCTTCCTCAGGGGGATCTCTGTGATTTATTCCTATACCCACTGCATATGTGTGTGTGTATGTGTTTATGACATACAAATGGCTTTCCCCCAAGCTGTTGTTGCTCTTTTCTGATAGTCAACCCCTCTCCTTTGTGCCGAAGCCCCATACCAGACATCTCAAGTCTCCCGGAAGGTGCGGGAGACTCCCGCATTTCTGTGTCGGCTCCCGCACACCCACAAGTGTCTCCAGATCTCCCGGGAATGATCGGTGCAGCGGGGATCAGCTGTGATCACGATCTCCTTTGTATAGATTTTTAGCTGACAGCCGCTTTTCCTTCTCTCCCTCCCACGGCTGACGGCTAAAAAGCTATACAGGGAGATTGGTGATCACAGCTGTCCCTCTAGCCACACGATCATCCCCAGTTGCTCTGTGCACTCCTCCCGCGGCCCCCTCTGTGTCCTTCTCTGCCTCCCCTGTTCTCTTCCACCCCCCCTTTTCCCCCACAGCGAGCTCCCCTCCTATCCTCTCCTGCCAGCTGTGGGGGAACTAGTAATAGGACACAGTGAACGAGATCGCTCCAGTGTCCTGTGATTGCTGAGCAGAGTAAACTGTGTCTGCTCAGTTTATGAATGGACAGGAGCCTCTGTCTCCTGTTCATTCATCTTTAGTGCTGAGAAAGGGACTAGGGAATGTGTCCTCAGTCCCTTTGTTTGTCTCAAAGGGGAGATGTCAAGGGTCTGTTTAGACCCCTGACATCTCATCAAAGCTCCCCCAAAAATATTGTAAAAAAAATCTAAAAAATGAAAAAGTGTAAAAGAGAAAATAAACTACTGACTCCACTCTCCCCTGCCCTACCAACACTGTCCACTGCCCCAACCCCCTCCCCCCAAAAAGCATTGTGAACATTTTTTTTAAAAATTAAATTGTAAAAATTATTATTAAATTATTATTCAATTATTAAAAATAAAAAACTACTGACACCGTCCACTGCCATCCCCCCCCACCCCTTCCCCAGAAGCACTGCGAAAAAATATTGAGAAAGTGATTTAAAAAATATTTTGTCGCTGGGGGGCTGGGCGTTTGCGGGCGTGAAGCGCCCCCTCCCTGAAATGAGTTTTTGCAGGTTTGGATGTCTGGACCAATGCAAATAATACATATTGGACCGGTGTCTTTGAGTAGAGATCTCATTCAGACATCAATCAGAGTGGGATGCCCAGCCAGTGACACATGGGAGATAGTATATACCTATTCTGCACCCCGTTTACAGCCTAAGGCACATAACAGACTTCCTTTACGATTTTTGTTCTTCAGTCCCATGACATCTTAGAGCTGCAAAGAAAGCTGATGCTGGAAGAAGGAAAAAAGTGTGTCGCAATAAATTATTTGCTTTGGGAACATTCACCTTTTCTTCCTGTTAACCTCTTAAAGGAGAAGTACAGCTAAAGCTTGTTTGACTGTACTTCTCCTGTGGATCATAGGAGTACAGTTTGTTCTGCATTCCTGTGACCCGTTTTCAGTAGACAGCAGGCTCAAGCCTGCTGTTGGATGATGTCACAGCACCCGACTCAGCCTCTCAGCGCCCCCTCCACAGCCCAGCGCTCCATTCAGCGTGTGGGGGAGAGGGGGCATAGCAGAGATCTGCTAACTGACAGTCACCAGCTTTCTGCTCATGGAGCTGTGAGAACTGAGCGATTGGCAGTGTTCAATCGCTCGGTTCTCAGTGTTAGATGCACCGGGAACCGATGCTGCATCCACCTAGGTAAGTATGAATCTTAAAAAAAAAAAACTCATACATCTCTTTTAATAAGGCACTATGATTGCATGCTTGATTTTACTAGGTCATAAAGGAATTTACTGTTTTTCAATAATGCTGCAGTTTAATGTTCTATTTTCAGCACCAGGGAAGCTTGTAGGCAGGTGCCTAAATGTTAGTTTTGCTTTGTACTATAAGGGTAATGTTTTATGTCTCAGGGGTTAACATGATGTGCTGTGGTGTGCCTTCCCCTGCACGTTTCACTTCCTGTCTTTCTGGCAGATGATAAATTCAGGGTGAGGTCAGACCCAGTGGTCAGACAAACGTGAGAAGTCAGCAGTGAGGACCATACATGTAAAATGTGATCAGTAGTGTTTCCGTAGGGTTGTCCCAAAGCAGGACCCTGACATGGGTTAAAGGTCTGAGTTGCTATATTTCATCCAATGGGGACATTAAAGTGATATCAAACAGTATTTTTTAAATGAAGATGTTTTACCTACCTGTTCTGTGCAACGATATTGCACAGAGCCGTCCCTTATCTCCTCTTTGGCGATCTCCACCAGTGCTGAATGCTTCTTCTTCTGAGGTATAAATAAATAAAAAACACAGCGCTCGCAAATAAATAAATTATATTAAAAACTAATTCATGTGTTGCAGCTGCTAGATGAAAAAAGTGCTAACACTTTGAAAATATATAAAACAAAAAGAATCTGCGCTGGCAACTCCCCAAGTGTATAATTGTGAGAAAGTGATATTTTGAGTTTTATATCAAAAAGCATATATACCATATGATGTTGCACAGAACCACATTTAGTGGATATTATATGGAGATGTACCAAGAACTGTGCATAAAACTACCAAACTATGTGAATAAAAATAAATCAATAAACGTAAATTTTGTGATCTAAATCAATTCACTCTTGGATGCTATGCGACTAAAAAGTCACTAGACTGTTATAGAGATAATCCCATACATTTGTGAGTGACAATAAATTAATCTCTGAAGAGTAAAGAATATGTGAATCAAAAGTCATAAATCATAACATAAAGTCTGTTAAATTAAACCGTTCCTTCACAGGATGACAATCTGCAGATTTCAAACTTGATTCATTCAAAATAATAGATTCCAAATAACAGATAAGGCTGATGCCGGTAATGCTTGAGAGGAGGCTTTAGAGATCACAACCCTCGCATTCCATCAGAAAAAAGAAGAAGAGAAGACACATAGCATAAAACCTATGACACCGTGAGATCACCTGCGCATAAAAGCGCTACTCACGGAACCGATGTGCAGAGCAGGCATTCAGATAGTTTAGTCAGTGTTCGCTGCTGTGCGGCGTGCGTTCCACCAACTCCAGGAAGTGATGTCACTGGTTCTCAGGTTTACAAGCGTGGGCAGGATGTTACGTCGTAACATCCTGCCCACGCTTGTAAACCTGAGAACCAGTGACATCACTTCCTGGAGTTGGTGGAACGCACGCCGCACAGCAGCGAACACTGACTAAACTATCTGAATGCCTGCTCTGCACATCGGTTCCGTGAGTAGCGCTTTTATGCGCAGGTGATCTCACGGTGTCATAGGTTTTATGCTATGTGTCTTCTCTTCTTCTTTTTTCTGATGGAATGCGAGGGTTGTGATCTCTAAAGCCTCCTCTCAAGCATTACCGGCATCAGCCTTATCTGTTATTTGGAATCTATTATTTTGAATGAATCAAGTTTGAAATCTGCAGATTGTCATCCTGTGAAGGAACGGTTTAATTTAACAGACTTTATGTTATGATTTATGACTTTTGATTCACATATTCTTTACTCTTCAGAGATTAATTTATTGTCACTCACAAATGTATGGGATTATCTCTATAACAGTCTAGTGACTTTTTAGTCGCATAGCATCCAAGAGTAAATTGATTTAGATCACAAAATTTACGTTTATTGATTTATTTTTATTCACATAGTTTGGTAGTTTTATGCACAGTTCTTGGTACATCTCCATATAATATCCACTAAATGTGGTTCTGTGCAACATCATATGGTATATATGCTTTTTGATATAAAACTCAAAATATCACTTTCTCACAATTATACACTTGGGGAGTTGCCAGCGCAGATTCTTTTTGTTTTATATATCTTCTTCTGAGGTGCCTAGCAAGCCAGGTATTAAGGTGGCACCTGTGACAGGAGGGCCCTTTTAACCCAGAATCCCTTGGAAAGCTTGGGAAACCCTTGTTTCAGCTCCCCATGCACCTCTTATGTCTAAGTCACTTGAGAAAATATATCTTGGATTACTTAAAATGGGACAGCACTATTTATCCACAATATCTCCCAGGATATATGTAGACTATTCTTGGTTTGTTTGATTCTGAACTCAACATGTTAGTTGAGAGAGCTGATCCCATTGGCCTCTAAAACTGGGTAGGAGCCGGACAGTCTACTCCTACTATAGTTTGTTGCCTACTAGGCTGAGGAGGGGGAGATCACTGTTTGTATTGTTAATTGTAATTAGCTCCTGCTATTGTGAGAAGGTGTCCTGTGTTTATACTAATGTGTGACGCTCGGTGACAACAAGTCTGACCTGTAGTGAAATCCTGATTAATCATAACAATGCTCAGGAGGGCACGGAGCCACATCGGCTGCTTTAAGGGATTAGTTAATGAGCTCATGTTAATTAGGTTTCTGGTTACAGGTGTATTGTAAGCCTGCTGTACATATTTGTGTGTCATCTCAAATAAAGGAGTCCATGTTCAGCAGCTAAACAAGTATTGTCTTGTTTTGTGCTTGTGAGCGGTTGGAATATCTGATATTTATATTCAGACTGGGAGAAAGTGGTATATGATAAAAGCACTCAAGTGGAGTGTGTGACATTTCGGTACATTGGTGGCAGCGGGACGCTTCCTGCAGTCTGGGACATCCAAACTTCCACCTGGATCCAAGGTCCAGATAGCAGGAGAGAAGAGGTACAGATACCAGCCACCATGGAAGAGGAATTCTGAAGGAGGTTGCAAGAGATGCAGATACAGCACAGAGGATTAGTATCAGAGCAGGTCCTGCTGGGATGGTTTGATTCTATCCGCTGTGAACTCTGGAAGGAAGCGCAAGCCCATGAGCAGCGACACCAGGGAAAAGTTCCCCCCTCCATCCAGGAAAGGTACTGGTCGTAGTATGGATTGCGGATGCTGTTTTGGGGAGAAAAAACGCACAAGGAGTCCAGTGCACTTCCGAGATGTTCAGTAGCCCTTCTCTGAAATCCATGATTTTGTCCAACCACCACTCCAAATCACTCTAAAAGTTAGGGTCCCCTGACAGCTTCACATTTAACAGTCCCTGGCCACCATAGCCAAAGCCTTCCATTGGGCTGTCATCCGCTATCCATGGGCATGCTTGGGATACATGCCACCGGAGGGCTCTGTAGCTCTCATCCAGCCACATCTCTGCCCAGACCAGCCTGCTTAATTCAGCTGTCTGCTCCTTGTGCGTTTTTTCTCCCAAAAAAAGTTACAGGGGAGGGACCTCCAGCAGATTGATAGCCTCAGTTCTGTTACTGTGTTGCGTGAAGGGGGGGCTTCTTTTCAATTAGCTTGCACAGCTCTCCTCACTGAGCTCTGTAGCTCTCCAACCCCTTTTCTGACAGCTCAAGCATGCTTTATAAATTCTGCATTTTGAACAGCTGTAGAGAAGATAAGACTGCAGATAAGCAGGTACAACTTATGTGGAAAGATTTGTTTCATCTCTGTGTATCACTTGAGGCCAGTCACTTCACTGGATATAATGTAAGGTTTACAACCACTTTAGCCACTTCAGCCCCAGAAGGATTTACCCACTTCCCGACCAGGCCATTTTTTGTGATATGACACTACCTCGATTTAACTGACAATTGTGTGGTCATGCGACGTTGTACCCAAACAAAACTGATATCCTTTTTTCCCACAAATAGAGCTTTTTTTGGTGGTATTTGATCACCTCTGCGGTATTTATTTTTTGCGCTATAAACAAAAAAGAGCAACAATTTTGAAAAAAAAACCTAATTTCTTGCTCAGTTTAGGCCCACATGTATTCTTCTACATATTTTTGATTAAAAAATTCCCTATTAGCGTATATTGATTGGTTTGTGCAAAAGTTATCGCTTCTACAAAATAGGGGATAGATTTATGGCATTTTTATTATTATTTTTTTTTTACTAGTAATGGCGGTGATCTGTGATTTTTAGCGGGACTGCAACATTGCGGCGGACTGATCGGACATGTTTGACACTTTTTTGGGACCAGAGACATTTAACCCAGGGAAGGGGTTAACATCAGGGGCGATCAAGGGGTTAAATTTTCCCTAGGAAGGCGCTTTCTAACTGTGGGGGGGAGTGGACTGACAGGGAGTACAGAGAGATCACTGTTCCTAATCAGTAGGAACAGACGATCACTCTGAACTCCCCTGACAGAACGGGGATCTGCTTTGTTTACACTGGCAGATCCCCATTCTGTTTCTCTGTGGAGCGATCGCAGGTGGCCAGTGGACATCCAGTCTGCTGGACCCGCTGATTGGCTTCCGCACTAGTGAATGGACGTGCGCACCCACATATCGCCGTGTACGCGCCCGACGTACAACTACACTGATTCACGCAGCCGAGCCAACCTGCCGCAGTTATACTGGTGGGCAAGAGGTTAATGCAGGGAATGCACACAGCTTCACAGCACAACACTTACATAACGATGGCAAGACAGCAGAGTGTTTTGTAACTGGATATTGCATTGAATTAAAACTGGATCTGCTGGAATTATTTAAACACAGCCCAAGTACAGCACAGACTAAAGCCCTGTAGCATGTAAAATGAGGAAGGATGGAATTGTAATACCAACATCAAATGTTGCTCTGATTGCATTCTCATGCACACTGTATAAGAACTGTAAATATAACTAATTTATTGAGTATAAGAAGTTACTTGGTTAAGAGAAGATGTCTGGTCTGATTTACTTTTGATGAGTGAGCTTTGAGAGTGTATTTATTAACTGGGGAACAAAGTGTACAATTGCATGTTAAACCTTGAGGCTAAAAAATGAGAAGTAATAAGAAGGAGGAGCAGGCAATTCGAGAGGGGGATCAGTGGTGGTCGGTGATGGAGGTTCTGTAGGTAGGCGTGGCTTGGTACTTGGTGCACCCCACCGAGAGGCTGGGTCCCTATCTTATGGCAAGCTGCAGAATGGAACATTCCTAGGGACTGGGTCTGGAACCACATCTGTGCAAGGCCTTGCAAATTAATTGCAGTGGCTCTACTCGTTGCCGTCAGGCTGGGCACAATAAAGTGTACAATGTACAGTATAGGAAGAGTTGGTGGAAAGAATCAGGGCTCAATGCTGTATTTATAAAAATGTCTCTATAGTCAATGTAGCTAGCAAGATAAATCAATAATTATAATTCAAAGGGCAACAAAATTGGGTTGTAGATGACCTTAGATATGAGGATCAATTACATAGAGTACAGACAGTTATTCAGTCCAGAGAAGAGGAGCTTAAGAGGGGATATGATTACAATGTACAAATATATCAAACATTACTCCAGGATTCCAGAAACTGTAATAAACTGTCTACTCTAAGGTCCCTTAGGAGCTAGAAAAAAATAACAATAAATTAAAGCAGCCACAATTAAGGTTAGAATAAAGAAGGTTTAACCTTAGATTGAGGAAAAAGTTCTTTACTGTTAGAGCAGTTAAAATGTGGAACTTCCTCTCTAGCTGAGAGTGTTGACAACTTCAACAACTTTGTTCCTCAGGAAGCTGAAATTACAGGGCTATGTGAATTGTTAAGAAACAAAAGTCACACACACACTTACAATACACGAAAGTTGAGCTGGAAGAACCTGCATTTTTTAACCTTTTAAACTATGTAACTGTGTAACCCTGACATGTGAATGGCACATCTTAAAATATTATCCCTATAACTCTTCAACTGACAGAGACATATAGAACATGATTTTGCATACAAAAAAAACCAAAATCCATTGACTTCATTGAGTTGTGGGTCACGTTGCCTTGAGGGCAAAAGACAGGAAGAACTCCATTGTACTTGAGATGAAAAGCAGACCTGGCTGCAATTTGCCTTGCTGATAAGTCTAAATGTTCATTTAAAAAGTGCCAATAAATTCTGAAGTTGTTATCAATGAGGTCAGTGGATCATTGGCAGAATAATAAAGTCTAAACACTGGCAGGAAAAACAGAGACAAGAGACATGATGGTGATAGCTTGGCACATAGATGGCACAATGTCAGTGAACAATGTTTTAACACAAAGGAGTATAGAGAGGGTACAGGTGTTGTTATGTTTAGTATCGCAAGGTTAGACATTGGAAGGTATATAGCAAAATTAATTAAAATAATATGTGTGTTTCTATACAACATTCTTTTATTACCCTATAAGAATACATGTATATGTATCAATTAAATATTTTTCAGCCTATGCAGAGAGAGAGAGAAGAGGAAGTATGTTTGATAAGACATAAGATTGATGTACTGGGGTTATTATTGCTAAGTATTATCTCACACAATATAATAACACACATACCAACAAACATCAACAGGCGCTAACTAATCCTTCTTATGAGGAGAAAGTCTCCAGCGAAATATTCTCTGTCTAGCCACAGGGTAAAATAAAAGATCAAGCACATAGACAAGTTAATCATCCTTCAAAATCTCTTAAGCTGTGAAAAGCCTTAGAAGTTGAATTTGCAGCAACATTTAAAATATTTTACCAAAATTGCTTGAAAAACTTCAATCACCCTACACATAAGTCCATTGTTTCTAGGATAGGCTCTTAAAGTAGAAATAATCTTTAACTTGATGCCATTTATATTGCTAAATCAAGAAACATTATAAACTTTTTTTAATTAAAAAAGTTGGTAGGGAACTGCAGTACCTTCTGGATGTAAGATACCCATGCTCTGTAGGTATCAGTGGCACTTCCCTGCGTGCATAGTTCACGTCAGTTCAGCAGCATCTTTTTGTAAAGCACATGTGTGCCATATTCCTATAGAGAACACTAGAACAAAGCCAGTTGTCAATCAGTGGTAGGTGAAGCAGAGGTGTGGCTTAGAAAGGACTTATTCATTGCCCGTGCTGTGAGAGCATGGAGTGTCCTTGAGTCAAGATTTTGTTCAAACTGAGAGTGCACATGTCAAGGTGGCACCAGGCAGATCCTGCGAGGTAGCAGAGGCATCCTAAAAATTGGAAACCATTTTTCCAAGGACGTGTTTTTGATGAAAGAAAAGCTGGTGTTAGGGATACTGACAACAGGCATCCAGCAGCAGGAATGGCCAGATCTATATGGCTGCACTCAGGAAATGGAAACCATATTATAAATAATGTAAATAAGATTTTTTAATGGTGTAACAAAAGCTTACAAACTAACTATTTTACAATGTAGGGGAGCACCGGTAAATAGAGTAAAACCAGATATTCAAGGCATAGTCAGGAAGGGGAACTAGGACTGAGAAAAGGAACAAGGGGAGTAGATATGAGACAGCAAGGTGCAGGATCAGGCAGGACATAAGGCTCAGGATGAATCAGCAAGGGGTATCTGACTAGCAGGCAAAACACTGAGGCAAGAGAGAAATGAAAAGGAGGGACTAAATGCCCACCCAGCAGCCAGCATCAGGTGAAGACTTAGGCTCCATGCACAGTGGTGTCACTAGGGTTGGTGTCACCTGGTGCTGTAAAACATGGTGTCATCCCCCATCTATCCTGCCCAGTGCCCTGCAGGCAGTGCACAGTCATGGGGCACACCCCAAACCGGCACCTGTAAATTATAGGATTGGGTGGTGTAGTGACAGTTTAGGGTAGTATAGGGTGGTATAGGGCAGGTTAGGGTGGTATAGGGCAGGTTGGGGTGATATAGGGTAGTTTGGGGTGGTTTAGGGCTGGTTAGGGTGGTATAGCGCAGGTTAGGGTAATATAAAGCAGTTTGGGGTGGTATAGCGCAGGTTAGGGTGGTATAGGGTAGATTAGGGTAATATAGAGCAGGTTAGGGTAATATAAAGCAGTTTGGGGTGGTATAGGGCAGGTTAGGGTGGTATAGGGCAGGTTAGGGTAGTATAGGGCAGTTTGGGGTGGTATAGGACAGGTTAGGGTAATATAAAGCAGTTTGGAGTGGTATAGTGCAGGTTAGGGTGGTATAGGGTAGGTTAGGGTAATATAGGGCAGGTTAGGTGGTATAGGGTAGGTTAGGGTAATATAAAGCAGTTTGGGGTGGTATAGGGCAGGTTAGGGTGGTATAGGGCAGGTTAGGGTAATATAAGGCAGGTTGGGGTGGTATAGGGAATGTTAGGATGGTAAATTGGCAGGTTGAGGTGGGGCAGGTTAGGACTCTATGTAGTCACAGTGTGCAGTAACTTACAGCATAGCTGCAGAGATAAAGACACCCAGGACTGCTGTGTCTTTGCCTCTTTCTCCTCCTTCAGCATGGGATCAGCCAGAGTGAAGGAGTCTGTGGGAGGAGGGGAGGAGACAGCCACTCCCCCAGCTTTGGCTTCCTCTGGAGATATTGGAGATCCCAGAGGGACAGCTTCACCTGATTTAATGACGGAGAGTGTTATAGGCAGGCTCCCTGCTCGCACCACTTTGCTGCAGCTCTGCAAGTGCAAGCAATATAGTGCGGTAGGTGTCACCCAGTGTGGGCCGCACCCCCCGCTCCCCCATAGTGACGCCACTGTCCATGCACACTGGGCTTAAAAAACTCTCTGTTTTCTTCGGAGTAAAAAATGCTCATATACAACAGTTTTTGTACAAATTATAGACGAGTTTAGGAGAGTTTTATGTTTTTTCTGCCAGAAAGCTCCAATCAGAAGCGCGAACCAGAAGGTTTTTTTTTCCTGCCTCTAAACTCAGGATTATTGGAATTATTAGGGATATTTATAAAAAATGTAATTAGGGATGCACCGATTCGGTTATGGGTGCCGATACCAAGCATTTGAGCGAATATTGGTACTCACTCATATGCTCCCGGTACCGAAACCCATACTTTGCGGTGCGATTTGAGTCCATTCAAAATGAATGGGCGCAAATCGCACTGCAAAGAATTGCATGAACGCCAGAGGGGTAACACCAGGGGTGGACTGAGCCGGGCCGCTCTGATGCCCCCTGAAAGGCCGCACCTTGCTGCTTCTGCCGCAGACATGCAGGGCCGGGGTAAAAAACGCGGCTACATTCCCCTGCTCCTCTCCTCCCCCTGATCCGATGACTGATCTGTCTTCTGCAGGTTCTCCTCCACCTCCAGCATGCACGAGCATGACACATCCCTTCTTCTGCACCTCTCTCCCTGTCTGTGTGCTCCGTCTTTGAAGCTGACAGCCACATTGAAAGAGAAGCTGCTGACTGAACCAGTGAGCCCCCTCTACCATCCAAGTAAGTGAGCACTGACCAGACCCTGCCCCCTCTCTCTCTCCCTGCCCCCTCTCTCTCCCCTTCCCCCTCTCCCCCCCTCTCCCCCTCTCCCTGCCTCTCCCCTTCACCCCTCTCTCTCCCTCCCTCTCTCTCCCCCTGCCCCCTCTCTCTCTTGCCTCCCCTCTCTCTCTCCCTGCCCCATCTCTCTCTTCCACTGCCCCTCCCCTCTCTCTCCCTGCCCCCTCCCCTCTCTCCCTCTCACTGACCCCTATCTCTCTCCCCCTGACCCACTTTCTTTCTCTCTCTCTGCCCCCCTCTCTCTGCCCCCTCTCTCTGCCCTCTCTCTCTGCCCTCTGTTTCTGCCCTCCTCTCCCTGCAATGTCTTTCTCTCTTCCCCCCTCTGTCCCCCTGTCCCCTCTCTCTCTCTGTACTGGTGCTTTAGCAATATGCTACTGCTTATGCCCCCCGCTATAAAGTGATATTAAAGGTTACTTTTTATTCTATTTAGGAGGCTGTGGAAAAGTAAAGTTTGTAATATTTGGTATCCTTTCAGAGTAGATGGTCCTCTGAGTGCTGGCCCTGACATCTGGATTTTTAGTGGCTCCTTTCTCTGCAAGGGTCCTACAGAGGGATCCTTTGTGTTTGTGCTCCTGGCATGTGTGTCTGACTGAGCTATATGCGTCCCCCAAAAAAAAACAAAAAAACACAGGCATAAAACACAGGATGGCAAGCTACGTTCCTGCTTATTCCCTCCTCCATGTTGACAGATGGACAGCTGCAGGAGACTGTGTTGTCACTTCTGATCTTTGTACGCAATTCTCCCAACAGGAACTTTGAGGAAGCGGTGCTGAGGGAGCCGTAACTAGTGATGTGAAAACTTCATGATTAGAGATAGGCCGAAACACCCCATGGTCCAGTTCACTCCAGAACTCTCTAACATCGCAAAAGTTTGGACCCAAACGACAAACCCTATTGAAGTCTATGAGACCCGAGCATAAAAGTCCCCCTTTTGAAGGCTTATTTGAAGAAGCCAAATTATAGAACACGCAGGCCAAGATTAACCATTTTTTTAAGTCTGCTGTCTCTATCGCAGACTTTGGATAGAAGTGGTGCCTTCACACTGTATCCCTATAGAGCTACTCTTGATGAAAATAAGAATTGGCCTTGCTGTAAAAAGATTGAAATTTGATGCCCTGGTCAAGCACTTGCGGAAAAATTGGTCTTTGGGTGTTGGTGGTGCCTTCATCCCGTAACCTTCTACATAGTTACATAGTTACATAGTAGGTGAGGCTGAAAAAAGACACAAGTCCATCAAGTCCAACCTATGTGTGTGATTATATGTCAGTATTACGTTGTATATCCCTGTATGTTGCAGTCATTCAGGTGCTTATTTAATAATTTTTTGAAACTATCAATGCTCCCCACTGCGACCACCGCCTGTGGAAGGGAATTCCATATCCTTGTCACTCTTACAGTAAAGAACCCTCTACGTAGTTTAAGGTTAAACCTCTCTTCTTCTAATTTTAATGAGTGGCCACGTGTCTTGTTAAACTCCCTTTCGCGAAAAAGTTTTATCCCTATTCTGGGGTCACCAGTATGGTATTTGTTCTAGAGGTACTCTTGATGAAAGCAAGAATTGGTCTTGCTGTAAAAAATAAATAAATTTGAGGCACCTGTCAAACAGGTGAGAAAAAATTGGCCCTTGAGTGTTAATTGTGCCCTTGCAACCTATACGAAAAATTACTTCAAGATAAAATCAACACCCACAAAACTAGGCAGCCTAGACAGTCTTGCAAAGATTTGAGACCCCAATAACACTTAATCAGCGGCATCAGCATCAAGGGCTTGATAGCTGCTGCTAATCCAGAATTGATTAATTTTGATAAATATTAGTCAACGGAGCCTGTGGACAGATGCGCTCTTTTATCTGTCACAAAACCTCCAGCAGCACTGAATGACCTTTCAGAAAGCACATTGAATGCAGGGCAGCCCAGCAGCTCAATTGCATGCTGGGCAAGTTCTGGCCAGTGGTCTATTTTCATGACCCCAAAACCCAGAGTATTGTCTACTGGAAAGCTCTCCAGTTCTGTTTACGCCCCTAGATAATCTTCCACCATATGATGCAGATGCTGCCGATGGGATGTTGAAGCTGACAGCCCTGAGTGCCGAGGACTAAAAAGATTTTTAAATGCATCACTGAGGCGGCCCTCCTCTCCACCGCTCCTCCTTTGACCAACAGAAGCCTCAAAACTAGCTTTTCCATGAGAATGTAACCTACCAGAGTCTGGAAAGGCAATGCATAAACTCCTCTTTAAAGTGTCCTCAAGATATTTTATCCTGTGCTCCCTCTGTGAGGGCAGGATTAGTTCCGAGACTTTCCCCTTGTAATGGTGGCCAACCAATTAATGATCCTTATCCTTGATGACACAAATTCTCGGTTTCTTTCGCAGGATTCGAAGAATAAGGGATCTCAAACGCAAGTTTGTGGAAGCATGAAAAGCAGAGTCGTCAGGGTCACTGAGGATTACAGTACCTGGAACTGCCTCCTCCCAGCCATGTACTATTCCAAAGGTTTCTGAGGACTGAAAACCATCTCTTAATGTTTGATGTACGTCTCCCTCAGCTTCTATGCCTCCAAAACTGCCAGAATCCTCATCCTCCCTCTCCTCTTGTGTGTTCTATGGCATTGCAAAAATGGTGTCTGTATAAAGCGGTCCTTGAGAGGGAAGGAAGTCCCTCTCTTTCTTCCTCTGCTCTGCCTTGAGTGCCCTGTCCATAATGCCACGCAGAGTATGCTCCAGCAGGAACACAAGAGGGATTGTGTCACTGATGCATGCATTGTCACAGCTCACCATCCTAGTCGCCTTCCTCAAATGGTGACAGTAAAGTGCATGCATCCTTTATCAGCAGCCATTGGCGTGGGGAAAAAAAAGCTGAGCTACCCTAAGCCTGTCCTTGGGCCATACTCACACAGGTAATTGTTGACAGCCCTCTGCTGCGTGTGCAGCCTCTGCAGAATTGCCAAAGTTGAGTTCCACCTGGTGGGCATATTACAAATCAGGCGGTTTACGGGCAGGTGGAATTCCCGCTGAATTTAAGCCAACCGAACTGTGTATGACCACCTGAAATGGCTACAGACTCTTCTGGCCTGCCATAGAAGATCTTGAAAACCTGGGTACCTGTTTATGAAACACTGCACCACCAAATTAGAGGACATGTGCCTGGCGTGGTACATCTGTCAACTTTCCCTGTCGAAGGGCAGACAGAAAGTTAGTGCCATTATCGCACACCACCATTTCTGTCTCAATCTTCCGTGGTGTGAACCACCTTTGAGCCTGCCCCTGCAGAGCTGAAAGAATCTCTGCTCCGGTGTGGCTCCTGTACCCTAGTGTCAGGAACCATGAATCAGACTGAGACAGAAGTGCAGTAAAAATCACACTGTTTAATAATAATGATGGTAAAAGGTAAACAGAGCAAATATGGTCAAAACATAACCAGATTTCAGTAACCGGAATGGATAGTCAGACAAGCCAGGACATCAGGGAGCCAGAGATCAGCGTACTTCAGAACAGGCCAGGAAATCAGGAAACCAGAGAATAAGCATAGTGGAAAAACAAGCAGGATAAGGAACCAGAAGGGACCTCAGCCAAGCAAGTCTAAACAGGAACATAGGAGAGTGTCTCTTGATATTTTGACCAGGCGAAGGCAGAGAGGATCTGAACTAAGCAGCTTAAGTAGCCAGCAGGACTGATGAGCAGGATATCATCACCAGGTGAGTCATTGTGGAAAGATTAGAGCTGGCAATTAACTGACAGCTCAGCGGCCTGCTCTGAGAAGGAAAGGCTGTACCCAGCCTTGACACCTAGACAGACCAGCTGAAGCACTGCATGACATTTTTTAGCCTGACTCGAAGAATGGCCCCTTGAACACTTAGGGGATACTGGTGGTTCTTAGGACAATTTATCAGAGGAGGGAATGGAGGAGGAGGAAGAGGGGGTGGAGTTGACAGATCTTGCATCATCACCACCAGCTTTATGGAGACATGGTGGCAAAACAAGCTCCAGCACTGTGCCCTGTCCTACATCCTTCCTAGTTGCAAGCAGAGTTACCCAGTGTGCTGTTATTGAAATATATTGTCCCTGACCATGCTTGCTGGACCACGTGTCAGCAGTAAGGTGGACCCTTTGCTATACCATCATCCCTGTCAGTGGCGGCTGCTAAGAGGTCATGTGATATAGCAGGGATAGACATGAAAGTTGAGGCGTGAGGAGGAAAAGAATTGTGTTCCTTGTGTGTGGCTTTCAGGTGCTTTTGTCAACAGCCTGAGTGCTGGGAGGTTTTATCTTTCGATAACATTGATTCTACTTTTAAAATGGCCTGGGAAAATGTCTTGAAATCATGTTCTAATCAAATGATGAATCTCCTTATTGAAGAATATAAAAAGCGACTCATCGATATCGATAGAAACATAGACAAATTATACTCCCAAATCAACACATTAAACACCCACCCCTCTTTTCCAGAGCTTAACGAGAAATTGAAGGCACATATTGAGGCTTTCAACAGGAATATTCTCGCCAAAAAGGAAAACAAATTCCTACGCGACAAACAGGCCTTCCAAGAAGGAAGGGCCTATAAGTGGCACTAACAATCTAATACTAGAAATTGCCAAAGTCGCTACAAACAAAACAACTACCAATCAGATGCTTCCGATACCTCATCCGTAGCATCAAATGTGTCACACTCATTCCCTAAAACCAATAGACATACAAAAAAACAAAAACGACAAAGGGATGGGGACAGCTCTGAGGGGAGGCCCAAACGAAATCAAAGAACCCGAACACATAAAACTCCCATTAAAAAATCTACCCTCCCTGATAATACTCCTGGTCCAAATCCCGCCGGTTCAATCACCAAAGAAATTCCATCTACCACTATCAAAATTCCGAGTTTGTTTCAGCCAAAAAACTTGAATACCCCCTCCACGATCCCAACATAGAACACACCGAACCCCAATTATATAACATAATTAATCTCTCTTCATACCCTCTCACAGTGGATGAAACCTCTGTATTATCCAAGGGCCTTACATTTTGCCCTAACCGAAAAACTGACAAATTTGAAATAATAAAAGATGTACACCTGTTTACTCGCAAGCTCCAACTTCAGAGCATGTTTAGCAAAAGTGATGCAAACTTAACCACTTTTCAAACAGCCAAAGAACGCCAAGCACTAGCAGATTTAAATTCACTCTTAGAGGAGAGCGACACCCGAGACCTCATCGATATTATCGATTTGGAGTCTTGCTTAAACACACCAACTAACCCGATTACCACGGCACAACAAGCTTCTAAATTAAGGAAAAAGTCAGATCTCTACCCCGCCCCATCTTCCAATCATGGGATAGCGACTTTTTTAAAATTAATCACCCAAGAGATTAAAAGTATGAGTACCAACTCCCAAGTAGTTGATAATCTAACTACGAACGAACGAATAGCTCCGAATGACCTAGCCCAAAATTCTGACTTGGTTATCAAACCTTCAGATAAGGGCGGTAACATCGTTCTGATGAACAATGAGCAATACATATCCATGTGTATGAAAATATTGAATAATACAGACTGGTATAGACCCATTGAATTCCAAACAATTACTCGATTCAACGAGGAATTTTACATTCTCGTTGACCGAGCATTAAATAATAACATCATTTCCAACCAAATGTGGAAATACATCCGTACTGCATTCCCCATGATCCCCACATTCTATTCCCTCCCCAAAATTCATAAAAATTCCATAGACCCACCGGGCAGACCCATCGTGTCGGGCAATGGCTCCATCACTGAAAACTTATCTAAGGTTGTTGATGAATATTTCAGACCATTAGTATCGGCCCTACCATCTTATTTAAGAGACACCATCCATCTACTCCAAACTATCAATGGAGTCCAAGTATCTGACCATACGATCTTGGTCTCTATTGATGTTGAAACATTGTACAGCTCGATACCGCATAGCACAGGCTTAGCGTGCATTCAACGCATTTTGTCACAAACTACCCCTTCTGAGAAAGCATTCAATGACTTTATATTACAGTCATTGGATTATATTCTTCAACACAATGTTTTTAGTTTTCATGGACAGTATTTCCTCCAGGTGCAGGGCGTAGCCATGGGCACTTGCTGTGCCCCTGGCTACGCCAATCTGTACCTGGGGGAATGGGAAAAGACCTTGTTCAACGATGACGGTCTCTCAATGTACCTGCGCCATATTACCATGTGGCGCAAGTACATCGATGATATCCTCGTCTTATGGGAGGGACCAGTCAACTTACTTCACGATTTCTTAACCATACTTAATCGCAACGAATTCAACTTAAAATTTACTATGACGCATGACCATACCTCAATCACCTTTCTGGACGTTGAGATATTCAAGAATACAAATAATCTTTTGGCTTGCAAACTTCACCGCAAACCCACATCTGGGAACACTATCCTACATTCGGATAGCTTTCATCCAAGACAATTAATTAACTCCATCCCATTAAGTCAATTCCTCAGAATAAAAAGAAATTGTTCTAACAATGACGATTTCTTACGTGAGGCCAGAGCTCTAAAAAATCGCCTCTTGGACAGAGGCTATAGCCACAAGAGTTTAAAACGAGCCTTTAACAAAGCTAATAGTCGGGACAGACAGGCATTAATACAACCACGCAACAGAGCCAATCGTGATAACAATCCTTATACCAGGATAATTACTACATTTTCCAATGAACATACAGAGATCAGGCAGATTTTTGCTAAATATTGGCATATACTAACCAATGACCCCTTGGTGGGCCCCTTTGTTTCCCCCAACCCCTTAATCACTTTTAGACGCAACACCTCGGTCGGGGATCGCTTGGTTAAGAGCGAGTTCAAGGGACGCACTCGTGGCGACCCATGCAATACATTTGACACCTTTCCATGTGGGTCGTGTGGCTACTGCAGGTATATCAATACCAACATAAATCCGCGCCTCCCTAATGGGTGGACATTTTTCCCCAGACATTATGTTAATTGCCAGACCACACTCGTAGTATATTTAATACTGTGCGAGTGTGGTTGTTTCTATGTTGGCAAAACTATTCAGAAACTTTGTAAGCGCCTATATCGACACATAGCGGCAATGAAATCAAAAGACCCTGATTCCCCATGGGGCCGACACGTTAAGTTAGTCCATTGTAAACGCTTTCCCAGAATCTCAGTTACAGCCTTAGACCGTATCCATCAGACGTGTAGAGGTAGAGACCTTAATAAACTGCTCCTCCAACGAGAGATGAGATGGATTGCAAATTTAAATGCCACCTCACCCCCAGGCCTTAATGAAATATTAAGCTTTAAACCATTTTTACAAGGCTTTACGTCAGGAGGCTATGAGAGGGATCTATAACCACCTAATTTGATCTTATCAGCCGACCATTTAGCAAAAGTCTGCCTATCGCACTCAATCATACAGTACTTTATATATGTATGTTTAGATTATGTAAAAAAAAAAAAAATAAAATTTTATTTATCTCTTTTCAAAAAGTCTTTTTCATTTATAATGAGGTTACATGATGTATGCGTTTTACATATGTATGCGTTTTGTTTGCTTTATGAGACACAATGCTACATTGATACTTGTAACTCCATCGGTATTTATATAATATGCCTCTGGTTATCTAATACATGACTGTATGTTGGGCTCATTGTACAGATCAAATATACATTGTACATTGCATGTAGATGTTTGTATATATTGCTTATACATGATTGTATATTGCGCTTAATCTGACACTCTGCTGCTCCTCCCTTCGGTCTTACAGGATCACCTATCATATATTATACTAATCTTTATATGTGGATGGCCTGCCCTATTTTAGTATATTGCCGTGGGATCGGCCGTGGTGCGCTTATCGCCAGCATCATGTCCCCCGGCACCGGTAGGCTCCACATCCTTCGATAGTGGAGCCATACTTAGGACTCTCGGCCGCCCATTGGTTCGCCGCTTGCGCCTGCGCATAGCGGCTGCCATCCGGGGCGGCCTTACTGAGTCCTCCTTTCCTGTGTCGGCGGCGCTGCGACATCTGACGTCGCCGCGCCCTTTGACGCGGTGTACGCTGGACGCCCCGGCGCCGGGGGAACAACTTCCCGGCGCACATTACATCCTCTGCTGACACTGTTCAGCGGAGGGGGTTGACGCCGGGTCTTACTCACAACCAGTTTCACTAGCTAGTACCTTCAGTTGTCATTAATACACATTCCCCGCCCAACACAGGTGTTACCACTCCCTCCTCATTTGCTCTTTGCATTTAAAAAACCTCCAAGTGCAAACACATTTGTGCTGCATATCCAGGTTTGGACACCAGGCTGGAGGTTGTGATTCCATACATCCCACAATCTGTAAGTAAGCTTTACTCCCAATATTATTTCTTTTTGCCTATATCGTGACTGCATAGAGCTACGTATACTGGGCATATCTTCACCTAACCTATCTTATCTACATTAAAAGTTTTTTGACTGTATGCTGCATACTATAGGACATGACTGTCGGGGATAAATATGCTTGCATTGGCCCTAGACACCCACTATTCCTATATATCCATTCATGCATTACATATTGTATTAATATATATATGTATGTATGTATGTGTGTGTGTGTGTGTGTGTGTGTGTGTGTGTGTGTGTGTGTGTGTGTGTGTGTGTGTGTATATATATATATATATATATATATATATATATATATATGTGTGTGTATATGCCCCAACCTTGGCCAACCTTTCCCCTCTTTACATTTTCCCCCTCCCTCTTCCCCTCTCTCCCCCCCCCCCCCCCTTTTCTTCCCTTCCTTGCTATAACTTATTACATTACATCTATTGCACATTTAATATTTATTTATGTATGGATTGTTACTTTATGGACCCTTGACATCTATACTCCAATAGTATTATATTATTTTATTTTTTATTTTTTATGTAGGGATGTACATTCCCCTCTTTGCATTGGTTGTTCCTCGTGGACGCTGGTGGTTTGACCTACCTCGCCGTACCTAATTGGCATCAATGACCTCTTCCTGATATATATCAGCAAATCTCTATACCATCTTTGAGTTCAGACCTCCACTTTATATATATCCACACATGTGTTACTCATATCTGAATCTGCAATGAACCATGGTGATGTTGACCTGAAGTACCTGCTGGCAGACTGTCAGACCATAGCCTGTTGCTCTGTATGCAGCTAATTGTTTGAACTAGTAAGTCCCTATAATGCTATATACTATTTTGAAAAATTATGGCATATTTTGAGTTTTTATTAGTATTGCATCTTTATCATTCTCTTTTCATTTCATATACATGTTTTTGGGTTTTTTTTTTTGTCTCCAATAATTCTGCTCCTCTACACCCTCTATACCTATGAGATATACTCATGATATTTATGTGCATGTGTATATGCATATATGTACATATACTAATGACTGGTATGTTTTATCAATATACTTCCCCCAGATCATACAAAAAATCCTTACAGGAAACCCCTGAAGAAGGAACTGAATTTTTATTCCTATCCGAAACATGTTGGGCTCCTTTATACCACGCATGTGGATGCTTTCCCTTACCAGTATACACATTTGCGTGGTTTAGGTATTTTGTATGCATTGTTCATTACTTTTATAACCATGTTTTGTATATTCTAATAAAGTATTTTTTTCTTTTACTATTTCTGGGCATTCCTCATACCAATTACAATATTTAATATGTTTCTTTTTCCTTTACCTTGATTTACCCATTGCTTACTCCCTTCCCATTCACCCGTACCATCCCAGGGTTTCCTTCTTTTTATCATTATTTGTTGCAATGTATTATAGGGATGTGGTGAACTGGGTATAAGTTCATTGTTACACTCATATATGGTAGTGCACCATTTTCTATTTAAACTAGAGTGCTGGGAGGTTAGGTGCTTTGTCAAGCATGTGGTACCCAATTAGCTAGTGTTTTTGCCATGCTTGATCTGCTTGCGGTAGAGATTGCAAATTGCAACAGTGCAATCGACAGCACATGTGCTAATAAAGGCCAAAACAGCTGATCTGTGAGAAGTGGGCAGTGAGATAACAGCTCCACAATCTGATGAAATAGGGTGGCTGCTCTCTACTCTTCCATGATGGCTGCCTCTGAAGGACATCCTGCCTCGTTTGGATTGTTTCTCAATATCCTCCTCTGCTTTATCTGGCACTCAAGTCACCTCAGTGACCTCATCATCATCCCCTCCATCCTCATCATTACTGGAGCCAATTTGGCAATATGCTGTAGCTGGGGGAACATGATCACCAATTTGTTGTTTATCAGTGTTCTCCCCTCTCTGTAGGCTCATGTTACTCCCTTCCTCTGCCTTAGAACCAACATCAGAATCAAGTAATTGCTGTGCATCCTCAAGAAGCATGTGGCTGATGCTGTGTTCAAATAATTCAGCTGACTCTTTCATGCATGATGCTGGGGCTATGACAGGAGTAGCTGTGGACAAGGAGGCAGAATAAGCCATCCTGGCAGCTGTAGTGGACTACGTACTTGTGTCAGCTTGGGTCATAGAGGATGAGGATGGTTAATAACCCAGTCCACCACCTCCTCTGCATGCTGTGGCTAGGTAGAATGGGCAACACCACTAAACAGTGACAAATATGTCCTGCCTGAGGACAGACCATGTCCACCTCTGCCTGTGGACACATACGCTGCTGACCCCCTCATAGTGACCCCCTCATCTGCATCTCCTTGTTTGCCTCTCAAACATGATGGGGGGGCTTATTACCCAAATTTAATAGAAACTGGGAAATGTGTGATTGGATGCACTTTATTGAATGAAAAATGGTGTTTGGTTCACTTTAAATTGAGGACTGATGCTGACAGAAAAGTAAAATTAAAAAAAAAAAAATGGGTAACACCAGCGTCGCAGCCAGAAAAACTACAGCTAACAATTTAAAAAAAAGGGGGCAGGCAGGGGACAAAAAAAAAAGACAAGAAAAAAACAACAACAAAAACACACAGTAACCAAAAAAAAAGGGGGGTACACAGCTCTTTATATAGTACAAAATGTTATTAAATGCTGTGTTAAACACTGCACTACATTAAATCACTATACTATATTGACACACTATTCTAACATTACACTAACATTCTACACTCAGAGTTACAATAAGTGAACATACTAACTCACTAGTAGCAAACTGAGCCCTGCTCTATCTATCTTCCCTCCAACAAACTGTAAAAACTTTCTATGGGAAGGAACCTTTTATAGTGTGGGATGGGACTATGAGCACTGAGCCATGATTAGAGAAAGTCATAATCACTTTGTCCAATCAGGACTCTGACAGTGCTCTGGTGCCCTAATTGGCAAAGCCTTGCACCTGACCAGTGGTCAGGTGCAAGGCTTCATCCCATTAAGGCAGTGGTTCTCAACGCCTGTCCTCGGGACCCACTAACAGGCCAGGTTTGCAAGATAACTGAAATACATCACAGGTGATATAATTTCCTGCTCAGTGATTGCAGTATTCTAGTCTGCATCTCACCAAGGTAATACTTAAAACCTGGCCTGTTAGTGGGTCCCGAGGACAGGAGTTGAGAACCACTGCATTAAGGCCTTAGAATTCACTGTGAAGTGCGCAGTGCATTGTGGGGTGCTCAATGGGCGAACATTTCTCTGAGCAACACACAAATTTGGGTGTTCGCCGAACGGGCGAACAGGCAATGTTTGGGCCAAACTTTTGCTTGGCTCAAAACGTTCGCCCAACACTATTCATGATTGTGTGAGTTTGGGCACAAAACCAAAGAAATCCTTTGATGTGCAATTTAGGTTTTCTTAATATAGACACATTATTCTAAAAAGGTTGAGAGTTTACTATTACAAGTTTCTAGAGTGAGCATTTTGGACTATTACCTTTACATGTATTGATCTGATGACTCTCCCTGCATTGTTTTTCACGTGTAAATCATTGCAGAGATTGTAACATTATCTAGAGATTACAACTGAGGTTTTACTCAAGATGCACACGAAAGATATATTTTTCAAACCACATTACAAGGTAATGTTTAGGAAAAAAATATTATTGGCAAATTTATTTATTAAACCGATTAGTTAAATGTGTTAATTTTGGGCAATGGTGCTAAATTTAATATGATTAGATGCCTGAAAGTTTATCATTGGCTAAAAAATTATATAATTAAACTAACATTTCAAGATAATTACATCGATGAGTTTAAAGCAGATACTCTTTTTCACAGCAATATTTCTGATGAAAATTGATTATATCTGGTCAGGTGCCCTAACCTAGATATATTTACTACCTTTTTTGGCTATCATTTTTATATTTAATCCCATTTTATTGAGTTTTCCAATAAAGAAACAAATTAAACATTGGAAAGAGCATACAGAAACTTATGAAAAACATTGTGTGTCAAGTAGCCCAAAGTGACCCCAAGACCAAAATATCAGGAATATATGACAACAACTTATCGTAAAATAATCCAAGAACACAAATCAATCCATAAAACATCTTGTATCCATAAACAAGGGACAGCTATGGGAATCAAGTATGTTTCAGTAAATTCAGTTAATATAGGAAAAAAAATATGCAGCACTTATAAACAAATACACATAAATATAAATAGCATTTGTGAAAATGTCCACCAGGTGATAACTAATAAAAATAAATATATAAAGAAATTGGTCTAATGATTATACTATTATTATAACACTGTCCATGAGTAGATGTAAACCAGTCAACATCAATGCAGGTCAACAAGTGAAGAAATCTTGTAAAGAAATCTTGTGAAGAGACTGCCACCAATTAATTGAAGGCTTACCAGAAAGGTTGGACTTGAAGGGGGATATACCTCTCAAGTCAAAAAGGCTTGGGTGTCAAAACACCATGGTTGATGGAAACCACCGACAATCCTGATGACATCGATATCCCTAAAATAGTACAGCATGGAGCATCAGTATGTGTTCAAATGAACTTCAAGTGACATACAGCCAATGGGAGGACACTCAGGGAGGTGAAAGTCAGCTCACACGATAAAACCTAAAGAATAAAAAAAGTTATACATAGTGTGATAACATTTCAAGTAGTTTCATTAAAAAAGGTAAACATTGAACACTCACATGTCAATCGAAAATAAATCGCATAAGATGGCACATTGGTAATAGCGGCACTTTACCCAAAGCGTTTCGTCTGAATAGACTTCATCTGGGGTATATGGGGCATATGATTGATACTCATGCACAGTGTATATAATACTTAGACATGATAATCCTTAGAAACCAGTACATAATATATTCATGGTGTAAAAAAAAAGTGCAAGTGATACACTTATCATACAATCTTCAAAAAAGATAAGAAAGTCCTTAAAAAGTATATGTAGCACCAAAAAATGTGAAGGAAACTTGTTTGTGTGTTGATAGAAGATCCACCACCTCATAAATTGGGGGCTTACCGGAAAGATTGGACACAGATGGGTGTACACCCACTGGGTCAATCTAGCTTGTAACTGTGGGGATCCACGATGGTATCTGCACCGCAAAAGCGTTAATCCAGGTGACCCAGATGCTTGTAAGTATTATATAGTATAGGGGATAGATCCACTCAGGCATCCACAGTGTATATAGGAAAAATATAAAGATACATAGCGTAATACTGTATAGACGATTCAAATTCGTTTTATTGAAGGTAAAAACACTCACATTTAAGATGAAAAAACAGCGCTTGTAAATATAGATCTTTGGCAATGTTGGTGGTGTCAGCAGTAGTCACCACCAACATTGCCAAAGATCTATATTGAGTGGGAAAGTGTTGGTGCCATAATTGGAGGGTGTTCTTTAGGGGGACACCACATGAGGTAATCTAGGGTGAAGTTTGGGACTGCCTGATGTTCCATATGCATCCAATCGGGTTCGGCTGCACGTGTTTAATTTAAAGAGATCTGGGCTAACTGGGCTGCTTGGTAATAACAGATTTGGTAGCCCCAGGCCCCCTTTGTTTCGGGCTCTAAAAAGGACCCCATTTGGCGCATCGGTGTTCCTTAGAACCCCAGACAAAGATGATAATTTTTGCTTGGAATCGCCATACGTTTTCCTCTGAAGTATACTCCTGAAGAAGTGGTTATACCGCAAAACATGTCTAGGTTGAACTGATACAGGTTGAGATCCATGGTCCACCTGTCTGGGTGGACATGTGTCCAAGTGTCGGGTTCCCCTTCAGAGATTTTATACTGTGTATTATATATTTCCCTCTATAAGACCTTTTTAATGATGATTGTCTGTCTTAAATAAATTTATACATTTTTACAAATACTTATGCGAGTCTTTGTTGAACCATGAAGAGTCCGTAGTTGCCTCAAATCTTCTGCCTTAAATTCTCACGTTTGTGTTGTTTGCTAAGACTCAGGAAATCCTTCTCCAGACACTCTATGTTAGCTCTGTGGGCTGGGTTGATTTGAGATGATAGCTGTATAAATTTCCCCGTGATGGTGGCTTTGTTGGCCACCCAGAGGGTAGCTGGGGAAATGTCTTCTGCGTCGTTATTGTGGAAGTAATCAGTAATGGCTCTTTCTACTTCGATAGCTCTCACAGGGTCTCCACAGCCATCTTTAGTGAGGGCAGTGCTAATAAATAGCACTGTTCCCCTGCATTTGATGCAAATTTGCAAAGTGGTTTTGTTAGGGACAGGAACCCGCTGGTGAGGGACTGTGTGTCTAGAGCATGGAAAGGTTCCAGTGGAGGAGGAACAGAGGAGGGACCTCACACCTAATTTTGCTCTTGCTGCCACACAATCTATTAGCCAATTCCTTAGTCAGATGCTGTTCGGTATTGTAAGCTTGTTCTTTTGTCTTCTACCACATAGAGACTGTGTTATAACAATCTTACTGTAAGGAACCATTATGCTCAGTTGGCCATGATATTTAAGCCCTGTCACCACCTTATTGGAAGTATTAGGAAAGCTTGTGCTGCTATTACCAAGTGCTGCTTGTTGTTTAACCACTTCAGCCCCGGAAAGATTTGCCCCCTTAATGACCAGGCCATTTTTTGCGATACGGCACTGCGTAGATTTAACTGACAATTGCACAGTCGTGCGACGCTGTACCCAAACAAAATTGACGTTCTTTTTCTCTCACAATTAGAGCTTTCTTTTGGTGGTATTTGATCACCTCTGCGGGTTTTATTATTTGCGCTATAAACAAACAAAGAGCGACAACTTTGAAAATAAAACATTATTTTTTAAATCTTTGCTATAATACATATCCAAAAACAAATTATAAAATAAAAAACAAATTTATTAATCAGTTTAGGCCGATATATATTCTTCTACATATTTTTGGTAAAAAAATCTCAATAGGCATATATTGATTGGTTTGCGCAAAAGTTATCGCATCTACAAACTATGGGATAGATTTGGGGACTTTTAATTTTTTTTAATTGTTTTTACTAGTAAAATCTACATTGCGGCAGACAAATCTGACCCCAAATGACACTTTTTGGGGACGAGTGACATTATTACAATTATCAGTGCTGAAAAATGCACTGGTCAATGTATAAATGACACTGGCAGGGAAGGGGTTAACACTAGGGGGCGATCAAGGGGTTAACTGTGTTCCCTGGGTGTGTTCTAACTGTATGGGGGGGATGGGCTGCCAGGGACATGACAGAGATCACTGTTCCAGATGACTGGGAACAGTAGATCTCTGTTATGTCCCCTGTCGAACGGGGAATTGCCTTGTTTTCAAAGGCAGATCCCCATTCTTCCTCTGTACTAGGCGATTGTGGGACGTCGTGGACAACCGCAGCTGCACGAGCTGACGTACAGCTACAGCGATTTGCGCAAGAGAGCCAACTTGCCACCATATAATGATGACAGCTGGTCGGCAAGCAGTCAAATTAGTTCTAATAAAATGTGACCTATTCCCTGCTCTCACTGAACAGATACTCCATGTTGGGTACCAACCAGCTGGCCCCACCCACAAGCTGTTTGTTATCCAGCTTTAAGAGTGTATTAAAACAGACCTAATGCCAAATAAAAATTTTATGTCCCATGTTCAGTTCTGCAATTTCCATTAAAAACATTTTCACTCAGTAGAAGCCATACTTCTACCTCCATCTGTTAGTCACAGCCAAGGGTGGCTTGTATGTAAAGCTACCAGACATGATAACATCTTATTGTAGAATATTCTTTAGTTCTACAAACTACTATTCCAGTGCTTGCTTATTTAGATACAAATTGATTAGATAGTTTAGGAAGATCCTCATATTATATAGTCCAGCCCGCTGGCCAATTGTGGCCCGTCTTCCGGTTTCGAAAGGCCCGCCTGGTAATTTGGACATGTATATCTTTTGTGGCCCCCAACGAATCCCCGAATGCCGGGGGCCACAAAAGATATATATGCTGGCTGCCTTGGAGGGGACAGGAATGGGGCGGGGCGAGTGCCGTACACACAGGAGTATTTTGTGTTAATGAGGTGGCCTCTGTAATAGGAAGTCCCGTCTCCCGCACTGCCATTGGACGACTGTTCTGTCAATCATAGGAGGCAGGACTATGTATTAAAGAGGCCACCTCGTAAACAGGAAATACTCCTGTGTGTACTGCACTCTTCCCGCCCCCTCCCTCTCCCCTCCAAGGTTGCAAATGGGCATGGCTAAGGCTGCACTGATGGCAATGGTGAGTCTGCATTCATGGCAATGGGGGTCCTGCAATGGCAGTGCTGCATTCATGGCAAAGGGGGTGCTGCAATTGTGGTGCTACTTTCATGGCAATGGGGGTGTTGCAATGGTGGTGCTGCATTCATGGCAATGGGGGTGCTGCAATGGTGGTGCTGCATTCATGGCAATGGGGGTGCTGCCTTTATGGCAATGGGAGTGCTGCAATAGTGGTGCTGCATTCATGGCAATGGTAAGGCTGCATTCAATGCAATGGTGAGGCTGAATTCATGGCAATGGTGGTGCTGCATTCATGGCAATGGTGGTGCTGCATTCATGGCAATGGGGGTGCTGCAATGGTGCTGCTGCATTCATGGCAATGGGGGTGCTGCATTCATGGCAATGGTAAGACTGTATTCAATGCAATGGTGGTGCTGCATTCATGGCAATGGTGGTGCTGCATTCAAGGCAATGAGGATGCTGCATTCATGGCAATGAGGGTGCTGCATTCATGGCAATGGTGATGCTGCAATGGTGATGCTGCATTCATGGCAATGGGGGTGCTATTATTAAAAGTGCTCTTGCGCTACTATGGATCAGTGTATAAAATGTATAACAAGAATAAATATATTGATAATATGTGCAGCAAAATTTGTAGTGTAACACAAAAAACTTAGTAATTAAAATTGGTGAAATGATTTTGCGCAAATATTAATAAATGATTCAAAATATAACTATCAAGTGAGGGTAAATAAAATAAATAATAACTGGGATAAAAAACACAAATGTGAACAGTGAATTATATTAAAATGATGTGTTGATTCATATTAGTGTCTTAGTGTATAAATTAATGATGGCCTAATGAAAGCATAATACAGTGAAATTATATATGTGCACTTCACGTAGTGTATATAAAAATAAGCAAAAAAATGGAATAATAATATTATAAGAAGTCCGGAGTTTCTTGCAATGGGTGAAAAATGTGGGATTCAATAGTGTAAATAATTAATTATTTTGCCCTCGTGGTCTTAATGCAGCTTCTTTAGTAGTCTGGTCTCCCAGAACTCTTACCTCAGTGCTAGTTATAGCATGCAGTCACCACTAGAGGGATCTCCCGTCTTTCCTGGATAAAATGTGTGATTTCTCTGGTTGGTTTAATATATCCATCTTTTTTCTCTCAGGTTGCAGCGGTTCACTCAGTGCTGGTTATAGCATATAGTCTGCACTAGAGGGATCTCTCGATTTTCCTGGGTAGGGGATGTGGTTCCTCTGGCTGGTGTATTACATCAGGCTTTCTTCTTAGACTGCAGCGGTTCACTATCCAATCACGAAGGTGGCCACCAGTCCCGAAAATTGAAGCAGCAGCAAGACATCAGCATGTATCTCCGCTCCATGGAGCCAAATGTGAATCCATCTTTTAAACACTAGTCTGCAGAGCACTGCACTTTGATGACACTTTTACAAAGATCAAGAAGTTCTCTTGAGCTGTCTAAATATTCTTAGAAACCTTTTCTCTCACAAAAGAAAACTTCATATAACCAGCTCTCTCAGGTTTGTGGCTTCCTGAGTCCCAGGCCAATGGGGGGTGCTGCAATGGTGATGCTGCATTCGTGGCAATGGTAAGGCTGCATTCATGGAAATGGTGGTGCTGCATTCATGGCAATGGTGGTGCTGCATTGATGGCAATGGGGGTGCTGCAATGGCGGTGCTGCATTGATGGCAATGGGGGTGCTGCAATGGTGGTGCTGCATTCATGGCAATGGGGGTGCTGCAATGGTGGTGCTGCATTCATGGCAATGGTAAGGCTGCATTCATGGCATTGGTAAGGCTGCATTCAATGCAATGGTGGGGCTGCATTCATGGCAGCGGTGAGGCTGCATTCATGGCAATGGTGGGGCTGCATTCATGGCAACAGTAGGGCTGCATTCATGGCAACGGTGGGCTGCAGATGGGTACTGACCCTTATTTTGCTTCACAGTTCTTTATTTAAAATTTATGTTTGTTACCTGAAACTTCCCTCTTAAAGTGAAGGTGCGTGTTATACGCCGATAAATACGGTATATCCAAATTAAACGCCCAACCTCATCTCTTCACCACACACAGCCACAAAGGCAAGAGAATTCTTACTGAGCAGTGTATTAGTGCTCGGAAGAACACACTTATGCCGCGTACACACGAGTCTGACAGAAAAAGTCAGACGTAAGTTTTTTATCGTATATTCCGATCGTGTGTATGCCTCATCAGACTTTTTTTTTAGAAAATTCTGATGGACCTAGAAATAGAACATGTTCTAAATATTTCCGACGGAACTGATTCCTATCGGGAAAATCGCTCGTCTGTATGCTGTTCCGATGGACCAAAAACGACCCATGCTCTGAAGCAAGTACGAGATGGCAGCTATTGGCTACTGGCTATTGAACTTCCTTTTTCTAGTCCCGTCATACTCGTTGTACGTCACCGCGTTCTTGACGGTTGGACTTTGTTCGGACTTTGGTTTGACTGTGTGTAGGCAAGACCGCTTGAATAGAATTCCGTCGGAGAAACCTTCGGAGTTTATTCCGACGACAAAACTGGTCGTGTGTATAGGGCATAAGACCAAATTTTAATGGTTCAAAGAATGTCAGGTAAAATGGTCGGCCCTCACGCATGTTCACTTCATCAAATCTGGCCCTCTTTGAAAAAAGTTTGGACACCCCTGTTCTAAGGGCTGCTTAACACTGATCCGCTGCTCTTCAGCCATAGTGTGAGTGCAGGTCCTATAGACTTCTATTATGTCCTATGGTTTTGGTGTGCTTTCTGTAAGCGCACTAAAAGTCCTGCATGCAAGACTTTTGGTGCACTTTCAGAAAATGCACTGAAATCCTGGGACATACTAGAAATCTACAGGAAAGTGCAGCTAGCCTGCACGAAAACTGTGGGTACACTGTACAGCGTTGAAAGTGCAGCAGATCAGTGTGGAGCTGCCCTAAAGGAGATTGTAATGTATATAGTGAGCTTAAAGTGATACTAAACAGAGACATGTTAATTGTCATAATTCATTCACATAAATCATATTTATTATGTCACTGTATTGTTTTTTTTATCCTCTGAGTACCTTATTCCTGCAGCACTGTTATGTGGTCATATGATCTTTCCCTGTTCTTTGGTCTCTGCACAGAAAGATCTTTGGAAGATCTTCTATTACTCTGCTGATGTATGCTCTCTACAGTATGAGTCTGTGTCTGTGTCCATGTCACCAGATTGGTGCTGTGACATTCACATGACAAAAACAGTTTAAAAAGAGCAATTCAAATAAATATCAAATAACTGTTTTATAACTCCCAATTAATCTTTATTGGACATCAAATGTGTATGTTTGTGCATGATTATGGTGTAGGCAAAAGATGATTGACACTAGCCTTCATTTTGTTCAGACAGCATCTGCATCCAAGGTTTTTTTTTACTTTGCATGTATTAGCAATTACATGTGATATATGTTAATAACATATCATAGAATGTACCCTCATGGCTAACAGGATGAATTCTTGAAGGATCGTTCTTGCCAGAGCAACCTATTATCATTCTATAAGGAAGTGAGCTGCCATCTAAATAATGGAAGGCCTGTGGATGTGGTGTACCTGGATTTGATACAATTCCCCAAAAAAGTTTACTTTACTTTTGGCATGGACCATAGGGCATGTACCTGGATTAAAAACTGTCTACAGGGGCAGGTCAAAAGGGTGGTGATACACAGCGAGTACTTGGAATGGTCCGGTGTGGTCCGGTGTGGTAAGTGGGGTCTCCCAAGGATCTGTCCTGGGACCAATTCTGTTTAATGCATTCATAAAGTATATAGAGGTTGGTATAAACTGCTCAATCTCAGTGTTTGATGATGAACAAAGCTAAGCAGGGCAATAACTTCTGTGCAGGATGTGGAAACCTTACAAGATGACCTAAATAAAATAATGGGGTGGGCAACTACACGGCAAATCAAGGCTTAATGTTGAAAAATGTAAAGTAATGTATTTGGTTGCTAAAAATACAAACACAAGTTACTCGCTAGGCGGAGAACCTCTGTGGGAATGCAGAATGGAAAAGGACCTGGGGGTCCTAGTAGATAACAGACTCAGCAATGGCATGCAATGCCAAGCTGCTTCAAGCAAAGCCAGCAGAATATTAGCATGTATTAAAAAGGGGAATTAATCCAGATATAAAACAATAATTCGTCCACTCTACCAAACTCTGGTCCAGCACCATCTGGAGTATGCCATCCAGTTCTGGGCATCAGTCCTTTAGGAAGGATGTGCTGGAACTGTAGAGAGTCCAGAGAAGGGCAAACAGGCTAATAAAGGGACTAGAGGAGATCAGCTATGGGGAAAGACTACAAGCATTGAGCGTATTCTTTCTGGAGAAAAGATGCTTAAGAAGGGCTATGATAGCAATATACAAATACCTTACCGGTGACCCTAGCATAGGGAAAAAATCTTTTCAGTGAAAGGGAGTTTAACCCCCCTAGCGGTATTTCCGAGTCCGGCTTGGGGTGGATTTTCAATACCAAAAGCGGTAACCCCGAGCCAGACTCGGGATCGCATCGCAGGATCCTTGTAGAGATTACTTACCTTGTCCGCTGGATCCTGTGATGTCTCCCTGCTGTGATTTGCGAGCCGTGTCCTCCGCTCGATTCACAGTGCCAAGCTCCATTCCCTGCAAGCGTTGCGTCGCACAGGGGATGGAGTTCAGCGCCAAATTCAAAAAGTAAAACGCACAGTATAGATACAGTATACTGTAATCTTACAGATTACAGTACTGTATCAAATAATTACACATCCCCTTTGTCCCTAGTGGTCTGTCCAGTGTCCTGCATGCAGTTTTATATTATAAAACTGTTCCTTCTGCCTGGAAACTGGAGATTGTCCATAGCAACCAAAACCGTCCCTTTACATCAAAAGTGGTTTTAGACCAGCTAGAAAACAGCGATAATAAATTAGAATCACTTGCAGAATTGAGCGATAGTGAACTGTGGGGAGATCCACCATTAAACACTGAAAAGTAATGACAGCGACAATTCTGCAACTGAGCAAATTTCAGTGTT
Source organism: Aquarana catesbeiana (assembly GCF_042186555.1). NCBI lineage: Eukaryota > Metazoa > Chordata > Amphibia > Anura > Ranidae > Aquarana > Aquarana catesbeiana. Next base: position 92,175,641 of record NC_133333.1, on the reverse strand, counting down.
TTTGATTTGAATACATTATTGAATAATTTTTATTATTATTATATTATTATTTGGTATAATTATTTATAGCTATTTATTATATTATAATTTATGATTTTGTTTTTCAAACTTTATCATAGCCGGGATGTCTACTAGACTCTGGTTTGGACAGATTTAGGTGAATTATTCCAAAGAATTACAGGCCTACAATATAAAATGCCAAATTTCCATGCAAAATAATTGTACCACTTTCAGCACCTAAAATCTGAAAGAATCATACCGCCAGGGAGGTTAACCCCTTCCCGCCGAGCGTACACAGATGAGTGTACTCGGCTTTCGGGGGTTATACCGGGATGATGCTCGCAGCTGCAGGCTGACTTTTGTAGAGTGAGTGATCGGCTATCCATGTATAACAACCGATGCGGCTAAAAGCGTCCCCCTTCCCGCCGCTTCCCGCCGCCCTTACCGGGCCTCCACCGGGAGGCCCGATCACCTATCCGCCGCCTCCGGCGGCTGCTGACAGTCTGGAACTAAGCCGTGAGTGGCTTCGTTCCAGCCTTCTAATTGTAAACGCGGAAGCGACGTCATGACGTCACTTCTTGTTTACTCGGCTGCCAATGGCGCCAGTTTTAAACAAATATACAGTATTCAGAATCGCCGTTTTCAGCGATCTGAATACTGTGAAGTGCAAAGGAGGAATCGGGGGTCTTTTAGACCCCCGATCCCTCCATAAAGAGTACCTGTCACCACCTATTACTGTCACTTTATGTTTACATTCCTTGTGACAGCAATAAAAGTGATCTTTTTTTTTTTAATACAATTTCTAAATATAAAAATAAATAAAATAAATAAGAAAAAAAAATTTTTTTTTAAAGCACCCCCATCACCGCGAGCTCGCCCAGCAAAGAAAACGCATACGGAAGTCGCGCCCGCATATGTAAACGGTGTTCAAATCACACATGTGAGGTATCGCTGTGATTGTCAGTGCGAGAGCAATAATTCTAGCCCTAGACCTCCTCTTTAACTCTAACCTGGTAACCGTAAAAAAATTTAAAGCGTCGCCTATGGAGATTTTTAGGTACCGTAGTTTGTCGCCATTCCACGAGTGCATGCAATTATAAAGAGTGACATGTTTGGTATCTATTTACTCGGCGTAACATCATCTTTCACATTATACTAAAAAATTGGGCTAACTTTACTGTTTGTTTTTTTTTTTAATTCATGAAAGTGTCCCTTTTCCCAAAAACTGGCATTTAAAACACTGCTGCACAAATACTGTGTGATAAAAAACATTGCAACAATCACCATTTTATTCTCTAGATTCTCTGCTAAAAAAAAATATATATATATATATATATATATATATATATATATATATATATATATATATATATATAAAGTTTGGGGGCTCTAAGTAATGTTCTAGCAAAAAATACGGATTTTAACTTGTAAACACCAAATGTCAAAAATAGGCTTAGTCATGAAAGGGTTAAAAAGAAACGCGGCCATTCACTGAAATTGAAAGAGAATCGGTTTAACCTTAATCTGCGTATAGGGTTCATTACTGTCAGAGCTGTAAGGATGTGGCATTCTCACATGGGCTGCACAGATAAGATAAGGAGGAAATTAAGAGCTTAGAAGGGAACTGAAATTGAGTAGGCTCAGTAGAGGATACCAGTTGCTCTAAACAATCTCAACCTGCAGTGGGGAAGCAAAGAAGATGGGAGGGACAGTTGAAGGCAGGATCAACCAGGTATATTTCACTCTACACAAAACAAATGCTTTAGTGGCTTTGTGAGTATGCACACTTTGTTCTATGCATGTAATGAGAGTTTTTCATAGTTATAGCTCATAGCTCAACTCTAGACAGACATAAGAATAGTGTAGTATCAACAAGCTTTGCCCATACAAGTCTATGGGCATGTAAAACCCTCTTGAAGCAGGTCAAATGCAGTTTGGATGGAGGTCAACTACAGGTCTAATGCACCCATCAATGCATTCTGTGTGCTCTCAGATGTGTATAAAACTGATGTAAAACCAATGCCACGTACACCAGCCCAAAGCCCATCAACTCAAGCCCTAAATGTATTGTTTAACTGTAAGCAGAGTAAGTACCAGAATTTGACCTAGCATCAGAGGAGGAAGCATTAGAAGAAGCATGCAGGAGGACAAAGCAGAGTGACAGAATGATGGGTTCATCACTATGCTACTTCATCACAGGCTGGGGTGGGTCCAGGGCAACCTAGGCTCAGAGGACATTGGTAGAATGATGCTGACCATCAGACTCAGATCATTTAGTGACAGAAAAAAAGTACTACAGGGGGGATTTCTGGATTTGTTATTTTATATATTAATGGGTCATTCATTTTTGTTGTATTTTGTTATTTTTGCCTGGTGTTCTGCCTAAAACAGATCTGGTCCTTTGCAATAGCTAAACGATGGAAGTGGAAGGAGGGAGGTGAGCATTTGGGGGTTTAGGGGGCCCCTTTTCAAATGGCATCCTTAGAGGATCCAGTGGACCTAAAGTTAGTGTTTCTATTGAAGTCCGCTTTAACACCGCAAGCGTTTCTATTTAATTCAGACTTGGTGTTTCTGGTTGTTTTGTATTCTAGTGCATGTCTCTTATGTCTTGTTTACACTTTGTTAATGCAGTCTGCACAGGACAACAGCTATTAATCAGTTGTAACATGAATCCCGAACCAGACCAACAAAATATATAGGGTGAATATGAGAGTAAGCAAAATATTAACAGACTCTAAAAATGCCTTTTATATTGTTTCTTAAGGCTGTCCAACACGCAGCTGTGAGATGTGTATTATGTCTACTAGAATTATTTTTCTGTTGACTAGAACAAACCATTGTATAGAATATTTCTTTCCTTTCATTTTTCTTATGGGAAAAACATTGTCTATAGACAGTTTTTTTACAAAATGTTGCTCTCCATTTACAGTTGAGAAGAACAATTTTGCTGGCAAAAGAGAAAAATTGAACAATTAACAATTGTATGTTTGGTAGTAATAATTTTTGTCACTAATGTAAATGTTCTAAAATGAGGACGCATATTATGGTAAAGCAGTGTCTCCCATCAGATTAGCTATTCATCTGAAACCACTTTACACATGTAATCAGAATACTGTTCCTCCTTATTACTTATTGTTAATGTGATGACCCAATCTCGGCTGTCTCATCTTGTTGTGCTTCTGGTGGCCAAATTACACAAGTAAATTAGATGACTCCTCTTGTAAAAAGCCATGGAAATTACATATTCTTTTGTGGCATATACAACTTGAATATTGTTAAATGCTGAAACGAGCTGTCATTGTTTCATTATACAATCATCCAGTTTGCACAAAGCTCTGATGCATGTGATAAGTAAAAGGATGCCCTACATATAGTCTAACAATGATTGCTTGTTTGTGGATGGTATTTGTTGTTTTCTGTCTTGTCATAGGAAAACAATTTAGGTTGCATTTAGGAAAGTCTTAAATGCTGACATTCTTCATGTTTTTTTTTTTTTTTCAATTTAAAAAGACTGTTTCCAAGTTAATGTGAAAGTGAAATGTTAATGTCTCTAATCAGGGTAGAAGCTGAAGTAAATATTTTGGGGTGTCACATGAGACAAAGGTTTTAAAGGTCCCTCAAATACAACCAAAACTGCAGTGTCAAGAATCAGTATAAGAGATTATGGAACAAGTTTAGTCGAATATTAACTTTAGTCTGGATTTTTCATTTCAGAACATTTGAACAGACTTTTGCAAATGTCTTGGAAGTCTAAAATCCAAATAACAACAAGCTGTGCTAAACATAAAAATCACAAAATGGGGGGGGGGTCATGGTTTCCGCCGTGATGGCCAGCTGTGCTTAGCAAGCCTTGAAAATCCGCCACTGTCCTGCTTTTCTCGAGTCCCTCCAAACACAACATCCACACTGCCTGGCCAACAAGTCATCGAGAGACGGGCAGCAACAAACTGCTAAGCAACTGAGAGAATTTACCCACTCTGAGAAACAGGATGGCAGCCGCAGGCCTCCTCACACAAGGAGCAGAGGTTATGTGGCTGCCGATACTCCCAAAGCTGCATTTTCCCAGGCAGACAAGACACAGACTCTGGAGCGCAGGTAAACCCACATGCTCTTATCAGCTATTCAATCCTGCAACACCACGCTGACAGGAAAAATGGAGGAGATAAAAGTGGACATAGGGCTTCTCAGATAAGACATGCCGAATATAAGGGGACCCGGTGACAGAAACAAAAAATAGAATAATAACCTCTTTAGAAGATGACTTTTCACCTACTCTCAGTAAAGTCTCAGCTATTGAGAATCAAATCTCGTTTTAGTATCAGAAAACTGATAATAAATCACAAAAACATGAAAATTAGTAAACTACAAAATCCTATGCATACACAATAATAAATCACTGTATTAATCATATTAACAGTGTTTATAAAGTCTGCGGAAAACAAATTATAATGTCTCAAACACAGTGATGAATGTGCAAGAATATCATAATGCTTCATTGTAATTTGTGCTCGAAGTCTGTCAACCACCCAATAGCTGTGCTCCATACAGTATGCAAAGGCTCTTGCTCCTTTAAATTTTTTAGTGATAAAATCTCTTGCTAAAGCAAAATCCACCACCAGCCCTAAGGACACACTCTTGCCCTCTAAAAATGACCTCAAACTCAGTAAGGTCTCATACGCTTGTCCCTTTAAAGCCAGGGTAAGTCTAAGGTCATTGCAATGCTTCTAACCAAACTTAGGAATTTTGGAGTATTTAGCAGATGTCAATTTAAAAAGACAAGGGAAACAACATAGTGCTCTCAGTAGTCAAACATCTTTATTAGTCAGATTGGTCAGCCACTTACAGATCACTTAGGATCACTTTGAAACTCCTAAAAGCTCAGGTCGGCAAGGCTAATAGGTAGGTGGGACTGTATATCAGCTCTCACTGCAGAGATCCACAGAGTAACTTCTTTCCCTCAACAGCATCTTCCCTAGGCTCTGCCCAATGCATTTCATTGTTATGACATCATCAGAGGCATTGAGCGAAAGAACTTGCTCATGTTTATACAGAGATCACACTAACTTGGACTAAGTAATCTTGGAAATCATGTGAAAAAAAAGATGGAATAAAAATGTTGCTAAAAGGTATAGGCAGGCCCCACTCATTTTGTTAATGATATCCCAGTTGAATTCTGGAACTTTTCACATACTACAGTACTGAGCAGGCTGCATCGCTGCAATGCCCGATGGTGTCAGCCCATACCTTTTATTATTCTCATCTGCTGCCATTCCCATGGTCCTGTAATCTCCCAGGTTTGACACATTTGAATGTTGATGGGAAACTGTTCTGGCCAATAGAAATATGAGAGAGAAAAGTCTAAAACTAGTGGATAACGTGTCAAAATTTGCAGATTACAGTGGCATAGGAGTTCTGTGATTCTGTGATTCAAAAGAGACAATCTAAAGGTCTGAGCAAGTGGTGCTGAAACCTGTTGAGCACCCTTTAGGCTATTGACATGTGTACCTATAGACTAGGCAGATATAAAAGACACAAATTAATCTAATAATTAAACAAATGCTTAGAATTATGGATTATATATTTTTTGCTAGCAGTGTATCTGAATTTGACTTGGTATTAGCCTCTTGCATTCCCTGTACAGTAGAAGAGGGACGGGGATCAATTCATGTGTTGACAAGAAGGACAAAGGACAAAGCAGAGTGACAGAGAGATGGGCTATGCACCATGCTGCATCTCTTTCACTGCCCGTCACAGGCAAGGGTAGGTTCATGGAAGTTTGGGCTTCCAAAGTGGGTTCAATTGATTCAAACTGGAAAACTGGGGAAGTGTTTTGACAGAGAAGTTTTAAAATAGTTACAAGGGAATATTAAAGAAAAACGCTTTTTTTTTTTCTTTTTTAACATTCATCTTTTAATGGTCTAATATTTTTATTTATTTATTTATTTTGACAAGAGTTTTTCTTTAAATGCTTAAAGAGTAACTACACTTTTGTTGAGAAAAAGAAACATTTTTACACTATGGCCAAAAATAATCTACAAAAAGCAGTGGACATAATACTTAAGTACAAAGTATATCCAAAAACAAAAACTAAACAGTGCAGCTCTATAAAATAAACCATTGACTTGGATCATAAAATTAATCACTACCCCATAGGCATACACCGGGGGAAAGCCTGTCATTGACATTACTGCAAGCCTAACTCTAGCAAACATCTGCAAATGGTAGTGAGGTCAACACATAAGGACTCTAGGTGCACCAAAGAAATCAATTTCGTATCTTACTTTTCGGCATCTCCACATTATCCAAGATCTCTTATAGGGCGGGGACAAAGTGGGATGCTTAAGATGTCACTTCTGCCCACTGGTAAAGGAACGTGTTTCTGTTTTATAATTTTGTGATTTACACTGGTGGCAAATTCTCCCTCCTCTCTACAGTCCGATCCCTTTAGGGGTTACATAGTTACATAGTTAGTCAGGTTGAAAAAAGACACAAGTCCATCCAGTCCAACCATAAAAAAAAAACAAAAAAAAAAAAAAAAAACGTACAATCCAATATACCCAATACTATACCCACAGTTGATCCAGAGGAAGGCAAAAAACCCCAGCAGAGCATGCTCCAATTTGCTACAGCAGGGGAAAAAATTCCTTCCTGATCCCAGAGAGGCAATCGGATTTTCCCTGGATCAACTTTACCTATAAATGTCAGTACCCAGTTATATTATGTACATTTAGGAAAGTATCCAGGCCTTTCTTAAAGCAATCTACTGAGCTGGCCAGAACCACCTCTGGAGGGAGTCTATTCCACATTTTCACAGCTCTTACTGTGAAGAAACCTTTCCGTATTTGGAGATGAAATCTCTTTTCCTCCAGTCGTAAAGAGTGCCCCCTTGTCCTCTGTGTTGACCGTAAAGTGAATAACTCAACACCAAGTTCACTATATGGACCCCTTATATATTTAAACATGTTGATCATATCCCCCCTTATTCTCCTCTTCTCAAGAGTGAACAAATTCAGTTCCTCTAATCTTTCCTCATAGCTGAGCTCCCCCATGCCTCTTATCAGTTTGGTTGCCCTTCTCTGCACTTTCTCCAGTTCCCCGATATCCTTTTTGAGAACTGGTGTCCAAAACTGAACTGCATATTCCAGATGAGGTCTTACTAATGATTTGAACAGGGGCAAAATGATATCTCTCTCTCTGGAGTCCATACCTCTCTTAATACAAGAAAGAACTTTGCTTGCTTTGGAAACCGCAGCTTGGCATTGCATGCTATTATTGAGCTTATGATCTACCAAAACCCCCAGATCCTTCTCCACTACAGATTCCCCCAGTTGTACTCCCCCTAGCATGTATGATGCATGCATATTCTTAGCCCCCAAGTGCATAACTTTACATTTCTCAACATTAAACCTCATCTGCCACATAGTCGCCCAATTAGACAGAGCATTGAGGTCAGCTTGTAAATTGGAGACATCCTGTAAGGACGTTATTCCACTGCATAGCTTGGTGTCATCTGCAAAGACAGAAATGTTACTTTTGATCCCAGATCCAATATCATTTATAAAGATATTAAAGAGTAAGGGTCCCAGCACTGAACCTTGGGGTACACCACTGATAACCTTAGACCATTCAGAGTAAGAATCATTAACCACTACTCTCTGAATTCTGTCTTTTAGCCAGTTTTCTATCCATTTACAAACTGATATTTCCAAGCCTGTAGACTTTAACTTACACATGAGCCGTGTGTGCGGAACTGTATCAAACGCTTTTGCAAAATCCAAATAAACCACGTCCACAGCCACCCCTCTGTCCAAGGTTTTACTTACCTCTTCATAAAAAGAAATCAGGTTTGTCTGACAACTTCTGTCTTTCATGAACCCATGCTGTCTGTTGCTTAAAATGTTTTTTTCCAGCAAGAACTCGTCTATGTGGTCTTTTATTAAACGCTCCAGTATCTTCCCGACTATAGAAGTTAAACTAACAGGTCTATAGTTACTTGGTAAAGACTTTGATCCCTTTTTAAATATAGGCTCCACGTTCGCCCTGCGCCAATCCAGCGGTACTATTCCCGTCATTAATGAGTCCCTAAAAATTAGATACAATGGCTTTGAAATTACAGAGCTCAATTCTTTTAGGATCCGTGGGTGGATGCCATCAGGTCCAGGTGCTTTATCCACCTTTATTCTGTCTAAATATTTCTGGACCATATCCCTTTTGAGCCATTGTGGATCATTGGGGGCTGTGTCAATACCACCCCCCTTATGGACATGAGCTTCCCCATGCTCTTTTGTATATACAGAGCTGAAGAAAGTATTTAATAAATTAGCCTTCTCCTTGTCCCCAGTCACCCACTCTAGATTATTTTGTAAAGGGCCTACATGCTCAGACCTGACCTTTTTACTATTAATATATTTGAAGAATTTTTTGGGGTTTGTCCTACTATTTTTTGCGATCTCTCGTTCATTTTGAATTTTTGCACCCTTGATTTCCTTTTTACATATTCTGTTAAATTCTTTGTAGCATTTAAATGACACTAGTGTTCCTCCTTTTTTATATTTTTTAAAAGCTCTTTTCTTATTGTTTATAGCTTTTCTAACTTTGACCGTGAGCCACATAGGTTTTCTTTTTAGCCTTTTAAACTTATTGCCCATGGGAATATACTTTGCAGTGAGGTCCCAAACAGTCTTTTTGAAGAATTCCCATTTCTGTTCTATGTTTATCGCTGCCAATATTCCCTCCCAGTCTAAGTCCTCAAGAGCAGCCCTCATCCTTGGAAAATTTGCTCTCTTGAAGTTAAGTGTTTTTATCTTTCCCTTATGTATTTCTTGTTTACAGCTAACATCAAATGAAATCATGTTATGGTCACTGCTACCCAGGTGTTCCTTTATCTGCACATTAGTAATAAGCTCTGCATGGTTTGAGATTACCAGGTCCAACAAAGCTTCATTCCTAGTTGGGGCCTCAATAAACTGGACCATAAAATTGTCCTGTACTAGGTTTATAAATTTTTGCCCTTTAACTGTCCCAGCAGTGCCATTACTCCAGTCAATTTCTGGGTAGTTAAAATCTCCCATTATTATCACTGTCCCAGCCCTTGCAGCCCTTTCCATCTGTGCAAGGAGCTGAGTCTCCACCTCCTCGTTAACATTGGGTGGTCTATAACAAACTCCAATCATTAACTTTGAACTACGCCCATCTATATGTAGTTCCACCCATAATGCTTCAGACTCATCACACTCTCCATCAATCAGGTCCTCTTTCACACTTGCTTTGAGATCACTTCTCACATAGAGACAGACCCCGCCACCTTTCCTTTTTACCCTGTCTCTCCGAAAGAGTGCATAGCCAGGAATATTAATAGCCCAGTCATGTGAGGATTGAAGCCAAGTTTCAGCAATACCGATTACATCATAGTTCACTTCATGCACCAGAGCTTCCAACTCACCTATTTTGCTTGGCAGACTTCTGGCATTGGTGAACAAACACTTTAATGCATTATTACATTTTGGTCTGGTGTTTTTCATATATTTTTTAGTAGTACAAATGGCACTACAGTTTCCAATGGCTGTTTGCAACATGGGAAATTTCTTGACACCTGCCATAACCCTCCCCCCCCATCTGTCCCCATTCCACCCTCCATTAATGTCTGACCCCTAACTGACCTGTCTTCTTGATGTAATTCTAGTTCACCCTCCCCCCTCAATCCTAGTTTAAATACTCCTCCAGCCTTCCTATAAACCTCTCCCCCAGCACAGCAGACCCCCTTCCATTCAAGTGCAAACCGTCTTTAGCATATAGGTTGCACCCAAATGAAAAGTCAGCCCAGTGCTCTAGAAACCCAAATCCCTCCTCCCTACACCGGGTGTCGGGTCGAGTAAGATAGGTTGCAGTTGTGGGTAGAACATTTAACATTGAGAGGTTCAGTATAGATGTGCAATGAGGAGAAACTCAAAAACCTCCACATCCCAAAAGAGAGCTTATGATGTACCATGCAGGGATGAGCTCTGTATTCGAATCAAGCGCATGTTTGACTCGTTTGCCGAATTACGAACGTTATGGGCCGTTCGCGCCAAATTCGAGTGGCGTGTCATGGCCCATAATTCACTGTGGCATCGCAGTGCATTGCTGGCTGATGATTGGCCAAGCATGCACTATGAGCCGCATGCTTGGCAATCACAGCACCATGTGTACAGAGAGCCGTAATTTAGTACACGCCCCACACTATATAAGGTTGCCTGCGTGGCGGCCTTGAGTAGTGTGTTGCGGTGGAGAGAGATAGATAGACAGAGACAGTGTCATTTGATTTAAGTTAGATAAAGTAGGCAGGTCGGGTCAGATAGCTGCATTTACAGTGTATTGTATATATATATACATCCCAGGTGTTGTATGTTGTGTATATATATATATATATACACACTGTATTCAGTTTAGCTACATCAGTTCCTGTTATTCTCTTCCTAATATACTGACAGGCAGGCAGGTGTTTTTACAGTATTTCCAGTTAGTGTACTGTGTACCCTGCACAGTTGCACCTAGAGTATAGCTACCTGAAGCCAAGTGCTTGTGTGCTTCTTCTGATCCTATTAATAGCACAGGCAGGCTCTTGAAGTATTTCCAGTTAGTGTACTATGTAACCCTGCACAGTTGCACCTAGAGTGTAGCTACCTGAAGCCAAGTGCTTGTGTGCTTCTTCTGATCCTATTAATAGCACAGGCAGGTTCTTGAAGTATTTCCAGTTAGTGTTCTGTGTACCCTGCACAGTTGCACCTACAGTATAGCTACCTGAAGCCAGGTGCTTGTGTGCTTCTTCTGATCCTATTAATAGCACAGACAGGCTCTTGAAGTATTTCCAGTTAGTGTACTGTGTACCCTGCACAGTTGCACCTACAGTATAGCTACCTGAAGTCAGGTGCTTGTGTGCTTCTTCTGATCCTATTAATAGCACAGGCAGGCTCTTGAAGTATTTCCAGTTAGTGTACTGTGTAACCCTGCACAGTTGCACCTACAGTTAGTTCTCATACTAATAATACTATAGGCAGGCAGTTGATTCTGCTGGCTGCAGTATAATCGGTATATATATACATCCCAGTTTTGTGCAGATACATCTCACTGCAGGCCATTAGTATGTTTGGAAGGCCATCAAGGAGAGGCAGACAGTCACAAGCCAATAAAAGAGGGCAAGCAGGCTCTGTGTCTAGAGGCAACAGTGCTGGTCGTAGACACAGTGCATCCTCATCAGCATGTGGCCGTGGGACACACTTGGCCTTTTTTTCGGCAGCTGGCCGCGCTGAGCTGCAACATGCGGAAGACTTGGTAGAGTGGATGACCAAGCCGTCCTCATCCTCCTCATCCTCTCTCACCCAGTCTCAGGGTACTTTGTCTGGCAAAGCAGCTGCCAACGTGGCCTCTTTCCTCAGCTCAATGGCATCAGTTACTCCTTCCCTATCCCCACCATGTCCTCCTGATGAGTCCCACGACCTGTTTGACCACAGTGTTGGGTACATGCTCCAAGAGGATGCCCAGCGTTTAGAAGGCTCCGATGATGATACTCAGCTAGAGGAAGGCAGTAATGTGAGCCCAGACAGAGGGGGTGCCCAAGAAGGACAGCAATCTGGCAGTCATGTTCCCCCTGCTGCAGCATACTGCCAGGTTTGTTCCAGTGATGAGGAGGGAGTGGATGATGAGGTCACTGATTCCACGTGGGTGCCTGATAGGAGAGAGGAGGAGGAGGCACATCACCAATGAGGCAGGATGCCCTCCAGGGGCCAGCTTAAGGGCAGCATACTGACTGCATCACACCGCAGAGCTCCGCATGTGCAGGGCGCTGCTGTCTTTACGCTTTATTTCAAAAGTTCTTTGGTGTGGGCCTTTTTTTAGATGAGTGCATCAGATAGCACCGCTGCTGTTTGCAAAATATGTCTCAAGTGTATCTCGCGTGGCCAAAATATCTCCCGCTTGGGCACCACATGCTTGACCAGACATATGTTGACCTGCCACGCAATTCATTGGCAAGCGTACCTAAAAGACCCACACCAAAGAACAAAGAGGACCTCTCCTTGCTCCTCATCAGCTGGGATCTCTCACCCCACTATACCTTCAGTCCTCTCTGAGACCTGCACTGAGAGGAATGAAGGTGTAGAATTAGGTGTGTCACAGTCAAGTACTTGCGGGCAATCTGCTATCGGTACACTGACGTCAAATTGTACCAGACAAATTTCCCTGCCCCAGCTGCTGCACCGCAGAAAGAAGTTCGCTTCCAGCCATCCATGCCCAGCGGTTGAATGCTAGCTTGGCAAAATTTCTAGCACTTCAACTGCTACCTTTTCAGTTGGTAGACTCTGTCCCCTTCCGTGAGTTTGTTGAATGTGGCAGGTTTCCAAACGTGACTTTTTCTCATGGAAGGCAATTCCGGCTCTTTACCGGCATGTGGAAGGCAATGTCTTGGCCTCACTGGACAGGGCAGTTAGGGGAAAGGTGCATATTACCACTGACTCATGGTCCAGCAGGCGTGGTCAGGGACATTACCTAAGTTTCACAGCGCATTGGGTGACTCTGCTGGAAGCTGGGAAGGATGCAGGACAAGGTGCAGTAGTGTTGGAGGCTGTTCCGCCACCACGCCTCCAAAATGCTACTACTGGTGATTCTGACACACCTCTCTCCTCCACCCCCTCCTCTTCTTCTTCCTCCATGGCCTCTTCCTGTGCTTTGTCCTCGGAACCAGCGGTGCTCCGTAGACGTTCAAGGGGCTATGCAAGTACGCAGGCCAAAAGATGCCATGCGGTGCTTAAGCTGGTGTGCTTAGGGGACAGGAGCCACACTGGGGCAGAGATTCTGTCAGCTCTGCAGGGGCAGGTTCAGAGGTGGTTGATGCCATGCCAGCTTAAGCCAGGAATGGTGGTTTGCGACAATGGCACCAACCTCCTCTACACCCTCCGACAGGGACAACTGACCCATGTGCCCTGTTTGGCTCACTTCCTTAACTTGATGGTGCAGCGATTCTTGGGCAGGTACCCGGGCTTACAGGATGTCCTGAGGCAGGCCAGGAAAGTCTGTGTGCATTTCTGCCGGTCGTATAATGCCAGTGCTCGGCTGGCTGACCTCCAAAAGGAATTTAACCTGCCCAAGAACCTCCTAATCTGTGACATGCCCACCAGGTGGAACTCAACGTTGGCCATGCTGCAGCAGCTGCACATGCAGCAGAGGGCCATAATGAGTCCCTGTGCGACTATGGCACCAGGACAGGGTCAGAGGAGCTTGTTTTTTTTTCCCATGCTGTTTGTCTCACTGATTTTCATCCATATTGCCGGGGCCCGACATTACATTAAAGCCTCAAGCAGTTTTAGATTACTTTTATTCCTTTAGAAATGTCATTTTGTGCAGGGACTGTTCTAAGCACGGGAAACACGCACCACTTTACAGGCATACTATTGACACCCCCCAGGTACGATATTTAAAGGAATATTTCACTAAAACTTTTTTTTTTCTCAATATTTTTTATTTGTTTTCAATAAAATGTCATTAACAATAGAATTGTCAGAACAATTACATAGCAAAGTATTCGGCTCTAGAATAACAATTACAAAGTAAGATTGGAAACAGTAATCTCAGGGCTAGATAGAAACAGAAGGGTTGTAAAGGCACTATAATGTTTAGTATACTTCGAATCCTACCAGCGGTAGGGAGAGTCTCTGTGTGTTGAGCTGAGTCAACTCTCCTTAGACACCCCATCGGGAGCTTTCTGTGTCCAGGAGAGAGCTCAGCGTGTTCAGTGTTACACGAAGTGTTAATAGGTATATTAAAGGGAGTGGGAGTAAGCCAGTGTTCAGATACCAAGAGGTCCAAGGAGACCATTGAGTGTTGGAGGTTTGGATTCGCCCTGAACAGGACATCATTATCTGTTCATATGTGCAATGTAGATTGGTTAAGTCTATTACCTCAGCAACTGTTGGAGATGTGTGATCTTTCCAGTGTCTAGTTAGTGTTAGCCTTGCCGCTAAAAGTATATTTATAATGGAATGTTGAAGTTTAGGAGGGTATTCCTCGATGCCTATAGATAGAATTGCCAGAATAATGTCAGAGATAATGCTAAAGATCTCCAACCAATATTGGAGAATTTTAGGGCAGTGCCAGAGAACGTGTAGTAGGTCACCCCGTAATCCGCATTGTCTCCAACATCTATCACTGCTAGTCGGATTGAATTTGGAGATTTTAGCAGGGGTAATGTACCACCTCAATGTTATCTTAACAGTTATTTCCCACAGTGTGGAACATCTGGTGGCTCTCTGGGTAATCTTGCATGCCCTCTGCCACTGTAGTAGGGAGAAGGTTTGTTGTAAGTCTGTTTCCCATTGTAAGTGGAGGTAGATTTAGTGAAAGTGGTCTTCTGTTGGAAGATATTGTAAAAAAGGGTGATACCTTTTTTCAGTTGTATGCTAGATGTTAGAAAGGCCCATGCTTGAGTTGGTATAGTTTGATAAATACGTGTTAGGTTTTTAAGGCAGTGTTTAATTTGCAAATATTTGTATAAGTCATTTTGAGGTAGGTGGAACTCTTTTTGAATAGAAGTAAAGGATTTGAGAGTGCCTGTGTCATATAGGTTATGGAGATGTGTTATTCCTTTTCTAGTCCAGGATGTGAGGGAAACCTGGGCTATGAGGTGATGTAGTGCTAGTAGAGGGACTTCTAGAATTGTATTTGGTTTATGTTGTTGGGTGTGTTGGAGTAGCCTCGTCCATGTTTTAATTGAGGCTATTATGGTTGGAGAAAAGTAGGACAGGATTTTTGCTCCCAGTTGGGTGCTGTATAGCCATAGTTTTAAGGGGTTATGTGGACTGTACTCCGTCTCAATAGATCCCCATAGTGTGGGCAGATGTGACAAGAACCACTCTTTTAGTTGGGTCAATACCAAGGCTGAGTAGTAGTCCTGAAAATCTATGTATCCTACACCATCGGACATTCTATGTTTGATCAGTCTGGCATGGGAGCACCTGGATCTTTTTCCATTCCAAACAAACTTTGATAGCAAGGATTGGAGGGACCTAAAGTAGCTGGCGGGGATTGGTATAGGGAGAGACCTAAAGAGATATAGTATTTGTGGAAGTTAAATTATTTTAAAGCGGGGTTCCACCCAAATTTTGAACATTATCTCTATGCATTCTCTTCCTTGCCTAGATGCTGACATGCTGTGTAAAAAAATTTAAATCGCCGTAATTACCTTTTTTTTCTAATCTTCTTAGCACTTCCTGGATTTCCTCCCATGGGAGTAGGCATGTTTCTAGCCTCTCCCAGACCTCCCACAGTCCCCTGGGAGCTAGTCTCAGGCTTCCAAGCATGCATTGTGCAACAGCGTCATCACAATATCTCGGTGAATGCTGGGAGCACAGCATTCACCGCATCCAGGAAATACATGCTTGTGGGCTTCAAATGCCCACAATGAAGATGGAAACCGCCTTCAGTGAATTTTATAAGTTATTCTTTACAACGAAATCGGACACAGGCGGATATATTACACAGAACATGTGAGTAGATAATCATGAGAAGAAAAGTTTGTGAATGAACTCCAAAAAAAAAAAAACGATAGGTAGGTGGACCCCCGCTTTAAATGCTGCAAGTTTTCCCCACCAGGAGAATTCAAATTTGGCCGTTTTTTGAAGATCACTTTGAATTTTGGACCGCAAGGGGATGTAATTATGTTGGAAAAGAGATTTGGTGGATTTTGTGAGTTGAATGCCTAAGTAAGTGACGCTGGATTCTGCCCATGAGTAAGGGTTTTTTGGACTTCAGGGAGGGAAGAGGCTGGCTGCATTAGGATTAAAATACATCGTCTGCAAATAGACTAATTTTATGTGTTTGATCACCAATGTTAATGCCAGTTATTTTGGGATTAGATCTAATGTGCTCAGCTAAAGGTTCCATTATTAGGTTGAAGATTAGGGGAGACAGTGGGCAGCCCTGCCTCGTGCCGTTTGTAATGTTGAACGGAATGGATAGAAGGTTGGACGTGTACACTCGTGCCGATGGTTTTGTATATAGGGCAAGTATTACCTGGAGGATTCTGCCCTGAAAACCAAATTTTTGTAGTGTTAGGGATAGATAACTCCAGTTGACTCTATCGAACGCCTTCTCTGCCTCCAAAGATAGGAGCAGAAAAGGCGTTCCAGTTGAGTTTGTATGGTGAACAATGTTGATCAGTCTTCTGGTTGCATCAGAAGGCTGCCGGCCTTTAGTGAATCCTGTTTGGTCCCTGTGTATAAGTGATGGCAGAATGTCCACGAGTCTGTTGGCTATCATTTTGGCATATATCTTGAGGTCGAGATTTAATAAAGATATGGGCTGAAAGTTTTGGGGAGAGGTGGGTTCTTTTCCCGGTTTTGGTAAAGTTATTACTAGGGCAGATAACATTTCTTCTGGGAAGTATGAGGATAATGTTGCGTGATTGTATAGATCACATAGGTGAGGGGCTAGAATGGAGTGGAAGGTTTTAAAATATTCTCCAGTGAAGCCGTCTGGGCCCGGAGATTTAGAATTTGGAAGTTGTTCAATAGTTTTTTGAATTTCCTCTTCTGTAAATGGTAAGTTTAGTTTCATGAGGTGGTCAGATGTTAAGGATGGAAGCTGGATGTGGTCAAGAAATGATTGGATCTCTATTTGATCTGGTTGGTGGGTGTTATCATCTACTTTAAGATTGTAAAGTTCATTATAGTAAGTACTGAATGCATCAGCTATCGATTGAGAATTTAGAAGTTTGTCATGTGTATTTGGATGAAATAAATGTGTTATTCTAGATTTTATTCGGTGTCCTTTAATTTTATTTGCCATGGCTTTCCCTGCCTTGTTATTGGTTACATAAGATCTAGCTTTGAGTTTTCGTTGGGTCTTTTCAAAACTTTCGAGTAGCAGTGCTTTAAGTTCGTGTCTTAGTTTAAAAATCTGAGATTGCAATGCTGGTGATGGATGGGATTTGTTTTTTTTATCTGCAGCCACAATAGATGCAGTCAAGTCTTTTTCTGTATTTTTTGTTTTTTGAGGGTGGAACCCAATTGTATGAAGAAGCCCCTTATAAAGGATTTGTGAGCATTCCACAAAACTGCCGGGTCGGCCACAGATCCCACATTTGTGGTAAAAAACTCTTCTAATTTTTGGGATAAGAAGGTAGCATTGGACTGATTTTGGAGGAGGAAATTGTTCACCCTCCATATATAGGATTGTGGTTTGGAATTTTTGTTAGTTTAGTTAGTTGAACACTAATAGGCACGTGGTCTGACCAGGTGATGTTGTGGATGCGGGAGGTGTGGATATTTTGTAGTAGCCACTTATCTGCAAGAAACAGGTCTATGCAAGAATAGGTGTTGTAACGCGGGGAAAGGAATGTGTAATCCCTCTCAGCCGCATGACAGCACCTCCAAACATCATACAAGTCATTGGTTGTTAGGAAAGAGTTCAGAGGGGATGCAAATCTTTTAGGACCTGAGGATGAGTCCATGTCATTGTCCGGTACTAAATTTAAGTCCCCACAGATCAGCAAGTGCCCTTGCTGCACACTTTTGAATTTTTTTTACTGTGGCCTTGAGGAATGACATTTGCCTCTGATTAGGAGCATATACAGCTGCAATGGTATACACAGTATTATCTATAGTGCACAATAGGATGACGTATCTTCCTTCTGGATCCAGGATACAGTCCTGTAGTTGAAAGGTGACAGTGTCTCTAATAGCTATCAGAACTCCCCTTTGTTTCTTAGAGTAGCATGCTTTGTATATTTGAGGAAACGATTTGTGTTGGCAGTAGGGGGTTTTATCTTGGGTAAAGTGCGTTTCCTGTACGCATAGGATATCACTATTGTGGGTTAATGCTGTTTTCCATAAAGATGCTCGTTTCGCTGGATGGCTCAATACTTTCGCATTTATAGATAATATTTTGATATCCATATTGGCGGTGAGGTGGGTATTGTGTTCTGTAGTAAAGACATACGTTTCCTGTTCAGGTGGCTATCTGCTTGAGGTTGAGCTGGGTTGGGTGTCCGATGGCTGGTCCTTGGAAATCCTGGTATTAATAGATGATCTGGGGTCGCACAAGGTCACTGTCTGTTATCAACAAAACATATAATACAATTATTGCTTGAAATATTGGAAGCAATAAGGAGGAGGTAACGTCCTGCCTGAGAACTGTAGGGTCTAAGATGTAAACCAGGTAATTGTTATGAAGCGGTGGTTATACAACAAAAAAAAATAAAAAGTAAAAGAAAAGAGAAAAGGTATTTTGCCAACTTAGGCAAAATGACAGAAAGGTCAGTGAGCAATTTCAATAACTGACCAGAAGTGGAGGCAATGTACAATAGAATCAACAAATCAAGTGTAACTTAGCAGGTAGTCAGATCAGGGATTTAGGTCGCTGGTGTGGTTGGTTGCCATGGGATACATCACTTATCCATGGATCTTCGCAATTCCCTTTGTGGACGTCCTAATGGTTGTGGGCCAGAATTGGATGAGGTCTCATTCCTAGAGAGTTCAGGGATGTTTCCCCACGCATGCAGAAGTCGGAGGCCTTCCTTAGGATTGGATACAGTGTGTGTTGCCCGTTTTTGGTGATCACCACAGTGGCCGGATGGCGCCATTTGTAGGAGATTATGTGATTGTTAAGCGCCTTCGTAACGGTTTTCATTTGCTGTCTCAGGTTAAGGGTGTATTGGGATAGATCTGAATAGAGGTGTATCCCATTGTAAGGTGCTTGGAGATCAGGAACAGATCTAGCTTTTGCTAGGAGATTTTCTTTGGTAGGGAAAAAGTGGATTTTCATTAGAATGTCCCTAGGTACTGATGCATCTAGATGTTTTGGTTTAGGTATGCGATGTATGCGATCAATAATGCGTTCGCTCTGCGATACCTCAGGGATCAATTTGTCAAACATGTCTGCCGAATATTTATGTAAGTCTGTAGGGAGAATCGTTTCAGGAACGCCCCTAATTTTGATATTGCTTCTTCTCGAGCGGTCCTCGAGATCTGTGAGTTTTGCTTTTATTTGATTGTTGTCATCAGCTTGATCCTTGTATGCATCTATAAGGTCATTCACTGTCAGGGTACATTTATCCATTTTATGTTCAATGTGTTGAACTCTCTGCCCCAGTGCTATAAATTTGTGGATTAGAGTAGATAGATTGAACATGAGGGATGATTGAAGAGATAAAAGCATATCTTTCATAACTGTATCCAGCACCGGTTGTCCGGATGTTGGAAAGCTTGCAATGGATGATTGTGTATTTAGGTCCGCAGCGTCTGTGTGGTGATTACTACTTACTGCGCCTGAAGCCTGTGTGACAGGATCTAATCTCATCCTCGCTTTAGCAGGGCTGTTGGTGAGCGGGCTGTGTGATGGTGAGTCCCGGGATGATAGTGGTCTCACTTCGGTATCCCAGTCTCCAGGGTTCTCGTCAGGGAGATCAGTGTAAGAGGATGAGGCCTGAGCAGCCGCGCCGCCATCGCCATCTTGCCACTTCTCCCTGTCAGATGCTGGCATTGTGAAGAAGTCTGTGAGCTTCTTTGGCTGTCTTTCTTCCTTACGTTTATGGGACAGCATGGAGGCAGGTTCTAACCGTTGTTCGGAGCTTCATGTGGGCTCTGGTGGTGCTGTATCCCTCTGGCTAATTCGATATATCCCCAGTCACTGACAGAGCTAATGGCTTAAGCTTCCATTACAGTCACGCGCATGCCACGCCCCCCACTAAAACTTTTTTGATACACGTCCCCTGGGGCAGGACCCGGGTCCTGACCTGAGGGGTCTGGTATGGATTTTGAGGGGGACCCCCACGCCATTTTAATAAAGAATTTTGGCGCGGGGTTCCCCTTAATATCCATTCCAGACCTGAAGGGCCTGGTATGGAATTTAGGGGGACCCTCACACCATTTTTTTTAATAATTTTGGTTCGGGGTTCCCCTGTGGGGAAATCCCATGCCGTTTTTATCAATGAACTTTTATGTGTATTGTCGGACCGACAATTCATTATAGCCGTGAGTAGTTTTAAAATACTTTTTTCCTTTGAAATGTCATTTTGCTGTCAGACTGTTCTAAACACAGGAAACATGCACCCCTTTACAGGCATACTATAGACACCACCCAGGTACGAAATTTAAAGGAATATTACACTTTTATTGTTTCACTTTAAGCATCATTAAAATCACTGCTCCCAAAAAAACGTCAGTTTTTAAAACTTTTTTTGCATTGATACATGTCCCCTGGGGCAATACCCAGGTCCCCAAACACTTTTTAAGACAATACCATGCATATAAGCCTTTAAAATTAGCACTTTTGATTTTTCATGTTCATGTCCCATAGACTTTAACGGTGTTTGCGTGTTCGAACAAATTTTTTGCCTGTTCGCATGTTCTGGTGCGAACGAACGGGGGGGTGTTCGGCCCATCCCAAGTCAACAGCAGCTGCTGCTGCTCTGTGTCTGTGTCAATCAGCAGCTGCTGCTGCTCTGTGTCTGTGTCAATCAGCTCAAGTCAGGCTCATTACTGCCACCTCTGGTTACTCCCTGAATGTGCACTCCTCATGTGTGTGCTGTTTGTACTGTATTCTGGATTGTGCTTGGCTGTGTGTCTCAGCGACTTTGTGTAAACAAAGCTGGGACTAGAAAAAAGTGAATGGAGAGTGTGTGTGTGTGTACAGGTGTGGGTGAGCTATATGAGAATGTCTCTTTGCTGGAATGTGCTGTCTCTTTGCCATATGAGGATGTATCTTTGCTAATTGGGGGTGTCTCTTTGCTATATGGAGATGTCTCTTTGCTAGCTTGTGCTGTCTCTTTAGTATATGTTGATGTCTCTTTGCTGGATTGGGCTGTCTCTTTGTTATGTGAGGATGTCTCTTTGCTATATGAAGATGTCTCTTTGCTGGATTGGGCTGTCTCTTTGTTATACGGGAATGTCTCTTTGCTATATCCGAATCTCTTTGTGGATTAGCGTCTCTTTGCTGAATATATAGGAATGTCTCTGCTGGATTGGGTTGTCTCTTTTCTGGTTTGGGATGTTTCTTTGAATATATGGGAATGTCTGCTGGATTAGGTTGTCTCTTTGCTGGAGTGGGATGTTTGTTTGCTGAATACAGTATCTCACAAAAGTGAATATACCCCTTCCATTTTTGTAAATACCTTATTATATCTTTTCATATGACAACACTGAATAAATGACACTTTATTACAATGTAAAGTAGTGAGTGTACAGCTTGTATAACAGTGTAAATTTGCTGTTTCCTAAAAATAACTCAACATACAGCCATTAATGTCTAAACTGCTGACAACAAAAGTGTGTACACCCCTAAGTAAAAAAATTGGACCCAATTAACCATTTTCCCTCCCCAATGTCATGTGACTCGTTAGTGTTACAAGGTCTCAGGTGTGGGGAGCAGGTATGTTAAATTTGGTGTAATCACTCTCACTCTCTCATACTGGTCAGTGGAAGTTCAACATGGCACCTCATGGAAAAGAACTCAC
Organism: Aquarana catesbeiana; assembly: GCF_042186555.1. Lineage (NCBI taxonomy): Eukaryota > Metazoa > Chordata > Amphibia > Anura > Ranidae > Aquarana > Aquarana catesbeiana. The sequence goes on along the minus strand of NC_133333.1, from coordinate 92,154,160 downwards.
TGAGGATCTGAAAAAAAGAATTGTTGCTCTACATAAACATGGCCTAGGCTATAAAAAGATTGCCAAGACCCTGAAACTGAGCTTCAGCACAGTGGTCAAGACCATACAGCGGTTTAACAGGACAGGTTTCACTCAGAAAAGGTCTCGCCATGGTTGACCAAAGAAGTTGAGTGCACTGTCAGAAACCATGAAATCAGACCTAGACAGAAGTTCAGTTAAATCACACTTGTTTAATAACTGTGGAGAGATAGGAGCTGGCAATTAGCCAATAGCTGAGAGGCCAGCTCAGAGAAGGAAGGGCTGAGCCCAGCCCTAACAGTACCCCCTCCTCATCGACCCTTCCCCCTCGGAGGACCATCAGGTTTGAGGGGAACACGTCTATGGAAATCATGGAGGACAGGGGCATGTACGTCCAAAGATGAGACCCAAGAGCATTCCTCTGGACCGTACCCTTTCCAATGCACCAGGTACTGTATGCACCCACGGAACCTACGGAAATCAACAATTGACTGTACTTCATACTCCTCATGGTTCTCAACCTGTACAGTGTGAGGACGTGGCACCGAGGTGGTAAAGCAGTTGCAGACCATCGGTTTTAATAAGGAGACATGAAATACATTCAAAATACATATATTAGAAGAAAGGTCTAATGCGTAAGCCACTGGATTAATCCTTCGAAGAATATGGAAAGGCCCAATAAACCGAGGTGCGAACTTTAGTGAGGGAACACGAAGTTGGAGGTGGCAAAATGATAACCAGACCCTATCCCCAACCTGGTAAGAAGGCACAGGCAGGGGTCTGCGGTCAGCATGGAATCTGTATCTATCATTAGCATGTCGCAAAGCCTCCTGGACTTGTGCCCAAGTGGAACAAAGACCATGGAGATGCTCATCTAACGCAGAAATACTCTGCGGAACAAACGAGTCAGGCAGCATGGAACGTTGGAAACCATAATTCGCCATAAATGGGGACAATCAGGAAGCAGAATTCAAGGCATTGTTGTGAGCAAACTCTGCCCACAGTAATAGATCTGACCAGTTGTTATGATGGTCAGAAATATAGCAACGTAGGAATTGCTCCAAGGACTGATTGGCTCGTTCTGCGGCCCCATTAGACTGTGGGTGATACGCAGAGGAGAAAGCAAGCTGAACTCCCAACTGTGCACAAAAGGCTCGCCAGAACTGGGACACAAACTGACTATCCCTGTCCGGGACAATCACCTTGGGTAGTCCATGTAAGAGAAAGATCTCCCAAGCAAAAATGGAAGCCAGTTCCTTAGAAGTGGGAAACTTCTTTAGTGGAACACAATGACACATCTTTGAGAACGGTAAACCACAATAAGGATAACTGTGTTGCCCTGGGAGTTGGGTAACTCCACAATGAAATCCATAGACAGGTGGGTCCAGGGCCTCTCTCCATTGGGTATGGGATGTAGGAGGTCCACTGGAAGGTGTCATGGAGTCTTACTCTGAGCACACACGGAACAGGCAGCTACGAAGGTGGTTACATCAGCATGTAGACTAGGCCACCAGAATTGTTGGGAAATGGCCCAAAAGAGTTCATTCTTCCCAGGATGGCCAGCAGCCTTGGGAGAATGGTAAGTCTGGAGCACGGCAGTATGGAGACTCTCTGGGACAAAGCAGCGGTCACAAGGTTTCTCAGGGAGAGCATGGACCTGAGCAGCAAGAATTTTGTCACCCAAAGAGAAGTGAGACTGGTGCGAACCATAGCTAGAATACGATCAGGAGGAATCACAGGAACCTGAACCGGCTCCAACTTGGAAGTGGAGGAAAATTGTTGTGACAAGGCTTCAGCCCTTACATTCTTAGTACCAGGTAAGAATGAGACAATGTAATTGAAACTTGACAAGAAAAGAGCCCATCGCTTCTGGGAGAGAGGCATTTAGCCTCAGACAAGAATGTGAGATTCTTATGGTCAGTAAGAATGAGAACCGGCACAGTGGTACCTTCAAGGAGATGTCTCCATTCTTTCAGGGCTAAAATGATCACCAACAGCTCTCTGTCACCAATCTCGTAATTGCACTCTGAAGGTGACAATTTCTTGGAAAAGTAGCCACAAGGATGCAAGGTGCTCTCAGAGGTAGGACGTTGAGACCGAAGGCCGCCAACACCAGTCTCAGAAGCATCAACCTCAAGGATAAAAGGTAACGTAGGATCAGGATGTGCCAACACAGGAGCAGAAACAAAGGCAGCCTTGAGACTCTCAAAGGCCTTAACGGACTACGGAGACCAACTCTGTGGGTTACCGTCCTTTCTGGTCATATCAGTCAGGGGCTTGACCAGAGATGAGAAGTTACGAATGAACTTCAAATAATAGTTGGCAAAGCCCAGGAAACGCTGCAGAGGACGTAAACCCATGGGTCAGGGCCACTGTAGGACTGCTGAAAGTTTCTCTGGGTCCATCGAAAAACCAGCAGTGGAAATTACATAACCCAGGAATTTAACCTGTTCACGATGGAACTCGCACTTCTCCAATTTACAATAGAGATTGTTCTCTCTTACTTTCTGAAGCACATGACAGACATCTGTGTGGTGGCTCTCCAGGGACTTGGAAAATATGAGGATATCATCGAGATAAACCACCACACATAACTGCAACAAATCTCGGAGGACATCATTAATGAATTCCTGGAAAACTGCTGGGGTGTTACAAAGGCCAAAAGGCATTACTAGGTACTCATAATGGTCTGTTCTGGTATTAAGCGCAGTTTTCCACTCGTCGCCCTCCTTAATCCTCACGAGATTGTATGCCCCTCTCAAATCAAAACTGTTACTCCCTTGAGGCGGTCAAATAACTCCGTAATCAATGGAATTGGATAGGCATTCTTAATCGTGAAACAATTGAGACCCCTATAATCAATACAAGGTCTCAGATCACCACTCTTCTTCTTCATGAAGAAAAAAACAGCACCATCAGAGAACGAGGACTTGAGGATAAAACCTCGAGAAAGTGCGTCTGCAACATACTCCTCCATGGCCTTATCCTCCAAGACAGATAAAGGGTAAACCCGGCCATGAGGGGGTATCACCAGGTTGAAGGTCAATTGCGCAATCATACAGCCGGTGTGGAGGCAAACTACCGGCTTCACCTTTGCCAAAGACATTGCTAAAATCAAGGTACACCTCCAGGAGGGAGGAGAGTGAAGAAGTGCACAGGACCTTGGCTACCTTGTAGAAAGCATGTCTTACTGCATTGTGGTGACCAGGAGAGAACCTCAGCACAGAGCCAATCAAAAGAGGGGTTGTGCCTCTGTAACCAAGGATAACCAATAACCAGCAGAAACTTAGGAGAGGAAATAACTTGGAATTGGATTATCTCATGGTGGAGAGCCCCTACGGCCATGGGCAACGGAACCGTCTCATGAGTCACATGGGCAGGCTGTAGCGGTCTCCCGTCAAGAGCCTCAATGGCAAGTGGAGTGTCACGCAACTGCAGCGGAATTGAGTGCTTTGATACAAGGCAGCATCAATGAACAGGCCTGCAGCCCTAGAGTCGTTTAGGGCCTGTATCTCGACAGATGACTCAGCCTAAGAAAGGTTGACTGAAACCAGGGGCTTATCCTTCTGGATAACTGGGGATGAAACAACGCCACCTAAGGTCTGTCCATGACAGGACCTCAAGGTTCAGGTGTTCCCTGGACAGGTAGGACAAGACTTCAAAAAGCGACCTGCCTGGCCACAATAAGGCCACAATCTCTTCCTCCTCCTAAAGGTTCTCTTATCCGCAGAGAGACACATGAAGCCCAAGTGCATGGGTTCATCTTCACTGACCAAATCGGTACCAGGAGGCATGAGAGGTGAGGGAGGCACGGGTGGGACCGCAAAGCTTGGAGGCTAACATACAGGAGGCTTCCGCAAGCGCTCCTTAAAAGAGTCTTTCTCTGAGTCTGGAGTCAATGAGGATGGCAAACATGATCAACTTCTCCAGCTCAGTGGGTATATCTCGGGCTGCTATTTCATCCTTGATGGAATAAGAGAGACCATGAGAAAAAGCAGCCAGGAGGGCCTCATTGTTCCAAGCAACCTCTGCTGCCAGAGTACGGAACTCAATGGTGTAGTCGGCAACTACAGTGAGGCACATGCGGGAATGTCAAATACCCTTTTAAAGGAGGCCACAAACTCAGGGTAGCTCAAGACAGCAGGTTTTTGTGTCTCCCATAGAGGGTTTGCCCAGGCCAAGGCTCTCTCAGAAAACAAAGATATCAGAAAACCTACTTTGCTTCTGTCCGTGGGAAACGCTTGGGGCAGCATCTCAAAGTATATCTCAACACGGTTGAAAAACCCTCTGCATTGGACTGGATCACTCCCAAATCGCTGGGGAAGCAAAGCAAAACCAGACATACCTCTTAAAGAGGTAATACTCGAGGCAGGTGCCTGCACAGAGACTGGCGCAGCAGCAGCGATGGCCTGCAAAACAGGTTGTATCGGAGCAGCCACAGTGGGAGATTCCAGATGAGCTGTGCGACTCAGGAGCGTTTGTAACGCCATGGCAAACTGATCCATGCAATGATCTTGCTCATCCAATCTGGAAAAAACATTACCAACAAGTGGATTGACTGTATCTTCTGAATTCATGGCCTTTGCGTACTGTCAGAAACCATGAAATCAGACTGAGGCAGAAGTTCAGTTAAATCACACTCGTTTAATAATAAAAGTAAATAGAACAAACATAGTCAAAACATAGCCAGAGTTCAGGAACCAGAAAGGATAGTCAGACAAACCAAATGTCAGGGAGCCGGAGATGAGCGTAGTAAAACAGCAAGCAGGATCTGGAGCCAGAAGGGATGTCAGCCAAGCAAGTCTTTTAACAGGAATGCAGGAGAGCGTCTCTGTGATGTTGACAAAGGCAAAAGCAGAGATCCTCTGGGCTGGGCGGCTTAAGTAGGCAAGACTGACAAGCAGGATATCATCAACAGCTGAGTAACTGTGGAGAGATAGGAGCTGGCAATTAGCCAACAGCTGAGCGGCCAGCTCAGAAGGAAGGGCTGAGCCCAGCCCTGACATGCACATGCCCTGTATCATATCCAGGGGTTGTCTTTGGGAAATGGACATATGAGCCCTGCCATCCTTGCTGCAGAGGTTGAAGGGGTGGGGGGTCAGCCTGTCAGTGCTCAGACCATACGCCGCACACTGCATCACATTGGTCTGCATGGCTGTCATCCCAGAAGGAAGCCTCTTCTAAATATGCACAAGAAAGACTGCAAACAGTTTGCTGAAGACAAGCAGACTAAGGACATGGATTACTGAAACCATGTTCTGTTGTTTGATGAGACCAAAATAAACGTATTTGGTTCAGATGGTGTCAAGCGTGTGTGGCGGCAACCAGGGGAGGAGTACAAAGACAAATGTGTCTTGCCTACAGTCAAGCATGGTGGTGGGAGTGTCATGGTTTGGGGCTGCATAAGTGCTGCCGGCACTGGGGAGCTACAGTTCATTGAGGAAACCATGAATGCCATCATGTACTGTGACATACTGAAGCATAGCATGATCCCCTCCCTTCGGAGACTGCACCGCAGCTCAGTATTCCAACATGATAAAGACCTAAAACACACCTCCAAGATGACCACTGCCTTGCTAAAGAAGCTGAAGGTAAAGGTGATGGACTGGCCAAGCATGTCTCCAGACCTAAACCCTATTGAGCATCTCTGGGGCATCCTCAAACGGAAGATGGAGGAGCGCAAGGTCTCTAATATCCACCAGCTCCATGATGTTGGAATAGCAACTTGTGAAGCTGTGGTAAAAACATATAAGAATGGCGCTCGCAATTACTGATAAAACCCACAAAAAACAGGCAATAAAAACTCTAGAAAATTCTAAAATTGTGTATAAAACAATAGGTCCGTAAATGAGTCAATAATTAAAGCCAATAGAAGCTGATGATGGGTGATTTGCTGGTAGGAAAGATGGTTGTAACACAGTCAGCAAAAGCAGCTCTTCTCAGGAGTGAAGCCAGCTCGGAGTCATCCTGGAAAAAAGAGAGAGAGAGGAGCACCTCTAAGTAAAACTGTTTTATTCAATGTAATAACAGAAATAATAGCCACTGTGAAGCTCTGGTGAACTCCATGCCCAAGAGGGTTAAGGCAGTGCTGGAAAATAATGGGGGCCACACAAAATATTGACGCTAAATATGCTGTATTTGTTGTTTTGATTTTTTTGTTTTCTTGGATCTGCTAGGGAGGATAGATTGAAAGGGGGGGGGGGGGGTATTAAAAGGATATTGCAGTTAGTGTTAGTGTATGGTCCTGCTTGATATAAGTACACTTTTCATATTCATATAGTATGTTGTAAGAGTGTTAAAATAAAATTGGGCGTAGTGAAGGGTTGGATGGCCAGTGGGCAGATTCAGTGGGACAGACAGTGAGCAGGCCCTGGGGAATGTTGGTAGTCAGGCCCGGGTGGGAGAGGGTGGGAGGCAGGCCTAAAGTTCTGTAAGGGGCAGCCCTAGTGGCTGTATAGTCCTATGCAGCAACCTTTTGACCCTTTTAGCTGGTTGATAACTTGTTACTTTTTAGAGCTCTTTGCTCTGAAGTTGTTTTTTTGTTACTTAAATTAGGAAATTTGATGTGGGTTACATGGAGTTCATTGTTATTACTGGGCTGAAATGGATGATTGGTAATGGTCAGTAGTATGGGGGTAAAAGCTAATGCATGCTTTTTCCCTAGTTAGTTTCTAGTTAGTTAATTACTTAAAAATCATACAATGTGATTTTCTGGATTTCTGTTTTAGATTCCGTCCCTCACAGTTGAAAAGTACCTATGATAAAAATTACAGACCTCTACATGCTTTGTAAGTAGGAAACCCTGCAAAATCGGCAATGTATCAAATACTTGTTCTCCCCACTGTAGCTAATGACAGGTATATAGCTGGCCAGTGACCATATTTGGCCAGTGAGGTCACTGCTATCCCATAAGGTGGCCAGTGACTGTATTTTGTCAGTAAGGTCACTACTATCCTAGCCCCTTTGCTTACATGGCCAGGTATTTCTGGCTATATAGGCAATAGGCTGATGATAGTGGCAGTCACTAGGGATGCAGCGGTTGCCAGCACCATTGACAGTGGGAGGCTGTCATATATAGAAGCTGTAGAAATAACAATTTTATTTATGATGCTTGGCTTGGCAAATGGCTAAAAGTTCAAGCATTCATGCAAATGTCAAACAGCTAATATTTTGGGCAAAACTTAGGTTTGGACTAAAATGTCAGCTTATCTCCAATTGTAACCCTATCACATGGGCTTCCCATGGAAACTATAAGCATTTTTCTCAAGACTCAACACATACTACGCGGGCATAGTCTACTTTTGTCACCATCAAAAAATGTACCCCCAGAAATACAATGGAACTATCACTAGAGTGCGTGCATCTAGACGCAAAGTAGCTGTAGGAGATCGGCAACAATAAGATGCACCAAAGAAAGAAAAAAGGTGAAAATTGGCAATTGCTAATGGTATACAGTACATTAGCAAACTAAATTTAATTTAATTAGGGTGTACATCTGCTTTATTATATGTTAGTTCTAAGTGATGTGCACTGATTTGACTTCTACTGAGATGAAATATAAATTAGTAGCATCATGCCTTATGTCTCACAGATTTCACAATACTCATCCTTTCATTATCATGAATACTGCTTCATCTAACAAAGGGATTTTCAGATTTCTTGTGTACTGAAAAGCTGTTTTCTCATGCTTATTGATTTTGCCAAAAAATATCATTTTTCTCTCTAAATAGACAATAGGATTGCATTACAATCTAGGTAGGCTTTCACAACTCATTGCTGAATACTGTATGTCTTGTCTGATAGAGCTAGCAAGCAATATACAAACAGTGTAAAAAATAATTGGTTTGTATCTATGATGAATCAGCACAACAAACATCATTCAATTTGGCTGCTCTTGTTGATGGAAAAAGCCAAGATAGATGAAACACTAAACGGGTATTTATAACCAAATGCTTTGACATTGATAGTCTAAAGAGCAAAACAAACAAATTAATACAAACAATATTCATTGCCACAATGATGTGCGCTGCAGAATCATGGAAACATTTGCAAATTGATTTTAATCATACTATAAGTAAGCTGTTTGTTTAAATCAGAGGATTTATTGGGAAGTAGCTGTACAATACATTGAAATCTATTGCTATATCGGTTTCAATTAAAATTCTAAAGCTATCTATGAAACAAATCAGGACAGGCAATGATACAGCCTACAAAATGTATTCTGCATCTGTTCATGCCAGATTGTATAGAACTTATATATAGCATTCAAATGAAAAAAAAAAGCACACGGTGACCACAGCATGATGATATTGTGAACCAATGCATTTCCCAGAAAATGTAAATAAAAAAAAAAAACATAAATGTGATAATGTGATCCTAATCTTCATTCATAAAAAGAGCACTGGTACACAGCTTTAAACCTCTGCATTTGTTTAAAAAATGATGCAACATATATAGATGCAAAACAAGCCACTTTGGCGTGACTACGTGAGGACAGAAATATATCAGCTGCAATTTTTTGCATACTTTTAAAATGCAGTCTCTTGGTTGTCATTCTGATCCTTCATTAAAGCAAAACTCAAAGTTAAATGTGTTATTTAGCTTTTTTTTTTTTTTATAGAGTAGGAAAGGGTTATAAATTATAAGATGAAACAATCAGCGCCACAAGTAAGTAATATTGTGATGTTTAAATAAGATAACCTAATAATAAATGTGCACAGCTGCTAAACATTCCAAGTGGTACACCACACTAATTTCAAAATGGATAGTAAATAATAAATGTAGTGCTATGTGTAAAATTATAAATATAAAGTGCAAATCTCTGAAATAAATAAATCCTACATATAAATGAATAGTCCATAAAATGAAAAAATGAGGAAATAAAACATGAAAAACTCTTCTTGTGATCAGTGTATCCACACAATTCCACCACAGTGACTGTTCGTCCTCAAAAGGAGTGCACACCACCACCAGTAAAAATGTGCGCTCACCTCCCAGATGAGTCAAAACTCATTTGCGGATCTCCCCACGAGCTCTTTGCTCTCACTTCCTCTTCCCTATCAATGGTGGGTAATCAAGATGGCTCTTTTCTTAATGGTAACTCAGCTCATTAATATCCAAAGAAGCGGATCATCTCCCAGCTTGGCTGAAGATTCCATGAGTTCAGGACATGTAAATAATAAGTATAGAGACCATAGTGTTCTCCGTATACAAATGTATTCAAAGCCCCCAAATAGACAAGTTGCACTTACAAAATAAAAACTTTAAAATCACATAAAAACCTCCAGAGTAGCACCACCGTGTCCACATACACAGTGCCTGGCTGGACGTGACTATCAGCTCCTCCCTTCTAGACGCGTATCGGCCAATCACAGGCCTTCCTCAGTAGATTTGAATACATTTGTATACGGAGAACACTATAGTCTCTATACTTATTATTTACATGTCCTGAACTCATGGAATCTTGAGCCAAGCTGGGAGATGATCCGCTTCTTTGGATATTAATGAGCTGAGTTACCATTAAGAAAAAAGCCATCTGGATTACCCACCATTGATTGGGAAGAGGAAGTGAGAGCAAAGAGCTCATGGGGAGACCTGCATATGAGTTTTGACTCATCTGGGAGGTGAGCATGCATTTTTACTGGTGGTGGTGTGCACTCCTTTTGAGGATGAACAATCACTGTGGTGGAATTGTGTGGATACACTGATCACAAGAAGAGTTTTTCATGTTTTATTTCCTAATTTTTTCATTTTATGGACTATTCATTTATATGTAGGATTTATTTATTTCAAGAAAGGGTTATAGCCTTAGTTTGGATTTTTATTGCTATCTGGGGCCTATTGCACCATTCCCATGTTAGGTTTTAGGACAGGAAGTGATCGACAAATCTCCCCAATGGGGATAAAGACAAAAATAAAAATACATTGTTACTATAGTGAGGATGGGATAGCATGTCTGTAATGTTTTTGTTGCCATGTTTGCATTCCTGTTCTGGTGACAAAATAACCCCTTCTTATGGGGACATCCAAAGGACAAGAAGTAAGAAGAAAAACCTCCAATCTGATCACAAACAAAAAATAAGCCTGAACAAAATCCAGAAGTATTTGCCAGAAGATAGACTTTAAATGTCTAGTGAGCCTTTCAAATCTTTGAAAACCTATCTTGCCAACTTATCCCATGTTACTGAGTGGTAGGTAGGAAAGCAGATCCAACAGCTTTAAAAACAAGTCAGAAATGGCAGCTCCCCTGCCATGTTATTATCAATTAGTTTAAAATGTAAATGTGCAGCCAAAAATAATGTTGTAAAACTTTCCAAAAATATAGATTTCTCTTCCCCACAACCATGACAATACACAGTAAGTATATGTACAGTAGGGATGGGAGAACGGTTCGGCCCGAGCATAAGTTCGGGCCGAACTTTGCTTGCTCGGGATGTTCGGCGAACACCAAACAATATGCGGTGTTCGGGGGAAATGCTAACTTTACAGGCTTATATGCAAGTTATTATCATAAAAAGTGTTTGGGGACCTGGGCCCTGCCCCAGGGGACATGTATCAATGCAAACATTTTTTTTTAAAACAGCAGTTTTTTCGGGAGCAGTGATTTTTTTAATGCTTAAAGTGAAACAATAAAAATGAAAAATTCCTGTAAATATCATGCCTGGGGGGTGTCTATAGTATGTGGTGCATTTTTCCCGTTATTAGAACAGTACCACAGCAAAATGACATTTCTAAAGGAAAAATTGTCATTTAAAACTGATCGCGGCTGTAATGAATTGTCGGGTCTCGGCAATATAGATAAAACTCATTGAAAAAAAGGGCATGGGTTTCCCCCCGAGTCCATTACCAGGCCCTTAGGGTCTGGTATAAATATTAAGGGGAACCCTGAACCAAAAAAAATTTTAAAAATTGTATGGGGTCCCCCCAAAATCCATACCGGGCCCTTCAGGTCTGGTATGCAAATTAAGGGGAACCCTACGCCAATTTTTTTTTTTAAATGGCATGGGGTCCCCCTAAAATCCATACCGGACCCTTCAGGTCTGGTATGAATTTTAAGGGAACCCTGAACCAAAATGAAAAAAAATGACATGGGGTCCCTCCAAAATCCATACCAGACCCTTATCTGAACACGCAACCTAGCAGGCCACAGGAAGAGAGGGGGGATGAGAGAGCGGCCCCCCTCCTGAACCATATCAGGCCACATGCCCTCAACATGGGGAGGGTGCTTTGGAGTCTGGCCCCAAAGCACCTTGTCCCCATGTTGATGAGGACAAGGGCCTTATCCCCACAACCCCTGCCCGGTGGTTTTAGTGGTATGCGGGTGGGGGGCTTAATAGAATCTGGAAGCCACCTTTAACAAGGGGACCCCCAGATCCCATCCCCCCATGTGAATTTGGTAATGGGATACAATGTACCCCTACCATTTCACAAAAAAAGTGTCAACAATGGTAAAAAAAGACAAGAGACAGCTTTGGACAAGTCCTTTATTAAAAGATAAAAAAATAAAAATGTCCAGTGATGTAAATTCACGCCGCCCGACGGGCTCAAAAAAAAAAAAAGCCGCAACAGTTCCGCCTCCATGGAAGGCTCCCACCGAGTGACGCATCTTCTGGGTGACAGCTGTTATATAGCTGAGGGTGGGGCCACCTGGGCTTCCCTGGCTTCCCCGTGGCGTCAGAGGGGGCGGGGTCACCTGAAGGGCCGGTATGGATTTTGGGGGGACCCCTACGCAATTTTTTTTTTTTTTTTATTTGGCAGAGGGTTCCCCTTAGTATGCATACCAAATTGAAAGGGCCTGGTAATGGACTGGGGGGACCCATGCCCTTTTTGTCAATGAGTTTTATCTATATTGCGACAATTGCGACCCGACAATTCATTACAGCCGCAATCAGTTTTAAATGACAATTTTTCCTTTAGAAATGTCATTGTGCTGTGGTACAGTTATAAACATGGGAAAACTGTCACACTTTAAAGGCATACTATAGACACCCCCAGACACGATATTTAAAGGAATATTTCATTTTTATTGTTTCACTTTAAGCATTAAAAAATACACTGCTCCTGAAAAAACGGCTGTTTTAAAAAAAAAAAATTGTATTGATATATGTCCCCTGGGGCAGGACCCAGGTCCCCAAACACTTTTTATGGCAATAACTTGCATATAAGCCTTTGAAATGAGCACTTTTGATTTTTTACGTTTGTGTCCCATAGACTTTAACTATGTTTGTGTGTTCGTTCGAATTTTTTGCCTGTTCGGATGTTCTGGTGCTTCCCAAACCCGGGGTGTTCGGCTCATCCTTAATGTACAGGAGTTTCCATCCTTTTGCCCATGCAACTAAGTCAATACTTTTAACGAATGCCATAACAGAGGAGGTGGTCAATTTATAGCCATTGATTATTTTTTTTTGTGTCAGAATTGTTTCTTTCCTTTATAAGTAAATGGATAAACAAAGCTTTTAGCAACTTCTCCTCTGGATAATTAATTTTATTTAACATAAATGCTAAAATCAGCATTTTTTGGGTAAAAAATTACTTAAAGTGGATGTAAACCCGATAAAAAAAAGTTTTAATTAAGGCTTGCACCTTTTACCGTATAGAATTTCATTTCATCTGTGCCCAGTCTTGCCACAATGAGTTAATCCAGCTCTGAGCAATCCTCTTATCTTTTTTCAGTGAGCTAAAAACTGACACACAGAGAAATAGGAGTCAGTTCTTCCCCCTTGCTGTGAGTGACAGGTAATTTACATATCTCATGCTGGTGCCTGAGAAAGACATTCTGGGTACCTCAGATCCCCTCCTCCTTTCTTCTCCAGCTCTCCCAGGATTGGATGCTCCACACCTCAGCATGCTTGGGCATGCTGAAGTCATGTGGTGACTTTTCTGGGTTTTGACTGGATGTTAGTGATCATAGCAGAAGTTCAGTGTAAGAAATACACAGGAGAAAATGCATGTTGACAAGGGGAGTGTAGAGGTAGACGGGGAGTCTACTGACATCATGACTCCACCCACCGAGCTCCAGACAACAGATTCACCCACAGAATCTGCAGTTTTTCGGGTCTCATAACAGACAAAGAAGAGACATTTGACATTTGGTAAGGATACATGCAGGAGGCACGTATATCCTTATAGATCAGCACTATGGCGGTAGTTTAGAAAAGATGAGAGTGGATTTACATCCACTTTAAAACCTCCAGAACATACATGTATATTGTTTTTCTGAAAGCAAACACCCTATAGAATAAAAAGATGGTAGCTGCATTTTTTGTAGCATTTGTATCATGATATTTGCTGAACTTTTTCACATTTTACATAGTTACTTAGTTACATAGTTGGTGAAGTTAAAAAAAGACACACATCCATCAAGTCCAACCTATGTGTGTGATTTTATGTCAGTATTACATTGTATATCCCTGTATGTTGTGGTCGTTCAGGTGCTTATCTAATAGTTTTTTGAAATTATCAATGCTCCCCGCTGAAACCACTGCTTGTGGTAGGGAATTCCACATCCTAACAGCTTTTACAGTAAAGAACCCTCTACGCAGTTTAAAGTTAAACCGCTTTTCTTCTAATTTTAGTGAATGGCCGCGTGTCTTATTAAATTCCTGTACGCGGAAAAGTTTTATCCCTAGTGTGGGGTCACCAGTATGGTGTTTGTACATTGAAATCATATTCCCTCTCAAGCGTCTCTTCTCCAGAGAAAACAAGTTTAGTGCTCATAACCTTTCCTCATAACTAATGTCCTCCAGACCCTTTATTAGTTTTGTTGCCTTCTCTGGACTCTCTCCAGTTCCAGCACATGCTTCCTGAGGACTGGTGCCCAGAACTGGACAGCATACTCTAGGTGCGGCTGGACCAAAGTCTTGTAAAGTGGGAGAATTATCGTTTTATCTCTGGAATCCCAATTTTAATGCATGCCAATATTCTATTGGCTTTGCTTGTAGCAGCTTGGCATTGCCTGCCATTGCTGAGCCTGTCATCTACTAGGCCCCTAGGTCCTTTTCTATCCTAGATTCCCCCAGAGATTCTCCCCGCAGTGAGTAGATTGCATTTATATTTTTGCCATTCAAATGCATTATTTTACATTTTTCCACATTAAACCTCATTTGCCATGTAGTTGCCCACCCCATTAATTTGTTCAGATCTTCTTGCAAGGTTTCCACATCCTGCGGAGGTTATTGCCCTGCTTAGCTTAGTATTGTCCACAAATACAGAGATTGAACTGTTTATCCTATCCTCCAGGTCATTTATGGATAAATTAAATAGGATTGGTCTCAGGACAGAAGCCTGGAGGACCCCACTTTACACTCCTGCCCATTCCGAGTACTCCCCATTTATCACTACCCTCTGAACTTGTCCCTGTAGCCAGTTTTCACTTCATGTACTCACCCTATGGTCCATGCCAACTGACCTTACTTTGTACAGTAAACGTTTATGGGGAACTGTATCAAATGCTTTTGCAAAATTCAGATACACCACGTCTACGGACTTTCCTTTATCTAGATAGAAGCTCACCTCCTCATAGAAGGTTAATAGATTGGTTTGGCAAGAACGATTCTTCATGAATCCATGCTGATTACTGCTAATGATACAGATGTCATTGCTAAAATCTTGTATATAGTCCCTTACTATCCATCCTACCATCGTAACAGGTTGGTTTATACATACATTCATGCATTCCATTATACAGGCATACCCCACTTTTAAGTGCACAATGGGGTTTATTTACTAAAGCTAGAAAAGTGCAAAATCAGACTCACTTCTGCATAGAAACCAATGAGCTTCCAGGTTTTATTACCAAAGCTTAATTGAACAAGCTGGGGTTAGAAGCTCATTGGTTTCTATGTAGAAGTGAGCCTGATTTTGCACTTTCCAGCTTTAGTAAATAAAACCCCATTGTGTACTTAAAAGTGGGGTATGCCTGTATACTTAATGATCACTTTGCTAATTTAGCAATGTTTGACTATATACATAATATATTATAGATGACACCTGAATGGATTATCCATGGGCGGAGCCTGCTGGAGCCATTGTGGGGTTTTAAATGGGAGAGCACACATGGCTGGGATTTTTCATTTCACTCTTTCACTTCACATGGGACAGCTCATTCTGCTGCTTGATCCTTCACATCAAGCACTCCTCTGTGTTTGGTTATGTGGGTTTTTGATTTGTTTTTTATTTTTTCATATTCACACTTTCTCATATTTACCCTTTTCCTTTTAGGGATTGCCTTATCTGACATCCCTTTTCACATATCTGCAGTTTTGCACACATTCCTTCTTGGCCTTATTATCCGTCCTACCATCGCAGCAGGTTGGTTTATACATGCATTTATGCAATTCCATTATATACCTTATGATTATTTTGCCAATTTAGCAATGTTTCATTATATACATATTATATTCTATTATAGTTGACACCTGAATGGATTATCTAGGACCTCCAAGGTCACTAATTTCTACCCATGCCATGTCCACCTTCCCCCTATTGGTCGGGGTTTTTTGTTGGCTCCGCTCCCTCAGCTCCCTTCCTAAGCATATATTGCTGCCATCCTCGGTGAACATGGCCACAGGCACCTAGGCCTTGCCGATTGGTGAGTATGGGGTCTTTTCTTTCTCTGTAAGGTGCCTTTTACCATTTGTCCATTATTTATGTGTTACATTACCTTTTTTATCATTCATTTTCAGATATATCCTACATGCATCCACTCCTGAAAAGCGAGTCACATCTCACGAAATGCATCGGTTGTATTAGATGTTATGTATGCTCATGTTTTTCATATGTAATGCAATTTTTAACCATGTGCAAAATTGTATCGGCTTTGCCTTTGTTTATGCTACTCTTTCATGTGTGATCATTTCTGCAATAAGTGTTTTTATTGTATTTCTATTTGTCAATTTCATCAACCAATTGTGCACATCTCAAATAAAGTACCAAGGGTGATATCCATGTTTTTATTACACTTGAGCTTCCAATTTTTTATTCAAAATAAAAGATGAGGTAGTTTCAAGTAATTAAATACCAAATATGTGAAGCCTCAAAACTGTGTGCACCCACAAAATGCTGAAATATTAAGGTAACAGGTGACACTTAAATTTTTCAGCAGTTTAAAGTTAACAGTAAATGAGGGATCTAGAATTATTATTTTCAACCTGACGTGTGGGGAATTATACAACACATGTAGCACAATCATTTACATGTACTTGTACACTCTATGCATGCATTTGTGTTTATATGTGTATGCGCATAAAAGTGATTGGGTGACTCTACAGTAGTCCAGATCATTTTGCAGGTGTGAGCTGGTTTAACCAGATTTTGAACATACTAGATAGATTCAAGGGGTTGAAGAGGCTGAAAAGGAATGGGAGCACCATACCAATTCTTGTAGAGTCCAAAATGTATATTTATTATCCCTTATTTGAGGTGACAAGAAAAGTTACAGCTAATATTTTTTTGAGGTTACAACAGTCCCACTGTATGAGGGCTGAGGTGCAAAAATCATTTTTTTCATGACTGCTGAAGCACATCTAATGAACTATTGTAAACCGCAAATGCTTTGGCTGTAACATTTCATATTCCCTCTATTTAGGGGTTAAGAATTGGGTTTCTCCTTAGGGTTCTCCCTGTGGTCCCCTAGCAGGGGCGGACTGACCATTCAGGTGCTCGGGCACTGCCCGAGGGCCCCATGCCACTAAGGGGCCCCATCAGGGTTGCCAGCCTCAATAAAACCAGGGACAGTATGTAAAAATCTGTGTTTTTTAAAAAATCACAATATTATAGCTGCCCCGCCTCTCCAGTACCTTTTCAGTGTGTGTATGTGTATTCTGTGTGTGTATAATGTGTGTGTATATTGTGTGTCTGTGTGTGTATACTGTATGTGTGTGTGTGTGTATACTGTGTGGCCGCATAATCTATTTCCTGGGGGCCCCATAATTTCCTATTGCCTGGGGGCCCCATAATCTCCTTTTGCCCGGGGGGCCCCATAATCTTCGCCTGTTGCCCGGGGGCCCCATAATCTCCTATTGCCCGGGGGCCCCATAAGTTGTCAGTCCGCCCATGTCCACTAGTGTATGAGAGCTTCCTTAGTCAGAACATTGTGCTTTAAAAATGATGTCTTGGGCCATGTAAATGGACCATAAAAATCTAATATCCAGTCCCTCACATCTACAACTTTCAAAAGGAAATGCAAAAGCACCTTAAAAGGATATCAAAATGCAGTTCTAAATAAACTGTAGAAGCATCTCAGAATGATTTCAAACATAAGCAGAATGCAACCATATAATGAATTTGCTCATTGACACAAGGCCTTAATTTATGCCTTAAAACTCTCCTTTTACACATTGCTTTGGAGTTACATGGTTTAAACTTTGCTGAATATCATCATTCTCAGTATATTTCACATGGCTTTCAATTAATAATTATAACTGTTCTTTTTTTTAAACAATACTGAGTACCACAAATCCACCCTTGGAAGATGCTAAACATGTGCTTCTATTATGTTATCAGGACAAATATTACCTTCATGCAAGGAAGCACTCATACTAGGCGGTTATATTAAATATATAAAGTAGGAATTTAGATCTTTTCTCTGTTAACAGATGATGTTTATGTGCTAAAAGAAAAAATGAATCAGTGAATAAAATGATTCCATTATTTCAATGAGAAATTGAACAAAACAAGTTGAAAGTTTGTGATAATTACAGTTATGATGATAATTACATGTACAGATGGACCCTCCAGATGTTAGTGATACAGAGGAAGTTTAACGCAGAAGGAAGCCACTTCAGATTCTTGTTCTGCAGCTCCGTTTCAGCAATTTAATTCACTTCTTTGGTCCAGTTCCTTTTTGGGATAGAAATTGGTACAAACCTTGAAGCAGAGATTAAAAAAGTAGCTAGAAAGGAAAACTTTACAACCAACAAAATTTCCACCAACCAAATGAGATGCAATTAACAGCATTGATGTTTTAATATATTTTTAACAAAGTTAAGGTATTTGTCTTTGCATTATATGCATTATAGAATATAATTTGAGAATATTTAGAACACTCCAATTCCGTCCATTATTGTAATTTACTAAAGGCAAATAGACTACGTTTTTGCAAGTGCACTTGCACTCCTTTTTTTCCTTAGTAAATATAATCCCCCATTCTGATTAACATTTGACTTGGTTTCGTCTTCAGGTTCAATTAATGTCCATTTTTTGGATTTTCCTCTTCTATTTACACCAATTCCCATTCAAATTTATTTTAAATTACAGTAAACAAAAGTGTAACTTTCAGCTTTCTAAATAAATAAAGCACTTTATGGAAACCTTCCCATTAATGTTGCAACACAATATATTTTACTTTGTTTGAAATGTTTAAAGTGCAAGTAAGCTCAGTCACTAAAATCTCATATAAGCTATAGAGGGAAAATAAATTTACTCAAAGTTTTTTTACCCTTTTGCCACCCACCCTATGTAAGTAAGTGTAGCCCACCTTCCTCTTCACAAATTTCTAAACTTACCTGGATCTAATTTTGAAACCTGTTGCATTGTTTACATACATTTGCAGGCTTTTTGATCTGTCAGTCACTCCTTTGCAGATCTGGCTTGTAGACTTGTTTAGGACTGGAAGACTCCTATCTGTTTACCAGCTCAATAGAAGTCCATTGGGTTGAACTGCACAGGTGCCAATAATCATAGTCAGCGGAGGTGTGTATATAATGCTATGGGCCTTGGAGTGAGATCTGGGAGAGTACAGTGATTTGGAAGGGATTAGACTTATTAGTGGGGTGGGGGCAAAAGTGTAAGCAAACATTATGGAAAATTCCAAGCTGGTAAAAAAAACAACACAAATTAAAGCAGCTCTCTTGCAGTCCCAGTACAACAGATCTCAGAGGTAGAGGGAGAAGCAGAAGAAGGAGCCAATTAGGTGTGTTGAAGTGCAAGGAGCATGATGACAGGATAAGAGAGCACAGTAACAGAGAGATGTCAGTCTGGTGCTTCTCATTGTCCAGTCCCAAGGTGGGGACGGGGAGGAGACCTGCAGGGCTGCCATCAGGGGGGTACAGCCATCACAAGTGTAATGGGCCCGCCCGTGCCAGAAGAAGGCAGGACAGGTGAAGGGGAGCCATGCTGTGCATTACAGAAACGATTTCACAGCTTCTGCTGTTCTCGTGGCATTGAGCTCAGACATCAAGCTCTTTGCTGCCACCTCTGGCTATTATGTGCATGTGCACCCTTTGTGTGATCTGTACTATGCTTCTCAGCAATATGCCAGCTTTGTGAAAACGAGCTGGGACTAGGTAGGAAGACCTTTTTTAAAAGGAGGAGCTGTGAAGGAAAGGGAGGTGGGCTGTTTGTGTACAGGAAGGAGAGCCTTGTGTTTTTACAGGTTTGTGTATGTGAAGGGCTGCCATATGTACAGGTGTGTTTGTGGGGGGGGGGGCTGGCATATATACAGGTGTGGGGGGGGCTGACATATATACAGGTGTGGGGAGCCTCATATATATATACAGGTGTGCATGTGTGGGGGGCTGACATATATACAGGTGTGTGTGGGGGGCTGACATATATACATATGTGTGTGTGTGGGTTACATTTATACAGGTGTGTGGGGGGGGCTGACATATATATAGGTGTGTGTGAGGGGGCTGACATATATACAGGTGTTGGCGGTCTGACATATATATAGGTGTCTGGGGGGCTGACATATATACAGATGTGTGGGGGGGCTGGCATATACAGGTGTGTGGGGGGCTGACATATATACAGTTGGGGGCTGACATATATACAGGTGTTTGTGAGGGGGGCTGATATATATACAGGTGTTTGCTGCATGTGGCACCGTGTGATCTAATTACCAGGGCTTACCCCAGTGGCTTGTAGATTCCCATCTTAGGCTGGGGGAGAGAGCCTGCTTGAGATGTAATAATTTGCTTGCTGTGAAGTGGAGGGATAATAAGAATGTTTTCATTCTGTCCTCCCTTCACGCAGACACGACAGTCCAAATTCAAACGGCGACTGGTGTTGTGGAGTACAAAATATTTTACAGTGCACACATACAAGAATGACATTTCCTGCAGGGCTAGTTAAAAACACCTGAACACCTGAACATATTCAAAAAATACGGGGGTTGTGGAGAAACCCCTCTGTGTCCATTAATATAACCTTAATATGGGAGGGGTTGACCTTGATGACCAGTTGATGGCGCCGTACTTAATTGCCCATAAGGCCAGACGCTGGTACAAAAAAGTGTCTGTATACTTATTCCAATTGGCTCTGCTGAATGCTTTTGTGCTATACAAAGCTTCAGGATGAACTGGATCCTTCCTTAAATTCCAGGAAGAGATCATCACAGCCCTTTTGTTTCTAGACGGTGCTGTGGCCCAACTTTCCAATGCAAATGCAGTGAGCTGGCTGCATGGGAGGCATTTTCCATATGTCCTCCCTGGTACCCCTACCAATCGATCATCCCAAAGAAAATGTGTCTGTAGCAAGCACAGATTTAGGTGTGACACCCGCTATTGTTGTCCCTCCTGTCCTGACCAACCTGGTCTCTGCATCGGTGAATGTTTTGTGGGTGTTTACCACCCACTAGTGGAGTATTAGCATAGGGTACAGCACTGCACAGACTAGGACACACTTTCACAGGGTCTCCAAAGATGCCATTGCATCTTTAGAGACCCAAACCTGGAACTGTTATGCCTTGTACACAAGGTCGGACATTGATCGGACATTCCGACAACAAAATCCATGGATTTTTTCCGACGGATGTTGGCTCACACTTGTCTTGCATACACACGGACGGACAAAGTTGTCAGAAAATCCGATCGTTCTGAACGTGGTGACGTAAAACACGTACGTCGGGACTATAAATGGGGCAGTAGCCAATAGCTTTCGTCTCTTAATTTATTCTAAACATGCGTGGCACTTTGTGCGTCGGATTTGTGTACACACGATCGGAATTTCCGACAACAGATTTTGTTGTCGGAAAATTTTATGGCAAGCTCTCAAACTTATGGAAAATGTGTAATTGAGCCCACACACGGTCGGAATTTCCGACAACAAGGTCCTATCACACATCAGAAAATCCTATCGTGTGTACAGGGCATTACAGTTACACATAAAAGTTGAAAAAAAATAAAAATAAAAGTTCAAAAAAAAAAAAAAAAAAAATATATATATATATATATATATATATATATATATATATATATATATATATATATATATATATATATATATAAAATAAAAAAATCAAAAATAGTTGTTGTTTTATTCTTTCTCTATTCTCTCTCTGTTGTTCTCTCTCTATTGTTCTGCTCTGTTTACTGTATTTTTTAACTCCAATGTTTTATTGTTACTATGTTTTATCATGTTTGCTTTTCAGGTATGTAATTCTTTTATACCTTACTGTTTACTGTGTTTTATTGTTAACCGCTATTTTATTTTCAGGTACGCCATACAACTGTAGTACTGATTTATGTATCTTGACAGCAACAGCGTTTCCTCTCACCATACATAAATCAGCGACTCCAGCGCTGTAGGTGATTTTACCACTACAGTTAGAGCATATATATGCCGAAGCATGGGGCAGGGGTGAAGGGGCGATTTGCCCCTAATATTAGAGGCAGATTAACCCCATGCTTCGGCATATATTTTTTACTCTTTTTTTGGCACAGATTTTTGTTGTTTTATTGAGTTAATATTGAGTTAATATTGTTTGCTTTTCAGGTACGCCATTCAACTGTAGTACTGATTTATGTATCTTGAAAGCAACAGCGTTTCCTCTCACCATACATAAATCAGCGACTCCAGCGCTGTAGGTGATTTTACCACTACAGTTAGAGCATATATATGCCGAAGCATGGGGCAGGGGTGAAGGGGTGATTTTCCCCTAACATTAGAGGCAGATTAACCCCATGCTTCGGCATATATTTTTTACTGTTTTTTTGGCACAGATTGTTGTTGTTTTATTGAGTTAATATTGAGTTAATATTGTTTGCTTTTCAGGTACGCCATTCAGCTGCAGCGCTGACTTATTTATCTTGACAGCAACAGCGTTTGCTCTCATGATACGTAAATCAGTGACTCCAGAGCTGTAGGAGGTGATTTCACCACCACAGTTAAAAAAAAATGGTGCATGTATGCCCATCATTAGAAGTGGGTGGATGCAGGGCGGTTTACTTATCATCTTGGTATCATTCTTTTCAGGCAGTGGTCAGGTTTCATGTAAAAGCAATCCTAGCAGCTAATTAGCCGCTAGACTGCTTTTACAAGCAGTGGGAGGGAATGTCCCCTGCCATCTTCCATGGTTTTCTCGGGCTCTCCTGTTTTACCCAGGAACCTGAGAAAGCAGCCGGTGGTTCCGCCAGCTGACAATAGAGCTGATCGAAGACCAGAACAGCTCCAATCATCTCTATGGCTTAAGAAACCAGAGGCTATGAGCATTTCATGACTTCGGTTTCGCCAGATATAAACAGTGCCATTGGGAAATTGGGAAAGCATCTTATCACATCAATCTTGGTGTGGTCAGATGCTTTGAGGGCAGAGGAGAGATCTAGAGTCTAATAGACCCCAGAGTAAAAATAAAATAAAAAAGCAAAATAAATAATAAAAAAAAACAAGAAAAAAAAGCACCCCTGCCCCCCGTGCTTGCGCGGAATGGTGAACGCAAGCATCGGTCTCCTGTCATATGTAAACAGCAATTGCACAATGCATTTGAGGTATCACTGCGAACATCAGATCAAGGGCAGTAATTTTAGCAGTAGACCTCCTCTGTAAATCTAAAGTGGTAACCTGTGAAGGCTTTTAAAAATTTTGTAGTTTGTCGCCACTGCACGGTTGTGCGCAATTTTAAAGCATGTTGTGTTTGGTATCTATGTACTCGGCATAAGAGCATCTTTTATATTTTACCAAACATTTGGGCAATATAGTGTGTTTTAGTGCATTAAAATTCAAAACAATGTTTTTTTTCTAACAACCATAAAGTGATCCCGCGCTACAGCAAAAAATATAATAAGATAAATAATAAAAAATATTATTTAAATATCCACTAAATATAATGAGTGAATCTAACGTGTCTAAGAATAGTAAAAAAGTAAACCTAAAATGTTTCTTATTTCATAATAAAAAACATGCAAATGTGAAACATAAATAGATCAATCCCAGGGCATGACAAAGAGAGTACTAATAGTTTCTTAATAGGATCTTCAAAAAATCATATGTATTCTTCAAAAAAAATTCTAAAAGAAGGAATCATGTATAAATAGTTCCAGTAAAAACAGTGGGCAGTGAGAGGTATATATCCAAAGAATGAGCTCACAGAGCCCTCACCTTCACAACGTAATAAATCAGCATGTAATAGAGGGAGTCAGTTCTGTTGTTCCAACCTTGACCACCAGGGGGTCCTCCGTTCCACTCTAAGTACGACCACCTTCACAACGTGATAAATCAGCATGCAATAAAGGGGATCTGTTCCGTTGTTCCAACCTTGACCACCAGGGGGTCTCCCTCTATTACATGCTGATTTATTATGTTGTGATGGTGAGGGCTCTGTGAGCTCATTCTTTGGATATATACCTCTCCCTGCCCACTGTTTTTACTGGAACTATTTATACATGATTCCTTCTTTTAGAATTTTTTTTGAAGAATACATATGATTTTTTGAAGATCCTATTAAGAGACTATTAGTACTCTCTTTGTCATGCCCTGGGATTGATCTATTTATGTTTCACATTTGCATGTTTTTTATTATGAAATAAGAAACATTTTAGGTTTACTTTTTTACTATTCTTAGACATGTTAGATTCACTCATTATATTTAGTGGATATTTAAATAATATTTTTTATTATTTATCTTATTATATTTTTTGCTGTAGCGCGGGATCACTTTTTGGTTGTTATTTATTGAGAGTGGACTGTGATACACTTTAGGTTCTGCTGCAGACAGCAGTTGTTGTTATATTAGATTGCACTTTTATGCACTACATGCACTTTGTTTATTAATTAGTCACTGTTTATTTACCATTTGGTTTTAGTAATTTGCATACAGCACATTTTAGTAGCGCGAAGGCTCTTTTCAAATTATCAATGTTTTTTTTCTCAAAAAATAGCATTTGAAAAATCGCTGCACAAATACTGTGTGAAAAAAAAATTGCAACACCCACCCTTTTAATCTGTAGGGCCTTTGCTTTAAAAAAAATATAGAATGTTTTGGGGTTCAAAGTAATTTTCTAGCAAAAGAAAAGTATTTTTTCACGTACACAAAAAATGTCAGAAAGGGCTTTTGTCTTCAAGTGGTTAGAAGAGTGGGTGATGTGTGGCATAAGCTTCTAATGTTATGCATAAAATACCAGGACAGGTCAAACCCCCCCAAATGACCCCTTTTTGGAAAGTAGATACCCCAAGCTATTTGCTGAGAGGTGTGTTGAGAACATGGAATATTTTTGCAAAAAATTAATTATTAATATTAATTAATAAAATCCATTCTGCTGCTCCTCCTGAGTATGAGGATACCGCATGTGTGGGACTTTTTGGGAGCCTAGCCGCGTACAGGACCCCGAAAACCAATCACCGACTTCAGGATTTCTAAGGGTATAAAATGGTGATTTCACTTCTCACTACCTATTACAGTTACGGAGGCCCTGAAATGTACAGATAGCACAAACCCCCCCCCAAATGACCCCATTTTGGAAAGTAGACACCCCAAGGTATTTGCTAAGAGGTATGGTGAGTATTTTGCAGCTCTCATTTGTTTTTGAAAATGAAGAAAGAAAAGGAAAATGTGTTTTTTTTTTTCTTTTTTCAATTTTCAAAACTTTGCAACAAAAAGCGAGATCTGCAAAATACTCAACAGGCCTCTCAGCAAATAACTTGGGGTATCTATTTTCCAAAATTGGGTCATTTGTGTGGGGTTTTGTGCTGTCTGGGTATTTCATGGCCTCGGAAACAGTGATAGGTAGTGAGGAGTGAAATCAAGAATTTACGCCCTTAGAAAGCCTGAAGACGGTGCTTGGTTTTCGAGCTCCTGTACACAGCTAGACTGCAAAAAAGTCCCACACATGTGGTACCCCTGTACTCGGGAGAAGCAGCAAAATGTATTTTGGGGTGTAATTTCACCTATGCTCATGGCATGTTTGAGCAATATATCATATAGTGACAACTTTGCGAAAAAAAAATGTAATTTTCCCAAAACTTGTGGCAAAACTTAAAATATTCCATGAACTCAACATGCCTCTCAGCAAACTGGGGTGTCTACTTTCCAAAATGGGGTCATTTGGGGGGGGTTGGGCTATCTGGGCATTTCATGGCCTCTGAAACTGTGTAAGGTTGTGAAGAGTGAAATAAAAAATTTACGCTCTTAGAAAGCCTGAAGACGGTGCTTGGTTTTCGGGATCCTGTACGCGGCTAGGCTCCCAAAAAGTCCCACACATGTGGTATAACCGTACTCAGGAGAAGCAGCAGAATGTATTTTGGGGTGTCATTTCACATATGCCTATGGCATGTCTGAGCAATATATAATTTCAGTGAACACTTTGTGTACATTTTTTTTTTTTTGTCATTTTTCAATCACTTATTACAAAAACATTAAATATTCAATGTGCTCAACATGCCTCTCAGCAAATTCCTTGGGGTGTCTGCTTTCCAAAATGGGGTTATTTGGGGGGGTGTTTGTTCTGCCCTGCCATTTTAACACCTCAAGAAATGAGATAGGCAGTCATAAACTAAAAGCTGCGTAAATTCCAGAAAATGTACCCTAGTTTGTAGACACTATAAACCAATAAATATACGCTTATTGAATTTTTTTTTACCCGAGACATGTGGCTGAATACATTTTGGCCTAAATGTATGACTAAAATTTAGTTTATTGTATTTTTCTATAACAAAAAGTAGAAAAATCTTTTTTTTTTCAAAATGTTCGGTCTTTTTTCGTTTATATTATATAGTGATCAAATACCACCAAAAGAAAGCTCTATTTGTGGGGAAAAAAAGGATTCAAATTTTGTTTGTGTGTACAGCATTGCAGGACCACGCAATTACTAGTTAAAGCAGCGCAGTGCCAAATTGTAAAAAGTGCTCTGGTCAGGAAAGGGGTAAAACCTTCCAGGGCTGAAGTGGTTAATGTATACTGTAGTGTGAATCAGTAAGGATCATACATTGTCCCTACACATGTATTTCCTCATTTGATCATATACATCCATTCCCTTATACACAGGTGTGCAAGAAAGGCTCAAATCTTTACTTTGTTGCTTATAGTATCTTAATAATTGGTCACACATTAGCATTAGCAAATACAAAACATTCATAGGACATGTAGTTCAGCAGACACACACATGACCATCAGGAAGGCTGCAAAGAATGTTAAGATTCTCTAAATTCCAACCCCTTTCTGATCACCTGCTGATCACCAAACCCACCTCCTTTTGATTTTCATCTACTGCTGGAGGGACCTTGCAGCCTGATTACCAGAGGTGGCAAACCCTGAGATGCTGTTCTTACCTCCAATACTCCTGTACTTCAGCCTCACAGGTATGGTTTTCCACTCTCTGCACCCTTTTACCACTTAGTTCCCCATCAGCAGATGTTACAAAAGCTTCCTTACTAACTTGCCTAGAAGTGGACAATGTCCCATCCCTGTCCTTTACCGGGACATATGGGTAAGCTAACCCCACCCATATGTTGGAGGAATGCCTCCCACCGGGGCAGGAATACAACGAAGGAACATTAGCCCTATGCAGTCACACCAACAAGCATTCATCTTTATTGTTGAATGTTCACACTTCAGCAATCACAAAGCGTTCACACTTTAGCTAATGAGAAATAGATTCTTATTGTTTTAACATTTATGACCCACATGTCACCCATGAGTTCCTCTGTTTAGACATATACTGATTGCTTTGTGCATCCCCTTAAGAAAATGTCACCCCCTGTGTTTTTCAGATCCACTCTGTCTGCTCCAAATAAATGTGGGCCCTGTGTAATATGCAAACTCATGAATTAAAAGCAGAGCCCTGCAACATTCCCAGTTAAACTCCTGTGTATGCCTGATTTTGCCATATTGCTCTAGAGTGTGCCCAATATATATATATATATATATATATATATATATATATATATATATATGAATGTCCAACAATCAAATTTGTCCTTTTTATTCTCTGCGGGCTTTGAACCAGTCCTGGAGCTTCTTCAGCATAATTGGAGGGTCTTTAGTGACGTCAAACAGAAATTATACATCTTTTACAGAGTCATCATGGTCAGGCTTTCTTTCTCCACCAAGAGTTGTAAGTGACACAGGTGTAAAGGTAGACATTTCGGGTGCAAGTTCATCAAGGTTTCAAAGGGAATCTCAGAGGTTGGTAACAGATTAGGTATCTTACTTTCATCTCTCCTGTTCTGCATTGTTCTTTCACAATAAGTGGGTTTTTCTTAGATTTAAGTTATTTATAGATCTTTTTGCAAGCACACAAGCTTAGTTCATAACACAAAGAAAGTTTATCATTACCCCTAACACAATTCCTCCTATTTTAACAACCTTATTAGAAATGTTTTTTTTTAATTCACCAATTCCCTTGAACCAATTAGAAGGGTTTAACCATGATGTCCAAACAATCCACCTCCCCCTCCATCAGACAGATCAAATTTATGGTTAATTATATCATATACATCACCCTGCAATTCCTCTGCTGCAGACAGGTGGGCATTTATGTCATAGCTGTTGTCAGCCACATAGGTGCAACATTCCTGTTTTATTACCGTACATAATCCCCCTTGAGCTGCAAATAGAATTTCTAGACCCGTGTGGTTAGCAATTACCTGTCTTCCTAT
The DNA here is from genome assembly GCF_042186555.1 of Aquarana catesbeiana. NCBI lineage: Eukaryota > Metazoa > Chordata > Amphibia > Anura > Ranidae > Aquarana > Aquarana catesbeiana. The sequence goes on along the minus strand of NC_133333.1, from coordinate 92,126,332 downwards.
TTTATTAACTCTTTTGCTTAATCTTTTAATGCTGCTAGGAAATGACCTAACATTATATTAGTTACATTTGCATAGCTATTTATTCTGTTTGCCATCTCATGTCCCCATCCAGGAAAGGATGGAGCATAAGTCCAAGCCTTAAAAGCTTCCACAAATACTGATATATTGCACTTTTGTGCAATATTAGTCATAGCATCTGAAACAGCTTTTATTGAGTAAACTTTACTTTCAGTAGATCTCATTTGTCTACTTCCTATATGCTCTTTTAGCAGATCAGACATGTTTACAGGTCTGGTTGCATAAATGAGTTCTGCTATTATACAGGTACCATTGGCTTTAAAGTGGTTGTAAACCCATTTTTTGGACTTCTACCTATAGGTAAGCCTAGAATAAGGCTTACCTATAGGTAGTGGAAATATCTCCTAAATGTGAGCCGTTTAGGAGATATTTTACTTGTAGTCCGCAGAAAATTCCAACGGCGCATGCGCAGGGAAGAAACAAAACTAAGTGCCATTTCTTCCCTAGCCTGTGCTGTTAATCGCGGCTCCCGTGCACATGCGTGGGAGTGACGTCATGTGGCTCTGGTGAATCACAGAGCCGGAGTCCGTGGCCTGGAAGGAAGAGGGGCCAGAAGATGGATGCTGCTTACACAGGGGACATCGCTGGATTCTTCTGCAGGTAAGTGGCACATAATGGGCTAGTATGCAATGCATACTAGCCCATTATGCTTTTCATTTGCAGGCTTTGCAGTGAGCAAAAGAGGAAGTAAAGCCCATCAGGGTTTACTTCCTCTTTAAGAGGCAAGCTCTTCCTTGCCTTTCAACCTCACACAAAATTATATGGGTTAGGCAAAACTCTTGCTCCTACAGTTTTTATTTCTGACTCTACCAACTCTTCTAAAGACTGATTATACTTATATACATCAGAGTTTATGTATGACTCATTATATTCATCTGGTAAATCTAAAGCCTTTAATGATTGCGTCAAGGTTTTATTGAAACAGTTGGAACAATCTTTTTCACATAGTCTGACATTATGACTAGGGATAGTCTGACATTTCACATAGTCTGACATTATGACTAGGAATGGGTGAACGGTTTGGCCCAAGCATAAGTTCGGGCCGAACTTTCGTTGTTCAGATGTTTGAGCGTTTGTTCGCCCCCCTGAACCGACCACAATGCATTGCGGCGCTGAACAGTGCATTGCAAGCTCTGATTGGCTGAAACAGTGAAAGCTTCAGCCAATCAGGACACAGAGCACTGTCAGAGTCAGGATTGGACACTGTCATTATGACTTTATCCAATCATGGCTTATTTCCGCCCCACAGTATAAAAGTATTCTTTCAATGGCAGCCATTTTCCAGTGTGATTTCAGCATGGAGAGAGATAGAACAGGGCTCTGTTCAGTGCTATCAGTTAGTTAGTGTGCTGTACTGTGCTATTTTGCTTCAATTGTCAGTGTAGAATATTAGTTTAGTGTTAGTCTAGGAATAGTGTGAGTGTAGTGAGGAGGACCATCATTCAGCATTGCATAGTGTGCAGCTAGAGTAGGGACAGTTCAGATAGTTTCACTGTAGTGTAGTGAGACTGTGTCATTCATACATACATTAGTGTAGAGTAGGGAAGGCTCAGATGGATTCAGTGTAGTGTAGTGAGACCATGTCAATAATCTTTACATTAGTGTATAACTTGAGTAGGGACAGTTCAGACAGCATCAGTGTAGTGACGGTTGAACACCGTCTATTTGCGCTACTGCCAGTTTAACGTAGTTGACTTCTGTGTGCATTACTGTCAGTTTAACGCCATATAGTTTTGCGTGCGTTACTGCCAGTTTAATGCCATATAGCTTTGTGCGTCACTGTACGTTTGGCACATTATATTGCAGTATATTATAGTGTATCTGTGGAGTGTGTCTGTGTAGTGTAAGTACTTAAATTAAAGTGCACCAAACACCACTTTACATTGATTAAAGTGCATCTACGTACAGATTTCCACTTCTTCTTTACAGTTGCTTATAAGCATCACTCCCTCCCTACCAATAATGTCTGGGAGGACAACAAGGAGAGGCAGACGTTCCTTTGGCACTGTAAGAGGGCCAGCAACAAATGTGTCCGCAGGCAAATGTGGACGTGGTGGTCAGTCCTCAGACAGGGCATCATTTCCTCTGTTTAGTGAGTCTGCCCATGCTATCCAGCCACAGCATGCAGAGGAGGTGGTGGACTGACTTACTAAACCTTCCTCTTCAAGTGTGCAGTCCCCTGCAGTTGCCAGAGTGAATAAACCTGCCTCCTTGTCCACAAAGAGTAATTTTTCTGCATCTGTTTGACAGGTGCATATCATTGCAATTTTTTACAGCAAGGCCAATTCTTGCTTTCATCAAGACTACCTCTATAGAGTTACAGTGGGAAGGCACCACTGACACCCAAAGACCAATTTTTACACACCCGTTACTTCTATCCAAAGTCAAAGCGACACCAGAATGTATCCAAAAAAATCTCTAATCTTGTTCCCAGTGCACTACATTGTGGCCTCATCATACACACTGGCTCCCCAGCTGTTACTGAGCAAAAAAAAAGGCAGCTTGTAGGGAAAATGTCATTTTTTTTGGCTTTATAAATGCAATTATTGCTGCAGCAGATTCTAGACATGGTACAGATCTGCCACTTTACAGTTAGACTAAGGGGACACCCAGGCACTATATTGGAAGGAAATTTAATTTTACAGTTTTATGCTTTCACTTTAAAAATCAAAAAATCACTGCTCATTTAAAAATGACGCTTTTCACAAACTTTTTTTTTATTGATACATGTCCCCCAGGGCAGCACCCGGACCCCTATAACCATTGTATGCCCAATTACTTGCATAAAAGCCTTCAAAATGGGCCCTTTTGATTATTGACATTCGGGTCCCATTGACTTTAATGGGGTTCGTTATTCGGGCGCGAACTTTCGCAGTGTTCGAAGCTTCTGGTGCGAACCGAACAGGGGTCCATTTGGCCCATCCCTATTTATGACATCTATTCAGGACAACCTGAATCTCACTTGGTTCTTGATAGTAATCTGTAATACCCGTGTACTCATGTGGTCCCGTGTAGCCTCCCTGACGGTAATCCCGAGTGTGGCTCGGGATTAAATTTCAGTTCCATTAGCGGTAACCCCGAGCCACACTCGGGATTACATTGCAGGATCCTGGTGCGGCTTTACTTGCCTTGTCCCCAGGATCCTGCGATGTCCCCCGCAGTGTCCATGGGCTGTGTCTCCTCCGAAGCCTTTCTGTGCCAGGCTCCGTTCCCTGCGAGCGGCGCGACGCACGGGGGCGGAGCCTGGCGGCAAATTCAAAAAAATGTAAAAATCATAACACATACAGTACTGTAATCTTACAGATTACAGTACTGTATGAAATTATTTCACATCCCTTTTGTCCCCAGTGTTTTGTCCAATGCCCTGCATGCAGTTTTATATGATATATACTGTTCTTTCTGCCTGGAAACTGGAGATTGTCCATAGCAACCAAAAAGTGTCCCTTTACGTCAAAAGTGGCTTTAGATCAGCTAGAAAACAGCGATAGTAAATTAGAACACTTGCAGAATTGAGCGATAGTGAATCATGGGGAAATTTATTTTATTATTATTATATTATTTTTTTGTTAATTATTTATATTTATTTATTATATTATAATTTATGTTTTTGTGTTTCAAACTTCATCATACCCGGGATATCTACTAGACTCTTGTTTGGACAGATTTAAGTGTGTTATTGTTAAGAATTACAGGCCTACAATATAAAACGCCAAATTTCCATGCAAAATAACTGTACCGCTTTCAGCACCTAAAATCTGAAATAATCATACCGCCAGGGAGGTTAATATGACTCCTATTCCTTTACCTGAAATGCCCTGAATTAATAGATCTTCTTCTTTAACAATTTTTCCTTGCTGCACGGTTGACACACTATTTGTGGACATGTTTACTAATAAGGCAGGTATAAATCAGGGCTTGTCACTGCCATAGCAATTATCAGATTATGACGCACACTAGGGGGAATCATAGTATATATCCAACAATCTGAGAGATTGAATTGATTACTGATCACCTCATGCATTTGGACCATCCTGTTCAAGAAGGTCTGGCTTCCCACACATATCGGCCCCAGGACTACTACCATCAGAAAACCCTGCCATGCTCTCATCTTCCTTCTCCACATATATTATTCTCCTAAGCACCGCCTGCCAAGATTTGGGGCCCCCTCCGAGGCCTCCATCCCTTAAGGTAGGTACCACTGCTTTATGCACATGTTTACAGTGTGACACATGCACCCAAACATGTCTACCTTCAAGTTTCACAGCAGTTGGGAGTCACCGTTACTTCATGATGGGGTCCTGATCACCTAGGCTCGAGACCTTTCCTCTGGTGCTTCTTAAGCATCACCCGGTCACCTGGTTGTAACTTATGTGTCCCTTCATGATCATCTGCATCTGGAAGTGAAGCATAGATCTTCTTATGCAACTGATTAAAGTGTCTCTGCAATCCTATTACATACTCAGTGAGTTTGCTATAAGATTTAGTTAAGGCCTGTGGGTAGTACAAACCTGTCTTTGGCACTGATCCCAAAAGTATCTCATAAGGAGATACTTTTTCTTTTTGCTTAGGAGTAGTTCTCAAAGAAAACAATGCAAATGGTAATCAATGTAACCAATTCAATCCTGTCTCAGCTTTAGGTATAATAACTTTGCTTATATTTTTCTATTTTACCACTTGCAGCAGGATTATATGGTGTATGTAGGCACTGTTCGATATTGAAAGCTGTCAGTATTTCCTTCATTATCTGACCTGTAAAGTGGTTTCCCCTGTCACTATCTATGGTCTCTGGAATTCCATGCCTGCATACTACCTCCTGTATTAATTTCTTAGCTCTTGCTGAAGCTGTAGCCTTCTTTGTTGGAAAGGCAGAATTCAAACATTTCTATCTTTGGCAACTGTATATAATCTATCTGCAATCACTGAAAGAGGTATAAAGGTCTTCGGATATGACCAGATGGTGTTTGTACCTTTTTCCCTGGGTCAAAATATGCACAAATCAAACATGCTTGACAAAATATTTTGCCATTGTTTCAATACCTGGTGCAAACCATACTTTTAGAATAGCATAAACCATCCCTCTTTTGGCCACATAAGGGGGTTAGATGCGCCATAGAACATAGATTAAGGGGAATGAGGTAAAGCTTTACTTTGCAAAGAGTACCCAATCATGTGCAATAAAAATTAAAAAAAAAACAGCAGTATTGCTTGCACATGATTGGATGTTGGAAGTCAGCAGCGCTTCTGATCATTTATCAAGCTCTGGAGCAACTGTACTTGCAGAGTGCAACTGCGCTTTGCAAAGTGCACAGCTTATTTGCCTTTAGTAAATCAACCCCAAAGTCTGCAAGTACAGAAATTACATGTTGATCCTGCCAGAAATGCCCTTGTAGCTTCATCTGCCATGAGCTGAGCTCAGCTATCCTCCACAAACTACACAACCCCTCCAATGTCATAGAGATGAGGAGAAGGGGAAGCATATAGTGAGTGAGTGTGGTCATTTAGGGCAGGAAGTGTGTTACTGGCAGGATCACAGGTGAAAATGGAAGAAGAATGCCTGAAAAGAAAGAAAATTACACAGCCTCCACTTACATGAACGGATCCAAAAAAAACGGTCACTGCCCCCACCTATAGCTGGTCTTAACAGCAAGGAGCACTGGAAGGGCAAACGCATTTAAAATAAAACCAAAGAATTTCCAAGCTCAACTTACCAACCAGCCTGCGACCAACCGAATTTACCTGCCTAACAGTATGCGTTAAAAACAGGGGTTTACTTGTCAGTGTGTTGCCTGACCAATATGTCAACAATACAAAAAAAGGGTCACTGCCCCCAACTATAACTGGTCTTAACGCATACTGTTAGGCAGGTTAATTTGGTTGGTCGCAGGCTGGTTGGTAAGTTGAGCTGGGAAATTCTTTGGTTTTATTTTATATACATTTGCCCTTCCAGTGCTCCTTGCTGTTAAGACCAGTTATAGGTGGGGGCAGTGACCCTTTTTTGTATTGTTGACATATTGGCCAGGCAACGCACTGACACCTTTGCTGACATTGTGCAATGTGCTGGGTGTTCAGTGTGCTTCTGTGCCTTTAAGGAGGGTTGGGCTCCCTCCAGTCATCTGTCCTTCATCTATCTATTAGAATACATGTGCTCCCACTGTGGAGACTCTTCAAAGTTAGAGTTAGGGTCTGCAGGATACAGGGTGCCTTGCCGTGGCCTGCAGCTTATGCATGTATTTGCAAATGTGTGCAACTAAACCCCTGTTTTTAACGCATACTGTTAGGCAGGTTAATTTGGTTGGCCGCAGGCTGGTTGGTAAGTTGAGCTTGGAAATTCTTTGGTTTTATTTTACACACATGAACGGGTAGGCTGCAATTATTATATTTTTGTTCTTTGGATTAGATATGCTTTCAATATGTACGAAGTAAAAAAAAAATACCAGTGATAGCTGCAGCCAGAGCTACATTGGGGTGAAGTGTCCAGACTCCTGTACCCGGTCCACCTGCCAAGGTCCCATCAGGTCAGCAGGGGGAATGGGCATGGCATAGCTTTCCACCTGGCACAGCCTAACAAAGGCTCAACTGACAGCTTGAAGCACGGTGCAGAAGCACACAAAGAGAGCCACAGGTCAAAGGCCTCCTTAGATTAACCAGTCTCATCCTGGCAGCTGTTTGACTGATAAATCTGGTAAACTGCTGGCTGCTTCTAAAGCTGTCTTGTTTTCTTTTTTCCTATGGGGCCATATGGTTTCTAATGATGGCCCTGGCTGCAGTGCAAAGAACACCAACCAACTTCCAAAAAGACACAATTTTACCAGATAATTCACCACTACAGAAAACCTTCAGCAGACCAATAGTCATACCACTATGATCAATACTGCATGAACCATATGAGAAATCTCTTACACTCAAGAAAATACAAGTTCCAGATAAAAAATAAAGCTCTTCCTAAAATAATGAGCATTCAGTCCTAATTGGAAAAATAGTACATTATTACCCAAGAAAGGCAATTGGTGATAACAGTATTGCTCTACCGTTATACAGGCAGAGCACTCCCATATAAGTGTCCACTTACTCAAATGTTGGAAAGTTTATATTCTTTCAAGCTATTGGACAACTGGACCGCTCTTCTAGATAGTAGCATGAATAATCAGTTCCTTGGCAGGAGTTTTGCTCCGAGACTGTCAGCATCAGTACTTCCCTTCCAGTCATGTTATTTGTATGATTTCTCTTTTTTCTAGAACCCAATCTGCATAGGTTAGACAGGCTGTAAGGCAATGCATAAAATTAGTGAAGCTGGAAATCAAATTTGTGGTGTATAAGTTTTGCACTTACAGATCTATCTAAATAAAATGTTTGTAAAATCTGTATATTCTGTCAATTGGCATTGAAACCTAACTCAGTCGTCCTCTTTCCACCTTGAGAACCCCAACATCTATATTTTGATTTAGGTTTCTTTTTTTTTTTACTTACCTTTTTTCAGATGTCTTCAGGCTAGTCACTTTTAGCGTTGGGTCTTTTGCTTTTTTTCCTCCTCTTGTCCAAAATGCAGATAAAACATTTGTATTGGGACAAAAGATTATACTGTGTTGAAAACAAAGTTCACCTTTTTTACTAAAATATAACAGTGCAGTCAAGGAGCCCAGTTTATGAATCATAGTGCTTCTTTAAGAAAGCCTACCACTTCTTACCACTAGCAACTTCTGCAAAGCCTAACCCAAATAAATAGTCTCCTGAGCGATACCCATGTCCTGACAAGGAAGATGGGATGGACTTACTGTTGCGTGAACCCATAGCTTTACAGGAATGAGCGCTCTACCCTCTTAAAAGACCTGTGAATTTTCACTGTGCTCTCTCTCCAGTCTGAGCTCAGAATGACAAGCATTTACTTGTCGGAAATCCGTTAGGTGGAAGGTCATTACAGGTTTTGCAAGGTCTAGTACAATTCTGGCTGCGGTTAAAGATCTGTAAAATGTGTCAGCAGACTCATCTGACCATGCTCAAAGCTTCATGAAAGTATTGAAAGAACAACAGCAAGTTGCTTATGTACTGTGACTATATATGCATTATACCTGTCTATGCAGCAGGTGGCGATGTGTAGTGTTATGCCGCGTACACACGATTGCACATTCTGACAACAAAATCCATGTTTTTTTTCTGATGGGTGCTGGCTAAAACTTGTCTTGCATACACACGGTCACACAAGTCTTTTTGGAAATTCGGAACGTCAAGAACGCGGTGACGTACAACACGTACGACGGCACTAGAAAAGGGAAGTTCAATACCAAGTGCGCCACCCTTTGGGCTCCTTCTGCTAATCTCGTGTTAGTAGAAGTTTGGTGAGAGACGATTCACCCTTTTCAGCCTCATGCTTTTCCGATCGTTACTGCTCTTCAGTTTGTGTTTGTGGGTTCGTATCTGGTTTTCAGTGTGTGTAGTCATTTTGCATTTGTTTTTCAGTGCGTATTTTATAGTACGTATTTGATTTTCAGTGTGTTCTTGTCCGCTCATTTCTGATTTTCAGCTTGCTCTTCTCAGGCCTTTCTGTTTTTCAGTGCTTTCTGTTAGTTCGTTCTGACCAGCTGACCGTTTTGAAGCCATGAGGGCCCTCACCCCGGACCAGAAGGTTTTTAACTACCGACTGAGCAGAGCCAGAAGAGTGGTGGAGATTGCTTTCGGGATAATGGCCAGCCGGTTCCACCTATTCCTTACGGCAATCAACATGGCGGAATATAAACTTAACCAAATAATCCTTGCATGCTGCATTCTCCACAACTCTTTAAGGAGAAATTCAATGAACTATGCTGCCTCAGTTGGGCCTGAGGCCAGACTTCAAGAAGAAACCCTGACAGTTCTTGAAGCTGGCCGTTCTGGCTTGCCCCCCCAAAGCGCCCGCAAAGTAAGATAGAAGTATGTTGAGTAAATTGCGGGTAGGGGGGCCATTGATATGCCAGAAAATGGTTAAGAAACATTTTCAAAATAAATATTTTAGTTAAACTGGAATAAGATTTACTTAGATTTACTGCTTGTGTTTCTTTTAGCTGTCTCCTAAGTTCTCCAGTGGGCTTTTCTTTTTGGCCATTTTCTTCAATAGTGCAAATGTAATTTATTTGATACATGAGGTGACAATCTCTTCTTCAGCAAACTATTATCATGTTGTGGGTCTGCTACACACACACCTTGTTTTTGTTGTTAATGTATGTAATGCATTACTGGTAATCTGCCCTCCTAAAATACTATTCCTGCCTTCACACTGCCAAACAGACCTACTTTATCACACTCATTAACACCTTCTCATTCAGTCCACATCACCTCTTTTCTACCTTCAACACTCTACTCTGTCCTCCACTGCCTCCACCCACCAACTCACTCACTGCCCAGGAGATCGCCAATCACTTCAAAACTAAGATTGATACAATTCATGAGGAGTTCGTCAATGCGCAAAAACCTCCCCCATGCAACACCCTATGTCCAAAGATACAGTCATTACTTCCCTCATTCAACCCTGCTACTATTACTGAGGTTGCTAAACTTTTATCTAACACTCATCTAACCACCTGCCCCCTGGATCCTGCTCCCTTGCAAATGCTACGCTCACCCTCTGACTCGATTCTACACTCTCTAACTCACATTTTCAACCTCCCCTCTCTTGTGACATCTTCCCAAACTCTCTAAAACACGCGCTAGTCACCCCCATACTTAAAAAGCCCTCACTGGACCCCACCAATCTTAACAACTTACGTCCCATCTCCTTACTCGCCTTCTTCTCCAAACTTCTTGAAAGACTGGTCTACAACCAACTAAGCGACCATCTGACCATAAATAAACTTCTTGATCCCCTTCAGTCCGGTTTTCGCCCTCAACACTCCACGGAAACTGCTCTCCTTAAACTCTCAAATGACCTACTAACAGCTAAAACCAGTGGACACTATTCTGTACTTCCTCTCCTGGATCTCTCTGCTGCCTTTGACACAGTGGACCACCCCCTCCTCCTCAATAAACTCTACTCTTTTGGTCTCCGTGATTGTACTCTTGTAATCCTACCTATCCCACTGCTCCTTCACTTACAACTCTACTTCCTCCTCTCCTCTTCCTTTCCAGAAGGTTCTGTTCTTGGACCTCTCCTTTTCTCAATCTACACCACCTCCTTGGGTCAGTTGATTGCCTCCCATGGCTTTAAATATCATCTCTACGCTGATGACACCCAAATCTATCTCTCCACCCCCCCAGCTCTCTCCATCTGTCTCTTCACGCATTACCAACTTACTAGCAGACATATCATCCTGGATGTCACATCACTTCCTCAAATTCAAAGTATCCAAAACCGAGCTCATGATATTTCCTCCCTCAGGTGCCACTTCCCCTAATTTCTCTGTCAATATCAACGGCTCAACTATCAACCCATCTCCCCACACCAAGGTCCTAGGTGTAATCCTGGACTCTGAACTACCCTTTCGACCCCACATTCTATCACTATCCAAAATTTGCCGCCTCAATCTCCGCAACATCTCCAGGATACGCCCCTTCCTAACCAATGTCACCACAAAGCTTCTAATCCACTCCCTGGTCATCTCCCGCCTCGACTACTGCAACTCCCTCCTCATTGGTTTACCTCTAAATAGGCTATCACCACTTCAGTCCATCATGAACGCTGCTGCCAGGCTCATCCACCTCACAAACCGCACAGCGTCTGCTACACCCCTCTGCCAATCCCTCCATTGGCTGCCACTCAGTCACCGAATTAAATTCAAGATACTAACTATAACTTACAAAGCCATCCACAACCTGGCTCCCAGCTACATCTCTAACCTAGTCACAAAATACCAACCTAATCGTTCTCTTCGCTCCTCCCAAGACCTCCTGCTCTCAAACTCCCTTGTCACCTCATCCCATACTCGCCTTCAGGACTTCTCCAGAGCCTCTCCCATCCTCTGGAATGCTCTACCACAATCTGATTTTCTCCTACTTTATCCACTTTCAGACGATCCTTGAAAACTCATCTCTTCAGAGAAGCCTTTCTGCCCCCACCTAACAACTGTAGATTTATCTTCTCCATCAGCACATTACCCCCAGTTATTACCTCTTGTATCTCTTGACCTTCCCTCTTAGATTGTAAGCTCTAAGGAGCAGGGCCCTCTGATTCCTACTGTATTAAAGTGTATTGTATTTGTACTGTCTACCCTCAAGTTGTAAAGCACTACGTAAACTGTTGGCGCTATATAAATCCTGTATAATAATAATAATAAAAACATTCATCATTTTCAGCACCATGAATGAATTTTGGTGAGTCACGAAAATGGCATAATTGTGGCAAATTATAAAGCACTGTGGGAGTTTTTTTACTAAAGGAAAATCTACTTTGCACTCCAAGTGCACTGCAAACGTGCACATGAAACTGCACTAAAAAGTGCACTTGTAGTGCAAAGTGGATTTGCCTTTAGTAAATAACCCCCATTTCAGTGTAAACACCAACTTAGTCCAAAAAATTATATTGAGCCTTGAAGGAAGAAGCCACACATTGTTGAGTAGAAAACTTTTTACTCTGTGCACATTCACATGTGCGTTAGAAAAGGATTTTTGAACAAACCAGCATATTTTAGCAATAAAATTTTTTTTTTTGGACAGTACAAATAGCCTTTTTTGTGTTAAAACAGGCATGTTTAAAACCATAAAACTATACACAACTCACGAACTTACAAAGTTCAACTTCGACAAAGTGAAGACAATATCAAACATTAATATGTCCAAACTGTGTTGACATTGCCTTCATCAGATGAAGTGATGTCACCCCTGTGAAAGCCAAATTTTGAAGATGCACACAAATTAAGAGTCAAAATGGGGATTTCCCTCATGATCCCATGCCTAATGTCAACATGTGCTAGCTCCCATCATGGGGTATCAACGGACGTGTTTCGGGGGTGCAACCCCTTCCTTTCATCTACTTTAGTTGTACCTTGATATCCCGTGATGGGAGATAGCACATGTTGACACACTGTGTGCATCTTCAAAATTTGGAGAAAAGTTAGAGTCTTTTTTCCACATCATTGATGTCTTCCTTGATCTTCTGTAAATCCCAATTGCACACCATGATCTCCCGGATGAGGACTTGTGCACTTGCACTTGTGAAATGTATTTCTTCAACAACATCTACATCACCTAAAAAAAAAAACACCATGTATTATAAATATGCAGGCATTCATCTATTACCTGAAGCTGTGGTCTCAGACACTCACCTGTTGTGGTCACTATTTCGCCCACTTCATAAACCTCTCCTTCCTCCACATCCTCTGGTTGTTGTTTTTGTATTTCCCCTTCTTTAGCAGGTTGGGGGTTCCTGGTGACCTCAGACGTCCCAAGTCTTTTCTCCCCTATATGAATATGGGTATGGGATTAAAAATAACATTTCTGTCTTTGCAGATGACACTAAGCTATGCAGTGGAATAACGTCCTTACAGGATGTCTCCAATTTACAAGCCAACCTCAATGCACTGTCTAATCGGGCGACTGTGGCAGATGAGGTTTAATGTTGATAAATGTAAAGTTATGCACTTGGGGGCTAAGAATATGCATGTATCATACATACTAGGGGGGTACAACTGGGGGAATCAATGGTGGAGAAGGATCTGGGGGTTTTGGTAGAACATAAGCTCAATAATAGTATGCAATGCCAAACTGTGGTTTCCAAAGCGAGCAAGAAAGTCAAGTCCTTTCTTGTATTTAGAGAGGTATGGACTCCAGAGAGAAAGATATCATTTTTTCCCCTGTACAAATCATTAGTAAGACCTTATCTGGAATATGCAGTTCAGTTTTGGGAACCAGTTCTCAAAAAGGATATTGGGGAACTGGAGAAAGTGCAGAGAAGGCAACCAAACTGATAAAAGGCATGGAGGAGCTCAGCTATGAGGAAAGATTAGAGGAACTGAATTTATTCCCTCTCAAGGAGAGATTAGGGGGGGATATGATCACCATGTATAAATATATAAAGGGTCCATAAAGGGAACTTGGTGCTGAGTTATTCACTTTACGGTCAACACTGAGGACAAGGGGGCGCTCTTTACGTCTAGAGGAAAAGAGATTTCATCTCCAAATATGGAAAGGTTTCTTCACAGTAAGAGCTGTGAAAATGTGAAATAGACTCCCTCCAGAGGTGGTTCTAGCCAGCTCAGTAGATTGCTTTAAGAAAGACATGGATTCTTTCCTAAATGTACATAATATAACTGGGTACTAACATTTATAGGTAAAGTTGATCCAGGGAAAATCCGATTGCCTCTTTGGGATTGGGAAGGAATTTTTTCCCCTGCTGTAGCAAATTGGACCCTGCTTTTCTGGGGTTTTTTTGCCTTCCTCTTGGTATATGGGAGTGTAGGATATTTTTTTTATTTATTTATTTATTTATGGTTGAACTAGATGGACTTGTGTCTTTTTTCAACCTTTTTCAACCTGACTAACTATGTAACTATATTATTACACAGGCAACTGGGGCACAGAAGTCCAGAAGCTATACAGGACACTAATAAGAGAGGCTTATCAGAGGATTTGACAATAGTGCTTTGCAAAGTGCTCATGAAATGCAAGTGCTGTATGTAAGCAAAAGCCACACGTGCTCCCCTTCCACAGGCCTCTCAAAGAAAAACCACCCACCCCCTGCAGCTCACACACAGTGATGTATGCAGTCCAATGAAAACTCCCATGCAAGGTGGGAACAGATATCTACTGACTTTCATTGATGATTACTCCAGGTACACAACTGCTTATTAGGGATGGGCTGACTGTTCGAGTCGAACATGAGTTCGACTCGAACATTGGCTGTTCGATCATTCGAGGAAGATCGAACATTATGGGCCGCTCTCGCCAAATTCGAGCGGCGCATCATGGCCCATAATGCACTGCGTCATGGCAGTGCTTTGCTGGCTGATGATTGGCCATGCTATGGCCAATCACAGCGCCGTAAGCAAACAGAGCAATAATTGGCCAAAAGCAGGGTGCCTTTCGCCGATTATGGCTCAGGGGGTTAAGTACATGCCCCACACTATATAAGGCCGCCTGCACGTTGGCCCTGTGTAGTGTGTTGCTGGCTTTATAGAGAGATAGATAGAGAGAGTGAGAGAGTCTGTCATTTCATTTACTTTGAGCAGGCAGTTTATTCAGTTAGCTAGATCTCACTGCAAACCATTCCTGATGTACTATTTCTAATCTACTTCAGGCAGGCAGTTGATCCAGTTTAGCTAGATCTCACTGCAGACCGTTCATGCTGTACTGTTTCTAATCTACTTCAAGCAGGCAGTTGATTCAGTTAGCTGCAGTGTATTTCATATATATATATATATATATATATATATATATATATATATATATATATATATATATATATATACAGTCAGACTGCTATATACAATGGGGACAGAAAGTATTCAGACCCCTTACATTTTCCACTCTTTGTTATATTGCAGCCATTTGCTAAAATCATTTAAGTTCATTTTTTTCCTCATTAAATGTACACACAGCACCCCATATTGACAGAAAAACACAGAATTGTTGACATTTTTGCAGATTTATTAAAAAAGAAAAAAACTGAAATATCACATGGTCCTAAGTATTTAGACCATTTGCTCAGTAATTAGTAGAAGCACCCTTTTGATCTAATACAGCTCTGAGTCTTTTTGGGAAAGATGCAACACGTTTTTCACACCTGGATTTGGGGGTCCTCTGCCATTCCTCCTTGCAGATCCTCTCCAGTTCTGTCAGGTTGGATGGTAAATGTTGGTGGACAGCCATTTTTATGTCTCTCCAGACATGCTCAATTGGGTTTAAGTCAGGGCTCTGGCTGGGCCATTCAAGAACAGTCACGGAGTTGTTGTGAAACCACTCCTTCGTTATTTTAGCTGTGTGCTTAGGGTCATTGTCTTGTTGGAAGGTAACCCTTCGGCCCAGTCTGAGGTCCTGAGCACTCTGGATAAGGTTTTCGTACAGGATATCCCTGTACTTGGCCGCATTCATCTTTCCCTCAATTGCAACCAGTTGTCCTGTCCCTGCAGCTGAAAAACACCCCCACAGCATGATGCTGCCACCACCATGCTTCACTGTTGGGACTGTATTGGACAGGTGATGAGCAGTGCCTGGATTTCTCCACACATATCGCTTAGAATTAAGGCCAAAAAGTTCTATCTTGGTCTCATCAGACCAGAGAATCTTATTTCTCACCATCTTGGAGTCCTTCAGGTGTTTTTTAGCAAACTCCATGCAGGCTTTCATGTGTCTTGCACTGGGGAGAGGCTTTCGTCAGGCCACTCTGCCATAAAGCCCCGACTGGTGGAGGGCTGCAGTGATGGTTGACTTTCTACAACTTTCTCCCATCTCCCGACTGCATCTCTGGAGCTCAGTCACAGTGATTTTTGGGTTCTTCTTTACCTCTCCAAGGCTCTTCTCCCCTGATAGCTCAGTTTGGCCCGACGGCCAGCTCTAGGAAGGGTTCTGGTTGTCCCAATTGTCTTCCATTTAAGGATTATGGAGGCCACTGTGCTCTTAGGAACCTTAAGTGCAGCAAAAATGTTTTTGTAACCTTGGCCAGATCTGTGCCTTGCCACAATTCTGTCTCTGAGCTCTTCAGGCAGTTCCTTTGACCTCATGATTCTCATTTGCTCTGACATGCACTGTGAGCTGTAAGGTCTTATATAGACAGGTGTGTGGCTTTCCTAATCAAGTCCAATCAGTATAATCAAACACAGCTGGACTCAAATGAAGGTGTAGAACCATCTCAAGGATGATCAGAAGAAATAGACAGCACCAGAGTTAAATATATGAGTGTCACATCAAAGGGTCTGAATACTGGGACCATGTAATATTTCAGTTTTTCTTTTTTAATAAATCTGAAAAAATGTCAACAATTCTGTGTTTTTCTCTCAATATGGGGTGCTGTGTGTACATTAAAGAGGAAAAAAATGAACCTAATTGATTTTAGCAAATGGCTGCAATATAACAAAGAGTGAAAAATTTAAGGGGGGTCTGAATACTTTCCATCCCCACTGCATTGTAGTCCAGCCAAGCCTATACCTGACCTGACTATACCTGACTGTAGGCCATTCCTGGACTACATGTGACTCAGTGAGGTGCAGTTCATAAAATATATATCCACTGCACTGTAGTCCAGCCAAGCCTATACCTGACTCTAGGCCATTCCTGGAGTACGTGTTCAAAGACACTTTTAGGCAGATGACTCAGTGAGGTGCAGTTCATAAAATATATATCCACTGCATTGTAGTGCAGCCAAGCTTATTCTTGATCCACGTTACAAGGGTAAGGTGGTGGAACTTATCCAGCCATCGCAGAAGAAGCAGAAGATGAAACATCTTCCGGAGGCCTTGCAGAAAGTTTTGTGCAATGCTTTCCAGAGCCTGGGAGGTTACAATTTCCTGGTCCTCCTGGACGTGTTGCTGAGGCTTCGGTCAGTCGCAGAAGGAGCGGTGGAGAAGGTGGCTTGTCTGACCGATGCGTTCAGACAATTTTTTAGTCTGCAGCTCCAAGGTCTGATCGGCTCCAGCAACCATCGCCAGCGTCTGTTGTGCATGGTGCAGGAATACCTAGGGGCAAGATCAGACTTAGAGACCTTTCCAACCGAAAATCCACTGGGTTACTGGGTTTTGAGGATGGATCACTGGCCAGAGGAACAGTATGTAATTGAGCTACTGGCCTGTCCTGCATCCAGCGTTCTTTCGGAATGCACATTCAGTGCTGGTGGAGGCTTTGTAATCGATCACAGAGTGCGCCTGTCCACCAACTCGGTTGATCGGCTCACCTTCATAAAAATGAATCAGTCTTGGATCACCAGCTACCAAGCACCTGATGATGATGTAACTGAAAAAAATTTTATGAATGTATCCTGTTATGCTGAGTGACTATCCTATTCCTCCTCAATGTTCATGTTGATAGCTTCTAAGAACATTTTTGGTTCTGGGCACCACCATCAGTGGCTAAGGCCCAATTTTTCTGCCCCTGTTTAACAGGGGCGTGTAATTACAATTTTTGCTGTAATATTTTGCAGCAGGGCTCGTTCCTGCACTCAACAAGAGTAATTGTGAGGCTTACAGTGTTGTGGCACCACCACCACACTACCACCAAAGGCCCAATTTTTCTGCCCCTGTTTAACAGGGACATGTAATTACAATTCTTGATATAATATTTCACAGCAGGGTCCGTTCAAGTGCTGCGCAAGAGTAACTGTGAGGGCTTACAGTGTTCTGGTACCACCAACAACTAAGGCCCAATTTTCCACAGAGTGTATAGGGCAGGCCGTATAGTAAATACAGGCGGTCCCCTATTTTCAAAAATCCGACTTACAAACGGAGGGAGACAACAGGAAGTGAGAGGAAATACAGCCCTAGGAAGGGAAATTCTCTCCTGTAAGAGTTAATATGGGAAAAAGGTGTCTCCTCCACTGATTTATCCCCAATACTTGTTTCCCTTAAAAACCCCAAATTTTCAAAATCCAATTGTCATTGGGACATAAAGTGAGGTGAAATCTTCTAAACAGGGGCACAGACAGCAAAACAAATATTACAGGGTGATAACCCTTCCCTATGTTTTTCCAAAAAGCTTTAAAATAGATTTTTTTGTCTGGAGCTACACTTACAAAATGTACCTGTTCCAAATTACAAACAGATTCTACATAAGAATAAACCTGCTATTCAGAGTATATAGGGCC
Organism: Aquarana catesbeiana; assembly: GCF_042186555.1. Lineage (NCBI taxonomy): Eukaryota > Metazoa > Chordata > Amphibia > Anura > Ranidae > Aquarana > Aquarana catesbeiana. The sequence goes on along the minus strand of NC_133333.1, from coordinate 92,108,562 downwards.
TGGGGGCCCCACGCCTTTTCCTTTTTTAATTTGGGTGCAGGGTTCCTTTTAACCCCTTCCCGCCGAGCGTACGCAGATGTGTGTACTCTGCTTTCGGGGGTTATACCGGGATGAGGCCCGCAGCTGCAGGCCTCATCCCGGTACTGTTTTTTTAGAGCCGGCGATCGGCTTTCCAGGGATAACAGCCGATGCAGCTAAAAGACATAGAAAAACTGCTAAAACGTGAAGCCAATAAATGGAGAAAAGCAGCAGAAGAAGAATTAAAGTCACTTCAGGAAAATAAAACCTGGACACTCACAGAGCTCCCTCCTAACTGCAAAACTTTAGGAAGTAAGTGGACTATCAAAGTAAAGCCAGACGCAGAAGGGAATATCCACCAATACAAAGCCAGACTAGTTGCCAAGGGTTACTCCCAGAAATTCTGTGAAGATTACGATGAAACAATCACTCCTATGGTAAAACACTCCAACATCAGAGCGCTTCTTAGCATTGCCGCTGGGAAGGGCTTGCAAGTGAAACACCTAGATGTTGAAACTGCTTTCTTATATGGAGACATTAAGGAAGACCTCTACATGGAGCAACCACCAGGGTTTGAACAAGGAGACAACCTTGCTTGTAAACTTCAGAAGAGCATCTACGGTCTTAAACAATCTGCTATGATGTGGAGTGAGAAAACGAATGAAGTACTTACTAGAGAGGGATTCTCAAGAAGTAAAGCAGACCCTCCCTGTCTCTACTCCAGGAATCAAGAAGACAGATAGTTATACATCCTTATCTATGTCAATGACATTATACCCTGTTTCAAACAAGAAGGGAATTACAATCAAAGAGTTAGGGAACATTAGCTACTATCTAGGAATCCAAATAGAGAGAGAAGAAGATGGAAGTTATCTTCTCAACCAATCTCAGAAAATCTTGGAACAATTCAAGTTGCAAAGGAAGTGAAAACTCCTATGAAACCAGGCTATCAAAAGAGCAATGAAGCAGAAAACTTGCTACTCAACAATGACATGTATTGCAGAGCAATTCCTAAGCTGCTATATGTTGCCACTGTGAAAAGACCAGACATAGCCGCAGCAGTGAGTATACTATTTAGGAAAGTCTCAGCTCCCTTTCAGCATGACTGGAATGCAGTAAGAGTGATACAGTACCTCAAAGGAACAATGCAGATGAAGTTACGGTTACCAGCAACATCGCATTCAAAACTGGTCAGCTATGTGGATGCTGATTGGGCCGGGGACTGCACAGACCACAAATCCACAAGTGGATTCATTTTCCAGTATGGGGAAGGAACCATATGTTGGTGTAGTCGAAAGCTGGAAACTGTCACTCTATCTTCAACTGAAGCAGAGTACATTGCAGCAGCACACGCGTGTCAAGAAGCGATATGGATTTGGCAACTATTTGTGGACATTGGGGTAGAAATGTCAAAACCAATTCCCATCTTTTTTTTTTTTTACATAGATTTTTATTGAAAGGTGAAAATCATACAGATTATAACAGCAAATAGTTATGTATTTTAACATATAGATGGTTGTGGCAAAAACAGTAACCAAATAAAAGGAAGAGAGAGTCATATTAAATCTAGGGAATCCATGGGTGGGTCCCAAGAATGGGATAACAAACATGTAGGAGGCATCAACTCCAGATCTAGACATACCTATGAAAGGGGGATAACTGAATGGATCTGGAACCAGTGATCCCTATGATTGCTGGGAAGAAAAACAAACAAACGAAAAGTCTCAGATAAGGGGGATAGGGATGAGGGGGAGGGGGTGAGCACCAAGTTATTGTTGTGAAGGGTAGCAAGAGGGTAGACATCAAAGTTGTGACGGTGTTATAGGAAATGTTGCTCTCTTTCAATTGTCGGTTGGGTGGATAGAGGTCGATAGTAGAGAGATATTTTGAACGGAAGCTTTGTGTTTTGTTGAAGATTGGGTTCCATCGGTGGAAGGTTCTTCTGAGGGAGAGAGTGGTATTACTGGAGGTGGTGGGAAAGGTCCGTAGTACGAGAATGAAAACTGTTCGAGATTCGCCAGGTCAGTGGTGGAAACTTTTTTTTGCAGTATCATGGGAAAAGTCCATGTTGAGTCTGTCTTTGAAAAGTAGCAATAGGAGGTCTCTTTGGACTTGTACAATTTTCGGGGGAACGTTGAATATCCAGTTTTTCAAGATGGCTCTCCTGGCAAGTAGAAGACATATCAAAGACCAGTCTTTATAAGGAGGGGTGGCATTGGGGAACCAAGGCTGCAACTGTGAGTCTCAGTGCCGGAAGATGAGGAGCAAGGGGTCTTTGGGTAGTTTTAGCAGGGTAACTCTGAAGATGTAGGAAAGGACTTGATCCCAGAAGATGGATATGTAGGGGCATGACCAGAAGCGATGTGTCAGGGAGGGCTTGGGTTGACGACAAAGAGGGCAGGTAGAGGTGGTTTGCACTTGGTTGGCGGAGAGGAAGGGTATGTGGTCTCGATGTACAATTTTCAGTTGAGTTTCCCTCCATATTTCTTTGGGAATCAATTTATGAATAGCATTGAGACCCTATAAGAGTCTGTCGACCAGCTCCGTGTCTGGAGAATCCTTGGCCCAGTTGGCCACTGATGAAAATGCTAGCGAAGAGGTGGTTTTTAGTAGGTTTTTAGTAGAAGAGGTTGGTATATATCCGATATCTTGTATGAACCTTCCTCTAGAAGGACTTCCGTGAAAGATTTTTTTAAACTTTTGTTATGGTTTTTGGTACATTTGTTAGGTGCCCCTGGAAGACGCAATTTTTTTGCGAAACGCAGCGTAGGGCTGATTTCCTGGTGGTCCGAAGTAGCAGGACTTCAAAGCCCATTTAGACGCTCTGTAATGGGGGGTCATGGGGTTCCGGTAAGCGGCCAGGCACTTCATCTATGGTGGTGGACCCACTTATCTGGGATTTCATTATTTGGACATTTTTTGCATTATTACATCACTTTTGGGGTGTTTTTGTATATGGACTTCCTTTTATATATTTTTTATTTTTTAAATCAAGTCATTTGGCTGCATTACACATTGCAGTCCTTCATGCTCATGGTTTTGCACTAATATTTTGATTTATCGTTGGAGATCTTTATATTTACTTAAGGGGAGGTTGGATTACTTTTTCAACCTTGCACTTGGTTTTGTTACACATTATTATATGTTTATATAATTCTTCACATTTGTTCCTAATTAGGTTGGGAACACTTTCCAATCATACACGTGGTAGTTTTGTTTTTAAGCGCGAGTCATTAATTTTCCAATCCAACTTCTGTGTGTTTGTGTCACATATAGGACTCTGCAGCATAGATGGTCTATATTATTATTTTTTGATGCACAGTTATTTTCCAATTTTTACCTTTTGTTATCGTCTCTACATGCATTTTTCATAAAACTGATGCATTTCCCATAGTGGAAGGCGTGTGATTGAGGAAGTGAGAACGTGTCAGCTATGGTTTGGAATTTAATGGGACAACCAGTCTCCAAGTCACATAATTGTGAAAATTTCGTGAGGCCTTTCCGATGCCAGATGTCATAGGGTCGGTGCTCCAGACCTGGAAGGATGCTAAGGGTGGCACAGTGGTGTAGTGGGTAGCATTTTCGCATAGCAGTAAGAAGGGTCACTGGTTCAAATCCCAACCACAACACTACCTGCCTGGAGTTTGCATGTTCTCCCTGTGCCTGCGTGGGTTTCCTCCGGGTACTCCAGTTTCCTCCCACACTCCAAAGACATGCTGATAGGTTAATTGGATCCTGTCTAAATTGTCCCTAGTATGTATGAATGTGAGTTAGGGACCTTAGATTGTAAGCTCCTTGAGGGTAGGGACCGATGTGAATGTACAATGTATATGTAAAGCGCTGCATAAATTGATGGCGCTATATAAATAACTGAAATAAATAATAAAGAAGCTCGGGTGACCTTGAAATGGAAATTGGCTGGATATGAAGGGTGAGAGGTTAAGGCTTTTTCTGACTTCCTTCCATGCAATGGCCGTGTCTCGTAGTAGGAGGTTATGTTGGAGCAGCGTTGGAACCGTTTTCCACTTGCAGTGGAGGAGGGCAACTAGGGAGTATGGGTGTGCCATTTCAGTTTCTAAGGTATAATTGGAGTAGCGGGATGTTTGTGCTATCCAGTCCAGACCCGTCCATAATAAGCAAGCCAAATTATAGGCTCTGACATTTGGGAGACTGATACCCCCTTTGCGTCTGGGAAGATATTGTTTCGGGAGGGCTATGCACGGTCGCTTGTTTTGCCAGAGGAATTCAGAAATTGCTATATTGAGTATTTTTGTATGTTTATGATGTAGAAGTAGCGGGATGGTTTGGAGTGGGTAGAGTAAATGGGCAAAACTGACCATTTTCACCAGGTGACATCTTCCCAGAAGCGAAAGGGGCAGATCCATCCAGTTATCAAGTTCTTGGGATATTTTTGTAAGCAGAGGGGGGATAGTTGAGATGATAGAGAGAGGAAGATAATTTCCCTATTTTGATCACTAGGTAGGTGATGTGGGATTTCGCTACTGTGAAGATTGAGTGGTGGATCCAGGGGGGGTTAGGAAGCCTATGGGGAGGATTTCGCTCTTGTTATAATTTATGGAAAGGCCTGAGCACAGTCTGAATTCATCAAATATGGATTTGATTATGTGCATGTCTGAGGATGGGTTTGCCGAGAATATAAGAATGTCGTCTGCGAAGAAGGAAGTACGTAGTTCGTGATCCCTGATGTGGATGCCATGCAGTGGGGCTGATTGGGATAGAAACCTAGATAGGGGTTCTAGCGCAATGTTAAAGAGGAGCAGGGATAGAGGGCATCCCTGCCTCGTGCCTTTGTGGAGTCGGAATTCATCTGATAAAAGGCCTGCTGCTACCAGCCTGGCCGCCGGAGAAGTATACATGGATTTTATAAGGTGGGCAAAGGGGCCGGTGAAACCCATTGTGGACATGAGCATGGAAAGCCATTCGAAACTAACGTTATCAAAGGCTTTCTCCGCATCTAAGGTGATGATTTTGAAGTCTCCCTTTGGGTTATATTTGGCGTGTTCTAGGGCCAGCATCACCTTTCTGATGTTCAGGGTAGCAGTTCTGCCTTTTACGAAACCGGATTGGGCGGTGTGATTGAGGGAGGGGATGATGGATGCTAATCTCATGGCAATAATTTTTGAGAGAATCTTTACATCGAGGTTTAAAAGTGAGATAGGTCTACAGGATCCTGGTACTTGGGGGTCTTTACCCTTTTTAGATAGGAATTTGATGATGGTTTCCCGTGGGTACGTAAGAACCACCAGACCATATATGTTGATAGACCTTATGGAGGGTGGGTTCCAAGAGTGTTTTTAGGGACTTGTAGAATTCACCTGTATAACCATCGGGGCCAGGGGCTTTAGAAGGGGCTAGGTTCTGGATGGCTGTTGATATCTCAGGGAGGGAGATGGGCATGGTTAGGCCTTCTAATTGTGAGGGAGTGACTTTGGTAAGGAGTATTTTCTCAAGGAAGGAGAGTGCTGTCGGAATATCTATGGGGTCAGCCGCGTACAAGGTGGAGCAATAGTGGAGCATGGCCGCGTTGATGTCACGCTGTGAGGTTTTGATATTACCCGAAGTGTCTCAGAGGGAGGAGATATAGGTCAGGCATTGGGTGCCCTTACAAAGTGTGGACAGCAATTTAGCTGACTTGTTGCAAATTTATGTAAAGAGGCGTCCATGTATGCCACTTTGTTGATTCAAGGGTATCTGCCCAAGTTTCGAAGGCTCACTTAGCTACCTTCCAGGCCTTCCTATTGTCAGGAGAGTAAGCCATGTATAGGGAGCATTGAGCTTGGTATAGACGGGAGCTAGCCAATTTGTAATGCGTTTCTTTTGAAAGAGGCTGCATAGGATATGATCCGGCCTCTAAGGAAAGCCTTACCGGCTTCCCAAAATAGGTTAGGGTTATCGAGATGTGGAGCGTTGGCTGAAGAGTATTCAGATCTGTTTTTTACATGTACTGTAGGAAGTCAGAATTATTATGTAGGTAAGAGGGGAATCGCCATAGTTTGGGGTTTGGGTGAAGATCGGGGATGTTGAATGTCGCTGAGAGAGGAGCATGATCCGAGATAGCAATGTCATGAATGTCAGCATCCGAGATCATTGTAATAACGTCGTTCGAACGGTAAAGGTAGTCAATTCTGGTGAAGACGTTGTGAGGGTTAGAGTAAAAGGTGAACTCCCTGTCAGTTGGGTGGCTGAGACGCCAAATGTCATGGAGGTGTAGGGAGTCCATCGTGGAGGCGAATAGGGTCGGATCTTTGGGGTCAGGTAGAGGTCGGGGGTGTCTGGTAGAGGATCTGTTATCTATTGGGTGAAGGGTAACATTAAAGTCCCTGCCTATAATATGTGGGAGCTGTGGGTCTCGAAGGAGCCTGGTGGATGATTTACTAAACAATTGTTTAGGGGGGTTATTAGGGGCGTAAATGTTTGAGATAATTAGATCTTTAGTCCCTAACTGGACGTCGATAGGAGTCATCCTTGGGAATCATAGTGAACTGAAATGAACGTGCAGGGGAGATTTTTATGTATGAGCAGTAGGACCCCTGCTCTGCATCCATCGGATTCAGAACCGAGAACTGTGCCCACCCATAGCTTTTTCATACGTGGGAAATCGGATGCGAAGAGGTGGGTTTCCTGTAGCAGGGCAATGTCAGGGCAATGTCAGACTTAAGCCTTTTGTGGTGGTGGAGGATTTTCATTCTCTTATTAGGGGAACGGGGCCATTTCACATTCCAGGAGACTATTCTCATATTGGGGGGGGCCATCGAGAAGAACTGGGTCAGTGTTGTATGATTGGTTCGGGGTGTGTCAAAAAGATGAACTGTAGGTGCGGAGGGGGGTCAAGAGTTGTCTACACTATATGAAAGTGGTGCTTTAGTGTCAGGCACTGCAAGTACACTTTGGTGTGGAAGAAAGAAGGGGTGCTGATGGAGGGGGGCAATAGATAAAAACAAAATAACATATCGCATAAACTTCACTTTTTTCCGCATGGAGTCGCTGAGTAGTCCAGCTACCAGTACAAGAGCCGAATACTGCAGCATTGAAGAAAACCCACGTATTAAGAGGTGGTCGATACTGCCAATTCGAGTTGTGTATGGGGAGAAAAGTTGGATCTATGCAGGGAGGCCAGAGGAGGTATATTAGTGCTAGCAGGTAAAACAAAACAGTTATTAACACATGAAAACATGGAGAACAAGAGAGGGTTAGCCTACCACAAAGTATAGACTTGATTGTCGAAAGTGGAGGGAAGAATCGGTGGTATATCTCGCAGCCGGGATGGATTTGCAGGGCTGGTCTAGGTGTGGTTATAGCTGGGGCAATGGTAATAGAGTGAGTTCCGGTTCAGCTGGGCGTGGAGCGGTGTTGGTCTGGGCCTGAATCTTTTTGGAGAGTCTTTGCGTGGGCTCCTTTGGTCAAGACCTCGGTTGATTGGAGCCGTTCTGGACGAGGGGCTGGGGTGTGGACCTGAGTGCAGAGATCGAAGGAAGGCCTCCGCTTTGGATGGGTCTTGGAAGGAGAGCTGATCCCCATTGAGTGCCTTGAGCCGTAGCGTGGCTGGGAAGACCAGAGTGAATTTGATTTGTTGTTGGTGTAGCGCTGTGCAAATTTGCTGAAAAGCCTTCCTTTTTTTGGATACTTCTATGGAGTAGTCTGCGAAAACTAGGATCTTCATTCCATCAATCTGGAGGGATCTGGATTGCCTGAATTTTTGCAGAATGAAGGCTTTGTCTGAATAGTTCAGATATTTGGCGATAATTGGTCGCAGTGATTTGCGGTCTGAGTTAAAGTGTCCCATGCGGTGTGGCCTTTCGCAAGGGCCGGGGAGGCCTAATACTTCAGGGATACGCCGCGTACAGAGGTCTGTGAGGGCTGATGGTTGTAGGGATTCTGGAATGTCAATGAAGCGCAAATTGCTCCTTCTGGATCGATTTTCCAAATCGTCCAATTTGTCCAAGATTAATTTATTTGTTCTGTCTTGGGCTTGTTCTAAGGATTGGGCCTTGTACAGTTCTTCCTCCATGTTAGAAATGCAGTGTTCAGCTTAATTTAGCCTAGTAGCATGTTCCCCTATCTGGGCCTTAAGCTGCTGCATGCCAGCACTAACTGCCTTCTCCACAGAGGCAGCTACCATGGGGGAGAGGAGTGCTGCTACAGCCTGGGCAATTCTGTTAGTGGTGTGGTCCCCAGTATGTGATGGAGGGGGAGAAGGCAGTGAGGAGGAGGGGGCAGATCGCCGCTTACCTCCATTTCAGGAGGGAGCCGAGTAGGCCGAAGCCGGGGCCTCAATTTGCGGCCGTGCAGAGAGTGCCGTCACGGCCGCGTACGAACGGACCCCGGATTTTTCCACAAACCGGTCCATGGTGCGACCGGGAATGCTTGGGGGTGAGTGCCGGTGTATGAGGTGGGTTGAGCCGGTTTTATAGCCTGGTTTTATAGGCGGCATCGAGCTGTGGAAGCTGTGGAGGAGAGCAGCTACTCCATACGGCGCCGGAACTGGAAGTGAATTCCCATCTTTAAAGACAACCAGGGATGTATAAAGCTTACGCAATGAGAAAGGGTCAGTCCTAGGACCAAACACATCAATGTCAAGTATCACCTACTGAGGTATAATCAAGAGCAAGGTTTTAATAACATTCAATACTGCCCGTCAGAGAAGATGACTGCTGATGCACTCATCAAGCCTTTGTCGAAGGAATGTCATAGTTATATTCATAAGAAGCTGGATGTATTTTGACAAAGCACATGCTGTTGAGAAGCAGTGTTCGAAGAACAACAGCAAGTTGTGTACTGTGACTACATATGCATGATACCTGTCTATGCAGGAAAGTTGTTCATGTATTCAAAAAGCTTCTAGTGCATCATATTAATACTCAACCAACAGAAAGAACAGGTACATGTACTGCCAAATTCAACACAGGGTGTTACCCTGGTTCCCCAAGCATAGAGTGGAGACAATAGGGTTACTAAAGCCAAATATAAGATAGTTACCACCGCTCTAGGTGACCGGGTTCAAGCTTCCTGTCCTCCGCTGTGTGGATGATTGTGAGAGCCCCAGGTGCCAGCAATTGCTATTCCAATGGTATGTGTGTGATGGAAAAATCTGGACAGCCGCACTCCGGATTGGAAAAGTGAAAAATAAAATCCTCTTTATTGAAAAAGTAATAACATGATTAAAATCCGTACATGGCTTTGTTGGGATAATGCAGCATAACCGCTAACGCGTTTCACGCTCCCATAGAGCGCTTACTCATAGCTGGTTTGTACAAAAGTGATCACAACTTATATACACATAATTTGTCTACCACATGACTACATATTGATTATCTGATTCTAAACAGCTGGTCGTTAGTCTGTGTGGGATTTTTTTTTTTTTTTTGGCATAGATGTAATTGGATGTGCATCTTATAGTGGAATCACTAATGAAGACATGAATATATAAATGAAATGTGTTCATGTTGAGAAATGTCAACATATATGAATGATAAAAATTTTTTTCAAGGTTTTCGAAAAAACATATTTGTTGTTTTCCAAAATCACAAGAATGAGATGAGTGCTGGAATTTGACGTTCAAACGTATAAATTATCATACGGATAGGCGCAAGTATGGGCAAACTATGTGAACTGGTGGTTGCGGTATAATGTAAATGGTGTATAGAGTGAAAATTGGGTCTATATGCATATGGTAAAAAAAAAAAAAAAAAAAAAAAAAAAGTGTGCATCCAACACCACTAGCGGTGTAAAAAAAAGCTGAATGTGTGTGTGGTGCATATATATAAAAATTTTTTCTTTCTTTTTTCCTTTTTCTTTCTCTTCCCTTTTAAACCACATAAAGGTGAAAATATGAATAATAATAAAAAATAGTAGTAAAACGCAATTCTTTATATATGTGTACGTGTACGACGATTTCAGCTTTCAAAAAACGTGATAACGTGTGTGAATTGGAAGTTGGACAGAAAACTAGCGTTCTGTCACAATGATGTGTCCAATAATCTCCTGATTTACAGGGCTCTATGTGTGAATAAGTGCTTTTACTTCAATTCCTACATGTGTGAATTTTAATCTTTACAGCATATAAAAGATTATGAAACTTATCACTCACTAATAACCCCGCCACTCCAGTTTCACAAAAGTGCTCATTTAAAACCTTGCATCATTCCGTATGGGATGCATTCATCCCAATCAAGTAACAACATTAACGTTGCTGAACGTCTTTCTTTGAAGCAATCCCATCTCTCGATGAATTGTCTACAAGTGTATGGGCAGAACTATATGAGGTGGATAAAAATGGGGCAAAATACAGTGTTTGCGCACCTGTCACTATTCTTTTATGCATAGTGTAGTATTAGCAGTGACTATATGACAGGTTCATCCAATATGTGTTTATATCAATGGATAAGTTACAATCTCACTCAACCAATTATTATGTGAAATGAACAACTGATCTACCCCTTTGAAGACCACAGCTCTTAAATCAACTCAAAACACATGAGAACTTTGCAGAGAAAGTAATAAACTATATACACATATGGTAAAAAACATTTGTACAAACATTTGTGCAAAGTTGGTGTTGTGGTCTACTGACAGCTGCCATCAAACAATAATGTCTAATTAGAGACGAGATTCAAGTGACAGTAAAATGCGAAAGATATAATAAATTGTTTCTTTTTTAATTTTTTAATGAAAGCATATATGCATATCACTAGTCATTTGCTCGTATGAGTGGGGGGATGTGTGGCCCAATAAAATGGATCGATTGCTGGGGATATGTGTAAACTCAAAACACATGAGAGTTCAATCAAACCACAACATTAACGTTGCTGAACGTCTTTCTTTGAAGCATTCACATCTCTCGATATATATATGCACCACACACACATTCAGCTTTTTTTTACACCGCTAGTGGTGTTGGATGCACACTTTTTTTTTTTTTTTTTTTTTTTTTTTTTTACCATATGCATATAGACCCAATTTTCACTCTATACACCATTTACATTATACCGCAACCACCAGTTCACATAGTTTGCCCATACTTGCGCCTATCCGTATGATAATTTATACATTTGAACGTCAAATTCCAGCACTCATCTCATTCTTGTGATTTTGGAAAACAACAAATATGTTTTTTCGAAAACCTTGAAAAAAATTTTTATCATTCATATATGTTGACATTTCTCAACATGAACACATTTCATTTATATATTCATGTCTTCATTAGTGATTCCACTATAAGATGCACATCCAATTACATCTATGCCAAAAAAAAAAAAAAAAAATCCCACACAGACTAACGACCAGCTGTTTAGAATCAGATAATCAATATGTAGTCATGTGGTAGACAAATTATGTGTATATAAGTTGTGATCACTTTTGTACAAACCAGCTATGAGTAGACCACAACACCAACTTTGCACAAATGTTTGTACAAATGTTTTTTACCATATGTGTATATAGTTTATTACTTTCTCTGCAAAGTTCTCATGTGTTTTGAGTTGATTTAAGAGCTGTGGTCTTCAAAGGGGTAGATCAGTTGTTCATTTCACATAATAATTGGTTGAGTGAGATTGTAACTTATCCATTGATATAAACACATATTGGATGAACCTGTCATATAGTCACTGCTAATACTACACTATGCATAAAAGAATAGTGACAGGTGCGCAAACACTGTATTTTGCCCCATTTTTATCCACCTCATATAGTTCTGCCCATACACTTGAAGACAATTCATCGAGAGATGGGATTGCTTCAAAGAAAGACGTTCAGCAACGTTAATGTTGTTACTTGATTGGGATGAATGCATCCCATACGGAATGATGCAAGGTTTTAAATGAGCACTTTTGTGAAACTGGAGTGGCGGGGTTATTAGTGAGTGATAAGTTTCATAATCTTTTATATGCTGTAAAGATTAAAATTCACACATGTAGGAATTGAAGTAAAAGCACTTATTCACACATAGAGCCCTGTAAATCAGGAGATTATTGGACACATCATTGTGACAGAACGCTAGTTTTCTGTCCAACTTCCAATTCACACACGTTATCACGTTTTTTGAAAGCTGAAATCGTCGTACACATACACATATATAAAGAATTGCATTTTACTACTATTTTTTATTATTATTCATATTTTCACCTTTATGTGGTTTAAAAGGGAAGAGAAAGAAAAAGGAAAAAAGAAAGAAAAAATTTTTATATATATGCACCACACACACATTCAGCTTTTTTTTACACCGCTAGTGGTGTTGGATGCACACTTTTTTTTTTTTTTTTTTTTTTTTTTTTTTTACCATATGCATATAGACCCAATTTTCACTCTGTACACCATTTACATTATACCGCAACCACCAGTTCACATAGTTTGCCCATACTTGCGCCTATCCGTATGATAATTTATACGTTTGAACGTCAAATTCCAGCACTCATCTCATTCTTGTGATTTTGGAAAACAACAAATATGTTTTTTCGAAAACCTTGAAAAAAATTTTTATCATTCATATATGTTGACATTTCTCAACATGAACACATTTCATTTATATATTCATGTCTTCATTAGTGATTCCACTATAAGATGCACATCCAATTACATCTATGCCAAAAAAAAAAAAAAATCCCACACAGACTAACGACCAGCTGTTTAGAATCAGATAATCAATATGTAGTCATGTGGTAGACAAATTATGTGTATATAAGTTGTGATCACTTTTGTACAAACCAGCTATGAGTAAGCGCTCTATGGGAGCGTGAAACGCGTTAGCGGTTATGCTGCATTATCCCAACAAAGCCATGTACGGATTTTAATCATGTTATTACTTTTTCAATAAAGAGGATTTTATTTTTCACTTTTCCAATCCGGAGTGCGGCTGTCCAGATTTTTCCATCACATAAAGCCAAATATAGGGATTGATTTACCAAAGACTGTGCACTTTACTTTGCAAGTGCAGTTGCTCCAGAGCTTAGTAAATTAGAGGAAGCTCTGCAAACTTCCAACATCCAAACATGTGCAAGCAAAAATGCTGTTGTTTTTTTTTCCTTGCATGTGATTAGGTATGCTTTGCAAAAGTGAAGCTTATTTTCATTTACTAAGCTCTGGAGCAACTGCACTTGCAGAGTGCATATTCTATTTGCCTTTAGTAAATCAACCACAAACTGTTCACTTTGCAAAGGAATTTGCCCCAGAGCTTAGTGAATGAGGTGAAGCTTGAGGTTGACATCCATCATCCAATCATGCTTAATTAAAAATGCTATTTTTTTTATTTTCCTTGTTTGTGATTGGGTATTCTTTGCAAAGTGAAACAAAGAGATTAGCCACTTATGTAAAGTGTCGTATGAGGAATTCGTCCAAAGCTGTTGTTCCTTGTCCTATACACTTGTACAGGTGTATGTGTTGCATTAGGAGGGACATGCAGAGCCTATGCCCACTCCACCAGTCAGTACACCTCTGTTACCTCACCCCTAGTAACAGAATAGGGCCTCGTCGAGCACAGCATCGACCTCATCCCTCATCCACTTAAACCTTTCAATTCTGTACCAAGTGACCAGGTATTTGATATCCGTAATGCTAATCCACTCTCGGAGACCAATGGAGAGGGACAGCTAGGGAGGGAGCGGAACATCAAATCCCCTAACTACTGGAGAACCTGTCACCTATTCAGGTACCATGCCAACGACTGGTTGCTGTTCTCTTCTGTGGTTACCCACGACAACTTCCTTGTAGGTTAACCTCTTTTTTTTTTGTAGAGGTGTCTCACAGACTTTGATATGCTATTTGAGACCTTAGTTCCTTAGAAAGATGCCAGGACCCCACATGTACCCCTTGAGTAACTTCAGACCAGGCTTTGAGCATTGGAAATAACTTTATTGAATTTTTTTACTTTTAGCAGAATATGTACAACACTATGGCTGCTCCAGGTTACCTATACGCGTGTAGCATCTTTGGGATAAGCACAAACTGGAGAAAGCTCAAAGGAGTTCATGTTCATGGGAGCATTCTGATGGATCGGCATTCCAAGCTAATCAGCAAGTTTCTTAAGGCATAGTTCTGAGTTTCCGTGTATGCATCTCTATCCAGCTCTAGGTTCCCTGTTCTAGGTTTTCCATTTGTTCTTGGTCCCCCTGGTATCCGAGCCTCTTCCCTTTATATCACACAAGAGGGAGGATGGCCCCCTGAAGAAAACCCAGGAACAAAAGAAAAGGCAGCACAAGCATTAACCCCTTCCCACCCAACCTGGGCAGCTGGGTGCTAGCTAAGTACACACAGTAGGCAACCTGCCTACATGCAGTCTCTAAAAGCATTCTGTAACATTTAATTTACCTAATTATACGTGCAATATTTAAATCAGGGGAGAAACTTTAGGAGCCGTATATCTAGTACGTTAACTTCTGCTGCCCTATTACAACATGTTGATGGTTCTGTTGTTCTTGATAGCTGACCAAAACACGTAGCTTACCATAATGCCTTTCTAAGTGCAAAGTGGATTACAGGGGGCAGTTCATTGAGGGAACCAACTTTAAAAATGTAATTTTTAATGTAAATAAGCCAAGCTGTGAGAATGTACAAATTAGTATGATCTGAGAGACTATATTTAAACTTGTCATCTAACAGACTTTAAAAGTTTCAACTTTACTATAAATAAGCCAAGCTATAATAATATACAAATTAGCGTGATCTGAGAGACTATACTTAAACCTGTCAGCCAAATATCATATTTAGACTAATGTAGCCAGTTATTAGTGTTCCCATGCTAATATCTTACATCTGGTCATTTCATCTTTCCCCTTTTCCTTTTTGTGAAGCAAGTTGAAAGGCCTGACCCATGTTGATTATCTCGTGAACTGTAAGTCAAATTGATCGATTATCTCACCTCCGGCCCTCATACATAACAGTCTTCTTTAGCTTTTTAGCCCATGATCAAATCCCATTACATCACAGCACAGAGCTGAAAGGGGTCTTAAAGCAGATCTTATTTTGTCAAACAGGCATTTACTTGTTTGACAGACATCTCTTTAACCTGTTAGTTTTACTTAAAGCTGTATTAAAACCAAAACCAAAAATGTTGTATATTACAGCTTACCATTCATTGGATGTGGTGACTGCATCAGTTTTCTTTACTTCAGCTATTTTTCCCTCAGTTTTCACCTGGAGATCTGTAACAGTAACACACCTCCTGTATTAGAGTGCCTCCACTCTGGATGAAGGCGCACAGGGGGCATCTTTGGACAGCAGTAATGTTAGTCTACTGGGAGGGGAGTGTTAGATGTACTATCAGATTTAAATACACTAGCGAATTTAAGCCAAACTGTAGCTATTACTTTAGAAGCAGTTACAGCAAACAATGTTTTCCTTTTGGGATAAAGGTTTAACATAAGTAAATAAAAGCTGATCATTGTAAGCGCCAAGCTAGTGTTAAATGGATTGACTCATTTTTGTAATTGATACCTTCTGCAGGAGAGCTTGTTCTTTTGAAAAAAAAATTACTGGCTAGATCACCAGATAAAAATAGAAGAATAAAAGCCCAAAAAATAAAAGGAATACAGTCATCACATCTAAGAAGTGGTAAGTTGCAGTAACATTAATGTTTACTTTTGAGTTTAATACTGCTTTGAAATAAGTTACTACAATGAAAATTCATTATATTATAAACAACAGTAAAAAATGATATAAACTTCATTATTACTATCATTTTAAAATTTATACTGTATACATGCAATATAAAAAGGGGACAAAAGAATAAAAAGAAAAGGTGTCAATGGTCATTCTAGCACATACTGTATTGCTGTTACTTTTTTGTGCTTTTGTTCATATTCAGCTCTCATATGCAGATATGCACTTCTTATGTGCATTTCTGCATGTGTTTTTTAAGGCTCCATTCACACTTGTGTGACTTGTCATGCAACTTTGGTCTCCTCTCCCAGTCGATGCCACTTATGGAGAAACGCAGCGTAGGGCGGAGCTACTGAACCTGACGTCACCACACAGCAGCTGACTGGTCTTAATGCAGCAGTGCTGGTAACTTCGTGTTTTTGATTTTCTGCTAATACCTTTGATGTCGGCCACCTTTTGGTTTTTAATAAAGAAGTTTTAACTTTCTACACTATGGAGGACTATCTGTTTTTGTAATCTCTTCTTATATACAGCGATAGTATAGTCCTGCCACACAGATATAACAGCGCTTGTGAAGAGTCCAAGGTGGATCGGAGTCTGTTTAAACTAATTAGCTGTTCCAGCCTACGGGAGCTCATCATACCGTTAGCTGTTCCTGCCTGCGGGATTTGACATATCTGAGCCCTTAAGACCCCTGTGACAGGGGTCCCACAAATCTGGTAAGTGGCCCCCCTTCTTTCATTTTTTTACAAAAGTTTGGCTCCCAAAGAAAGGATCGTTCACCTAGGAAAGCACACATTGAGTTGCAGAACTTTTCTAATTATTCACTTCCAACTATTTACTCCTCAAGTGGATTGCGCCACATTGAAACTATTTATTCATTGTCTTTTTGGAGTTTTATGTATTGCACATTATTTGATATCATTATTGTTAAAAAGTATGATTCATATGCATACCTAGGGTAAAGGAGTTCTCTCAGCCCAGTTTGTTTTTCTTTTTTGACATTAGTAGCGCACCTGAGTGCACCTTTCATAAGATAAAATTGAATATTCCATTTTTTTAGGGTTGCAGCACTATAATCATTTTTTTCATTTTCTTATTTATTTTCAATATTTGGTATATTCTGTTTTTCACTTTTAAACTCACACCACTATTTAAACATGGTAGTAAATCAGGGTTAGCGCAGATTACTTGTGTTACAACTTTGGACATTAGTCACATGACTAGTCACAGACCATTTTTTTCGATGACACCTGTTCGAATCGGTTCAGCTTAAAGTCACAGTAACTTTGAAAAGGTGCCTGTACTACTTTGGTGTGACTTTTGATGTGATTTTGGTCCAGACAATGTAAAGTCAGATCAAAGTTTCAT
The DNA here is from genome assembly GCF_042186555.1 of Aquarana catesbeiana. Taxonomy (NCBI): domain Eukaryota; kingdom Metazoa; phylum Chordata; class Amphibia; order Anura; family Ranidae; genus Aquarana; species Aquarana catesbeiana. The sequence continues at coordinate 92,091,564 of NC_133333.1, read as the reverse complement.
GGAAGTCATGCAACTTTGGAGACACACTATGTGAATGGAGCCTAAGTACATAAAGCTCAATTAACATTTTTCTGATTAATAGTGATGGGCAAAATCTGCCAGAGTTCGATTCACTAAGGGTTTGGCAAGTCAGTTTCGAAATGCAGAGAACCTGAAATTAGAGGTGAATCCTATTGAAGGCAAATCTTGTTGGTAAATTCTGGCAATTTTTAGAACTAATAGGCAAAGTACTGTCAGAAATGGCATGGGAGGCTGGGAACTGCCATGGGTGACACTTTACAGATAAAAGAATACAACAAGGAAAGAGTCTTTTTATGCATCAACATCAACGTGATATCTGTGTGATGCGAATTTAGCCATACAGATTGTATGGCTGAATTTGCAATACATTCAGACCAAAATGGTGCAGGACCCTTTTTTTCGTCCGCCCTGGAATCGGATTCACAACTTTGTATTGACACCCGCATCAGTTAGAATAAGGCAGTGTGAACCGCCGGCGAATCAGGTGCAATGCGGGTGCTGCTCATCAGTGCCACCTATCAGCGCTGCCCATCAGTGCCACCTATCAATTCTGCCCATCAGTGCCGCCTATCATTGCTGCCCATCAGTGCCATCTATCAGTGCCATCTATAAGTGCCACCCATAAGTGATGCCCATCAATGCCACCTATCAGTGCTGCCCATCAGTGCCACCCATCAGTGTCCATCAGTGCTGCCTATAAGTGCAGCCCATAAGTGCCGCCTATCGGTGCCACCTATCAGTGCCGCATATCAGTGCCCTTCAGTATCACCCATCAATGCCCATCAGTGATGCCCAGTGCCACCTATCAGTGCTTATCAGTGCCACCTATCAGTACCACCCATCAGTAATGCCCATCAGTAATGCCCGTCAGTGCCCATCAGTGCCACCTATCAGTGCTACTTATCAGTGCTGCCCATCAGTGCTGCCTATCAGTGCCCATCAGTGCCGCCTATCAGTGCCCATCAGTGCCACCTATCAGTGCTGCCTATCAGTGCTGCCCATCTGTGCCACCTATCAGTGCCAACTATCAGTGCCACCTATAAGTGCCACCCATCAGTGATCAGTGCCGCCTAACAGTGCCACCCATCAGTGCCCATCAGTGCTGCCTATCAGTGCTGCCCATCTGTGCCACCTATCAATGCCACCTATCAGTGCCACCTATAAGTGCCACCCATCAGTGCCCATCTGTGCCACCTATCAGTGCTTATCAGTGCTGCCTATCAGTGCCCATCAGTGCTGCCCAGTGCCACCTATCAGTGCTTATCAGTGCCACCTATTAGTGCCCATCAGTGATGCCCAGTGCCACCAATTAGTGCCACCCATCAGTGCTGCCTATCAGTGCCCATCAGTGCAACCTATCAGTGCCCATCAGTGCTGCCCAGTGCCGGCCATCAGTGCCACCTATCAGTGTCACCTATCAGTGCCCATCAGTGCCACCTATCAGTGCCCATCAGTGTCACCCATAACTGCCCATCAGTGCCACCTATCAGTGCCCTTAAGTGAAGGAGAAAAGTGATATAATACCCCAGAGGTGATTAAATACCACCAAAAGGAAAACACCATTTGTGTGAAAGAAAAGGACAAAAATGTAATATGGGTACAGTGTTGCATGACCGCATAACTGTCATTCAGAATCCAGGTTCACACTGACAGCGGGAATGAAATCATGTGAGTTTAGCTGAATTCACACAATTTCATACCCGCGTGTCAGTCCCGACTTCGGGGGGTGATTTCAGAGATATCTGTGTGGGTTCCTGCACAGACGTTGGACATTGGAAATCGCACCCTGAAATCGCCAAAAGTCATACAGAAACTACTTTTGGGAATCGGTGTGGTGCCACAAATGGAATCTATGTGGCCTTGCAACAATTCTGAAAGTCCCATCGCTGGCAATAGCTGCCAATTTTGGATGCGATTTGACATGTCAAATTGCATGCCAAATTGCTCCAACGTGAACCAGGGGTCAGTGTGAGAGCACTGAAAGCTGAAAATTGTCCTGGGAAAGAAGGGGATGAAAGTGCCTGGCAGGCAAGTGGTTAAATGATAAAGCTGAGGGAGAGGAATTTTGGAGAGACAGAGTAAAAAGGAAGAGAGGGAGGAGGGGAGAGTCTGGTCACAGCTCACTCACACAGTCCCAGCAGGAGACTCACTGGCTCAGTCAGCATCTTCATGTTTAGGATGTGACATTGTGACTGCCGAATTCAAAGTTTCTCGCCCGCACATCCCCTTGACAGCACATGGACTGCATCGAGTGTGGGCGGGCACAAGGAGAGAAGGGCGGGAGGATGCAGAGTTAATTGTTCTCCCATTTGTATAAAGGAGAGGGAAGGGCTGTGCTCTGTAAGACGAAACACACTCACTCTCAGCCCTGTGACAGGTGCAGCTAACATCCCTGTCACAGGACACATCGCCAGATCGCAGCTGCAGCGCATGATGGAGGGATCACCGCATTCTTTCGCTGCAATTCGGCCGCTAATCCAGGATCCAGCCCTGTTAATCCCCCCCCCGGAGCCGCTCAAACAGTAGCACTTGACCAGCTCTGGAAACTGCACATGCACACTTCTGAGCAAGCTGCACAGTGGCCCTTTTACTAGTATTTAGAGTTACCTGAGGGGAAATTGCCACTCTGCCCCCTGGCCCAGCCCGCCCCTGGGTGTGGGTGCAGTACATTTGAAGAACGTTTGTAGCACGTTCCCTGCATTTGCGGTGCTGAAAAATGCATCATGCTCTACTTTTTTTTAACTGCACTACAATGATGTGAACTATGCCTATATGATTACCTTGATTTTGGGCTGTCTATGCAGTTGAAATGCAGTTAAAAATGCATCCAACTGCAGTCAACTGCATCCAACTGCATTTGGTGTGAAAGGACCCTAACACACACACTTTAAACTGAAGGAAACTCTGCATCAGTATCATATGAAGATAAATAAGCAACAAAGTGACACAGAAATAGCAATTAATACAGACAATCTAACTACTGTAAAAGAAGAAACCAGGCTATGAGAGGCTTCAATCAGGAAATCCACTAGAAGCAATAAAGGTATCCCAGCCAATCATATGTCCTATGATGCTTGTGTAGCATTAAAACCAGAGCCAGATTCATGGGATGAGATGCAAAGGCTTCCAACCCATGAGAAACAAAAGATCACAGCATTTGACAAAACCACTTACAATAAACAGATTTATAGAACTGAGATCTGAAATGGAGCTAGTATAAGGAGTAGTTGTTGAGTGGCGATGTTGGAATACATTGTTCATGTAATTTAGTAAAACAACTTCAGATATATTCTTCAGCCTGTAGATGGCAGTGTTTATAAGTTTGTAACTGCATGTATGTCTTTTCCCTGAAACAAAGTTTTCTTTTCCTTTCTGTAGTTAGGCAGCCCAAGTGGACTGTGTACTGTCTGTTCTGTATGACTTTATACTGAATTTCTAACAATAAGACTATTTGTTATTTGTTTTATATTATGAGTCATCATTGTGGCTTAGCATTTAGACAACGTAGCCCTGTGATTTTATAGATACATACCCCACCTGGCATTCTGTCAGTTGAGGGTTGGTATTGCTCTGTTTACTTGCATTTTCTTGTTGTCGTTGTTTTTCTTTTTCTTTGGGGTTGATTTGCTAAAAGCAAATATGCTGTTAATTGTTGTTTATTAGTTTTTCCTTCCACTGGCTGGTTTTAAATCTTTTCACTACCAATCTTTTTTTCTTTAAACTAACTGTTCTGGGACCATAGCAAACAACCTAGCTCCATGGATTCCCAAAACTTGCAGTTATGTAGATGAATTGCCCATTACTAAGGTGTGGCTGCCTTATTTATGCAGTCTCTCTTCCCATTATCAGGTTAGAGAAAGACATGTTAGAAAATACATTCTCCATGCTTTTAGGTCAATGGTAACTTTGTGAGCTTTGGCAGTTGTATTTCTGTTTCCATAATAGTCCAGAGTATGTAGAGACTAAGTCCATGCTTGCAGTAATCAAAGCTTTACTTGTTGCTCACAATGTCAATCAGCAATGCTCCATAACAAACAAATTAGCTTTAGAGCATTATCTACCCTTCATCATGTAGGAAACACTAATTAAACACAGTAATCAATAAACAGATACTGTATATATACACGGACCAGAAGCCAAGTACTCAGTACACATGAAAGACATAATCCCTGGATTGCATCCAAACAGTGGTAAAACATACACATGTAAGCATAATATAATTATTTAAAACAGCCAACTTCTGTTCCACAGTGACCTATGATGAAACCAAGAATGCAAATTAACATAACCAAAAATAAACATAAATTAAATAAAACCTAAAACAGAAGAAAAAACACATTTTAAAGAAATAAAAGTGGATCTTAAAGCGGGGTTCCACCCAAATTTTGAACATTATCTCTATGCATTCTCTTCCTTGCCTAGATGCTGACATGCTGTGTAAAAAAATTTAAATCGCTGTAATTACCTTTTTTTTTCTAATCTTCTTAGCACTTCCTGGTTTTCCTCCCATGGGAGTAGGCGTGTTTCTAGCCTCTCCCAGACCTCCCACAGTCCCCTGGGAGCTAGTCTCAGGCTTCCCAGCATGCATTGTGCAACAGCATCATCACAACATCTCGGTGAATGCATTCACTGCATCCAGGAAATACATGCTTGTGGGCTTCAAATGCCCACAATGAAGATGGAAACTGCCTTCAGTGAATTTTATAAGTTATTCTTTACAACGAAATCGGACATGGCGGACTTATTACACAGAACATGTGAGTAGATAATCATGAGAAGAAAAGTTTGTGAATGAACTCCAAAAAAAAAAAACGATAGATAGGTGGACCCCCGCTTTAATGTGAACTGATATCATGAGGTTGAAGAGTACCTAAACATTCAATCCAAAAGGCTTCCTTTTTATATGCTAGTTCTTGACCTACATCCTATCTATTTCTTGGGGACATGGTCTAATACCCTTAATTTCAACTGTCACTGAATGAAATGTCTGGCAACCAGATATTGGACAATTTCGCCCCCACTGAAGTATTTGTGTCATTTAAATCTGTCTTTAATTTTCTGGATTGTTCCCCCAACATAATAAAGGATAATGGACACTTCAAGATGTATGTCATTTAACTCATGTGCTCTCATGTGTACACTGGATACAGTTCAGACATGGATAAGACCCTGTGGTCCTAAAATGAGGTCCTAAAATTTAGGACCCATGGTCCTTAAGTGTACTTGGAGATTGTTTCATGGGGGAATAATCTGATCTAACCACATAGATAGAAGAGATGAACTGAATGGTCCTGGGTTTAATTGGAGGCAGGTTAGGCAAACATTACTAAATTTCGGGTGCTGAATCCTAAATTCACTAAAGTCAATAGAAGATGAATGTTCAAAAAACATTACAGGCCATTTTCTAGGCTAGTGACTAAGAGATTGTCAAACAATTGGCATGGGGGACTGGGAACTTCCCTGGGAGACATGTACCAATAGCATAAAATAACATTTTTGGTGAGGGGCAGCAATTTTAATAATGTTTTAGATGAAACATTAGCAACAAAAATTCCTTTAACCACTTGAACTTCAGAAGGTTTCACCTTTCATGACCAGGCCATTTTTTGTGATATGGCACTGCGTTACTTTAACTGACAATTGCGTGGTCATGCGACACTGTACCCAAAAAAAATTTATGCCCTTTTTTCCCACAAATAGAGCTTTCTTTTGGTGGTATTTGATCACCTCTGCAGTTTTTATTCTTTGCGCTATAAACATAAAAAGACAATTTTAAAAATAAAAACAAAAATTTTTACTTTCTGCTATAAAACACATCCAATAAAAACATCAAATTTCTTCATCAATTTAGGCCAAAATGTATTCTGCTACATGTTTCTGGTAAAAAAAAAAATCACAACCAGTGTATATTGATTGGTTTGCGCAAAAGTTATAGTGCCCAAAAACTATGGGATATATTTATGGAATATGTATTTATTTTTTTACTAGTAATAGCAGCAATCAGCGATTTATAGCAGGACTGTGATATTGCAGCAGACAAATCAGACACTTAACTGACACTTTTGACACTTTTTTGGGAACCAGTAACACCAATACAGTGATCAGTGCTAAAAATATGCACTGTCGCTGTACTAATGACATTGGCAGGAAAAGGGGTTAACATCTAGGGCAATCAAGGGGTTAAATATGTGGTCAACATGTTTTACTGTGTACTGTGTGAGGTGTTTTTACTAAGCAATGTGCTGTTTGGTTCGTGCTGCAGCCAATCACAGCACAGCCGGGGCGGCAGGGGAGCTCCCTAGCCCGGCGCGCAGATCAAGTGCTAGGTACGTGATCCTGTGCATGAGAGCCGCCTTCTCGCCATATATGTACTGTATACAGTTGGCAATCAGTTAAATAGCATGCCTGGGCCATGCACGTATTCCTCCTGAATATATGCAATGTACTGTGTATAACCTACTACAGTAAAACTGACATTTAAAAAGATATAAAAGATATAAAATTGCAGTTTAAATTGTAGGTAAATTACAGTTTTGACCACTTGATTCTGTTTGCAGGGTCTGATATGAATGTCAAGATGTATGTCACACACAGAAAACAGGCACTTATCTGAGCATGCAGCCTAACTAGAAAGAAAAGTGGAAAATAATCTAATAAGCCAGCACCATCTCTACAGTGTATCCGATAGTCAAACCAAATGTTATAATATGGTAAAAATTATAAAACAATACATACAAGAAACAAATTATCTGTCACACTCCCCTAAATATCACTTTATACATATTATTGTGTTACAACACATGTGAAGCCAGTGTCGACATCCCTTTCCATACTGTTCCTCCTCTGTTTAGGGCATATGGTATTCCAGCCCTGCACTCAGTATCACAAACAAGAACAGACAATTGCCAATTTTGTATAATGCAAAAGATATATTTTATAATAAAATTAATTTGACTTATGCCGCGCACACATGAGCGGACTTTTCGAGTGGACTGGTCCGACGGTCTATCCAACGGACTTTCCGAACAAACGGACTTGCCTACACACGATTACACCAAAGTCTGATGGATTTGTACGTGATGATGTATGACCAGACTAAAATAAGGAAGTTGATAGCCAGTAGCCAATAGCTGCCCTAGCGTCGGTTTTCGTCCATCGGACTAGCATACAGACGAGTGGACTTTCCAACCAGACTCGAATCCGTCGGAAAGATTTGAAACATGTTCCAAATCTAAACTCCCTCAAATTTTCAACTGAAAAAGTCCGCTGCAGGTCCGATGAAGCCCACACATAGTCGAATTGTCCATCGGACCAGTCGGGTCAAAAAGTCCACTCGTGTGTATGCGGCATTACATTTAAATTGAAAAAAGCAAGATCTCAAAAAAAAGGGATTTCTGGGTTTCCCCCCCACATCTGATGTCATGTCCACCTCAGTTTCCTTAGAGGGACTTTTTTGAAGAGACAACGTACCAGGTATGTTGGCACGTCGGTTATGATGATTGATGCCTGCTGACCTAAGGAAAGGAAAAACTCTTGCTGACTTCATACACAATACTCTACTATTGTTCATTCATGCAAAATTACATCTCCTGGACCCCACCTCCAAAGGTAAAGAAACGGGGCAGGTCTCCTGGGTGATGTCAGAGAAATGGTGGCGCCCCGGTTTTGAAATGATGCACCCCTTCTCAATCCATATGAAAGAATTGGTGGGAATGCAAATTTTGAAACATCAGGATAACTGCTCTGCAAAAAAGACATTTTTTTTGTGATAGAAAAAACCTTATCCAAGGTAATGCATTTATGCAGTATGTGCTGGTGCAGATGCACGTGGTGGCATGAAATCATAGGCAGGAGGTATAAAAGACAGGCCATAATTGAACACATAGTGACTACAACTTTGATGAGGACACCATGAGGACACCATGAGGGACTGGTAGCTTCTTTTTGTTGATATCTAGTAGCAGCTCATCCCTGTTTAGTGAAGGGTTTATGGTCATGGTCTGATTTAAAGTCTCCTCCATGTGATATTGTTTGTAGTTTACAGATCAAAAATCTGATTGGGGCTGTAACGAGCCCCTTGCTCGCTCGGTTCCACTCTCCCAGCTATAGAATCAGATTGCAACGTCTGATAGTTCGGTCATCCAATGCTCCGGGATTAGAACTTCAGCTATGTGCCGTTCTAACCCAGTTGTGATAGCTCAGAACAAACACCAGGCAAGCTGTATGTAAGTTCAAACAGGAATCTATCTTTATTGACAAAATACAGGCTTTTATACACTCAAAGTGGAGGTGAAGACCTCCTGCTCATATTACTCTAACAATACAGCTGTAACCTAATTAACCTAATTAACATGAGCTAATTAACTTATCCGTTTAGACAGCCTAGATGACTCAGACATGACCGTTAGGCCAGACTGGCCGTCTTGTAGTTCAGAAAATCCAATCAACATTATCACAATCAACATAAACTCTTCTTCACACAATAGCAGAGTTAATTAACACAAATAACAATGGGGATCTAATGACTCTTAGATCCCATAGTAGACTTATTTACAATGCACATTTTAGCAGACAATAGACAGACAGGTGTTGGAATTTACATCAGCATCTCCTAACAGTATCTGTCCCAGCATTATGAATCAGCCACTATTCCAATATGGCAAATCCAGGGTCCCCAGAGTCTGTGTGTCCTGGGGGACCAGGACCCGAATCCACAGTAATACCACCTCAAGAGTCCCCAGGCATACAGCTCACAAAGAGCACCGTTCCCCCAAATGCAAGGGCCCCCGATCGATCGGCAAGAGGCTAGCATACAGTCCCCTCCAAAAGTCTCTCTCCCAGCTAGGTCTGTCACAGGGGCCTTACAGAGTAAGAGGCCCTTAAGGACTTTTAAGCAAGAGGGCCTTAGTGCCTCAAGGAATAGCCTCTTAGTGGTCTTGAATCATCGCTACTTTCTGCTATAATAGAGTGTCCTATCTGAACATGGTGTGTTTTTCCACATATTTTCACTTAAAGTTTATAAATTAAATTTACATAAACATTGGTCTATTTTGTGGAGCAGTTGTCCTCACATGCTGGATTTTATATGCCCATCTAGTCCCTCATACAAAAAGGAGTGCACCATATCTATCTATGTTGTTAGATCATATTATTCATCTGTGAAGCAATCTGGTACATTTTCAGAACCATGATATACAGGGTCTTATCCATGTCTTAAATGTATCCAGTGTACAGTTATGATCAAAGGGAGTTTCGTCAGTCACCCGCATCAAGTTAATCAGAATAAATTCAACAGTACCTGTCAAATGAGTTGTGTGGTATAAACCTTGCAGTGTCTTGGACTTTATTATGTTGGGGAACTAACCCAGAAAATTAAAGACAGATTAGCATGGCATACACATTCTATTAGGGATAAATGTGTCCAATTTTCATTTGCCAGACATTTCATTGAGGATTCTCATTCAGTGGCACAAATTCCACAAAACATAAATTTATTGTGATAAACCATGTCCCCAAGAAAACATAGGGTGGGGGTCAAGAACTAACACTGAGGAAACAGGAAGTCTTTTGGATAGATTGTTTAGGTACTCTTTAACCACTTAAGGACCAAGCCTCTTTTTGAGATGTGTTGTTTACAAATTAAAAACAGCTTTTTTTTCCCTAACACTCTAGAGAATAAAATGGCCTCGGACAAGGGTGGGAACATCGTCCTCATGACAAAGACATATTACGAATTCATGGTCATGAGGATTCTACAAAATAAATATTGCTATTCCCGCCTACCTGAGACCCGTATCATAGAGTTTAAACAATATCTTGGTATTATCGGATCAGCATTTCAAAGGTGCCTGATTGACCAAGATACATACAACTACCTAAATGTGAAAAAACCTAGAGAGGCTACATTCTACGCCTTACCAAAAATACACAAGCACTGTACGATGCCCCCCGGTCACCCAATCATATCCGGGATTGGGTCTCTTAAAGAAAATGCCAGTCGCCTTGTAGATTTTGTCCTAATGCCACATGTATTGGGCCTTCCATCTTATACCCGTGATACATTAGATCTCCTTAAACAAATAGAGGGGCTGCCCGTCCCTCCCGATGCCCTCCTCATGACACTGGATGTGGAGTCTCTTTACTCCAGCATCCCTCACGAGCAGGGCATCGGGATGGTGCGCATGTTCCTACGAGAACAAGACCACTACAGCTGGGACTATTGTGAATTTATTCTGGAACTGTTAAAATTCGTGCTCACCCGTAACTATTTTTGTTTTAAAGGTTCCCACTTCCTCCAGGTGCAAGGCGTGGCTATGGGCACATGTTGTGCACCGGCCTACGCTAACTTGTACCTGGGGGGGTCGGAACGCAACATTTTTTCAGATGAAGCTCTAATCCTCTATACTGATCACGCCCTTATTTGGCGACGTTACATCGATGATATATTTTTGGTATGGACAGGCACCCAAGATCTATTTGATAAATTTATTCAAACCATCAACCATAACTGTCTGAACCTTAAATTTACAGCCTCTACCCACCTACAACGGATAACCTTCTTAGACTTAACTATTTTCAAAGACAAAGAGAACTGTTTAGCTTCTACACTGTTTAGGAAGGAAACTGCAGGGAACACCCTGCTACACGTCAAAAGCGCCCACCCCAGACCACTCATCAAAAGTATCCCATACGCACAATACTTAAGACTACGCCGTAACTGTACTCACACAGAGGAATTTAAATCTCAAGCGGATGCACTTCGTAATAGGCTACTGGCGAGGGGATACATGAAAACAATATTACGCAGCACTTACAATAAGGCCATACGCCAGTCAAGAAATTCCTTACTATTTAAGAAAAAATCTACCACTACTAACCCTTCAGTAAGATTTATCACAAAATTTTCGCAACAACATGAGCAACTTCGAGGCATTCTAAGTAGGCTCTGGCCGATCCTCCAAGAGGACCCCATCATTAAAAAATACATTGGCCCTTGTCCCCAAATTACCTTCAGACGAACCAGTTCCCTGGGTGACCAATTAACCTCTAGCCACTACGTAACTACCCCAAAACACAAACCATTGAAACAAGGGATCTCTCAATGTGGTAAATGCCCTTTTTGTCCATGGGTCAAAGTAGGAAAGACATTCCTACTGCCAAACGGGGAAACCTTCACCCCAAAATTTCACGGAAACTGCGACACAGAGGGAGTAGTATACCTCATGCTATGCCAATGTGGCGCTTTTTACGTAGGCAAAACCATCAGACACCTACGATGTAGAATCAAAGACTACGTATACTATTCAGCGGAAGGAAAAATGGTTACAGCAGTGAGCAGGCACCTAGACCTCTATCATAGATTTGATGTTTCTTTGATTTCTTTTATTGTTTTGACAGTGGTCCCAAAGGATCCCAGGGGTGGAGATTGGGATAAACAAGTGTGCCAAAGAGAAACCATGTGGATAGAACAGCTCAGCGCCACACATCCCCCTGGCATCAATGAGGCTCAAACATACAAGCCCTTTCTATGATATATATTTGAATTGCACCATTCATCCTCTATCTCTTGGAGTTTTCTTTCTCCCCCCCTTTCTCCCTCTCTTTCCTCCCCCCCCCCTCTTCTCTATCCTCTATCCCCCCCCCTTCTCTCCCATTTCCCCCTCCCGTCCCCCCTTTTTTCTATAGCCATTCAATAACTATGTATTTGAATTAATGGATCTACTGTCAATGGTGGTCCCCACTGTCTGCTAATGCTTATCTAATCATATTTATTTTATCCCAGTAAACAATGTATATCCTGATTATTGTCATGAAAATTTAGCCGCCTTTAATACTAATACTATGCTTTATTTATCTATTTAGATACAACTACATCCATTCCATTTATGTACGTATGAGCTTTTTGCCTCCGTGACCATGGTGAGTGTGTCCTGCTATGTCTGGGTCTACCTTCATTACTATGCGGCCGCCCAGCGCCACGCCTTCTACCAAGGGTGATTGGCGCACCATGGTATCTCTGGTTTCCAGGATACCGAGGATGCGACTGCTCTCTCCCCCTCCGACGCATCGGCGGTTGCTATGCCAATGCGGAAGATCGGGACATGCGCAGTGCGCACCAGCAGCCGGCTTGAATGACGTCACATCGGCTCCTCCGATTGGTGACCACAAGCGGGGCGTGCGCACAAGAGACGCTCTCAGCGTCTCTCCTCGTACAATCCACACTACCAGTCGCTCTGATCTGAGCGGCTGTGTGGATCTACGCCGCTGACGTTCAGTCTCTATCAGCTCAATCCCATTAAGAGGTAAGCTACTTTACAATCCTAACAATTACAAACTACTTTCACATACAAATATTCACTCCTCTGTTTATCACTACTTGTCTCCCTTTCTCTGGGTCTACCCCTCTGGCGCTGCAGCCGGACGATTTATATCTGGAATACCATCAATAACATCTCACACAGGCAAGACTTATTTAGTCTTATTACAACTCTCTGCCAACTTTTTGAACCGAGAACAGATTCTTTTCAGGTGTATAATCAATATGGGATTACCCTAGCAAACGGCTGAATGCTTCAAACACTGAATAAAGAGGCTGTTGTTTTTACCCCTGCTGCCAATACACACAACTACAAATAATATTATGGTAAGTGAAGTACACTTTCAATTAAATAATTACTTTAGATATGCAACATTTAGGGGGGATTTTCAAGACAACATCTACAAATATTTCCCTGCTTTATATTAATATATTCTAGTTGTCCCCTAGAGGGTGGATCAACCGCCTACTTAAACTAGTTATGTATGTTAAATTTATATGCATACAATATCTATGCAACTCATCCCTTCCCCTGTGACACTATAGATGGGTGCACACACTGTTTGAATTACCGGCAATACACTGCCAATGGGTTTACGATATATACTGTTAGTAAATAGGCTTTTTAATTACTATTACAATTAGACCTATTATCCCCATATGATAGCACAACAGGCACCCGTTTATCATTTAACTCTTTCCCTACAACAGGCATCCGTTTATCAATTAACTCTTTCCCCCTCCCCCTTTCTCTTCTTACCATGTTAGGAGTAGTCTTACCTCTTTGGAGACTAACAAATGTATAAATCATACAATTTGATGTTTACTCTCTTGAATATCATGTTGCTTACGTCCCCATAGTATATGAATAATGCCCGGACCTTGTGGGAATAACACTTTCTGATGGACACTGTGGGCAATATTATGTAATCTATGATATCACTAAATGATATTACTTAGTTATAACTGTGTGTAACACACTTATTAAGTGTTCTGTCTATTACAGTATTCAGTTTTGTGCTCTTGAAGAAGCGCCCGTGGCGTGCAACATGTCGAGCAAATCTCAGATACTGGCTGCTACTACCTCATAGCTTTTTTTGTCAAACACAGTACAACCGTATATAAACAGGATTGATATTTCCAATCAGTACTCAACTAATTCCTACACCATTAAGCTATGTATGGAGTGTATAACTTGTAAATGTGTGATTATGATCTGAATTCTGTATCTGTCCTTTTTATCTCCACATTTTTTTTTTTTTTAAATCTTTAATAACTTAGATTTTAATTTACATCAACTATAGTGATTATTGTGCCTAAAAAGTCCAAAACCCAATCTATCTTTCTTTTTGCATATAACTATTATAGGACGTGGCACACGTAATATACTAGGTATCCACATGACCACTTTGTGTTGATACCTTAAACATCTAATACCTTCGTTTATGGCGCTCGCTACTTCCGTTCGGACATACATGCACACTAGCTTTATTTACACTGCGCATGTGTCATACTCCGCCTGCATCGCCCGCCCCTGACGTTCTTTATGACAAAGTTTCCCCACCCCTTCTCTGTTCGTTGCGCAGTGGGAGTATAGAGTTGGCGGAGACATTCTCAGGATCTAGCGCGGAGGAAAGCCCAGAGCCCCAAACATCCAGATCCAGGAGGAGATATAAGGCCACCAACATGGCCTTTGAAGAAATGGTGGAGATGGTGGCCATATTGAGGAGGGAGGACTATGATGGCAAAAATGGTCCGTACACCAGACCCAATTTGCGGAAGGACCAAATAATGTCCTTAATTGTCACCTCTCTGGAGCTGCAATTTGGGGTACAATGGGCTAAAGAACAATTGAGAAAGCGCTGGTCTGACCTAAAAACGAGGGAGCCAGAACAATGTCGCAGAATCAAGAAGGTGCTTAAAAAAGTAAGTACTTGTCGTGTGTTCTTATTGAGATACTTAACTCTGGTATTGATAATTTGTCTTATTAAAAGAAGTTTAGGATATTGTTGTGTAGATATGTTTGAAACTGGAATACTTTGAAAAAATGATTCAGTGTAATGTAAGGACAGGACGCAGAATCTGTTTCCACAGCTGGACTCAGGAGCACTAGTGTACTGTGGGACACCAGAGACTTTTTTTAGGGTAATCCATACAGGGGCTCCAGGGCATACTTGAGATGTCTCCATCTGTGAAACTTGTCCAAAAAAGGTAAGTATTGCAGTTTGGTTAAAAGGGAATTTTAATCATGTCTTAAAATTGGATCTTATCACAAAAAGACAATTGTACACCACTTCAAAGCAATGTTTCATATTCCTATTTCTGTACTCTAATATCAGTGTGCTAAGTATACCTTTTTTTCAATTCTCATAGAGGAGAAAAAACTCAGACAACAGTCAGAGGATCCCAGGACCCCCCAAACTCACCAGCCTGATTGGGTAATTAGCCCAAGCCCACCCGAGGATCTTGAGGAAGGAGAGGTGGAGGAAGTGGGCAAGATTTGCACCCCACCAGGTAAGTGTCTGACACCCCAGCTTAAGATAATCTATTTATGCCTGCATATTTCTAAATACATATTTTTCCACAAAATTTAGGTGATATTCTGGTTGTGGAAGGCCAAGCAGCTGACCCATTTAGCATAGACAGTGCACAAAGACTTATTGGGCAGATAATGGTCTGGAATGGCCACACTGATGCAATGCGCAATCAAATAGACAGCCTGAAAAATCGGCTGGACAGCGTGCAACAGGAAATCAAGAACATGATTGATGTTTTGGGGAGAATATAATCACTTTTTCCCTAAAACATCAATCGTGTTCTTCATTTCAGTTTGAAATGTGAACATTGTTATGTTTTTCTAGTTGTAAAATAGTAAAAGCCAAAATTAACAGATGCACACGGTGTGTCAACATGTGCTATCTGCCATCAGGGGATCTCAATGTACGCATTTTGTACTTGCAACCCCTTCCTCATAATGCTAGTTTGTGAGAGGAAAGGATTACATCCACAAAACACATCCATTGATCCCCCATGATGGGAGATAGCACATGTTGACATTACCCATTTGTACTCCCAATTTGTGTGCATCTGCAAAATTTGGCTTTTACATGGGTGACATCACCAGCACATTTTATTACTTGTTGAACTTTGCAATTTCCACAGTTGTGTCTTTTTTTTGTGTGTGAAAACACCCTGTTTTAACCACTTGCCGACCGCCTCACGCAGATATACTGCGGCAGAATGGCACGGGCAGGCAAAATCACGTACCTGGTACGTGATTGCCTTCCCGCGGGCGGGGGGTCCAATCGGACCCCCCCCGGTGCCAGAGGCGGTCGGCTTTAGTTTGCGGGTGATGAGAGGTGAGGGGGAGGCCATCCATTGTTGGCCACCCCTCCCGATCGCTCCCAGCGAATGAAAATCCTTCCTCTCCCTCTGTAATGTAAACAGAGGGAGAGGAAGTGATGTCATCCCTCCTCGAGCCGGTCTTTTCGTTCCGGCGCTGAGGAGAGAAGACATCAAGTAAGTGCACCAACACTACACGTTCAGTAGAACACACTAGGCACACTTTTCACCCCCCTTCACCCCCCGATCACCCCCCTGTACCCCCTGTCACATTGACACAAATAGCAGTTTTTTTTTTTGCATTGGTGTCAGTTTGTGACAGTTATAAGTGTTAGGGCAGTTAGGTTAGCCCCCTTTAGGTCTGGGGTACCCCCCTTTAGGTCTAGGGTACCCCCCTAACCCCCCTAATAAAGGTTAACCCCTTGATCACCCCCCCGTCGCCAGTGTCGCTAAGCGATCGTTTTTCTGATCGCTGTAATAGTGACACAGGTGACGCTAGTTAGGGAGGTAAGTATATAGGTTCGCTGTCAGTGTTTTATACCGACAGGGACCCCCATATACTACCCACTAAAGGTTTTAACCCCCTGATTGCCCCCGTGTTAACCCTTTCACCAGCGATCACCGTATAAGTGTTACGGGTGATGCTGGTTAGTTAGTTTGTTTTTTATAGTTTATTATAGTTTATTATAGTTTATTAAAGTTTTAGGGCACCCGCCGTTTATTACCTTATAAAGGTTTAACCCCCTAATTGCCCGGCGGTGATATAAGTTAAGTTTTTAGGATCAGATAAGGTCTGCGTCGCCCCAAGCAGCATCAGGTTAGCGCAGTACTGCTAAAACCCACGCACGCAGCATACACCTCCCTTAGTGCTATAGTATCTGAACGGATCGATATCTGATCCGATCAGATCTATACTAGCATCCCCAGCAGTTTAGGGTTCCCAAAAACGCAGTGTTAGCGGGATCAGCCCAGATGCCTGCTAGCACCTGCGTTTTGCTCCTCAGCCCAGCCCAGCCCACCCAAGTGCAGTATCGATCGATAACTGTCACTTACAAAACACTAAGCACACATAACTGCAGCATTCGCAGAGTCAGGCCTGATCCCTGCGATCGCTAACAGTTTTTTGGTAGCGTTTTGAATCAGTCGCTAACAGTCAGGAGCTTTTTTGCCTGTGAGTCTCACTAGTGTACCCCTAAATTTAGAGCCCAAAATGGCAAATCGAAGGTACACTAGTGAAGAGGCCTACACGTTTCTGAGCATGACAGATAGTGAAGAGGAAGTCACTCATCTGTCAGATTCAGGCTCAGAATACGATCCTGTAGAGGACAGCGGCTCCATGACAGATAGCTCTGACGACGGAGTTGTGGTCCCTGCTAAGGTCAGGCATACCAGTCCCCGAACTTCTTCTGTCCTTGAAGTGCAAGAACAGCAAGGCTCTTGTATGGAGCAGAAAAGTACTAGTGCCGCTATTCCTTCTGGTGAACTGGCAAACACCAGTGGCCTAGTACACCCTGGTCGTACATCCAGCACTGCAGTAACACATGGTGACGTGGCGAGTCCCATAAGTGCAGTTCAAGCTGGCGAGGTGGCAAGCACAAGTAGTGTCCCGCTGCCACCGTCGTGCCCATAGTGCCCTTCCTGCTGCATTCGCCAATCCGAATTGGGTACCCACCACTTCTGCAGCACCCGTACTTCCCCCATTCACTGGCCAACCCGGAATTCATGTGGAAACAGTTGATTTTACGCCACTGGATTTTTATTCGCTGTTTTTCACCGAAGATCTCTTTAGATCTATTGTGGACCAAAGCAAATTGTACGCTGGTCAACACATCGCCACTATTCCCCAGTCCTCCCTTGCCAGAGATTGGAAATCAATTACGGTTTCCGAATTTAAGCTCTTTCTGGGCCTTTCCCTCAACATGGGCATAAATAAAAAGAGTGGGTTGCGGTCACATTGGTCCACTGACCCAATTTACCATATGCCCGTGTTCTCTGCCTCCATGGCCAGGGCACGATACGAGCAGATTTTGCGGTTCATGCACTTCAACGACAATGAACTCTGTCGTCCTCGTGGAGACCCTGGATACGATCGGCTCTACAAAATTCGGCCCCTCGTAAACCACTTCAACCAACATTTTACAGACTTGTTTACCCCCATCAAGTTGTCTGCGTTGATGAGTCCCTGATTAAATTTTCTGGCTGCTTGTCATTCAAACAGTACCTTCCCAACAAGCGTGCCAGATACAGGGTCAAGATGTATAAGCTCTGTGACAGGGCCACAGGCTATACATGTAGTTTTATGGTTTACGAGGGCAAAGATAGTCACGTAGAGCCGACAAACTGCCCTGACTACATAGGAAGCGCTGGCAAGATAGTGTGGGACTTGGTGTCACCCTTATTCGGAAAGGGGTACCACTTGAACGTGGACAATTATTACACGAGCGTGCCACTTTTTAGCCACCTTTTTGATCATCAGATTGGAGCATGTGGCACCGTGCGACCTAATCGCCGGGGCTTTCCTTAGCGGCTTGTAGATTCCCATCTTAGGCTGGGGGGGAGAGCCTGTTTGAAGTGTAATAACTTGCTCGCTATGAAGTGGAGGGACAATAAGAATGTTTTCGTTCTTACCTCCCTTCATGCAGACACGACGGTCCAAATTCCTACGGCGACTGGTGTTGTGGAGAAACCCCTCTGTTTCCACGAATATAACCTTAATATGGGAGGGGTGGACCTCAACGACCAGTTGTTGGTGCTGTACCTAGTTGCCCGTAAGGCCAGATGCTGGTACAAAAAAGTGTCTGTTTATTTATTTCAATTGGCTTTGCTGAATGCTTATGTGCTATACAGAGCTTCAGGACGGACTGGATCCTTCCTTAAATTCCAGGAAGAGATTGTCAGAGCCCTTCTGTTTCCAGACGGTGCTCCACCTCACCATCCCCAACCAAATGCAGTAAGCCGGCTGCATTAGAGGCATTTTCAATATGTCCTCCCGAGTACCCCTACCCAATGAGCCCCCCAAAAAAGATGTTGTGTCTGCAGCAAGCGCGGATTTAGGCGTGACACCCGGTATTATTGTCCCTTCTGTCCTGACAATCCTGGTCTTTGCATTGGTGAATGTTTTGAACACTACCATACACTAGTTGAGTATTAGCGTAGGGTACAGCACTGCACAGACTAGGACACACTTTCACAGGATCTCCCAAGATGCCATCGTATTTTGAGAGACCCAAACCTGGTACCAGTTAAAAAAGTTAAAGTTACAAAAAAAGTGTAAAAAAAAGAAAAAAACAAAAAAAAGTAAAAAAAAGAAAAAAACAAAAAAATATATAAAATAAAAAAACCAAAAATAGTTGTCGTTTTATTGTTCTCTCTCTATTCTCTCTCTATTGTTCTGCATTCTATACTGCAATGTTTTATTGTTATGTTTTTATCATGTTTGCTTTATAGGTATGCAATTTTTTTATACTTTGTTTTTTTATTGCTAACCACTTTTTTGTTTTCAGGTACGCCATTCAGCTGCAGAGCGGATTTATTTATCTTGACAGCAACAGCGTTTGCTCCGACGATACATAAAGCCGTGACTCCAGCGCTGTCGGAGGTGATTTCACCACCACAGTTACATACTTCAGCATATATGCCGAATCGTGGGGCAGCAGTGGGTGGAGGAGCGATTTGCTCCTGCCTTTTGCGGGAGGATGCCCCCATGCTTCGGCATATATATATTTTAGGTAGGCACAGGTTGCGTTAAATGTTTTATTTTTTACTATGTTTTTTTTTGTATTTGCTTTGCAGGTATGGTAAGTATTACTGTCATACTGTAATGTTACTTTGTTTTTTTGTTAACCATCATTTGCTTAGCAGGTACGCCATTCAGTTGCAGCGTGGATTTATTTATCTTGACAGCAACAGCGTTTGCTCCCACGATACATAAAGCTGTGACTCCAGCGCTGTCGGAGGTGATTTCACCACCACAGTTACATACTTCAGCATATATGCCGAAGCGTGGGGGCAGCAGAGGGCGGAGGAGCGATTTGCTCCTAACTTTTGCGGGAGGATGCCCCCATGCTTCGGCATATATATACGGTGCATGTATGCCCATCATTAGAAGTGGGTGGATGAAGGGAGGTATTCTAATGGTGGGCATACCCACCGATCAATATCTTTTTCCTGTCGCATCATGGCAGCATACACTTTGGGTTGTGACTCCGCCCCTCACAACCTGATAGGACCACATAGCTATAAGTTGTAAAGATGGCCCCCGCCCCAGTATTCTCTTATTTTTCCTCACCTGAAGGACTGAAGATGTCAGAAGCACCCCCTTACCGAATTCGCCCCAGCCAGGTTCTAGCCTCTCCTGGGTGAAAGTCCTTGCCTGTACAGCCTCTAAATGAGCTAGATGGAAGGAACCCCACTCTGGTGATCTCAGGGGTATATGCGGCTTCAGTATAAGCCTTAAACAGGCTTAGTTGTGTGCAGCGGTCTCCATCTGCCTTTCCCATTTTTTGGTGCAGCTTGCTGGGCATTGTGGTACTTCTCTGTCTCTCCCCTGTGCGGTCGGGCATCTCGGCGAACCTCTTTGGTGCAAAGCTGGATACAGCAATATCCAAAGTGACAGGCGGGAAGTCTGGTCTTATCCCTTCAGACAGAAGACCAAAACAACAAAGAGCGCCTCCCTTCAAGCGCAATCTCCCGGAAAGATACAGGGATGCAAAATCCTATAGACCTGGGAAGAAGTACAGGAGAACTTGGAAGAACCCTCAGACGTCCTTCCTCAAATTCCAAAAAACCAAAACCCCTGCCTCCAATGAACAGAAACCTTTTTGAAGGTACGCCTGCCCAACCAGCGGTAGTGGGTGCCAGGCTCACAAGATTCAAGTTGGTTTGGGCGGAATTGATAAAAGACCCATGGACAGTATCCACCATCCGGGTCAGGCACAGGTGGTTGTTCAAGAACCGCCCCCCAAGGGGTCACTTCTGTGCAACCAAACTTCCTCCTTCCAGAGAGAAAAGGCTGTCCTTGGTCCAGTATATCCAGGATCTGTTAAGGAAACAAGCAATAGTGGAGGTCGCACCATCTCAAAGAGGTCAAGGTTTCTATTCCCCACTCTTTCTAGTAAGGAAAAAGTCAGGGGACTTTCGTCCTGTCCTGGACCTAAAGAAACTCAACCGGTCAATCCGGGTAGAAACATTCAGGGTGGAGAGCCTTCAATCAATTCTCCAAGCGATAAATCGGGGAGACTGGATGCTCTCGATCGATCTTCAAGACGCATACTTACATATCCCGATTCACACAGAATTCCAGAGATTCCTCCGATTTACGATAAACAGCTGGCACTTCCAATTTCGAAGTCTTCCGTTTGGAATCTCCACTGCACCCAGGATGTTCACGAAGGTCCTATTGCCCGTGATAGCCCACTTGAGAGAGAGGGGATTGAGAGTCCACCATTACCTGGACGACATCCTGCTTCTTTCGGACAACAAGGAGTCTCTCATCCAGCATCGGGGAATCCTGGTCTCCACCTTACAGTCTCTAGGGTGGCTGATAAACTGGGAGAAAAGCAGTATCCATCCCACTCAGAGAATGGTCTTTTTAGGGGCCGAGCTAGACATGAGAGAGAACACGGTGGAGCTTCCAGGAGAGAAGATTCCTCCCCTGATTCAGAAGGTGAAGAAGGCTATCTCGGCCTAGAGACTACCAGCCAGAACATGCCTCATTATCCTGGGCTCCTTGGCATCCACCATTCCGATGGTACAGTGGGCGCAATGGAACTCGAGGCCTTTCCAAATTTCCTTCCTGCGCCAGTGGAATGGGATTTCAATGTCCCAGTCGATTCACATCCCTCAGGAGGTGAAGCAATCATTGCTGTGGTGGACACGGCCTCGCAACTTAGGAAGGTGCAAGCACATTATCACTCCTCACCAGGAGACGGTGACCTCAGATGCCAGTCTGCAGGGGTGGGGAGCTCACCATCAGCACTTTGCGGCTCAAGGCTGCTGGCCATTCAGGGCACAGGATGCAGTGTCAAATGTGTTAGAAATGAGAGCAGCACTCCAGGCGCTCCTGTCCTTCAGCTCCCTCTTGAGAGGAAGACATGTTCTTCTGAGAATGGACAACAAGGTTGCGGTTGCCTATGTCAACAGGCAGGGGGGCACCAGAAGCAGGTCCATGATGCAGGAGGTCCGTCCTGTCCTAGAGTGGGCAAAACTGAACCTGTTAAGCCTAAGGGCAGTCTATGTTCCGGGAGTCCAGAACGTGTTGGCCGACTCGCTGAGCAGGAATTTCACCTCCAACCACGAGTGGTCTCTGAACCCACAGGCCTACGCCCTCATACCCCGGACTTGGGGTTCACCAGAGATAGACCAGAGAATGCGAAATGTCGGAGATTCCTATCAAGAATACCATTCCCTTCGGCGGAGGGGACGGATTGTCTCCTGCACCCCTGGAACTTCCAGCTGGGATACATCTTCCCTCCAACTCCTCTCATAGCGAGGTTTCTCCTGAGACTCAAGGAGTCATCGGCACTGGTGGTGGCTAGGGATGAGCCGAACACCCCCCGGTTCGGTTCGCACCAGAACCCGCGAACGGACCGAAAGTTCGCACGAACGTTAGAACCCCATTGACGTCTATGGGACTCGAACGTTCGAAATCAAAAGTGCTCATTTTAAAGGCTAATTTGCATGGTATTGTCCTAAAAAGGGTTTGGGGACCCGGGTCCTACCCCAGGGGACATGTATCAATGCAAAAAAAACTTTTAAAAACGGCCGTTTTTTCGGGAGCAGTGATTTTAATGATGCTTAAAGTAAAAAAAAAAAAGTGAAATATTCCTTTAAATATCGTACCTGGGGGGTGTCTATAGTATGCCTGTAAAGTGACGCGTGTTTCCCATGTTTAGAACAGTCCCTGCACCAAATGTCATTTTTAAAGGAAAAAATCTCATTTAAAACTGCTTGCGGGTTTAATGTCATGTCGGGTCATGGCAATATGGATGAAAATCAGTGAGACAAACGGCATGGGTACCCCCCAGTCCATTACCAGGCCCTTTGGGTCTTGTATGGATATTAAGGGGAACCCCGCACCCAAATTAAAATAAGGAAAGGTGTGGGGCCACCAGGCCCTATATACTCTGAACAGCAGTATACAGGCGGTGCAAACAAGACAGGGACTGTAGGTTTGTTGTTAAGTA
Source organism: Aquarana catesbeiana (assembly GCF_042186555.1). Classification (NCBI taxonomy): domain Eukaryota; kingdom Metazoa; phylum Chordata; class Amphibia; order Anura; family Ranidae; genus Aquarana; species Aquarana catesbeiana. The sequence continues at coordinate 92,068,701 of NC_133333.1, read as the reverse complement.
GAATCTGTTTGTAATTTTGAACATTTTTAACGTGTTTAGCTCCAGCCAAAAAATCTTTTCTAACATAGGGAAGGGTTATCACCCCTGTGACATTTGTTTTGCTGTCTTTCCTCCTCTTCAGAAGATTTCACCTCACTTTTTTGTCCCAATGAAAAATGTTTTTTGAAAATTTGGGTTTTTTTGTGGAACAAGGATTGGAAAGCATCAGTGGAAAGGAGAACTTGTTTTCCCATATTAACTCTTACAGGAGAGAATTTCCCTTCCTAGGGGTAGATTTCATCTCACTTCCTGTTGTCTCCTTCCGTTTGCAAGTAGGAGTCGTTTGTAAGTTAGATGTTTGAAAGTAGGGTCCTGCCCTATATACTCAGCAGAAATTTGGGCCTTAGGTGTTGCTGTGGCCACAACACTGTAAGCCCTCACAGGGCCCTGCTGTGAAATATTAGATCAAGAATTGTAATTACATGCCCCTGTTGAACAGGAGCTGAAAAATTAGGCCTTAGGCACTGGTGCTGGTGCCACAACACTGCAACCCCTCACAGACACTCTAGTTGGAACGCAGGAACGAGCCCTGCTGCAAATTATTGCTTCAAAAATTGTAATTACACGCCCCTGTTAGACAGGGGCAGAAAAATTGGGCCTTAGGCACTGGTGCTGGTGCCACAACACTGCAACCCCTCACAGACACTCTAGTTGGAACGCAGGAACGAGCCCTGCTGCAAAGTATTGCATCAAAAATTGTAATTACACGCCCCTGTTAGACAGGGGCAGAAAAATTGGGCCTTAGGCACTGGTGCTGGTGCCACAACACTGCAACCCCTCACAGACACTCTAGTTGGAACGCAGGAACGAGCCCTGCTGCAAAGTATTGCATCAAAAATTGTAATTACACGCCCCTGTTAGACAGGGGCAGAAAAATTGGGCCCTAGGCACTGGTGCTGGTGCCACAACACTGCAACCCCTCACAGACACTCTAGTTGGAATGCAGGAACGAGCCCTGCTGCAAAGTATTACATCAAAAATTGTAATTACACGCCCCTGTTAAACAGGGGCTGAAAAATTGTGCCTTAGGCACTGGTGGTGGCGCCCAGAACCAAAAATGTTCTTACAAGCTATCAGCGTGATGATTGAGGAGGAAGAGGATAATTACTCAGGGATAGTCACTCAGCATCAGCATAGGCAGTCTTTGAAGGGATCTGAGATTTCAAAAAAAATTATTCGGTTACATCAGCATCAGGTGCTTGGTAGCTGGTGGTGATCCAAGACTCATTCATTTTTATGAAGGTCAGCCGATCGACCGAGTCGGTGGACAGACGCACCCTGTGATCGGTTACCACGCCTCCAGCAGCACTGAATGTGCGTTCCGAAAGAACGCTGGATGCAGGACAGGCCAGTAGCTCAATTGCATACTGTGCAAGCTCTGGCCAGTGATCCATCCTCAAGACCCAGTAACCCAGAGGATTTTCGGTGGGAAAGGTGTCCAAGTCTGATCTTGCCCCTAGGTATTCCTGCACCATGTAAAACAGACGCTGGCGATGGTTGCTGGAACCGATCATACCTTGGGGCTGCGGACCAAAAAATTGTCTGAACGCATCGGTCAGACGGCCACCTTCTCCACCGCTCCTTCTTTGACTGACCGAAGCCTCAGCAACACGTTGTCCAGAAACAGGAGTTTGTAACCTCCCAGTCTCTGGGAACGCGTTGCACAGACCTTTCTGCAAGGCCTCCCGAAGATGTTTCATCCTCTGCTCCCTCTGCGATGGCAAGATAAGGTCCGCAACCTTACCCTTGTAACGTGGATCAAGGAGGGTTGCCAGCCAGTATTGGTCCTTCTCCTTGATACCACGAATACGAGGATCCTTACGCAGGCTTTGCAGGATCAGGGAGGCCATGCAGCGTAGGTTTGCTGAGGCATTCGGTCCGGAGTCCTCTGGGTCACTAAGAACGACATGGTCCGCAGCCACCTCCTCCCAGCCACGTACAAGTCCATGTGTTTCTTGGGACTGATCCCTTAAAGACTGCTGCTGATGCTGAGTGCCAGGCTCCACCTCCATACTGACACAATCTTCCTCCTCCTCCTCTTCCTCCTCGTCCTCTTCCTGTGTGATCGGCGGGCACGCAGGAACACTGTCTGGATAAAGGGGGCCTTGAGAGCTAAGGAAGTCCTCCTCTTCCTGCCTCTGTTCTGCCTCAAGTGCCCTGTCCATTATTCCACGCAGCGTGTGCTCCAACAGGTGGACAAGGGGGACAGTGTCACTGATGCATGCACTGTCACTGCTCACCATCCTCGTGGCCTCCTCGAATGGTGACAGGACAGTGCATGCATCCCTGATCATGGCCCACTGGCGTGGGGAAAAAAAACCAAGCTCCCCTGACCCTGTCCTGGTGCCATAGTCGCACAGGTACTCATTGATGGCCCTCTGCTGCGTGTGCAGCCGCTGCAGCATGGCCAACGTTGAGTTCCACCTGGTGGGCATGTCACAGATTAGGCGGTTCTTGGGCAGGTTAAACTCCTTTTGGAGGTCCGTCAGCCGAGCACTGGCATTATATGACCGGCGGAAATGCACACAGACTTTCCTGGCCTGCCTCAGGACATCCTGTAAGCCCGGGTACCTGCCCAAGAACCGCTGCACCACCAAGTTAAGGACGTGAGCCAAACAGGGCACATGGGTCATTTGTCCCTGTCGGAGGGCAGAGAGGAGGTTGGTGCCATTGTCGCAAACCACCATTCCTGCCTTAAGTTGGCGTGGCGTCAACCACCTCTGAACCTGCCCCTGCAGAGCTGACAGAACCTCTGCCCCAGTGTGGCTCCTGTCCCCCAAGCACACCAGCTCAAGCACCGCATGGCATCTTTTGGCCTGCGTACTTGCGTAGCCCCTTGAACGCCTACGGAGCACCGCTGGTTCCGAGGAAGAGGCCATGGAGGAAGAAGAAGAGGAGGGGGTGGAGGAGAGAGGTGTGTCACAATCAGCATTTTGGAGGCGTGGTGGCGGAACAACCTCCAACACTACTGCACCTTGTCCTGCATCCTTCCCAGCTGCCAGCAGAGTCACCCAATGCGCCGTGAAACTTAGGTAACGTCCCTGTCCATGCCTGCTGGACCATGAGTCAGCGGTAATATGCACCTTACCGCTGACCGCCCTGTCCAGCGAGGCATGGACATTGCCTTCCACATGCCGGTAGAGAGCCGGAATCGCCTTCCGTGAGAAAAAGTGGCGTTTGGGTACCTGCCACTGAGGAACCGCACATTCCACAAACTCACGGAAGGGGGCAGAGTCTACCAACTGAAAAGGCAGCAGTTGAAGTGCTAGCAATTTTGCCAAGCTAGCATTCAACCGCTGGGCATGTGGATGGCTGGGAGCAAACTTCTTTCGGCGGTGCAGCAGCTGGGGCAGGGAAATTTGCCTGGTACAATCTGACGTCGGTGTACCAAAAGCAGATTGCCCACAAGTACTTGGCTGTGACACACCTAATTCTACACCTTCATTCCTCTCACTGCAGGTCTCAGAGAGGACTGAAGGTCTAGTGGGGTTGGAAATCTCAGCTGATGAGGAGCAAGGAGAGATCCTCTTTGTTCTTTGGTGTGGGTCTTTTAGATACGCTTGCCAACGAACTGCATGGCAGGTCAACATATGTCTGGTCAAGCATGTGGTACCCAAGCGGGAGATATTTTGGCCACGCGAGATACGCTTGAGACATATGTTGCAAATAGCAGCGGTGCGATCTGATGCACTCGTCTCAAAAAAGGCCCACACCAAAGAACTTTTTGAATAACGCGCAGAGACTGCAGCGCCCTGCACATGTGGAGCTTTGGGGTGTGATGCAGTCAATGTGCTGCCCTTAGGCTGGCCCCTGGAGGGCATCCTGCCTCGTTGGTGATGTGCTGCCGCCTCCTCCTCCTCCTCCTCCTCCTCCTCCTCCTCCTCCTCCTCTCTCCTATCAGGCACCCACGTTGAGTCAGTGACCTCATCATCCCCTCCCTCCTCATCACTGGAGCAAACCTGGCAGTATGCTGCAGCAGGGGGAGCATGACTGCCAGATTGCTGTCCTTCTTGGGCACCCCCTCTGTCCGCGCTCATGTTACTGCCTTCATCGAGCTCAGTATCGTCATCAGAGCCTTCCAAACGCTGGGCATCCTCCTGGAGCATGTACCCAACACTGTGGTCAAACAGTTCGAGGGAATCCTCATGAGGACATGGTGGAGCTAGGGAAGGAGTCACTGATGACATTGAGCTGAGGGAAGAGGCCGCTGCTTTGCCAGACAAAGCACCCTGGGCATGGGTGAGAGAGGATGAGGAGGATGAGGACGGCTTGGTCATCCACTCGACCAAGTCTTCCGCATGTTGCGGCTCAACATGGCCAGCTGCCGAAAAAAAGGCCAAGCGTGTCCCATGGCCACGTGCTGATGAGGATGCACCGTCTCCACGACCAGCACTAGACACAGAGCCTGCTTGCCCTCTCTTATTGGCTTGTGACTGTCTGCCTCTCCTTCTTGGCCTTCCAGACATACTAATGGCCTGTAGCTGCACTAAGCTGGGATAGAACACCTGTAATTTTCTTCAAGTAGCTTTATATACTGTAACCAGACAAGCCTGCCTGTCAGTAGGAAGATAACAGGAACGGATCTAGCTGAACACTGTGAGCAGGACGCACTGTACTAAATGTAAATAGTCTAGCTGCCTGACCGTGGTACTAATAGGATCAAATAGAACACCTGTAATTTTCTTCAGGTAGCTTTATATACTGTAACCAGACAAGCCTGCCTGTCAGTAGGAAGATAACAGGAACGGATCTAGCTGTACACTGTGAGCAGGACGCACTGTACTAAATGTAAATAGTCTAGCTGCCTGACCGTGGTACTAATAGGATCAAATAGAACACCTGTAATTTTCTTCAGGTAGCTTTATATACTGTAACCAGACAAGCCTGCCTGTCAGTAGGAAGATAACAGGAACGGATCTAGCTGAACACTGTGAGCAGGACACACTGTACTAAATGTAAATAGTCTAGCTGCCTGACCGTGGTACTAATAGGATCAAATAGAACACCTGTAATTTTCTTCAGGTAGCTTTATATACTGTAACCAGACAAGCCTGCCGGTCAGTAGGAATTTAACAGGAACGGATCTAGCTGAACACTGTGAGCAGGACGCACTGCACTAAATGTAAATAGCAGGAACGGATCTAGCTGAACACTGTGAGCAGGACGCACTGCACTAAATGTAAATAGTCTAGAAGATAACAGGAACGGATCTAGCTGAACACTGTGAGCAGGACGCACTGCATTAAATGTAAATAGTCTAGATAGAAGATAACAGGAACGGATCTAGCTAAACTGAATACAGTGTATATATATATATGCAACACCTGGGATGCATATATATACACAATACACTGTAAGTGCAGCTAACTGACTGACTGTTCTGCCTAATCTATCTAACTCAAATCAAATGACACTGTCTCTCTCTCTCTCTATCTCTCAGCACACCGGAACACACACTACACAGGGCCGCCGTGCAGGCGGCCTTATATAGTGTGGGGTGTGTACTAAATGCCCTGAGCCGTAATTGGCCAAAGCCACCCTGGCTTTGGCCAATTACAGCTCTCTCTACTGACAGCGCTGTGATTGGCCAAGCATGCGGGTCATAGTGCATGCTTGGCCAATCATCAGCCAGCAATGCACTGCGATGCCGCAGTGAATTATGGGCCGTGACGCGCCACACGAATTTAGCGCGAACGGCCCATAACGTTCGCAATTCGGCGAACGATCGAACAGCCGATGTTCGAGTCGAACATGGGTTCGACTCGAACACGAAGCTCATCCCTAGTCCGCAACCTTACCCTTGTAACGTGGATCAAGGAGGGTTGCCAGCCAGTATTGGTCCTTCTCCTTGATACCACGAATACGAGGATCCTTACGCAGGCTTTGCAGGATCAGGGAGGCCATGCAGCGTAGGTTTGCTGAGGCATTCGGTCCGGAGTCCTCTGGGTCACTAAGAACGACATGGTCCGCAGCCACCTCCTCCCAGCCACGTACAAGTCCATGTGTTTCTTGGGACTGATCCCTTAAAGACTGCTGCTGATGCTGAGTGCCAGGCTCCACCTCCATACTGACACAATCTTCCTCCTCCTCCTCCTCCTCTTCCTCCTCGTCCTCTTCCTGTGTGATCGGCGGGCACGCAGGAACACTGTCTGGATAAAGGGGGCCTTGAGAGCTAAGGAAGTCCTCCTCTTCCTGCCTCTGTTCTGCCTCAAGTGCCCTGTCCATTATTCCACGCAGCGTGTGCTCCAACAGGTGGACAAGGGGGACAGTGTCACTGATGCATGCACGGTCACTGCTCACCATCCTCGTGGCCTCCTCGAATGGTGACAGGACAGTGCATGCATCCCTGATCATGGCCCACTGGCGTGGGGAAAAAAAACCAAGCTCCCCTGACCCTGTCCTGGTGCCATAGTCGCACAGGTACTCATTGATGGCCCTCTGCTGCGTGTGCAGCCGCTGCAGCATGGCCAACGTTGAGTTCCACCTGGTGGGCATGTCACAGATTAGGCGGTTCTTGGGCAGGTTAAACTCCTTTTGGAGGTCCGTCAGCCGAGCACTGGCATTATATGACCGGCGGAAATGCACACAGACTTTCCTGGCCTGCCTCAGGACATCCTGTAAGCCCGGGTACCTGCCCAAGAACCGCTGCACCACCAAGTTAAGGACGTGAGCCAAACAGGGCACATGGGTCATTTGTCCCTGTCGGAGGGCAGAGAGGAGGTTGGTGCCATTGTCGCAAACCACCATTCCTGCCTTAAGTTGGCGTGGCGTCAACCACCTCTGAACCTGCCCCTGCAGAGCTGACAGAACCTCTGCCCCAGTGTGGCTCCTTTCCCTCAAGCACACCAGCTCAAGCACCGCATGGCATCTTTTGGCCTGCGTACTTGCGTAGCCCCTTGAACGCCTACGGAGCACCGCTGGTTCCGAGGAAGAGGCCATGGAGGAAGAAGAAGAGGAGGGGGTGGAGGAGAGAGGTGTGTCACAATCAGCATTTTGGAGGCGTGGTGGCGGAACAACCTCCAACACTACTGCACCTTGTCCTGCATCCTTCCCAGCTGCCAGCAGAGTCACCCAATGCGCCGTGAAACTTAGGTAACGTCCCTGTCCATGCCTGCTGGACCATGAGTCAGCGGTAATATGCACCTTACCGCTGACCGCCCTGTCCAGCGAGGCATGGACATTGCCTTCCACATGCCTGTAGAGAGCCGGAATCGCCTTCCGTGAGAAAAAGTGGCGTTTGGGTACCTGCCACTGAGGAACCGCACATTCCACAAACTCACGGAAGGGGGCAGAGTCTACCAACTGAAAAGGCAGCAGTTGAAGTGCTAGCAATTTTGCCAAGCTAGCATTCAACCGCTGGGCATGTGGATGGCTGGGAGCAAACTTCTTTCGGCGGTGCAGCAGCTGGGGCAGGGAAATTTGCCTGGTACAATCTGACGTCGGTGTACCAAAAGCAGATTGCCCACAAGTACTTGGCTGTGACACACCTAATTCTACACCTTCATTCCTCTCACTGCAGGTCTCAGAGAGGACTGAAGGTCTAGTGGGGTTGGAAATCTCAGCTGATGAGGAGCAAGGAGAGATCCTCTTTGTTCTTTGGTGTGGATCTTTTAGATACGCTTGCCAACGAACTGCATGGCAGGTCAACATATGTCTGGTCAAGCATGTGGTACCCAAGCGGGAGATGTTTTGGCCACGCGAGATACGCTTGAGACATATGTTGCAAATAGCAGCGGTGCGATCTGATGCACTCGTCTCAAAAAAGCCCACACCAAAGAACTTTTTGAATAACGCGCAGAGACTGCAGCGCCCTGCACATGTGGAGCTTTGGGGTGTGATGCAGTCAATGTGCTGCCCTTAGGCTGGCCCCTGGAGGGCATCCTGCCTCGTTGGTGATGTGCCGCCGCCTCCTCCTCCTCCTCCTCCTCCTCCTCCTCCCCTCTCCTATCAGGCACCCACGTTGAGTCAGTGACCTCATCATCCCCTCCCTCCTCATCACTGGAGCAAACCTGGCAGTATGCTGCAGCAGGGGGAGCATGACTGCCAGATTGCTGTCCTTCTTGGGCACCCCCTCTGTCCGTGCTCATGTTACTGCCTTCATCGAGCTCAGTATCGTCATCAGAGCCTTCCAAACGCTGGGCATCCTCCTGGAGCATGTACCCAACACTGTGGTCAAACAGTTCGAGGGAATCCTCATGAGGACATGGTGGAGCTAGGGAAGGAGTCACTGATGACATTGAGCTGAGGGAAGAGGCCGCTGCTTTGCCAGACAAAGCACCCTGGGCATGGGTGAGAGAGGATGAGGAGGATGAGGACGGCTTGGTCATCCACTCGACCAAGTCTTCCGCATGTTGCGGCTCAACACGGCCAGCTGCCGAAAAAAAGGCCAAGCGTGTCCCATGGCCACGTGCTGATGAGGATGCACCGTCTCCACGACCAGCACTAGACACAGAGCCTGCTTGCCCTCTCTTATTGGCTTGTGACTGTCTGCCTCTCCTTCTTGGCCTTCCAGACATACTAATGGCCTGTAGCTGCACTAAGCTGGGATAGAACACCTGTAATTTTCTTCAGGTAGCTTTATATACTGTAACCAGACAAGCCTGCCTGTCAGTAGGAAGATAACAGGAACGGATCTAGCTGAACACTGTGAGCAGGACGCACTGTACTAAATGTAAATAGTCTAGCTGCCTGACTGTGGTACTAATAGGATCAAATAGAACACCTGTAATTTTCTTCAGGTAGCTTTATATACTGTAACCAGACAAGCCTGCCTGTCAGTAGGAAGATAACAGGAACGGATCTAGCTGTACACTGTGAGCAGGACGCACTGTACTAAATGTAAATAGTCTAGCTGCCTGACCGTGGTACTAATAGGATCAAATAGAACACCTGTAATTTTCTTCAGGTAGCTTTATATACTGTAACCAGACAAGCCTGCCTGTCAGTAGGAAGATAACAGGAACGGATCTAGCTGAACACTGTGAGCAGGACGCACTGTACTAAATGTAAATAGTCTAGCTGCCTGACCGTGGTACTAATAGGATCAAATAGAACACCTGTAATTTTCTTCAGGTAGCTTTATATACTGTAACCAGACAAGCCTGCCTGTCAGTAGGAAGATAACAGGAACGGATCTAGCTGTACACTGTGAGCAGGACGCACTGTACTAAATGTAAATAGTCTAGCTGCCTGACCGTGGTACTAATAGGATCAAATAGAACACCTGTAATTTTCTTCAGGTAGCTTTATATACTGTAACCAGACAAGCCTGCCTGTCAGTAGGAAGATAACAGGAACGGATCTAGCTGAACACTGTGAGCAGGACGCACTGCACTAAATGTAAATAGTCTAGAAGATAACAGGAACGGATCTAGCTGAACACTGTGAGCAGGACGCACTGCACTAAATGTAAATAGTCTAGAAGATAACAGGAACGGATCTAGCTGAACACTGTGAGCAGGACGCACTGCACTAAATGTAAATAGCAGGAACGGATCTAGCTGAACACTGTGAGCAGGACGCACTGCACTAAATGTAAATAGTCTAGAAGATAACAGGAACGGATCTAGCTGAACACTGTGAGCAGGACGCACTGCACTAAATGTAAATAGCAGGAACGGCTCTAGCTGAACACTGTGAGCAGGACGCACTGCACTAAATGTAAATAGCAGGAACGGATCTAGCTGAACACTGTGAGCAGGACGCACTGCACTAAATGTAAATAGCAGGAACGGATCTAGCTGAACACTGTGAGCAGGACGCACTGCACTAAATGTAAATAGCAGGAACGGATCTAGCTGAACACTGTGAGCAGGACGCACTGCACTAAATGTAAATAGCAGGAACGGATCTAGCTGAACACTGTGAGCAGGACGCACTGCACTAAATGTAAATAGCAGGAACGGATCTAGCTGAACACTGTGAGCAGGACGCACTGCACTAAATGTAAATAGCAGGAACGGATCTAGCTGAACACTGTGAGCAGGACGCACTGCACTAAATGTAAATTGCAGGAACGGATCTAGCTGAACACTGTGAGCAGGACGCACTGCACTAAATGTAAATAGTCTAGAAGATAACAGGAACGGATCTAGCTGAACACTGTGAGCAGGACGCACTGCACTAAATGTAAATAGCAGGAACGGATCTAGCTGAACACTGTGAGCAGGACGCACTGCATTAAATGTAAATAGTCTAGATAGAAGATAACAGGAACGGATCTAGCTAAACTGAATACAGTGTATATATATATATATATATATATATGCAACACCTGGGATGCATATATATACACAATACACTGTAAGTGCAGCTAACTGACTGACTGTTCTGCCTAATCTATCTAACTCAAATCAAATGACACTGTCTCTCTCTCTCTCTATCTCTCAGCACACCGGAACACACACTACACAGGGCCGCCGTGCAGGCGGCCTTATATAGTGTGGGGTGTGTACTAAATCCCCTGAGCCATAATTGGCCAAAGCCACCCTGGCTTTGGCCAATTACAGCTCTCTCTACTGACGGCGCTGTGATTGGCCAAGCATGCGGGTCAAAGTGCATGCTTGGCCAATCATCAGCCAGCAATGCACTGCGATGCCGCAGTGAATTATGGGCCGTGACGCGCCACACGAATTTAGCGCGAACGGCCCATATCGTTTGCAATTCGGCGAACGGGCGAACAGCCGATGTTCGAGTCGAACATGGGTTCGACTCGAACACGAAGCTCATCCCTAGTGGTGGCAGTGATTCCCTTCTGGCCGAGGAAGCCATGGTTTACCACTCTGATGCAGCTGAATACGGCAGATCCCCTGCCCCTTTCGCTGTCGCCAGACCTACTCTCCCAAGGTCATCTTCTTCACCCGAACCCGGAGAAGCTACATTTGATGGCTTGGAGACTGAAAGGGCTAGGTACCTAGAGCAAGGCTGTTCCCAGAGGGTAGTGGATACCCTACTCCAGGTCAGGAGGCCTTCCACGAATTATACTTACAGGCGAGTCTGGGAGAAGTTTACCGCCTTCGCTCAACAGCAAGGTCGGGACCCATCCTCACCATCGGTGTCACAGGTCCTGGAGTTCCTTCAACTAGGCCTAGAGAAGGGCCTTAGATCAAGTACCTTAAAGGTCCAAGTCTCTGCCCTGTCCGCCTTGACAGGAGTCAGATGGGCACAAGATCCCCTTGTGGTTCAGTTCCAACGGGCCTGTCTAAAGCTGAGGCCGCCTAGAAAACCTTCCTTCCCAGTCTGGGACCTCTCAGTCACACTGGAAGCTCTACTTAAGGAGCCCTTCTTTCCTAATGAGAACATATCCTTATGGGATCTGACGCTGAAAGTCTCATTCCTGATAGCCATAACATCGGCTAAGAGGGTGTCAGAGATGCAAGCCTTAATGGTCAGTGATCCATATCTGATTGTATTGCCAGACAGATTAGTCTTGAAACCTTCGGACCGGTTCATCCCCAAGGTATCCTCATCCTTTCACTTCAACCAGGAGATTAACCTTCCAGCTCTCAGTACAGAACAAGGCGATCCTCACCCTCTGGACGTCAAGGGTAATGTCCTGGAGTATCTTTCACCTACCAGATCCATCAGGAAAACGGAAAGTCTCCTAATCATTCCGCATGGATTCAGGAGAGGTCAAGCGGCATCCTCACGCACCATTGCGTCATGGCTGGTGAAGACCATCAAAAAGGCCTACTCACTGAGCAATCATCAAGTACCTGAGGGCTTAAGGGCACACTCCACTAGGGCAGTGGCAACCTCCTGGGCAGCATATTGTAGAGTCTCGGCGGAGACAACTTGCAGAGCGGCTACCTGGTCTTCCAGGAACACCTTTATGTCCCATTACAAGGTGGATTCCGCTTGCTTATCCACAGTGGATTTCGGAAGATCCGTTATCCAGGCCAATTCTTCTGTTCTTTGTTAATAAACTTAGTTTGAATTCCCACCCAGTCTTTGCAAGTTACTCCCCAAAGTGTATGCTGCCATGATGCGACAGGAAAATGGAAAATTGTATACTCACCTTTCCGTAATTTTCCTTTCCTGTCGTATCTTCATGGCAGCATACAATCTCCCACCCGTCTGAGGTGATATATACAGAGAATACTGGGACGGGGGCCATCTTTACAACTTATAGCTATGTGGTCCTATCAGGTTGTGAGGGGCAGAGTCACAACCCAAAGTGTATGCTGCCATGAAGATACAACAGGAAAGGAAAATTACGGAAAGGTGAGTATACAATTTTCCGTTTTTTCGTTCAGCCCACAGGCTGCATGAAAAAAACGTTTACAATATATGCCCAACAAGGACCAGCAACATACTGGTATGTTGCTGGACTTTGAGTGGTTATACCAGAATGATGCCTGCAGGTTTAGGTATCATCTTGGTATCATTCTTTTCATCCAGCGGTCGGCTAATTAGCCTCTAGACTGCTTTTACAAGCAGTGGGAGGGAATGCCCCCCCACTGTCTTCCATGTTTTTCTCTGGCTCTCCTGTCCCAACAGGGAACCTGAGAATGCAGCCGGTGATTCGGCCAGCTGACCATAGAGCTGATCAGAGACCAGAATGGCTCCAAACATCTCTATGGCCTAAGAAACCGGAAGCTACGAGCATTTCATGACTTAGATTTCGCCGGATGTAAACACCGCCATTGGGAAATTGGGAAAGCATTTTATCACACCGATCTTGGTGTGGTCAGATGCTTTGAGGGCAGAGGAGAGATCTAGGGTCTAATAGACCCCAATGTTTTCAAAAAAGAGCACCTGTCACTACCTATTGCTATCATAGGGGATATTTACATTCCCTGAGATAACAATAAAAATTATTAAAAAAAATAAAAATGAAAGGAACAGTTTAAAAATAAGATAAAAAATAAAAAAAAATAATAAAGAAAAAAAAAGAAAAAGCACCCCCTGTCCCCCCCTGCTCACGCAAGCGTCGGTCTGGCGTCAAATGTAAACAGCAATTGCACCATGCATGTGAGGTATCACCGCGAAGGTCAGATCGAGGGCAGTAATTTTAGCAGTAGACCTCCTCTGTAAATCTAAAGTGGTAACCTGTAAAGGCTTTTAAAGGCTTTTAAAAATGTATTTAGTTTGTTGCCACTGCATGTTTGTGCGCAATTTTAAAGCATGTCATGTTTGGTATCCATGTACTCGGCCTAAGATCATATTTTTTATTTCATCAAACATTTGGGCAATATAGTGTGTTCTAGTGCATTAAAATTTAAAAAAGTGTTTTTTTCCCCAAAAAATGCGTTTGAAAAATCGCTGCGCAAATACTGTGTGAAAAAAAATTGAAACACCCACCATTTTAATCTGTAGGGCATTTGCTTTAAAAAAATATATAATGTTTGGGGGTTCAAAGTAATTTTATTACAAAAAAAAATAATTTTTTCATGTAAACAAAATGTGTCAGAAAGGGCTTTGTCTTCAAGTGGTTAGAAGAGTGGGTGATGTGTGACATAAGCTTCTAAATGTAGTGCATAAAATGCCAGGACAGTTCAAACACCCCCCAAATGACCCCATGTTGGAAAGTAGACACCCCAAGCTATTTGCTGAGAGGCATGTCGAGTCCATGGAATATTTTGTATTGTGACACAAGTTGCGGGAAAAAGACAATTTTTTTTTTTTTGCACAAAGTTGTCACTAAATAATATATTGCTCAAACATGCCATGGGAATATGTGAAATTACACCCGAAAATAAATTCTGTTGCTTCTCCTGAGTACGGGGATACCACATGTGTGAAACTTTTTGGGAGCCTAGCCGCGTACAGGACCCCGAAAACCAAGCACCGCCTTCAGGCTTTCTAAGGGCGTAAATTTTTGATTTCACTCTTCACTGCCTATCACAGTTTTGGAGGCCATGGAATGCTCAGATGGCACAAACCCCCCCCAAATGACCCCATTTTGGAAAATAGACACCCAAAGCTATTTGCTGAGAGGTATAGTGAGTATTTTGCAGACCTCACTTTTTTTCACAAACTTTTGAAAATTGAAAAAAAAAAAATACATTTTTCTTGTCTTTCTTTATTTTCAAAAACAAATGAGAGCTGCAAAATACTCACCATGCCTCTCAGCAAATAGCTTGGGGTGTCTACTTTCCAAAATGGGGTCGTTTTGGGGGGTTTTCTGCTATCCTGGCATTTTATGGCCTTCCAAACTGTGATAGGTAGTGAGGAGTGAAATCAAAAATTTACGCCCTTAGAAATCCTGAAGGCGGTGATTGGATTTCGGGGCCCCGTATGAAGCTAGGCTCCAAAAAAGTGCCACACATGTGGTATCCCCGTACTCAGGAGAAGCAGCATAATGTATTTTGGGGTGTAATTCCACATATTCCCATGGCATGTTTGAGCAATATATCATTTAGTGACAACTTTGTGCAAAAAAAAAAAAAAAAAATTGTCACTTTCCCGCAACTTGTGTCAAAATATAAAATATTCCATGGACTCAACATGCCTCTCAGCAAATAGCTTGGGGTGTCTACTTTCCAAAATGGGGTCATTTGGGGGGGTTTGTGCCATCTGGGCATTTTATGGCCTTCAAAACTGTGATAGGTAGTGAGGAGTGGAATAAAAAATGTATGCCCTTAGAAATCCTGAAGGCGGTGCTTGGTTTTCGGGGCCCCGTACGCGGCTAGGCTCCCAAAAAGTCCCACACATGTGGTATCCCCATACTCAGGAGAAGCAGCTAAATGTATTTTGAGGTGCAATTCCACATATGCCCATGGCCTGTGTGAGCAATATATCATTTAGTGACAACTTTGTGCAAAAAAAAAAAAATGTGTCACTTTCCCGCAACTTGTGTCAAAAAATAAAATATTCAATGGACTCAACATGCCTCTCAGCAAATAGCTTGGGGTGTCTACTTTCCAAAATGGGGTCATTTGGGGGGGTTTGTGCCATCTGGGCATTTTATGGCCTTCAAAACTGTGATAGGTAGTGAGGAGTGAAATCAAAAATTTACGCCCTTAGAAATCCTGAAGGCAGTGATTGGTTTTCGGGCCCCGTACGCCGCTAGGCTCCCAAAAAGTCCCACACATGTGGTATCCCTGTACTCAGAAGCAGCTGAATGTATTTTGGGGTGCAATTCCACATATGCCCATGGCCTGTGTGAGCAATATATCATTTAGTGACAACCTTTTGTAAATGTTTTTTTTTTTTGTCATTATTCAATCACTTAGGACAAAAAAATAAATATTCAATGGGCTCAACATGCCTCTCAGCAATTTCCTTGGGGTGTCTACTTTCCAAAATGGGGTCATTTGGGGGGGTTTTGTACTGCCCTGCCATTTTAGTACCTCAAGAAATGACATAGGCAGTCATAAACTAAAAGCTGTGTAAATTCCAGAAAATGTACCCTAGTTTGTAGACGCTATAACTTTTGCGCAAACCAATAAATATACGCGTATTGACATTTTTTTACCAAAGACATGTGGCCAAATACATTTTGGCCTAAATGTATGACTAAAATTGAGTTTAATGGATTTTTTTTATAACAAAAAGTAGAAAATATCATTTTTTTTCAAAATTTTCGGTCTTTTTCCGTTTATAGCGCAAAAAATAAAAACCACAGAGGTGATCAAATACCATCAAAAGAAAGCTCTATTTGTGGAAAGAAAAGGACACAAATTTCCTTTGGGTACAGCATTGCATGACCGCGCAATTAGCAGTTAAAGCGACACAGTGCCAAATTGTAAAAAGTGCTCTGGTCAGGAAGGGGGTAAATCCTTCCGGGGCTGAAGTGGTTAACAACAAAATTTTATAAAATAAGAATATTTCACAAATTATGCAGAAAATACCCCCAAAAAAATTAGAATATAGTTACCCAAAAAAATACATTAAAAAAAGTATATTGAGTAAAAAAGTAAAAAAACAAGAAAAATAAATAAAAATTGGAATGACGTTTTAAAAAAATGCACATGTTTGAATGTGCGCACATTAAAAATTTTAAACGACAACGACAATGTGTGTGGCTTCTTATTTCAATACTCAATACCAGTTTAGGAATTCATTTTGTGTTTACACTGACAAAAGAACCTAGGAGACAGCCAAAAATAATAGCAAACAAGAATAAAAACAAGAGATTTTATAGTAAATATTTTTTTTTAATTTTTTTAAAGTTTAAATATGTTCTGGCATTGCAATGGCCCCCCTACCATTAAAATAATTGACATATCTGTCCTGCACTTGAAGGGCGGTTTGGGGGCCAAGCCAGTACGGCCAGTATCCAGGCCTGTGAGTACAGATTCTGCACTAAGTCCGGCCTCAGGCCCAACAGAAGTTATATAGGTTTGTGAACGTCTTCTTAAAAAATTATGTAGTACATAGCAAAACATAATGATATGATTTATTGTATAGTCCACCATATTGATGGCTGAGAGAAACAAATGGAACCAGCTGGCCATAATCCCGAAGGCATTCTCCACAACTCTTCTCGCTCTGGCCAGCCAGTAGTTAAATACCCTCCTCTCCGGGGTGAGGGTCCTTTGGGGGAATGGCCTCATGAGGTGCTCGCCAAGACTGAAGGCTTCATCTGTGATGAATACAGAGGGGAGTCCCTCAACATTTTCGGCATCAGGTGGCAATCCCAGGTCACCAGTATGGAGACGCTGGCACAACTCGGTCTGGCCGAAGACTCCTCCATCCGACATCTGGCTGTTTTTCCCCACGCCCTTGTACATAAAATCATATTGTGCCGATACCACCACCATCAATACAACACTATTAAACCCCTTGTAATTGATGTAGTAAGACCCCGAATGGGATGGTGGCACAATGTGAACATGCTTCCCATCGATCGCCCCTAGACAGTTGGGAAAGTCCCAACGGTCAGCGAACTGGGATGCCACAGTCTGCCATTCCTGTGGTGTGGAAGGAAACTCTGGAGTCAAACAATAAAAAAAATATTTATAAGTACTTTTAAACATAACTTTGCAAGCAGATTACACAAAAACATTCTTGTACAACAGCAGTATAACATTTTTTAGAAGTAGTATTTTTAAAATTCAAAAATATAAGGCCCACTTATATGATTCCTCACCCCCTCTGATGGCCAATTGATCAAATTGTATGGGGGGAGGGTTCTAATTTAGTTGAAGAACACACATTACATTTGGAGACATTTGAGGGGGTGGGGGAGGATTCTAATTTAGTTGAAGAACTCACATTACATTTAGAGACATTTGAAGGGGTGGGGGAAGGTAAAGCAGTACAATGGAGCTGACAATATACATTGTTAAAGGGACTAGGCTATAGGTGTATATGGGCCCAGGATGCATGCCGGGGAGGTTAGTGAAGGCAAATATGCATGTAGGCCAAAAAAGGATTTTAAAAAATAAAAACATGCATGCATGAAGATAAAGGGGACATTCACAGCATATTTCAATCATGGTAATTAGGTAATGGTGAAATTAATACAATACATTAGCAAACATTAAATACATATAATGTAATGTTAAAGGATAAAACTTACCTTAATATAGTCCTTCTGCAGGACCTGAATAATGGCAGAACAGGTCTCTGGGATAATGATCCCCAGAGCCTGGGGGGAGATGCCTGTCGAGAACTTAAGGTCCTGAAGGCTTCTCCCAGTCGCCAAGTAATGTAACGTGGCAACTAGCCTCTGCTCTGCAGTGATGGCTTGCTGCATGCAGGTATCCTCCCTGCTGATATAAGGGGTCAGCAAAGCCAGTAGACGTTGAAAAACAGGGTCCGTCATCCTGAGATAATTCCTGAAATCCTCAGGATTATTCTCATGGATCTCACGGAGCAAAGGCATGTGCGAGAATTGGTCACGCTGGCGCAGCCAATTCTTCATCCATGAACTCCTCCTCGCCCTGTTCATGGACTGGGCTTGGGTCAAAGTATGAACCCCAACACCAAGCCCCCACACAGCATGAACTCAAGAACGAGTACATCCACGCACCATGGCTTCAAAGCGGTCGGCTGGTCAAACAAACTTAAACAAACGCACTGAAGAACAGCAAGGCCTATGAAGAGCGACCTGAAGATCAGGAACAAGCGGGCCAGAACGACCTGCTATACAGATTACGAACTGACCAACATGCACTGAAAACCAGATACAAACCTCACAAGCACAAACTTAACCACAGAAAATGAGCGAAATAAGCTGAAGTCTGAAAAGCGCGAATCGTCTCTAACCAAACTTCTACTAACATGCGGTAAACACGAGATTAGCAGAAGGAGCCCAAAGGGTGGCGTACTGGGGCTTGAACTTCCTTTTTCTAGTCCCGTCGTACATGCTATAGGTCACTGCGTTCAAAACCATCAGACTTTTGGAGTGATTGTGTGTGTCCAAGTCCGTCCGTTTGTAAGTCCGGCGGACCTACGCTACAAAGTCCGTCGAAAAGACCGTCCAAAATTCCGCTCGTGTATACGCAGCATTACTGTGCAACAAATTTTCTTTTGGAGAGGCTGGAGAGAGGGATCACTAAAAAAGATAGAGAAACTTCAGTAGTGTTTACCAGAACTATATAATTATGTAATATTTTTCTTCTTCTGTTTAGATGCAGTTCAGGGATTATGCCTGTCATTTATATATACCTGTGACTTGTTAGTATGTGACTATGTTTTATTTGGGTTTCCTATCTAAAGAAGAGATAATTATGCCCGGAAGTTAATTTTTTTGTTATGAAACACATAATTATTATTAATAGCAAAGCACTTACTCTGGATAATAAATTCCTTATAGAATGTTGAAAACTCATACATTTTCGAGTTATTACACCTTTCTCTTTAAATAAAGCACAAGATTTCATGCGTTACAAACTGTAATAGGTTTTTCACAATAGAATTTAGCCATGTTCCGACAAGCAGAACATGCTGTTGAGTCAATGGCATATGTTGCTGTGTGAAAACTCAGCAGACATTGCATGCTATTGATTTCTCTGCCAATAACTGTTCAAAAATATCAGATTGTAGCTCCATAAATTGGAGGGATTAACAGTAAAATGTTCATTATTTGCCATAACTGCAATTTGTACATTGTGCTTTCACAGCGAGCCCCTTGACTAAATGTGACCACATGTTTTTTGCAGCTGGTCTCTCTGATTTAAAGCCAATCCAGCAAGAACAGCCATGCATTATTTTTAATAGCTGTGTTGACTGGCACCTGTTAAACATATATTTATAGTGGTGTGGCATTGACCAATGTCAGGCTCAGGTCTTCAATGTCAAGCATCTCCAATATCTGAAACATTTAGAGGCAATATAATAGCAGAAGCAGGACTGAATATGTTAAAGAATATAAAATGTTGATAAAATGTGATAAAGTGCAAAATTCTGCGCTGTGTAAAATCAGTAATAACAAAAGGCAGCTAACACATAAGTAATATAGCCAACCTCAAAATTATATAAATGTGAAGTGTAGTGCCAAAACTAAACTATAATAGTGATTAGAGCAATCATAAACGCAAGAGATGCATGCACATAAACATGAGATAGCATGAAATTGATCACATTGAGTAAAAATTGACAGACCAAATAAAGTGTCTAAATATTTAAAGTAAAGTGACAATCATAAGTGCAGATAGTCCATGATTAGGTACATATAGCCGTTACAACAGCATAGGCACCTTACAACATATGTAGAAATCCTTCTGGAAATATTGCAGTGAATAACTCCCGCAGATAGCTCTAAACAGAGTCCAGTGGACACATGCAAGCGAGCAGTCTCTGTTACCGGAAGTGGAGTTGTACTAAAATGCTTGATAACATTTTTTTTTTTTTTTAATCAGAAAATAATTTTATTTTGTTTTACATAGTGCAAGATACATGTCACACAAGGTATTGTAAAAAAAGGTTGTGGTACAACCACCACCTGTAAATGTGTTCACAACACTACCATGTATACAATCTGTATGTGATACAAACTTTATAAATAATACACAATGATGTATATAAGAAAAAAGAAAAAATAAACTGAGTAAGAAGGAACCAACTAAAAAAAAAAAAAAATTAAAAAAAAAGGAGAAATAAGGACATCCAGCCAAGCCTGCCACATTGCACAAAATTTGAGTGGTGCGTTTCTGTGCTGGTGTTTTTCTCGTATCAGTAATTTGTTAACTTGTTCAACCCATTGTCCTCCTGTGGGAACCCTGGGAGTTATCCTAAATTGTGCAATCAATTTACGTGCAACATACAGCAGACGAAGGACTGCCGTATGAGCTGTTGGGGTTAGTGTCTCCTCATCCAAGGCACCCAGTAGACATACTGTAGGGTTACGTGAAATAGTAATAGTATAAACCTGAGATATTACATCTAGGACTTCTTTCCAATAGCAGAAGAGTTTGGGGCATTTCCAGAACATGTGTATGAGGTCACCTTGATCCCTCACACATTTGGGACAGAGTGGTGTATCACATGCTCCCCATTTACACGCACAGGTGTCCTGTATGCTCGGTGCAGCAGATATACACCCTGTTCCAAATTATTATGCCAATGATATTTTTCTTATTTACTGTACCTAAATAATTGACGTAAACGACAGTCAGCATAGTTCTCATGTTATCAACTCTCCTGATCCAATGCATGGATCTGTCAGAAATCTTCCTCAATGTGCCTTTATCTGCACAAAACCCGTCTGTGCTCTGAATCAGCCACAAATCTCTTAATAGTGCGATGATCACGCTCAAGGTTTTGTGAAATATCTAAAGTTTTCATATCTACAAGGCATTAAACTATTTCACTCTTTTTGGCAGCAGAGAGATCCTTTTTCTTCCCCATATTGCTTGAAAATGGTGCTCTGCTTAATAATGTGGAACACCCTCCTTTAGTAGTTTTTGCTTTAATTGTGCTCACCTGGCTATCTAATTGTCACAGATGTCCGAGATTGTTTTCAGTGATCAAAAGAGCCCCGAGAAACAATGCCATCCATTAGTTAAACAGGAAAAACAAAATATTTAATCTTTGTGACACTGAAATAGAATTTGCATAATAGTTTGGAACAGGGTGTAGGTAATTCAGTTTTTGAGAAGCGGATACGGAGACCAGGAGGGCTGAGGCGAGGCAAAGATTCCACGTCTCTCCAACCAGAGATGGTAGACTACAGGGATCCTGTAATGCATTTAGGATAATGTTATAACATCTAGAGATCATACCCTTTTTTATGTCCTCCATTAGGATTCTCTGTATTAATGTGTGGTCGGTCAGTCTAAGTGGTACTCGCCTTGATTGCACCCGTAAGGCATGCCACAGCTGCAGGTATTTGTACAGTAGAAGTTGGTGCGTGGTATGTCAAATTCTGCTTGTATTTGCAAAAAGGACTTGAGGTTAGGCCCATTGTACATTTGTGAGATGTATCGTATCCCTGCTCTTTCCCAATTCCCAAACCCCCTAAGTTTAAGTAGTTCTTTGTAATGCAGGTTCCGTCATAAGGATGTGTGTATCAGGAAACCTTGTACACCCAGCAGCCACTTAATGTAGGACCATAAAATCGCAACACACAAAACTTGTTGCACAAAAATGAGCAGGCGACAGTGTCACACATTGCGATTTTGCCCGCAATTCGAATCACCTAGGTGTGAATGGAGCCTTGAGGGACTAGAGGTAATGGTCCTATGTTTAATTTCATCAGTTCCCTCATAAGCATAAAATGGATTAGTTCTATTGCCCATTTCTTAAACTTTGGTGGAAATGTTGTTTTCCAGTGTTTTGAGATAACTTCCCTTGCTGCCAAGAGGAAGAATCTAATCAAGAATCTGGGCAAGCCCTGTTTTATTTTATAGTAAGGGCTGTTTTACACTGCTCTACTGAAAAAACACACTATAAACGCAAATGCTTTTTTATGCATTTTCTATGCATTTGTGGTGTGGTTTTTTGTGGTTGCCTAACTCCCAGCATGCAACTGTGAAACATGGACATGTTAATCAAAAGGCACAGCAAAAATGCAACTGCAGTGTATTTGTTCATGTGTTTTTTATTAATTTCAAGGAGGTGTATTTTTGGTACTCTTTTTAGGCATGCACCAAAAATGCTGAATACAGGACCTTTAAAAATGCACACTTTTTTTTTTATTGTTACAAGCACTCTTAGATACAGAGATAAGCAATAACAGGGCTGTCTGTTGGGCCATCTGTGGCATACAGTAATTATATAGGTTTATTTACTAAAGCAAATAGGCTGCTCACTGGGCAAGGAAATTTTCACTTACTGTAGCTTAGTGAACGTGGTAAAAATTCACTTTTCAAGAATACTCAATGAAAGGAAAATTAAAAAAAGAAAAAAAATGATCTTTACTTGCACATGATTGGATGTTAAACACGCACAGCCTTTTTATCTTTAGAAAAGCTCAATGTGTGAATGATCTCTTCTTCTCTCATAAATGGTGGGCAGAGCTACCAGCAGGCATTGGGAACTTGTGGGAAATGTTAATTATAAAGGGTACTAGTACCATCTGGTTAGAATTTCTTGTGAAACACTGGCTATGCCAAGTTTGTGTGGTTGCACATATAATCTATTCCGTTGTGAAAGAGCGCCATGTTTGTGCTCCCATTTTGTCCTATTGTATGGGAGGTTAGAATGAATCTGGCTAGGTAACAAGTGTTCTAATGAGTGGGTCCCATATTTTGAATGCAGAGGGTCTCAAAAAAGTATAATGCCCTTCTCTTTTTTTTTGACAGTACAAATAGCCTTTTTTGTGTTAAAACAGGCATGTTTAAAACCATAACACAATACACAACTCAAGAACTTACAAAGTTCAACTTTGACAAAGTGAAGGCAATTACTATGTCCAAACTGTGTTGATCTTGCCTTCATCAGATGGGGTGATGTCACCCCTGTGAAAGCCAAATTTTGAAGATGCACACAAACAGAGTCAAAATGGGGATTTCCGTCCTGATCCCATGAATATTGTCAACATGTGTTAGCTTACATCATTGGGGATCAATGGACGTGTTTCGGGGGTGCAACCACTTCCTCTCATCTACTTTAGTTGCGAGGAAGGGGTTGCACCCACAAAACGCGTACCTCCATATCCCGTGATGGCAAATAGCACATGTTGACACACTGTGTGCATCTTCAAAATTTGGCTTTCTAAAAAATATTTAAAATGTGTGAAAATAACAAAAATACAAACAAACTAGAGGAATTTTGAGGTGTTTTAGATTCTGCCTAAAACATCAATGATGTTTTTGAGTCTTTTTTCCCACATCATTGATGTCTTCCTTGATCTTCTGTAAATCACAATTGCACACCATGATCTCCCCGATGAGGACGTGTGCACTTGCACTTGTGAAATGAGAATATTCTTCCACAACATCCACATCACCTAAAATAAAAAAAACACACCATGTATTATAAATATGCAGGCATCCATCTATTACCTGAAGCTGTGGTCTCAGACACTCACCTGTTGTGGTCACTATTTCGCCCACTTCATAAACCTCTCCTTTCTCACATCTTCTGGTTGTGATGTGGGGATTTGCTTTTCTTTAGGGGGTGGGTGGTCCCTGGTGTCCTCAGATGTCCCGAGTCTTTTCTCCCCTATGCGAATAAAAAAAAAGGTATACTTAGCACACAGATATTTGAGGCCAGAAATAGTAATATGCAACGTTGCTTGAAAGTGTCGTACAATTATCTTTTTTGGCAGTTCCAAGCTGAACACATTATTTTTTTCCCTTTATAAAGCTGGAATACTCACCTTTTTTGTACAATTTTCACACATGGAGACACCCCTAGTATCCACTGGAGCACCTGTGTGGGACACCCTAAAAAGTTTGTTCTGATGTCCCACACTAGTGCTCCTGCGTCCAGATGTGTAAACAGCTGCTGAATGTCCTCTCCTTACACTGAATCAAGTTTGCATTTCATTCTAGTACAAACCCATCTAGACAACAATGTCATAAACTTCTTTTAATACAAATATGCCTGAACAAATGTAGTTAACCTGGATCTGCCAAAAACATTGTATTAGTGGGCGAACGAACAATGTTTACTTCGAACGATTACTGTGCCCACGATCCTGAAACTTCCCATTTTAAACTGTACAATAGTAAAGAAAAGCACATGGAGCAGCATGCAAGTAATAATAATAATAGGAACAAACGACAAATACTTACTTTTTTGAAGAACTCTTTTGATCTTTCTGTACTGATCCTGCTCCTTCAGTTTGAGGTCTGACCATCGTTTCCTCAGTTGATCCTTGGATTGTCGTACTGCAAAATTCCTGTGCAGACTTCTCACAACTTTAGCCATGATCTTGGCCTTTCTGACATTTGGGTAAGGTCCATGCTTCCCATCATAGTCGGCCCTCTTCAAGATGTCCACCATCTCCACCATCTCTATAAAGGACATATTTGAGGCCTTAAATCTCCTCCAGGATCGGGACGTTCGTGGCTCCGGGGGTGGGGAATAGACTAGAAAGAACGTCAGGGGCAGGCGGAGTTTCACGCATGCACAGTGTATATAAAGCGTAACACGTGTGCGTCGTACTATGATCTGTGAATGGAGGAAGGAGTAGCGGAAGCGCCAATCGTTCTAACGAAGGTACAAGTTTAACTTGGTGCATCAGGGGCCTATACTGCCTCTAGATTGAGGCCTATATTGGGACAAGATTAGGAGAGTTTAGCCTGACATTAGGGTTTGTCTTGTGTTGTGTCCTGCAGAGAAAATGGATTGCTTCAATGATCACAACTTCCTCCCCCTATTCATAGACAAGTACAGGGAGCTGCCCTGTCTGTGGCAGGTGAAACATCCGCATTATAATCATAAACAAAAGAGGCATGCAGCGCTGGAGAAACTGCTTGAGTAGGTGAAACCGCAGATGCCCATGGCAACCATCCCCTAGTTGAAGGCAAAAATTGGTGGGCTGAGGCGCACTTATAATAGGGAGCACAATAAGGTCCAGGATTCCATGAGATCAGGAGCAGCAGAAGAGGCAATTTATGTACCCAGGCTCTAGAACTATGAGAGACTTTGTTTTCTGTCAGACCAGACTGAAGTCAAGCAATCACTCTCAACCCTACCTTCCACTCTTCCTTCCATGCTTCCTTCCACCCCAGCTGGGGCTTCCGACTTCCAACCTGGGCCTTCCAGCCAGGAAGAAGTGGAGGAGCCCAGCTTGAGCCAGGTATAGCATTGTTCTACAGATTTCTTGTCGTAAAATAATGATGTTAACTAGATGTTATTATTGATTACTAATTGCTGATTTAATAAAGTGTTTTACATATCAATAGACAGTAGTGGCCAAACAAGTTTGGGACAAGAATGAAAAATGCTGGGGTCAGAAGGATAGTCTTTTCTATTTGTTAACATTCAATTTGCAACAGTCATGAGCTGAAAACTGTGTATGATTGATTCATAAAAAAATAAAACTATGTCCCTTTTTTATACACAGGAAAGCCTCAGCCAGGAGGAGGGCGTGGAATGTGGCAGCCAGGAGGAGGCTGTGGAATGTGGTAGCCAGGAGGTGGCGGGGTAAGTGGCAGCCAGGAGGTGGCCTTGCCCAGTAGCCTGACCGAATCCCAGGTCCTTCCCCTCCACCTTCCAACCAAAAGGCCCAGGAAGGGGAGTAATGTGGAGCGCTTGGGCTGATTCGGGAGGCTAATGCTGCCCTCAGAACCACCCCCACTCGTCAAGAGACCTTTGCCTGCATGGCTGCATGCAAAATGCAGGAAATGGAGGAGGGCCAACGCCTCATCTGTGAGGAAATGATGTATCTGTTCCTAAATAAGGGGTTGAGGGGCCAACTCACAAACAAAACACACCTGTGTGAGTTCGACCATCCTCCTCCTCCTCTACCTCCTGCCACAACTACAAAACCACAGCCTGGAAGCAAGCCTGGAAGGAAGAGTGGAAGGAAGACAAGAGTGTGTTGGCCTGGGTTCAGTCTAGTCTGACAAAAGACGCAGGCTGTTGTATGACCACAGCCTGGGGACATATATGCAATCTGCTGCTGTTCCTGATCTCTTGCAGTCCGGGACCGGATTGTGCTCACTATTATATGGACTCCTCATGCTACCAATTTTGGCTGTAAAATAGTTGATGTGTGACCTGGGGTACAAAGGCTTCGCCAATTTCACAATTTTCTTCAGCATTGCCTTCCTCTTTATTTTATTATGACCCATAATAAATGGCTATTTTGGATTCACAAATACTTGCCTATGTGTTTTACTTAAAAAAATACAGTTTGTTTGTGAGTGGGCAGGTACATTTCCTAAATACAATGTCAAATTAACAAGGGACACCAACACTAACCAACCTCCTTGAGGTTAAAAAAAATATAGATAAAAAATAAAGATAATAATGGTGTTGTGGTAACTTGACACAAAACGAAAAACAATATTATGGAGAGCAATAGAAAAAAAAAAGTAGGAGAAAAAAAACCCACTATAAACAAATATTAAAAACATTATTATGGAGACCTGACAAAAAAAAAAAACATATTCAGAAGATCACGAGAAATAATAAAGAAATCATTTTTTCAGAACTCTGTGTGAATATCAGCAGCAAAACAACTTCATTATTCTAGCATTATAAAGAAGAAGAGAATGCACTGCATTAAAAGATTTAAACATTTGTAGCGTGACGAATGTGCTATCTCCATTACAAATGCTAGTTTTACCACACCGTGTGCTTCCGTCTCTTAATCGATTGAGAGCATGCGTGGAACTTTGTGCGTCGGAATTGTGTACACACGATCGGAATTTAAGAGAATGGATTTTGTTGTCGGAAAATTTGAGATCCATATCTCAAATTTTGTTTGTCGGAAATTCCGACGAAAAATGTCCGATGGAGCCTACACACAGTCGGAATTTCCGACAACAAGCTCCCATCGAACATTTCCCGTCGGAAAATCTGATCCTGTGTATGCGGCATTAGACTTGTCTGGATTGGTTTGCTTCTACTTCCCTCATAGACTGTGTTACCATTATCTTTTCCTGTATTTTTCATTTTGTTCTATATAGTTAAAGTTGGATGATCATGTCCATATTTTTTGCAGCTGGTATCACTGATGCAGTCAATCCAATGTGAACAGCCAAGTGTTATTTTTGATAGCTATGCTGACTGACAGCATATAATCAGATATTTGACATTACTACATGGCAACTTCTACTTGATAAAGATATTACAGATGATCACATCTTATACAAATCAGTCCTCAATCTGTCAATAAGGAGAAAATCAGAATTTGTGTGGGTCGGAGTTAATTAACCTCTTCCACAGCCTTGTCACTTTTTTTCCTATATTCTGGGGTTTAGTTTTAATTAAAAAAAAAAAAAACATTTGATTTTTTAAATTTAATTTTACCACATTTTCATTCTACTTGCAGGTATAACAGGTACACAAAATTCAAGTTGACAGATATCACACAAACACATATTTTCCCTTTCCATCTCCTAAATAACTGCAAGAAATGTAGATGTTTTTCATGAACAACATCCAAGGTCCACATGTGTAAAACATGAGGAAATGGTATGCATCTGCGTTATCCATAACAACCAGTCAGATTACAGCTGTAATATTCCTAGGACAAGTTCTAAAAAAAGGTGGAAACTGACTATGTTTTTTAGATCACCAAGACATTTTTCCTGTTTTTCATACATAAAGACCGAGATATTATTGACTGATTATTTTGGAGAAAAACATAAGCTAGGTTCACGTCACTGCAGGATGGGAACATGTGCAAAATGTGTTCTCGACCCGCAGGCAAACTGCTCTTTAGCAGATGCACAGAGGCGCCTTTCATTTTTATTTACTGAGTTCAGTCAGTGAGTTGTGGACACGAGGAAGATCCCAATTGGGGAGCCTTGGTTTAGTTTGAGGGCTGAGTTTTAACTCCCTACGGAATCACTGCTGGATAAAAGGGTGAACAGTCCACGAAGCACCGGAGAAGGCCGACAAAGCTGAGACTCGGACTCTTAGAGAGCTGATGGATAGAGACAAATAAAGAAAGCCGGAGATATCCTGAGCCTTGGATTTCTTCCTGATCTGCCCGAAGAATATGATAACTTGACCGATTTGGCCCATCTTCTTCTATAGACCTAACTTGTGCTCATCCCCATAGAGCTCATGAGAGTGGAAATCATCCTTGACCTGCACCCGAATCGGACAAGGGTGCAGGACTGCCACTAGAGAAGGAAAGTCCGGCCCGAGAGGGAGATGCAACGGGTCCCGAAAGCTGAGCTGGCACAAGAGGGGAAACCAAGGTTTGCTTCCGCCAGTAAGGGGCTACTGCCACCATTTTGACTGCTTACGCATGAGGTCTCGAAAGGACCTGAGGATTATTAGGAGCTGTGGAAAGGTGTATGCCCTCTTGAAACTCAATTGATCTGTCAGGGCATCCATTCTGGAGGCCTAGCTGCCACGACCCCGAGTGTAACACTTCACCAGCTTGAAGTTACCTGGGAAGAGAATAGATCCACTTCAGGATTGACTCCCAAGGACAGAATCCACTTCAATGCCTGCCTGCGAAGAGACCACTCGTTAATGTCTTAACCGAATGTGCCATAAGAAATTCGCCCGGACGCTCTGGACCCTGGGGAAGTAGGCCGATGAAATGTTGTCTAGGCCCAAAACCTGAAGGGCTCGACCTCCCAAAATAGTGTGGAGCTTTGAGTGCCTCTATGACTCCTCACATAGGAGATTGCCATTGTGTTTTCCATCTTCATCTTTTTTTTTTTTTAAATCTCTTTTGTCGAGTATAAGACATACAAACAGATAAACACCAGTACATCTACCACAGCACTGGGGTGTCGTCCATTCTTAATAATACTGATTCTCCGTTCTGGAGATGGGAGAAGTACTGAAGGGCACACTAGGCTTGCCGAAATTCCATAATGCACTGGCCCGGGTTGAGAGAACACGTACCCTTGAGCAAGATCCGATTTGCAGAGGGCTCCCCAACCGGTACCGCTGGCATCGGACATGACCTTGACACGTAAGGTGGGGCAACAGAGTGGCAATTGGGCAGGTTTTGCGCTGAAGCCACCAGAAGAGGCTGCTCCTCATCGTTGATGAATAGGTTGACTGTTGCCTCCTGATTTCTATTACTGCAGAAAACCTGACTGTAAAGGGAATAATCTCCGCAAGGACCACTTTACCATAGAAGTCGCGGAAACCGACGAGCCGATAGATTCTTGCACTATAAGGCCCTCAGCCCTGAAGGGATTAGAGACCACAAAATTCTCTCCTGGATGACAGTGATCTTCCCAACTGGGAGAGAGATGGAGCCTGTAGCAAACTGGGCCCCAAAGAACATCTGGTGCTGGATAGGTGTCTTTTTCCTAGATTTAGGAGCCAACTGAAGCTGGTCAAGGTGGAGATTAACTGTTTCCTGTGAACCAGCAGCTGGACTTTGTCTTAGGACAGCAACAGGAGGACCTAGGAATAGTGATAAAGATGTACCCCTCTCCTTCTGATGAGGGCCATTATGGCCAGAGGAATTTTGCGAAGACTCGGGTGAGGTTATCAGCCCGAAAGGGAGGTAGAAGAACTGTCGATGGTCTTGACAACTTGGAGCCGGAGGTATTGAGAAACTCCTTCGCCACCTGAACACGGAGGAAAGCATCTTTAAGTCAAATGAGATTAGCCAATCGCCAGTCCGTACAGATGGTCGACAGAGCCTATATTTGGATCTTCTGAATTTATATACTTGTTACTTAGATGTTACTTAGATCTAGCACTAGATGCCATAAATCGTTTAGCACTGTATAACGAAGAGGGGAAGGTATACCCCCTGGAGTTTTTCGTCCCTTGGGACGTGTACCACTGCTCCCTGAGACCATAGTGAGTCCACGTAGGACAGTAACGTCTGCTTCTTCTCTTCCGACCGAGCTTAGCAGAGTGGAATAAATCTGGGTGGAGGAGTAACAGTGAAGGACCATACGTTGCTTGAACAACCATTTTGACGACCCGTCGTGATTGAGGCCACCCAGGCGTGCCGGAAGAGGAGCAGACAAGCCCCCCCTGCCCGAACTGTCTGGGCGGGCGTAACCTAAAAGAATTAGCCGGTTCACCACTACCGGACGCCTGGTTGTTAGTGGGTTTTTCGGAAGGGCACTTGCCCTCTGCTCCAATTCTTACAGAAGCCCCGGCAGGCCTTTACAGCAAGCTTCTCTCAAGCGTTCGGCACCTTCTGTACTGGGGACTCTTCAGACCGAGACGGTGCCTCTCGTGGGAAAGGCGTAACCATAAGGCCCGTTGAACCGCAACTGAGGACCCTTTAGTCCAAGCCAACAGGGGGATCGGATTGATGCCAGCTCCAGCTCCCTAACCGCTGCACTTATGTGTTCTGAAACTCCATTTGAGAACAAAACCACGTTCTCTGTCCTGGTTTCCGTAGCCCTAGACATAGCTGCTAGAGCCAGGGCAGGTTTACAAGTCATGTTGGCATACTCATACGTCCTTCTTGAGGTCTTGATACATTTCTCTCAAGCCTGTCCAAAAGGACACAGCATCTTTTAAGGTATAGTAACCCTATTTTTCCAGACGCAACAATGCTGCATCAATGAGGGGAGTGTTTTCCAGATACTTCGCTCTTTTACCTTGAAGGGATACAATCTGGAGGTTTTGAATGACATAGAAGTTCTCTTGTCCATCTTGCCCCACTACCCATTCTTTAACTCCGTAAAGAAAACAGAGAGAGAGAGAGTGTTCTTTCTCCAGGCGCTTAAAGAATTGGTTTGCTTAGCTGGGGGTGGAAGGATCTACCTACTTAAGGGCTTCCATAATCGCTTTGACTCGTGGAGGAACCCGAGAGACGTCAAGGCTTCCGACATATTCGTCCCCCCCTAAATCGCCAACCGAGGAATCTGGAGAAGCAGCGTAAGGCTGGGAAGGACCCAGATCCTTTGGGCCACGTCAGCCAAGGAGCCAGGTAGAATATACAACTGGCTAAATGTGTGAGATGTATCCCATTTCCTTAGGGACTGCTGCATCACACATTTCACAAGAGACTCCACATCATTGTTATCTGTCTCTTATTCCCAAAACTGCCCAGGCATAACACCGGTCACATAAAGACTTACCCTCGGGAACTCGTGTCCCATATCTCCAGCAGACTCTGTTATCCGAGCAGCTGTCATGGCGGTGGGTGCAGTGACTGGAGGAGGAATGGGAACGTCTCCTCTAGATGGAGGAGGAATGGTAACATCTCCTCTAGTTGAAGGAGGAATGGGAACATCTCCTCTAGTTGGAGGAGGAATGGGAACATCTCCTCTAGTTGGAGGAGGAATGGGAACATCTCCTCTAGTTGGAGGAGGAATGGGAACATCTCCTCTAGTTGGAGGAGGAATGGGAACATCTCCTCTAGTTGGAGGAGGAATGGGAACATCTCCTCTAGTTGGAGGAGGAATGGGAACATCTCCTCAAGATGGAGGAGGAATGGAAACATCTCCTCTAGTTAGTTGGAGGAGGAATGGTAACATCTCCTCTAGTTGGAAGAGGAATGGGAACATCTCCCCTGCTGTTATAATGTTGTGGCCTGGCAAGGTCTCTGTCGTTCTGGATCACGACCTGAGAAGGCTGAAAAATAAAATGTGGGGAGGGGGAAGGCGAGACATGAAATTAATACGCCAATACTTTGCAACCGTAAGCTCAACCCCTCCCCTCACCTGCACGTACCATGTGCGTGAGGGCTGGCCACACGAAGGCGGTAACTTGTCCATAACCTTTGGACAAAACGTCAAGAGACGGACGGTCTGCAAAAGACCTGAAAATGCCAAAATGTACCAGTGCCAGCCAAAAGAGCAAAAGATTATATAATCTTGCTTACCCCCTTTTTTTTTTTTTTTTTTAATAGTAAAGAAATATACTTATACATTACTTCCATCTCTTTTTTCTCTTTTTTTTTTTTTTGAAATACACTTATTTTATTTTTATTTTTATTTAATTATTTTTATTTATTATTTATTTATTTATTTTTTTTTTAAGAAAAACGTTTCCCCTTGAGGGAGAAGGACTAGGCACTCTGAGGCATTCATCAGGGCAGACCAAGGCTGGAGTGGCTGGAGCTGCTACTGCTCACTGCCTGGGGAGATCCCATTTGACAGGAGCTAGCAGCCGTTTTCGAATCCCCCGCCTGTGACATCACCGCCCCCCCACCTCGCGCCTGCGCTGTGGGGAGGTAGCCGAACGGCGCCCGCACGGCCGCCGGGGTGCCCGTCAATCTGCGCATGCGCGAGCCAAGCCTCGCGCTGAGGCTCCGACGCCTGCGCAATGACGGTGGCGGCCATGACTCGGAAGCGCTGCGGCGA
The DNA here is from genome assembly GCF_042186555.1 of Aquarana catesbeiana. NCBI lineage: Eukaryota > Metazoa > Chordata > Amphibia > Anura > Ranidae > Aquarana > Aquarana catesbeiana. Next base: position 92,036,455 of record NC_133333.1, on the reverse strand, counting down.
GCTGGAACGCAGAAGCGTTCCAATTGCCATGAGGGGTAGCTGGGGATACGGAAAGGCACTGGTAAAAGTGAAAACAGGGGCTACAAACAAAAAACACATAGAAACGACTGCCATGAATATAGGAAGAAAAATAGAGTCGCAGACCTTGCCAGCCGTTGATGCGTCCATGTTCAGGCATACAGAGGCAACCTCCCCTCCACCAGTGGGGTATCTAGTGCCTTAAAAGCTTCTCGCCCGCCCGTGGCTGGGTCCTGAGCTGCACCGCGAAGTGGTATGCCAAATCCCAGAAATATCCAACCGGACGTGAACAGGAACAATCGTGTGTGTAGGTCCATTGGAGGACAAAAAAGGAACACAGTCTATTCAGGTGAGCTCAGTCTTATAGGGTATGGGGTCCTATAGCATTGGAGAGGAGGCGGGGTTAACCCACACGTAGGCTGCCATGGAGTCTGTCAGGAAATATATATGTGGGCGCTGTGGGCTTTTTCAAGTTTGACAGGAAAATTGGAAATACAAATTAATAAATACGTTTGCACATCAAAATGAAATCGGAAAATAAAATAAATGGACTAAGCTGCAAGCACAGCAGTGTATGTATTAAACCATCAATAACAACATATTAGTGCTGCAGAATGTATACAACGCATGTGCAATCAAACGGGACAATATTTAAATTAATTGTGACACTCTTGAATAAAGTGTAAATATTATTGCAATAAATGAGTCCTGTGATTACTCAAACCATATTCATATACAACTAAGTTCCTGTGTAAGGAAATAAAACCCACTCAAAATCACTCAACACAATAAATGAATCCTGTGGTTATTAAAACCTAATTTTTATACCAAAAGTTCTTGTGTGAAAAGTGAAATAGTGAAATACCTTTGGGAAGGTCAAACTAAATTGTGCAGACCATCACCACACCACTGAGGGCATGTTCTCACCTCTCAGATGGTCCTTCTATGCAGAGAACAATAAATCCCCTTTGTAATAAGCCCATGATCTCTGATGGCAGCTGAAGGTAGATATACAAATGGACACACTAAGGCAGGTCATACACAGTTCGAATCTTGGCGGTTCAGCAGTAGGGATAAGCCGAACACCCCCCTGTTCGGTTCGCACCAGAACATGCGAACAGGCAAAAAATTCAATCGAGCACGCGAACACCGTTAAAGTCTATGGGACTCGAACATGAATAATCAAAAGTGCTAATTTTAAAGGCTTATATGCAAGGTATTGTAATAAAAATTTTGGGGACCTGGGTCCTGCCCCAGGGGACATGGATCAAAGCAAAAAAAAGCTTTTAAAACGGCCGTTTTTTCGGGAGCAGTGATTTTAATAATGCTTAAAGTGAAACAATAAAAGTGTAATATTCCTTTAAATTTCGTACTTGGGGGGTGTCTATAGTATGCCTGTAAAGGGGCGCATGTTTCCCGTGTTTAGAACAGTCTGACAGCAAAATGACATTTCAAAGGAAAAAAAGTCATTTAAAAGTACTTGCGGCTATTAATGAATTGTCGGTCCGATAATACACATATAAGTTCATTGATAAAAAATGGCATGGGATTTCCCCACAGGGAAACCCCGGACCAAATTTTTTTTTAAAAATGGCGTGGGGGTCCCCCTAAATTCCATATCAGGCCCTTTAGGTCTGGTATGGATATTAGGGGAACCCTGCACCAAAATTTAAAAAAAAAAGGTGTGGGGATCCCCCTCAAAATCCATACCAGACCCTTCAGGTCTGGTATGGTTTTTAAGGGAAACCTCACACCAAAATTTAAAAAAAATGGCATGGGGTCCCCCCAAAAATCCATACCAGACCCTTATCCGAGTACGCAACCTGGCAGGCTGCAGGAAAAGAGGGGGGACGAGAGAGCGCCCCCTCTTCTGAACCATACCAGGCCACATGCCCTCAACATTGGGAGGGTGCTTTAGGGTCCCCCAAAGCACCTTGTTCCCATGTTAATGAGGACAAGGGCCTCATCCCCACAACTCTTGCCCGGTGGTTGTGGGGGTCTGCGGGCGGGGACTTATCGGAATCTGGAAGCCCCCTTTAACAAGGGGACCCCCAGATCCCGGCCCCCCCTGTGAGAAATGGTAAGGGGGTACAAAAGTTCCCTTATCATTTCACAAAAAAAGTGTCAAAAATGTTAAAAATTACAAAAGACAGTTTTTGACATAACGGGTGATCCCACCCCCTCTGACGTCACGGGGAAAGCCTCAGGGAAGTCCCTGTCAAGTCCCTGTGCGTCAGAGGGGGTGGGGTCAACGGGTGGCCCTACCCTCCATTGTTTAAGAACCATCAGAAGACAAGAAGCGTCACACAGCGGGAGCCTCCCATCATGGATGCGGAGCAGCCCGAGAACAAAGAAGGGAAGAAGACGTCGTGGAGGAAGATGCCGGATGAGAACACCGGAGGAAGAACCAGAAGAAGAAGTAGATGGAGGAAGAAACCGAAGGAAGATAGAAGAAAGAAGATAGAAGAAAGAAGATGGAAAGAAGAAGCATTTAAATAAAGGAATTGTCAAAAACTGTCTCTTGTCATTTTTAACATTTTTGACACTTTTTTGTGAAATGGTAGTTTTGTACCCCCTTACCATTTCACACGGGGGGGCCGGGATCTGGGGGTCCCCTTGTTAAAGGGGGCTTCCAGATTCTGATAAGTCCCCCGCCCACAGACCCCCCACAACCACCAGGCAAGGGTTGTGGAGATGAGGCCCTTGTCCTCATCAACATGGGGACAAGGTGCTTTGCGGGGGACCCCAAAGCACCCTCCCAATGTTGAGGGCATGTGGCCTGGTACAGTTCAGGAGGGGGGGTGCTCTCTCGCCCCCCCTCTTTCCTGCGGCCTGCCAGGTTGCGTGTTCGGATAAGGGTCTGGTATGGATTTTTGGGGGGACCCCACGCCATTTTTTTTTAATTTTGGCGCAGGGTTCCCCTTAATATCCATACCAGACCTGAAGGGCCTGGTATGAAAATTAGGGGGACCCCCACGCCATTTTTTTTTAAATTTTGGTTCGGGGTTCCCCTGTGGGGAAATCCCATGCCGTTTTTATCAATGAACTTATATGTGTATTGTCAGACCGACAATTCATTAATAGCCGCGAGTACTTTTAAATGACTTTTTTACCTTTGAAATGTCATTTTGCTGTCAGACTGTTCTAAACACGGGAAACATGCGCCCCTTTACAGGCATACTATAGACACTCACCAGGTACGAAATTAAAAGAAATATTACACTTTTATTGTTTCACTTTAAGCATTATTAAAATCACTGCTCCCAAAAAAATGGCCGTTTTTAAAACTTTTTTTGCATTGATCCAAGTCCCCTGGAGCAGGACCCAGATCCCCAAACACTTTTTATGACAATACCATGCACATAAGCCTTTAAAATTATTATTATTCTACAGGATTTATATAGCGCTGACAGTTTACGCAGCGCTTTACAACATTAGGGCAGACAGTACAAGTACAATACAATTTGATACAGGAGGAATCAGAGGGCCCTGCTCGTTAGAGCTTACTAGCACTTTTGATTTCTCCCATAGACTTTTAAAGGGTGTTCCACGGCTTTCGAATTTGCCGCGAACACCCCAAATTGTTCGCTGTTCGGTGAACTTGCGAACAGCCAATGTTCGAGTCAAATATGAGCTTGACTCGAACTCGAAGCTCATCCCTATTCAGCAGGACCCGGATGAGATTCGAACCGTTTGTAGGCAGGCTGAATTTACCAAGTTGATTGATCGATCAACTTGGGTACAACCGCATGGCGCGTTTCACCTGCGATTTTCATTAACAGCTGCTATAGCCGCTAGCAATAATCACTGTGTTCTCCCAGTGGGGGTGGCTTCCCCCACCCTCACCGCCCCCCTGTTCGGAGAAGCATGAGGGATTCCCGCATCAACATTATGGGGGTTATTTACGAAAGGTAAATCCACTTTGCACTGCAAGTGCACTTGGAAGTGCAGTCGCTCTAAGTCTAAGGGGTAGATCTGAAATGAGGTGAAGCTCTGCTGATTTTATCATCCAATCATGTGCAAGCTAAAATGCTGTTTTTTATTTTCCTTGCATATCCCCCTCAGATATACAGAGACTTTACTTCCAAGTGCACTTTCATTGTCTACTTTCAAGTGCACTTGCAGTGCAAAGTGGATTTGCCTTTAGTAAATAACCCAGATCTGTGTTGATGGGGGAATCTAGCAAATTTCTTTCCTGCAACCCGTGGCTGCAGGAAAGAAATTTGCTCTATGTATGCCTGGCCTTACACTCTCAGTGACTCAAAAGGCAAGAGTCAAGTGCTTAGCTCAAAAAAACAGAAATGACCCATTGGGGGTTATTTACGAAAGGCAAATCCACTTTGCACTACAAGTGCAAACTACAAGTGCAAAGTACACTTGAAATTGCACTGGAAGTGCACTTGGAAGTACAGTCGCTGTAAATCTGAGGGGTAGATCTGAAATTAGGGGAAGCTCTGCTGATTTTATTATCCAATCATGTGCAAGCTAAAATGCTGTTTTTTACTTTCCTTGCATGTCCCCCTCGGATCTACAGCGACTGCACTTCCAAGTACACTTTCAGTGCAATTTCAAGTGCACTCTGCATTTATAGTTTGCACGTTTAGTGCAAAGTGGATTTGCCTTTAGTAAATAACCCCCATAGTGTTCACTGTATATAATGAGTTTATTATTAAAAAAAGAAAAAGAAATGTGCTCACTTTGTAAATAGAAATGCCAAGCAGCAGGAAAGTACTGAGCCTTTGCCTCCCCTCACATCCTGACCTAGTATGCAGGAAAACCACGCTGCTGAGAGATCAGTGAAACCAAGCAGCCCACTGTAAACCTTGTTCTTTCTGGTTAGTGGGCTAAAATTGATGTTCATTTTCAACCATGAGAAAATTCGAGTAGGATAGAAAATGTTTCCTAAATTAATGAAATTCTAAACTATAAATGTGTTTTTTGTTCAGCAAGTATTATACATATTGTTATGAAACTTGTGTGGGATCCCAGTCAAATAGCAGGCCTGGATGAAATTTTAGGGCTAACTAAATTAGTTGACAATAATGGCAAAAAAATAACTGATTAACATTTTCTCCAAATTTCTGTATGAATGTGGAATGAAAGTCTAACCATGTATGGTCATCTTAAGAAAATTATCCAACAAAATATTGTTTTTTCTTGCTGCTCATTTCAGCCACTCTTGTTTTGATAAAGCACTCAGATGTCATTTGATAAATATAAAAAAAGATGCATTCATGCATTGCACCAGTTCTTCCAAAATAAGATTAATTCATTCTCACATATAGTAAACACCGTTTGGTTTATGCGTTTGCTTTGTGTAACCTGAAGACATGTAAATAAAATTAGATTTTCTGTGCTTTAGGGACAAATCTCTGTACAGTCAGACTCCAGTGAGCTAGGTCTCAATCTTGTACACCAGTCGTCAATCTTGTACAGTATAAATACAGCACAATTCCACCATTCTCTTCCACCACCTACACATACAAGGCCACGTCTCTCAATCTGGAACATTTGCTCCCTTTGTTTCCTGGCTCTGTTACTCCTTGTTTTTTTTTTTATTATTCTGAGTATTGATGTATTGATCCACAGAACATACATAAACTGTAAACATGGGACACAAGGTAGCTGGAAAAATGAAATTATGGAATTGCCATTTTTCAGCAAATTTAACCTTAGCAATGCTGTGAAATAACTACAGACCAAGGCCATATCAAGCAAATGTGTTTTTAGTTTTTATCTATTCAACTAAAATTTGTGTTGGAACTGCAATCAGAGATAAGGGGAAGGGGGGCAGAGAGGGGCGTGTTTTTCCTTCCACTGACGCAATGGGGTTGATTTACTAAAGGGAAAAAGACTGTGCACTTTGCAAAGTGCAGTTGCCCTCTTCAAGAGCAGTTGCTCCAGAGCTTGGTAAATGAGCAGAAGCTCTGCTGACTTCTATTGTCCAATCATGTGCAAGCAAAAATGCATTTTTTTTTATTTCCTTGCACGGGATTGGGTACTCTTTGCAAAGTGAAGCCTTACCTAATTTACTAAGCTCTGGAGCAATTGCACTTGCAGAGGGCAACTGCGCTCTGCAAAGTGCACAGTTTTTTTGCCTTTAGTAAATCAACCCCAATGATTCAGCATTCTTCTTACCACCAATACCAACGATGGGGCATTTTTTCTACCACTGACACCAAAATGTGTCCCCTTGACATCAACAATTGGATGTTCCTCTTAACATTTACACCAATGATGGGACATTCTTTCTCCCACTTACTCCTATGTTAGGGCATTCTTCCACCTACAGACAACTGACATCAGGACATTTTCTGACCACTGAAATCAGGACATTTTTCCTTTCACTGACCACTGATGTTGGGGTATTTTTTTAAATACGCTGCTCATCATTTGTAAAGGTTTGTAATATGATTTCTTTTTGACACATCACTGGTAACAGTGACTCTGTAGCTGTGATCATACTGCTAAACAAGGATTAAGTGGTGCAAAAATGTGTGCCATGAATAGTGCTGACCCTGCATAAAAATTCTGAAAGAACATTTGTAAGTTTTACTTTCTTCATTTTTTTTTTTCTTATTTTAGGGCTAAAAAGATCTCCCTCGCCAAAGCTAACAGGTTGACATACTAAGCAACAGAACTGGTATCCCCATGACAAGGGCATAAAACAAAGTTTTAAGATGACTGTATTGAAAGAGCTCTCCTAAAATAGTCAAATTATTTTCCATTTGGCAAAGCACTTCAACCAGCGATCAGGTGCATTGCTTCATCCAATTAGGGCCCTAGAATGCACAGTGAAGCATGCAGTGCATTGTGGGGTGCTTGGCAGGCGATTATTCCATCGAGCACTCCACAATTTCGGGTGTTCACTGATCAGGCAATGTTTGGGCCGAAGTTTTGCTTGACTCTACTCTGGAACACAATTTAGGCTTTGTCAGCAGATAATACAGTGGCACAAGATGCTAAGTTGTCAAGTGTGAGAACCAGCAAAGGAGCAGCATCAGGACCCCCTGTGCAGCTTATATTTAACCTGTTTTCAACAAATAGAAACAGATGGCAAGGTGAAAGAAGTGTAACTGGTGAATTGCAGACTTATGATATCTGTTAGCTAGGGCTTCTTCAGCTGGGGACACAAGGATCCCATAAAATGTAAGTTGAGCTTGAGTCAATTAGGAATCAAACAGCTACATAATATTAACCACTTGCCCACCAGGCCAATTCTGACATTTCTCTCCTACATGTACAAATCATAATTTTTTTGCTAGAAATTTACATAGAACCCCCAAACATTATATATTTTTTTAGCAAAGACCCTAGAGAATACAATGGCGCATGGTATTTGCTCAGCAAATTTTCGAACGCTTTTTTAAAAAAAAAAAAAAACAGTTTTGTGCTTAAAAAAAGAAAAACTGTTTTGTGCTTAAAAAAAAACAAAACAGTAAAGTTAGCCCAATTTTTTTTGCATAATGTGAAAGATGAAGTTATGCTGAGTAAATAGATACCCAACATGTCACACTTCAAAATTGCACACGCTCATGGAATGACGCCAAACTTCGGTACTTAAAAATCCCCATAGGCGACACTTTAACATTTTTTACTGGTTACATGTTTTGCGTTACAGAGGAGGTCTAGGACTAGAATTATTGTTCTCGCTCTACCGGTCACGGTGATACCTCACATGTGTGGTTTGAATACTGTTTTCATATGTGGGCGGGACTAATGTATGCATTCACTTCTGCGTGCAAGCACATGGGGACGGGGCGCTTAAAATTTTTTTTTTATATATTACTTTCTTTTTTTTAGTTTGACACTTTAAAAAGAAAAAACATAACATAACATCGTGCCCGGTCTCCGAACGATCATAGAGACTACGGCGACCTTCTGGTCCACCGGAAAGCTCTATGGTAAACATCCGGGGCCAGCTGATCCGGTCTCCGACTCACTGATGGAAGCTGTGAGTCGGTAGAAGCATCGGAGGGCGGCGGGAGGGGGGGATGTCCCCTCTAACCGCCCGTAAGAACGATCTATCGGTGGAACAGCCACTATGATCATTCTGTAGGCATCATCATTCAGATATACCCACACAAAGTCAAGGACATCATATGACGGCCGGCGGGCGGGAAGTGGTTAAAATCTAAATACAAGTTAATCACAAAAGCAAAATGTTACATGTTAGCCCTGATTAAGTAGGAAAAGGTACAGCCCCCAAAATGCAATGGGGAATTCAATTCTAAAGTCCCCCATTTCGCTAACAATATCATAGTAATTTTGGAAGCCCAACAGTAGGAAGAAGCTGCTAGGCCAAATATTCAGATTCTCTACATTTACTCTATCACCATAATGTATGACAACTGGCAAGTCTCTTTCAGCATCCTTCACTCTCTGAAGGGGTAACAGTCCTCTCTGCAGTCATGGACAGGAAGCAGTCCCAATGTCCAGAACTCTAAATGCTCACATGTAAGCTAAAAGGTATGGCTTTTGTATGAAAGTTCTTCCTTAACTTATCATGCAGTCCCAACTGCTGACACAAAATAACCTGGTCAGGAGTTCTTAACCTCCTGCTGACCACATAATGCATGTTGCGGGTGCAGGGTGGTTGAGTCTTAACGTCCAGCACCCCAAGTACATATGCATTCATGGGGTTCTGAGGTTCTGTGCGGGGAGTGTGTGGTCATCGAAAGCTTCCAGTGACTGTGGTAGGATGGGCTCCCAATTATAGCATGTCTGTGACCTCAGTTTCCAGAGATTAACACCCGCCTAAATGGTCCTTAGGAGGTTGTAGGAAGGGGTTAAATACCCTTAATTAAAAAATATGAGTGGCAGAGAACACTGTCCAGCAATCATCTGGGTGGGACTATAAAGGAATCTACACTACAGAAAAAAGGATGTGTGGGGATAGCTAGTGACACTTAAAAGAATCACAACATAAACCTCACCATGTGAATCTCAGCAGAGCCTTACAAGCAGTCCAGTGCTGAAGATTCCTAGATTACTGTAAATGTAGAGTATCTCTTCAATTAAGCCCACTTGTTGAATGAAACACATCAAATCAATAAACCTCTTTGTGAATGCTAGAAACACACGGCGTGCAGCTGTGAATGCTTAATGTTGGCATTGTATCTAGGAAGCAAGGACAAGCTCACCCAGTCAGCACCTGTTTATTGGTGTTATCAGCCAGCTGGGGCTCGGGAGTGGTATCAATCTTTGATTGTACAAACTCTGGCTTACATGAATCACTTTGTTCATCCCTACTCTGGGTCCTGATGGAACATGGGAAAGTTCCTGAGCTCAACATCATATCAGCTGCTCTGAGGTCCTTTCTGGGGAAAGAAAATCTGTCAGATTTTCCAAGAAGTCTACAAAGCTGTGCTACATCAGGTCACTGATTTACTAGGTAAAAAGGAAAGAAACAATAAGGATGATAGTTCCAAAGCCTGCACCATTTAAAAAGAAGTCGGCAGTGGTATCTCCAATATTTCTATCTTCACAGATTCACTCTAAATTAAACCTATGATGACTTAAGTATGCCCATTACTCCTGTAAAACTTAGATATCTGGCTGCCATACTTACCCTTTGACTTTTTTACATTTTGAATCACTGACCCAGAACAAGAACAATAAAGCCAGACCTCCTTTCCTTATATTTCATACATTGTTTCAGCATTCTAGCCAAGCAATTAGCATTCTCAGAAGGAAAGATCAGCAACGGCGGCTCCCATATTTCTCTCAGCTCAACTTTAAGCTGCTTTTCAATACATGATCTACCTTGATAGTGCTATCAATAATACATATTGCAAATTTATTATTATTTAGAATTGGTCATTATTAATTTCAGTAGATGAGTGCATCATTATTTCTACTGGCAGCCTACCACCTGAATTTGCCTCAGAATTTTTTCCTGTTTGTAACTCTGGATTTAGATTTTTAAATCCACTTTTCAATCTCACCAGCATGGAATCAACTGTGTAACTTGTGCACATTAATGCCTTTCTTTGCAGATGATGATTCCTTTCCAGCTGCCTTGCACACTGCTGCAATTAATTCTCCCATGAAAGATTTACTTAAAAATTAAATTTCACAAGCATAATGCTGCCATTCTTCTCATGAACCCGCCTGTGATATGCTACTAAATACACATTAAATCTTCAAGCTTAAAACTGCAATTCTGCTTTCCAAAGGAAATCAAATCCATTTAACTTTCAGCACCCGTTAACTACCAGGGATGCAGAGCTGCTGTTTTTCAAGCCCTTTAGAGTACAAGCAAATCGTTTACTGTACAAATGAGGAAGAGAAAGCATGATTGTACAAAAAAAAGAAAAATTAGAGGAATGTATGGTTAGGTACTAATACACCAAACAAACACACAGTGTACTAGGAAGTGCTGAAGAAGATATGTGAAGGAGGTGAGCAGAAACAATGAGTGTGTGTTAAGAAGTTTTTGAAAGCTTTGGACCCATTCAGATCTGTGTTATAGTAATGCACATACTGAGGTGGTATACTGCAGTGCCATTCTTTTTCAATGCACCCCAGGGCACCAATATAATAATGGGCAATGCACCCCACTGCAGTGGACTCCAACACACATACCCTAGGACATTGCAGTGGTATTCATTTTGCACGTCCATTTTTGGTTCCTTTGTGGTGTGTTGTAGCCCATTCCAAATCAGTATTCAGGCAATAAGTGTTTTAAAAGGGGTTGATCCTACTACACTTCGAAGAACAATTTGTGTCATACTGGGGTAACAATACCTACTATGCTGGCTAATTTTCTATTTCTTTTTTTTTCCTATTATAGATCTATTAATTGCAGCAACAAATGAACTGGAAGGAGCATCTGACTGGGTCAGTTTGGCCAACTGGTCCAGTCTGCATTCCCAGAGGTCTACTGAGTCAGATTATTTTTTTTTAATGAGGGGGTGGGGGTTAATGTACAGTAAATATGTGATGTGACCAGTTTGTTAATGTAATTGTAAATGATCACCTTATAAAATAACCCATTCCGTTTAAAATTGAAATGAAAGGCAAAACATTTGTATATAGATATATAAAAAAAAGTTATACATTTTTTTCCCTTTTTTAGAAGTGATTACATTCCCTCTGTTCTTAGTTGCATAAGAGCTGGGGGGGTAGGAGAAGCAACAGCCCACTGAGCTTCCCAGTAAAGGGCTGTACAGGGCGGTGTGTCAGAACAAGTCTGATCATTGGAGGAGAGCATAGCCAGAGAACTGACCATGGTGTGTTCTCTTACTTAGTGTGGTCAGTTTCTAATAGGAAAGCAAAGCGACTGGCAGGAACACTGAAATTCACACAAAGGAAGCAATACAAAGAGAACAGGATACTTTTACATACAAATACATGATACAGCAGGCACCTATCAGAAATATGAAATATTGGAGTAACAAACACTTAAAGGTGCTGCTACCAGTTAGGTGCCCTGGCGTGACATGTTGGCCATGAATGCATTTTTACCATTTTAGTTCAATTATAGAGATTGCTACAAGTGTGAGCCGCGGGACACCAAAAATAAACAGGATTACACTCTTGGTTCCCTTTATATTGTTTTCACACATCCCATCCATGATCTCTGCGGAGAAGGGGGTTTTTGCTTCTACAGTCTCCACCATTGCAGCAAGCATCATCTTGCTAAAAGCACTTTTTTTTTTTAATTCTTTATTTATGTTTTTTTTTTTAATAAAAACAAAAGTCATACATTATTTAAAAGTATGTTTACAAAATATTGTCATAGAAAAATACAAAAATCCCCTTCCCAACCCTCCCCCTACCTGTAGGTAGTTACAGTTGAGCTAGCCAGATTCTGTATGTCCTTCCTTACTTTCCCGAAACCCACACTCGTAAGTTTAACTTGTGATCTCCACTAGGTAACTCCATGACCTCTTGAAGCTCCTCCACCCTGCCCATTTATCCAATCTGTTGACCCCCTCATCTGACTCGTCTCCCAGATAATCTTTATATTCAATATTGTAAATTTCGTTTATGCAAAGGAGCCAGTCGCGGGGGTTAGGACTCTCCGACAGCAACCATTTCCTTGATATCTGTTTTTTAGCTGCATCTAATAATATGGGGACGATGGATGATTGGTACTGCTTAATCGGCTTCACGGTTCCATGAAATAGACATAGCCATGGATCTTCTACTAAAGATTCCTTAGTTACAGTGGGGACGGAAAGTATTCAGACCCTCTTAAATTTTTCACTCTTTGTTATATTGCAGCCATTTGCTAAAATCATTTAAGTTAATTTTTTTCCTCATTAATGTACACACAGCACCCCATATTAGCAGAAAAACACAGAATTGTTGACATTTTTGCAGATTTATTAAAAAAGAAAAACTGAAATATCACATGGTCCTAAGTATTCAGACCCTTTGCTGTGACACTCATATATTTAACTCAGGTGCTATCCATTTCTTCTGATCATCCTTGAGATGGTTCTACATCTTCATTTGAGTCCAGCTGTGTTTGATTATACTGACTGGACTTGATTAGGAAAGCCACACACCTGTCTATATAAGACCTTACAGCTCACAGTGCATGTCAGAGCAAATGAGAATCATGAGGTCAAAGGAACTGCCTGAAGAGCTCAGAGACAGAATTGTGGCAAGGCACAGATCTGGCCAAGGTTACAAAAAAAAAGATCTGCTGTACTTAAGGTTCCTAAGAGCACAGTGACCTCCATAATCCTTAAATGGGAGACATTTGGGACGACAAGAACCCTTCCTAGAGCTGGCCACCCGGCCAAACTGAGCTATCGGGGGAGAAGAGCCTTGGTGAGAGAGGTAAAGAAAAACCCAAAGATCACTGTGGCTGAGCTCCAGAGATGCAGTCAGGAGATGGGAGAAAGTTGTAGAACGTCAACCATCACTGCAGCCCTCCACCAGTTGGGGCTTTATGGCAGAGTGGCCCAATGGAAGCCTCTCCTCAGTGCAAGACACATGAAAGCCCACATGGAGTTTGCTAAAAAAAAATCTGAAGGACTCCAAGATGGTGAGAAATAAGATTCTTTGGTCTGATGAGACCAAGATAGAACTTTTTGGCCTAAATTCTAAGCGGTATTTGTGGAGAAAACCAGGCACTGCTCATCACCTGTCCAATACAGTCTCAACAGTGAAGCATGGCAGTGGCAGCATCATGCTGTGGGGGTTTTTTTAAGTTGCAGGGACAGGGCGACTAGTTGCAATCGAGGGAAAGATGAATGTGGCCAAGTACAGGGATATCCTGGATGAAAACCTTCTCCAGAGTACTTAGGACTGGGCCGAAGGTTTACCTTCCAACAAGACAATGACCCTAAGCACACAGCTAAAATAACAAAGGAGTGGCTTCACAACAACTCTGTGACTGTTTTTGAATGGCCCAGCCAGAGCCCTGACTTAAACCCAATTGAGCATCTCTGGAGAGACCTAAAAATGGCTGTCCATCAACGTTTACCATCCAACCTGACAGAACTGGAGAGGATCTGCAAGGAGGAATGGAAAAGGATCCCCAAATCCAGGTGTGAAAAACTTGTTGCATCTTTCCCAAAAAGACTCATGCCTGTATTAGATCAAAAGGGTGCTTCTACTAAATACTGAGCAAAGGGTCTGAATACTTAGGACCATGTGATATTTCATTTTTTCATTTTTAATAAATCTGCAGAAATGTCAACAATTCTGTGTTTTTCTGTCAATATGGGGTGCTGTGTGTACATTAATGAGGAAAAAAATGAACTTAAATGATTTTAGCAAATGGCTGCAATATAACAAAAAATGAAAAATATAAGGGGGTCTAAATACTTTCCGTCCCCACTGTATTTCCTTGATTAATTGTATAATTTTCTTCCAATATGCTTTAATAACCGGGCACTCCCACCATATGTGAGCCATCGTACCTAAATTTGTACATCCCCTCCAGCATCTGTCCGTTTTATCTGGGTAGAATTTACAGTCTGTCTGGCGTGGCATACCATCTTGCTAGAAATTTAAAGTTGGTCTCCGACCGCATAATATCGGACCAAGAACCGTGTAACATTTTCAAAATCCTCTCCAATGTGAATTTATTACATTGTGACCCCAACTCCCTTTCCCAATTCTTAATATATGGAGGTACATCCAGTTCTTCCTTCAAAGACAGGATTTTTTAAAGATGGGAGATAATATTACCCAGTTTATCTCTCTTCCATAACTGCTCTAACGGTCTATACTCATCCTCTCCTCGAATTGGTTTCGGAAGTTTCTCAATAAAGAGCGATAACTGCAAGTACCTCCAAGCATTGACCACCATAAGGTCTGTCTCCGCTTTCAAATCCAAATAGGGGCGTAATTTCCCCTCTTCAATTATGTCTTTTAATTGCGTGCTACTATTTTTTATCCAATTCCCTCCCACCTCCCTCATCCCTGGTTCAAAAAGTTTGTTGTCCTTGATATATATCAAGGACAACTTGATATACATATATATATAAACTCCATTTATTACGCGCATGTACCTGATCCCATAATTTAAGCGTGTTACGCGTGAGTGACGCTGTCTGAGTGCTAAGTGTCCTATATTTTGGCAGGTTCCAAATAATGTGGCCTAAATCAGTGCTACTTAAGCTGTGTTCGATGTTAACCCACGTTCTATCTGGTGCTTCCTTTGACCATTCTACCACCCGTGAAAGCACAACAGACGTGTAATATTTGTTGAGGTCTGGAAGAGCCAGTCCTCCTTTTTTTTTCCTCTAACCAAAACTGAGTGAGCAATTCGTGGCTTTTTGCCACGCCAGACAAACCTTGATATTAATCCCCGTAAGGCTCTCAAAAAGTAGTATGGAAGGGGAATTGGCAGCATCTGGAACTTATACAATATTTTAGGAATTAGCATCATTTTAGCTGCATTGATGCGGCCAAACCAAGAAAGGGGCAGCAGTGACAAACTTCTTGTTTCCTGTCTAATTTCATCTAACAAGGGAATATAATTAATCAGGTACATTTTTTTCAGTGTGTTGGCCAGTTTAATACCTAAATAGTTAATTTCCTTCCTCCAAGGGAAGGGGAGGGCCTTTGACAGACTCTCTTCTTCTTGTTTGCCCACATTTATGTTAAGGGCCTCCGATTTGCTCAGGTTTATTTTAAAGTTTGAGATATCACCATACATCCTCAGTATCCCGAGCAGATTCGGGATTGTAATCCTGGGGTTCGTTATGTAGAACATCACATCATCGGCAAATGCCGCTAATTTATGTTCTTCTTGCCCTACCGTCACCCCTCTGCAATCTAAGTTGTTACGTATGGTCGCAAATAAAGGCTCCAAGGACAAAATAAATAATAAGGGGGACAGGGGACACCCCTTCCTCGTGCCGTTCTCCATCCTAAAAATCCTGGATAAGACCCCATTTACCTTAATGGAGGCAGAGGGGTGGTTATATAATATTTTCACCCATGCAATGAACCTAGGGCCAACCCCCATCGCTTCCAGAGTTTTAACCATGATCCCCCAGTCTACCCTGTCAAACACTTTTTCGGCGTCCATTGACAGGAATAGAACTGGGGGCCCCCTGATTTAATAGACTCAAGCAGGAGCAATGTTCGTACTCTGTTGTCCCTGCCCTGTCTACCCGGGACGAATCCAACCTGGTCTGGGTGCACCAGAATATTAATTTTATCCTTAAGTCTATTTGCCAGCACCTTTGCATAAAGTTTCACATCTGCATTTAACAACGCGATAGGTCTATAGCTAGAACAAAGCATGCTATTTTTCCCTTCTTTTGCAATCAACGATATGGTTGCTAATAGGGCCCCCCCCACCCCATCGAGCAGTTGGGGCCCAGCTCATTCCAATATTGGCAAAGCTTAGGTACCAAGGTGTGTTTGTATTTTTTCAAATAGATGGTGGTGAAGCCATCGGGGCCTGGGCTCTTCCCCTTAGGTGAGTTGTTCAAAGCAACATGGATTTCATCTTCGGTTATAGGTCTATCTAGAGCTGATTTATCCTCTTCTGATAGCCCGACCACCCCAGCCCCTTTCAGGAATTCCTCCACCTTCATGCTATCTATTTGATCACCCCCACCCTTTTGTCTAATGGTATACAGGGCTTCATAAAACTTCCTGAACTCTTCCACTATCCCATTAGTGTTAGCCACTATTTCACCTTTTTTATTTTGTATTTTCTCAATGAAATTCCGATCTCTTTTCTTTTTCAATAACCTCACCAGATGTTTACTTGATTTATTACCATAATAGTATCTCTCTCTTGTTATTTTGGTAAATACCCTCCTTGCGTCCTGCTCCATACTGTCCTTTAACTCCTCCCTTTTTGACACTAACAGGCGGAAACTGTCCTGATTTTGTCCCTTTAGCTTTTTATGGTTCAGTTCTAACGAGGTGATTTCATCGAGAAGTTTTTCCCTTTTTTCTTTTCTCTTTTTTTTTTCCCCTGCCCCAATGGAGATAAGGAGCCCCCTAATATACGCTTTATGCGCTTCCCAAAGGATAGATGGTGAAATATCTCCCGTGTCGTTGACCTTAAAGAAGAAATCAATTTCTTCCTGCACCTTGTCTAAAACTTGGGGAATTTTAAGAAGATTTTCATTCAGCTTCCACGAAAATGGTTGTCTTTGCAACTCGGGGAACCTGACCCTCATTGTGACAGGGGAGTGATCTGATAGCGATGCAATCTCTATTCTGGTATCCACTACATAGTCCAGTAAACTGTGACCTATCATAATGTAGTCCAGTCTTGAGTACGTCCCGTGCACAGGGGAGAAGAGGGTGAAATCTTTTACTTTTACATGCTGCAACCGCCACACATCCATCAGATAGCATTGGTGCAACCATCTCCTGATCCTTCCTAATTGAACCTTACTTGTCCCCTGTGCCCGGGACGTACTATCTACAGAGGGTTCAAGACAGAAATTAAAATCTCCCGCCAGAACCACCTCCCCCTCTTTAAACTCCGTCAATTTAGCCAGAACCTGTTTTAAGAAGGCAATCGGGTTTCTATTCGGGCAGTACACATTCTCTAAAGTGAGCGTTTTACTCCCCACATTGCCCTTGAGGAAGAGATAGTGCCCTTCTGGATCTGACAGTCTGTTTAACAAAGAAAATTTTGACATTTTAGAAAATCCAATTGCTACTCCCTTAGCGCTCCTGATGGGAGTGTCGCTATAAAACCAAAAGGGCAATTTTGGAGAGTACAGCTTAATATTTGAATCTAGGGTCAAATGGGTCTCCTGGAGAAATATTATATCTGCTTGATAGCATTGGAGTTCCTTTAAAATTTTATGTCTTTTACTCCGCGAGTTCAGGCCCTTCACATTGTAAGATAAAAACTTTAATTCTGACATTATAATTCCGGAAACATTTATCCAAACTCGTCAGTCATCCACTGCACAGTTGTAACCTCCCCTGCAGGTTTAACTCCCCCCCTCCCTTCGCCCCCCCTCCCCCGCCCCTCCCCCTCGGCCAAACATCGGCCTTAAGCCAGCTAGTATGGGACATACCAAATCCCTACTGCAAGCTTCTTTTTTATTCTTTGGGGGTGAGACTCCAAAGACAGCCACTAGTGTCCCGCCTTCCTCCTAAAACGGAGGAAGAGGGGACAGGAGCAATGGAGGCAGACAGCCCAGCCCTATATTGTGCCCTCCCCAGCTGCCCCCGCCATCCGTTTATATACCTAATAATTGAAAACCCCCCTCCCCCCTTCAAACCCCTTAGATCCTTCAATACAAACAATGAACCCCATAGTAGACTCCCCTACGAGAAAAAAAAAAAAGGGGGGAGAAAAAAAAACAAAACAGTCCCTCATTACATTCGATATACAAAGTTCCTTGATGTCTTCTCGGGGGCCCCTCTTAATGTGTAGTGACCGGGGTGGGAATGCCTAGCTTTTCGCAGAAGTCCTGAATCTCTTCCAGGAACCTCATCCTAAATGATCTGCCCTCCTTCATCACTAGCAGGGATGTTGGGAACCCCCAACTATATTTTATATTGGCCCTTCTTAGTTGTTCCAGGAGCAGTCTAAGTTGCCTTCTCCGAGCCAGGGTGCCTGCTGAAAGATCTGGAAAAATCTGTAGGTCTTTGTTTTCGAAACGGACTGGAGGGACACCCCGCAAGTTGTTCCAAATCTTCTCTTTGTCCTCATATGAGTGAAATTTGACTATCACGTCTCGAGGAACATCTTCCCTCAAATTAGGAGGTTTTCTGATCCTGTGTACCCTGTCAATCCTTAACGCCGCTTCATCCTGTCGACCCAAAATCGGGTTGAAAATTTTTTTCATCTTGATCACCAAGTCCTCATTTTGTTGTTCAGGGAGAGATCTGATGCGCAGATTCTGACGGCGGCTTTGATTTTCCTGTTCTTCCAGCTTGTATGACAGTGTGCGATAATCGCTCTGCAATTTACTCATCTGCAATTTAAGCTCCGATATCTCCTTAGCCCAGTTACCTGACGTCTCCTCCTCCTCCTCAACTCTGCGCAACAGGAGACCCATGTCCGTCCGCTAGGGATGAGCCGAACACCCCCCTGTTCGGTTCGCACCAGAACATGCGAACAGGAAAAAAGTTCGTTCGAACACGCGAACACCGTTAAAGTCTATGGGACACGAACATGAATAATCAAAAGTGCTAATTTTAAAGGCTTATATGCAAGTTATTGTCATAAAAAGTGTTTGGGGACCTGGGTCCTGCCCCAGGGGACATGGATCAATTCAAAAAAAAGTTTTAAAAACGGCCGTTTTTTCAGGAGCAGTGATTTTAATAATGCTTAAAGTCAAACAATAAAAGTGTAATATTCCTTTAAATTTCGTAGCTGGGGGGTGTCTATAGTATGCCTGTAAAGGGGTGCATGTTTCCTGTGTTTAGAACAGTCTGACAGCAAATAGACATTTCGAAGGAAAAAACCCATTTAAAACTACTCGCGGCTATTGCATTGCCGACAATACACATAGAAGCTCATTGATAAAAACGGCATGGGAATTCCCCACAGGGGAACCCCGAACCAAGATTTAAAAAAAAAAATTACGTGAGGGTCCCCCTAAATTCCATACCAGGCCCTTCAGGTCTGGTATGGATATTAAGGGGAACCCCGGCCAAAATTAAAAAAAAAAAATGACGTGGGGGTCCCCCTAAATTCCATACCAGACCCTTCAGGTCTGGTATGGATTTTAAGGGGAACCCCGCACCAAAAAAAAAAAAAAAAACGGCGTGGGGTCCCCCCAAGAATCCATACCAGACCCTTATCCAAGCACGCAACCTGGCAGGCCGCAGGAAAAGAGGGGGGGACGAGAGTGTGGCCCCCCCCACTGAACCGTACCAGGCCACATGCCCTCAACATTGGGAGGGTGCTTTGGGGTAGCCCCCCAAAACACCTTGTCCCCATGTTGATGAGGACAAGGGCCTCATCCCCACAACCCTGGCCAGTGGTTGTGGGGATCTGCAGGCGGGGGGCTTATCGGAATCTGGAAGCCCCCTTTAACAAGGGGACCCCCAGATCCCACCCTCCCGTTTGAAATGGTAAGGGGGTACGTACCCCTACCATTTCACTAAAAAACTGTCAAGAATATTAAAAATGAGAGACAGTTTTTGACAATTCCTTTATTTAAATGTTTCTTCTTTCTTCCTTCATCTTCTTCTTCTGGTTCTTCTGGCTCTTCTGGTTCTTCCTCCGGCATTTTCGTCCAGCATCTCCTCCGCGGCGTCTTCTATCTTCTTCTCCTCGGGCCGCTCCGCACCCATGGCATGGGGGGAGGCTCCCGCTCTTCTCTTCATCTTCTTCATCTTCTTCTCTTCTTCTCTTCTTCTCTTCTTCTTCGGGCCGCTCCGCATCCATGCTGGCATGGAGGGAGGCTCCCGCTGTGTGACGGCGTCTCCTCGTCTGACGGTTCTTAAATAACGGGGGGAGGGGCCACCCGGTGACCCCACCCCCCTCTGACGCACGGGACATGACGGGACTTCCCTGTGGCATTCCCCGTGACGTCACAGGGAAGTCCCGTCAAGTCACCGTGCGTCAGAGGGGGGAGGGGTCACCGGTGGCCCCGCCCCCCGTTATTTAAGAACCGTCAGACGAGGAGACTCCGTCACACAGCGGGAGCCTCCCTCCATGCTAGCATGGGTGCAGAGTGGCCCGGAGAAGAAAATGAAGAAGAGAAGAAAAGAAGAAGAGAAGAAGATGAAGAGAAGAGCGGGAGCCTCCCCCCATGCCATGGGTGCGGAGCGGCCCGAGGAGAAGAACATAGAAGACGCCGTGGAGGAGATGCTGGACGAGAACGCCGGAGGAAGAACCAGAAGTGCCAGAAGAACCAGAAGAAGAAGATGAAGGAAGATAGAAGAAAGAAGAAGCATTTAAATAAAGGAATTGTCAAAAACTGTCTCTTGTCATTTTTAACATTTTTGACAGTTTTTTAGTGAAATGGTAGGGGGAAGTACCCCCTTACCATTTCACACAGGGGGGCCGGGATCTGGGGGTCCCCTTGTTAAAGGAGGCTTCCAGATTCCGATAAGCCCCCCGCCCGCAGACCCCCACAACCACCGGCCAGGGTTGTGGGGATGAGGCCCTTGTCCTCATCAACATGGGGACAAGGTGTTTTGGGGGGATACCCCAAAGCACCCTCCCAATGTTGAGGGCATGTGGCCTGGTACGGTTCAGGGGGGCCGCACTCTCATCCCCCCTCTTTTCCTGCGGCCTGCCAGGTTGCGTGCTCGGATAAGGGTCTGGTATGGATTTTTGGGGGGACCCCACGACGTTTTTTTTTTTTTGGTGCGGGGTTCCCCTTAAAATCCATACCAGACCTGAAGGGTCTGGTATGGAATTTAGGGGGACTCCCACGTCATTTTTTTAAAAAAATTTGGCCGGGGTTTCCCTTAATATCCATACCAGACCTGAAGGGCCTGGTATGGAATTTAGGGTGACCCCCATGTAATTTTTTTTTTTTTAATTTTGGTTCGGGGTTCCCCTGTGGGGAATTCCCATGCCATTTTTATCAATGAACTTCTATGTGTATTGTCGGCAATGCAATAGCCGTGAGTAGTTTTAAATGGGGTTTTTTCCTTCAAAATGTCATTTTGCTGTCAGACTGTTCTAAACACGGGAAACATGCGCCCCTTTACAGGCATACTCTAGACACCCCCCAGCTACGAAATTTAAAGGGATATTACACTTTTATTGTTTGACTTTAAGCATTATTAAAATCACTGCTCCTGAAAAAACGTCCGTTTTTAAAACTTTTTTTGCATTGATCCATGTCCCCTGGGGTAGGACCCAGGTCCCCAAACACTTTTTATGACAATAACTTGCATATAAGCCTTTAAAATTAGCACTTTTGATTTCTCCCATAGACTTTTAAAGGGTGTTCCGCAGTTCCGTGTTGTTGCGAACAGCCAATGTTCGAGTCGAACATGAGTTCGACTCGAACTCAAAGCTCATCCCTACCATCCGCACATTTAGTATTTCTGACTTTATAGCGGTTTCAATATTTGAAAACATTTCCAGCATTTCTGCCTTAGTGGGAAGTGAGACATTAATTCTTTGGCCCTCCATCTCACTAGTGGCAGGACCTCCTTCAAGCTCCAGGTCTTCTCTGAGCCTCTCCCCCTGACCTCCCTTTTGTTTCGACCGATCTTTCTTTTTGTCTTTCGTTGCAACTTGTTTCGTATCTGTACCCGGGCTCTTTAAGCTCGTCTCCTTAAGGTATTTTTGAATTGAACTCGAGTTTAGACTCTCCCTAGGGGTCTTGGGTTCAGCTGATTTTTGGGCGCGACCTCTCATACTCCACCAAAATTTCGCTCCTCCTGTTGTAAAAAAAAAAAATGTGACTAAGCCTACCAGGTCAGTCCCTCAGGTTCGCCGAGCATCCGGCTCCTGCGACCCTCAAAAACCGCAGCCCAAAACGGTTTAACTCTGGGCTTGCTAATTTTATGCTTGAGAGTGTAATAGTTGGCTTACAGTCCAGTCCTCATGTATCCCACCAAGAGGGTTTCAAGAGCTGGGCTGTGGCTGTCCTATTTCCAGGGCCGCTAACTTGGCTTGGCGGGCGGGGAGTGAGGCCCTCAGACAACCCGCCAGCTGGGATAACGCAAGCTCTCGCCTGAGCACTCGGCACCTCAGTTTTTTTTTTGTAGGCAAATCTCTGAAACACCATTTAAAGTTTAAAAATGAAAAGAAAGTATAGTTCATACCTGATGGGGATGTCTTCTTGCGGCTAGATCTCTTGAGAGGTTTGTCTAATAACCAGCAGGTCCTGGGCTGTTGCTGCCTTGCCGCTTTAACCACCGGTCCACCCCGATGGATCCTGCTGCATTGTATGGAGAACCGCTGGAAGGGGGGGTCAGCCAAGGGGGGGACACTCCACCCTGTATCTGGAAGAGAGCGGAGTATCACTCCGAGCCCAGAGCCAGTACAGCCTGAAGCCGGTGTGATGCGAGGTGGCTCGTGCTTCTTGTGCAGGCAGACCTCGTCTGCATTAGCCCTCGCTCGCCTCAGACTCCGAACCGACCACCACACCTCCGCCAGCGTCGACTCCTCACGGGGGGGTACTCTTCCTTTTCGCGGCGGTACAGTAGTAGGGGGACCCGGGGCATCTTTCAGGCTCCTATCCACGGAGCGGCATCGGGCTCTCACCCCGTGCCGCGCTTAAGCTGCCTGGGCCGTCCAGCCTGCCTCCAATCCCTCACTCCAGCGCTGCCAACGGCCCCTCCCCCCACGCAGACGTCTCACATCTGCATCCTGTGTAGGACTGCTAAAAGCACTTTTGTCCTGCTTTTTAAGTAAAGGGGTCACTAACATCTGGTAAGCAGAACCCACTTATGCAGCACTTTGGGTATATGTCTCTCAGCTGGTGAAGGATTACTCACTATTGCTATCATTCAGAAGATTTTTCAGCACAGAAGAATCACATCTGTTAGGACTTTGATTATCAAACCTTTGCGATTTTTACATTGTTCTTATATTTGATATAATTCACTTTTATATATATGCTGTTTGTGTTATCTTGCACTTTATTATGATTATCTAAGTGTGTTATTCTAGGTACCTGTTCACGTATTTTTGCACAATCTAAAATCATAACCAATAAAATTGAAACATCCTGACCCCTTTGATTGAAGTTTGTAGAGGTCTAATTAGCCAGCTCTTAACATGTAACAAGCTGACTTAGAGGATAAGAAACAATGTTTTAACAAGATCTGAAGCCTCTTGGCAAACCCACCATTTACAAATGAGGAACTGGTTACATACAGTAGTAAGCTTTTAAACAAACTGTCTGTGGGATCTTACATATACTGTAAATGTAAAAATCTATGATGTTAATCAAACAGGATAAATAAAATGTGAGAGGCATTATTCACATGTTCTTGTTTGTGCTTTGTGATGGTTTTCAACAAATTAACAAGATTAATATACACTTACAAGATTCAACAAACATCTACTAAAAAAGCTGTGGATCATTCAGAAGGGTTATAATTATTAGTCATGTCATATTATTGTCACGTATCTTAAAGCCACTCATAAACAGAGATGATACTGGATTTCAGATGATGTTAAATTTGGAGTAAATATCACAGATTTAGATGACCAAATTCATATCAGAATTTGTGTTACTTTTTATGGTTCAGATTTCTAAAACATAATGATTTGCATGGTCTAAAGTCATAACAGGCTAAATGTGTGTTTTTAAAAGGACATAATTATTCTATTTTGCTGGTTGCAATATATACATTTTTTCTCAGCCTGCTCCTTTCTCTGCATGCATTATGTGGCTACATGTGTATTTTCACAGGGCATATTTCCTAATTGTTGCTGTCTGCATTTCTTAAGGCTTATTTTTTGTAAAAGCAGTGTAATATTCTGGGCAATGTGAATCAGCACATTGTAGGCAACAAACTGTTAAAGACAGGGGCAAAGCATTTTCACCCCAGTTTCTTCTGTGCCCTACCTTTGTGCACAGATCTGTACATTCAAACATGATTTTTTTTTATCTGTTTACGACAACTGATTAATAGCTAGCTCTTCAATTTTTAACATCTGAGCTACTTTTTTCCTCTTTATGCCCTACTCTTTTTCTTCTTCCGGAATAAGGGGAATGTCAGGAAAGGTCTCCTCCACTGGTAATATCTATCATTTGGTGTGCAGTACTGAGGTCCATCAGCAGGTGTCTCCTGGCAGTTTGGAGCTGTCAGAAGAGCTTTTTCCTGCTGGCATTCTGTCACCTTTGGGCCACAGTACTGGCGTCCATCAGCGGAGGAATCCTGGCAGTATGGAGCAGGTATTCCCCTCTGCAGACAGGTGTCACCTGACCTTAATTAGCAGAGCTGCAGTATAAATACCCGGCAAGTGCACACTCATGTTGCCCTGGTATTGTCCTTGAGCCCTGACCTGCAGCCTGCTCCTTTGATCCTGAAACCTGATTCCTGAACCTGAACCTGAAGCCTGATTCCTGATTCCTGGAACCTGTTGAACCTGTTTCCTGTCTGTTACCTGAACCCTGGACCCTGAGCCTTGTAACTGACCCGTCCCTCCTGTGATCCATCCATCCTCTCTTGTCCTATTTGTTTCCCGTCCCAGCTACTGATCTCCTGTTTATGACCCTGGCCTGGCTTGACTACAATTCTGGTACTCCCTTTTTCTACATATGCTGGTTGTGTATTATCACTGTTTGGTTGTTTGGGTTGTTCACTCTGTATTGGTGGTGTGTTCACATGTATATGCATTTACCTTAATAAACTTAACTTCACCTATTTATGTCTGGTTCACTCTGTTGCAGGCCACACAGTTCTGGTCTTATCTGGTATATGACAGGGAAGCAGGGAGTGAGTTTTGAGGTACCTTCTCCCACTTATGATCTACCGGAAGTTACCCCCCACCCTCAGCATTCTAGGACATGTCATAGGTCCCAGAAAGCTGTGGGACCATTCACAAAGTGCAGCACAGCACACCCATGCACAGTGGGAAGCTGGCTGTAAAGCCACGTGGGGTCATAGCTGGCTTCCCACGGTTAATATGCCGGAACCAGGGACCCAAAGACCAGCAAAGAACTGACCTGGGTGAGGATGCCACTGGTTTCCTGGACAGATAAGTGTCCTTTTACTAAAAGTCAGAAGCATTTGTAGCTGCTGTTTTTTAATTTTTTTTTAAAACAGGCTGAAGATCCTCTTTAAGTTTGAGGTTTTTAGATCCCATCAGGCAGTTGTTGCTGACAGTCTGTTCAAGAAACTAAAACACCTCCCAGGATATCACTTACATTCACTGCACCTCCCGTCGATATATAAAAGTTTGGCATATACTGGCAAGGTCAATTATCTGGCAAGTTTCTACCACACACATTTCTGAAGTCTAATATTTTGATTTTGGGAATATTTGCAGATGCAGGGATGGGAGGGGGTTTGCGGAATGTGTGGTTGTAGTTTTGAAGAGTTTTATGTTTTTATATTTTTTTAACCATTTCAATACAGGGCACTTTCACCCCTCTCCTGACCAGGCCAATTTTCAGCTTTCAGCGCTGTAACATTTTGAATGACAATTGTAACACTGTACCCAAATTAAATTTTGATCATTTCTTTCCCGACAAATAGAGCTTTCTTTTGGTGGTATTTGATCACCTCTGCGGTTTTTATTTTTTGTGCTATAAACAAAAAAAAGAGCGTCAATTTTGAAAAAACACAATATTTTTTACTTTTTGCTATAATAAATATCCCATATTAAAAGAAAAACTAATTTTCTCCTCCGTTTAGACCAATATGTATTCTTAAAATAGAATTGTGATAAGTATGTAAAATAATTGTGTACACATACATTCACTTATTGATATAGTGATGTACAAATATAAAAATATCACATCTGATGTGAAAAAATTGTGAAAAATGTCATAGCACCAAAACTAAATAAACAATAATTGATACAATCAATGGTTGAAAACATGTAAAAAGTCAGTCCAAAACAAATAGTGACAATATCACCCGTGAAAATGCAATTGGATGATAAATTAATCTAAAAAGTCCATCCGTAAATTATGGAGTCCTTGATAGTATAGCGAAAGATAGTGCATTTTCCACCACCAAAAAATATAGGTTTGTCACTTACCAGAGAACCATGATCCCCCACTACAGAGGATCAGGGAAAGCCTGTATTGGAAGCTGTCCCCCGGGACATAGCAGATACAGCCAAAACCTGGATTCATTGATGGTATAAGTGTGGTATTCAAACACGCCCAACGGAGCTTATATATCTTCACAACTCATCATACAATCCCCAACTCGCAAGTGAATAAGTATAACATGAAAGATATAAGAGGCTCCAATAGTGTAAAACCATAAGACTTTATTAAATGTTAAAAACAAGGTTGCACTCACATTGTGTTAGTAGAAAAAACGCCTGAATGTCTGGTGCGCCGGCCGATAAGCACTCAGACAAGCCTGTCCTACTGGAAACAGCAACAGCGATACGAGGTGACGCAAGCGCAAACCTATATTTTTTGGTGGTGGAACAGGCACTATCTTTCCCTATACTATCAAGGACTCCATAATTTACGGATGGACTTTTTAGATGAATTTATCATCCAATTGCATTTTCATGGGTGATATTGTCACTATTTGTTTTGGACTTACTTTTTACATGTTTTCAACCATTGATATCAATTATTGTTTATTTCGTTTTGGTGCTATGACATTTTTCACAATTTGTTCACTTCAGATGTGATATTTTTATATGGGTACATCAATAAGCGAATGTATGCGTACACAATTATTTTACATATTTAGCACAATTCTATTTTTATTTCATTTGTATACACTGTGTTTATGTTGTGCAGGAGAATCGCTGCTTCACAGTTTTTTCACCAGTAACCTTAGGGTTGGGTACATATGTTTTTATTTCACTCATTCACCAGAGTGCAGTTTCTTTTTTCTTTTTTCCAATATCTATTCTTCTACATATTTTTGGTAAAAAAAATTGCAGTAAGCATATATTGATTGGTTTGCATAAAAGTTATAGCACCTACAAAATAGGTTATTGATTTATGGCATTTTTACACTATTTTGGGAACAGTGATATTTATACAGCGATCAGTGCTATAAATATGCACTGATTACTGAGTAAATGTCACTGGTTGGTAAGGGGTTAACACCTGGGGGTGATCAAGGGGTTAAATGTGTTCCCTAGGTGTGTTCTAACTGTGGGGGGTGGGACTGACTAGGGGAGAAGACCGATCGGTGTTCCTATATACTAGGAACACACGATCTGTCTCCTCTCCCCTGACAGGATGTGGATTAGGGATGAGCTTCGTATTCGAATCGAAAGCATGTTCGACTCGAACATTGCCTGTTCGGTCATTCACCGAATTCCAAGCGATATGGGCCATTTGCGCCAAATTCGAGTGGCGCGTCACAGCCCATAATTCACTGCGGCATCACAGTGCATTGCTGGCTGATGATTGGCCAAGCATGCACTATGACCCGCATGCTTGGCCAATCACAGTGCCATCTATACAGAGAGCCGTAATTGGCCAAAACCAGGGTGGCTTTGGCTAATTATGGCTCAGGGGGTTTAGCACACGCCCCACACTATATAAGGCCGCCTGCACGGCGGCCCTGTCTAGTGTGTTCCGGCATTGAGAGAGAGATAGATAGACAGAGAGACAGTGTCATTTGATTTAAGTTAGATAGAGTAGGCAGGCAAGTCAGTTAGCTGCACTTATAGTGTATTGTGTATATATATATATATATACATACATCCTAGGTGTTATATATACACACACACTGTATTCAGTTTAGCTAGATCCATTCCTGTTATTCTCTTCCTACTACTGACAGGCAGGCAGGTGTTTTTACAGTATTTACAGCTACCTGAAGAAAATTGCTGGTGTTCTTCTGATCATATTAGTCCTATTAGCTACAGTATTTACAGTTAGTGTAGTGCGTCCTCTGCACAGTGAGCACCTAAAGCTACCTGAAGAAAATGAGTGGTGTTCTTCTGATCCTATTAGTACAGTACCGCAGGCAGCTGCAGTATTTACAAGTTAGTGCAGTGCTTCCTCTGCACAGTGTGCACCTAAAGCTACCTAAACTGGCCAGAGCTTGCACAGTATGCAATTGAGCTACTGGCCTGTCCTGCATCCAGTGTTCTTTCAGAACGCACATTCAGTGCTGCTGGAGGTTTTGTAACCGATCACAGGGTGCGTCTGTCCACTGACTCGGTCGATCGACTGACCTTCATAAAAATGAATCAGTCTTGGATCACCACCAGCTACCAAGCACCTGATGCTTATGTAACCGAATAATTTTTTTTGAAATGTCAGATCCCTTCAAGACTGCCTATGCTGATGCTGAGTGACTATCCTGTTATGCTGAGTGACTATCCTCTTCCTCCTCAATGATCATGCTGATAGCTTGTAAGAATATTTTTGGTTTGGGCGCCGCCACCAGTGGCTAAGGCCCAATTTTTCAGCCCCTGTTTAACAGGGGCATGTAATTACAATTTTTGATGCAATATTTTGCAGGAGGGCTCATTCCTGCACTCCAACTAGAGTATCTGTGAGGGGTTGCAGTGTTGTGACACTAGTGCCTAAGGCCCAATTTTTCTGCCCCTGTTCAACAGAGACATGTAAATACAATTCTTGATCTAATATTTCACAGCAGGGCCCGTTTTTGCGTCCACCAAGAGTAACTGTGAGGACTTAGTGTTGTGGCACCAGCACCACCACCAAAGGCCCAATTTTTCTGCCCCTGTTCAACAGGTGCATGTAATTACAATTCTTGATCTAATATTTCACAGCAGGGCCCATTTCTGTGCCCACCAAGAGTAACTGTGAGGACTTACAGTGTTGTGGCACCAGCACTACCACCACCAAAGGCCCGATTTTTCTAACCCTGTTCAACAGGGGCATGTAATTACAATTCTTGATCTAATATTTCACAGCAGGGCCGGTCCTGCGCCCACCAAGAGTAACTGTGAGGGCTTACAGTGTTATGGCAACACCAACACCTAAGGCCCCAATTTCTGCAGAGTATATAGGGCAGGCCCCTACTTTCAAACATCCAACTTACAAACGACTCCTTCTTGCAAATGGAAGGAGACAACAGGAAGTGAGATGAAATCTACCCCTAGGAAGGGAAATTCTCTCCTATAAGAGTTAATATGGGAAAAAACGTGTCTCCTTTCCACTGATGCTTTATCACCAATCCTTGTTTCACTAAAAAGCCAAAATTGTCAAAAAACATTTGTCATTGGGACAGTAAGTGAGGTAAAATCTTCTAAAGAGGTGCACTGACAGCAAAACAAATGTCACAGGGGTGATAACCCTTCCCTATGTTTTCCAAAAAGCTTAAAAATAGATTTTTTGGCTGGAGCTACACTTTAAAAATGTACCAGTTCAAAATTACAAACAGATTCTACTTAACAACAAACCTACAGTCCCTGTCTTGTTTGCACCACCTGTATACTGCTGTTCAGAGGGCCTGGGGCCCCACGCCTTTCCTTTTTTTAATTTGGGTGCGGGGTTCCCCTTAATATCCATACAAGACCCAAAGGGCCTGGTAATGGACTTGGGGGGGGGTACCCATGCTGTTTGTCTCACTGATTTTCATCCATATTACCGGGACCAGACATTACATTAAAGCCGTAAGCAGTTTTAAATGACTTTTATTACTTTAAAAATGTCATTTTGTGCAGGGACTGTTCTAAGCACGGGAAACACGCACCACTTTACAGGCATACAGTACTATAGACACCCCCCAGGTATGATATTTAAAGGAATATTTCACTTTTTTTTTTCACTTTAAGCATCATTAAAATCACTGCTCCCGAAAAAAACGGCCATTTTTAAAACTTTTTTTTGCATTGATACATGTCCCCTGGGGCAGGACCCAGATCCCCAAACCCTTTTTAGGAGAATACCATGCAAATTAGCCTTTTAAATTAGCACTTTTGATTTCGAACGTTCGAGTCCCATAGACGTCAATGGGGTTCTAATATTCGTGCGAATTTTCGGTCCGTTCGCAGGTTCTGGTGCGAACCGAACCGGGGGGTGTTTGGCTCATCCCTAATGTGGATCTGTGTGTTTCCACACACAGATCCACACTCCTGCTCTGTCACGAGCAATCGCAGGTGCCCAGCGAACATCACAGCCACCGGGCACGTGCATAGGCTCCCGAGTGACGCGGCGGGAGCACGAGTACATCGTATGAAGCCCGCCCGGGATGGGAGAGCCACCTTGTGGGCATCATATTACTATAGGTGGGATGGGAAGTGGTTAAACCTGTAAGACAATACAGCATGGTATTGTGCAAAAATAGGCTAGTAAATTATAATATTAAAATGTTATGCCACTGGCCAATTTGTATGAAGTTGATGGCTATTTTATTTTTATTTTTTTAAGTATACCTTCCTAAAGGATCTGTAGTGGCATGTACTTCAACCATGCAATTTAGGCCTATTACTGCTGGATACAAAAATCACGTGTTGCAACCAAAAGGAAATTAAAAAATATATTTTAAGTTGTAATTACAGTAATTCAATAGGGGTGCTGCTGCATTTATTAAAAAAAAAAATGTAAAATTAAAAAAAATCAACTACACACTCATATGTGAAACCAGAATATGATGTTGCTGATGAGAATCTTACAGTTCTGTAAAACCACATAACGCATGTAGTTGAAAGTATCAGTATTTTCCTAGTTGCCCTCAAAGTTTCATTAAAAGATGAACCCTCTCCCTGTTGAATAGTATTTTGTTTGACAATCCCTTGCTTATTAGCTTTGAGAATGGTAAGAATTGATTTTCAAGATTTGGCTCCAATAGACTTAAATGTGATTCAGATTTTAGTTTGCATTGTATGTATGATTGTAACCAAACCCAGACACATTTGGCCAGCCAGGTTAACTGTAATTTATGTCTTAAAAGTGCAGCACTAAATAAAATTACCACGTGTAAAACACAATATATGACAGTGCAAAACCTTTGAAGTGAAAAGAAAATCAAATCAAAATATTATTCAATCCAAAAATGCCCTTATGCAAAAGTGCAAAATATAATATTTTGGTGACAAGATGATCTAGCTCACCGTCTCGGATGGGATGGATGGATGAATGAATCCACAGAATTAAAATGAGTAAAAAAACAGGGAGACTCCTCATGTTGTAGTATGGTCTCAAAACATTTTATTTTAAAATCAGTGCCTTTACATATAAAACAAAGATGCTCCTGGCTGTAAATCTTTCCACTATAGCCAGTGATATCCTTTAAATAGTCATTCATTCAAAAAGCATCTGTGCAGCAGCGTGTGTGCATCGTCCCTACGATTGTTTTGTTGTAACGTTATCAGGGGTACCTGTTGTGGCATGTACTTCAACCATGCAATTTAGGCCTATTACTGCTGGAAATAAAAATCAGGTGTTGCAACTAGGGATGGGCTGAACACCCCCCTGTTCGGTTCCCAGCAGAACATGCGAACAGGCAAATAATTTGTTCGAACACGCGAACACCGCTAAAGTCTATGGGACACGAATGTGAAAAATCAAAATTGCTAATTTTAAGGGTTAATATGCAAGTTATTGTCATAAAAAGTGTTTGGGGACCTGGGTCCTGCCCCAGGGGACATGTATCAATGCAAAAAAAAGTTTTAAAAACGGCCGTTTTTTCGGGAGCAGTGATTTTAATGATGCTTTAAGTAAAACAATAAAAGTAAAATGTTCCTTTAAATTTTGTACCTGGAGGTGTCTATAGTATGCCTGTAAAGTGGCGCATGTTTCCCGTGTTTACAACAGTCCAAGAGCAAAAAAGAAGAAGTGGGGAAAGAAGAAGACATTAATAAAGGAATTGTCAAAAACCGTCTCTAGTCTTTTTTAACATTTTTTACACTTTTTTTGTGAAATGGTAGGGGTACATTTGTACCCCATTACCATTTCACACGGGGGGGCTGGGATCTGGGGGTCCCCTTGTTAAAAGGGGCTTCCAGATTCTGATAAGCCCCCTGCCTGCAGACCCCCACAACCACCGGGCAAGGGTTGTGGGGATGAGGCCCTTGTCCCCATCAACATGGGGACATCCTCACCATGTTGAGGGCACGTGGCCTGGTACGTTTCAGGAGGGGGGCCGCTCTCTCGTCCCCCCCTCTTTTCCTGTGGCCTGCCAGGTTGCGTGCTCTTATAAGGGTCTGGTATGGATTTTTAGGGGGACCCCCACACCATTTTTTTTTTTATTTTGGCGCGCAGTTCCCCTTAATATCTATACCAGACCTGAAGGGCCTGGTATGGATTTTGAGGGGGACCCCCATGCCATTTTTTTTTTACATTTTTGGCGCGGGGTTCCCCTTAATATCCATACTAGACCTGAAGGGCCTGGTAATGCACTGTCGGGGAATCCCAGGCCATTTTTTCAATGACTTTTATGAGTATTGAAGAGACCCGACAATTCTTTATAGCTGCCGGCGCTACCCCGCTAGTGCTTTTAAATGACTTTCTTTTCCTTTAGAAATGTCATTTTGCTTTTGGACTGTTGTAAACACGGGAAACATGCACCACTTTACAGGCATACTATAGACACCCCCCCAGGTACTAAATTTAAAGGAATATTTCACTTTTATTGTTTCACTTTAAGCATTATTAAAATCACTGCTCCCGAAAAAACGGCCGTTTTTAAAACTTTTTTTTGCATTGATACATGTACCCTGGAGCAGGACCCAGGTCCCCAAATACTTTTTATGACAATAGCTTGCATGTTAACCTTTAAAATTAGCAATTTTGATTTCTCCAATAGACTTTTAAAGGGTGTTCCTTGGCTTTTGAGTTTGCCGCGAACACCTAAAATTGTTCGCTATTCGGCGAACGGCAAACAGACAATTTTCTAGTTGAACTCATGTTTGACCCGAACAGACAACCCATCCCTAGTTGCAACCAAAAGAAAATTTAAAAAATTATTTTAAATTGTAATGAATTCAATTGGGGTGTTGCTGCATTTATTAAAAAATAAATAAATAAAAAAATGTAAAAGTTAAAAAAAAATCAACTATACTGTCAGTTCAGGAGGAGGACTCTAGGACCCAATGTCTCCGCCAGCACATCACATGGGCCTTTATAAGGAAGCCAGCCCTTGGCTGAAGTGCTGTTTGATCATCAGCTTGTTACCTGTGTTCCCTTGCTCTTGTGTTCCTTAGTTACCAACCCAGCTTGTTCCTGACCTGTCTCCTGCTTGCTCCAGTCTTCGACCCTGGCTTGTCTTACGGATACCCTCTGCCTGCTTCTGTGTTTGATCTCGGCTATCCACCTGACTTTGTCTGCTCTGTTTTTCTGGCTCCTGATCCTGGCTTGTACTGACTATTCTTCTGATTCTGCAGACCTGCCACACCTCACAGGCGCCATCTGCCTGCAGCCTCTGCTCATTACATCTGCAGTATCCCTGAATCCTTCTGCAAGCAACTCTGCAGGCAACCTGTACTACTTTGTGCCCGACTCCTCCTGTCCCCACTCCAGGGGAAGCCTCTCTCCTTGGCCTCCAGCACCTGGTACGTGATATACACACTCATATGTGATACCAGAATATGGTGTTGCTGAGAATCAGACAGTTTTGTAAAACCACATACAGCATGCATGTAGTTGAAAGTATCTGCATTTTCCTAGTTGCCCTCAAAGTTTCATTAAAGGGTGAACCCTCTCCCTGTTGAATAGTATTTTTGTTTGACAATCCCTTGCCTATTAGCTTTGAAAATGGCAAGAATTGATTTTCAAGATTTGGCTCCAATAGACTTAAAGGGGTTGTAAACCCTTGTGTTTTTTTTTTTTAAATAACAAACATGTCATACTTACCTCCACTGTGCAGTTTGTTTTGCACAAAGTGGCCCCAATCTACCTCTTCTGGAGTCCCCCGGCAGCGCTGGTGGCTCCTCCCCACATCGAGTGCCCATGCTGGAGAAGGGTCTCCTAAGGTGGACACCCTGCGGGAGCGCTCCCGAGTACTGCTTCTGTTTCCATTCACACAGAATGCATGACTCGGCCCTGCCCCCCAGCGCCCGCGTCATTGGATTTAATTGACAGCAGCAGGAGCCAATGGCTGCACTGCTACCAATCTATCCAATCAGGACACCAGACACCAGCTAGAGCTGGTGTGCTCGTCTCTGTCTGGAGAAAGATCAGTGTCAGGTAAGTAACACAGGGGGCTCGGGGGGGGGGGGGGCTGCTTCATCACAGAAGGTTTTTTTACCTTAATGCATAGAATGCATTAAGGTGAAAAACCATGAGGGTTTACAACCCCTTTAAAATGTGACTCAGATTTTAGTTTGCCATGTTTGGATATGACTATGGGTTTGAGTAACCAAACCCAGACACATTTGCCCAGCCAGGTTAACTGTAATGCTGTTTATATATTTAATAATAAAAACATATGCTATCCTTGATATGTTCATTTTAACCACTTCAGCCCCGGAAGATTTGGCTGCTGAATGATCGGGCCATTTTTTGTGATTTGGCACTGCGTTGCTTTAACTGACAA
Source organism: Aquarana catesbeiana (assembly GCF_042186555.1). NCBI lineage: Eukaryota > Metazoa > Chordata > Amphibia > Anura > Ranidae > Aquarana > Aquarana catesbeiana. The sequence goes on along the minus strand of NC_133333.1, from coordinate 92,002,000 downwards.
TTGCGCGGTCGTGCGACGTTGTACCCAAACAAAATTGATGTCCTTTTTTTCCCACAAATAGAGCTTTCTTTCGGTGGTATTTAATTGCCTCTGCAGTTTTTATTTTTTGTGCTATAAACAAAAAAAATAGCGCCAATTTTGAAAAAAACTCAATATTTTGTACTTTTTACTATAATAAATATCCCCCAAAAATATATAAAAAACATTTTTTTTCCCCTCAGTTTAGGCCGATATATATTCTTCTACATATTTTTGGTGAAAAAAATTGCAATAAGCATATATTGATTGGTTTGCGCAAAAGTTATAGCGTCTACAAAATAGGGAATAGTTTTGTGGCATTTTTAATATTATTTTTTTTTCCTAGTAATGGCGGCAATCTGCGTTTTTTATCAGGACTGCGACATTATGGAGGACACATCGGACACTTTTGACACATTTTTGCCATTTATACAGCGATTAGTGCTATAAAAATGCACTGATTACTGTAAAAATGTCACTGGCAGGGAAGGGGTTAACACTAGGGGGAGATCAAGGAGTTAACTGTGTTCCCTGTTTGCGTTTCTAACTGTAGGGGGAGGGGACTGACCTAGAGGAAGTGACGGATCATGGTTCCTAGATAATAGGAAGTCACGATCTGTCACGCCTCTCAGAACAGAACAGGGATTTGTGTATTTATACACACCTGTCCCCGTTCTGCCTCTCGTGCCCGCGATCACTCATGGCCAGCAGTCATTGCGACCGTCAGCCACGTGCATCGGCACCCCCCGCTGTGTGTGTGTGCGCCTGCTATCCTGATCCCGTGAGCCGTTGTATAGCTACGACGGCTCGTGGGATCGTGCTGACCTGCCACAGTAAAATGACGGTGGCTGGTCGGCAAGCGGTTAAACAATCTTTCCCTCAAAAGCAAGTAAAGCAACAGAGAAAATATTTGATTGAATTTGACCACATTTTTCAACAGGGTGGATTTGACCTAATGAAATGTATTGGTTACACATCAAAATGTTAATTTTGTGCAAACAGTAGCTCAAACTGTGTTTTTTTGTTTTTTGTTTGTTTTTTTATTATTTAAAAAAAAAAATAATGGTATTTTTTATATAACTATAAAATCCAGCAAAATACATGTACATGTAAAAATACATATACACTGTATGACCAGCATTCTATCCCCCCATTTACTACTATTTGCTCACATTATAGTCTGTACAGAATTAAGAAGCATTTCTCTGTGCCTCATATGCCTTTACTGCTCTGCCTTCTGTCGTTTGAACTTCCAGTAGGCTTACTACGGAAACTTTCTTTATGTAGATAACATGAAAGGCTTGGTTTTGGTTGTTATAATTCATTTTTGGATTTTTTAGCTAGGGTTTTTCAATCTCGGGAAATGCAAATACCTTTTCACTGTGCCTTTTTTCTTCCAAAACAAGACACAAGTTCTGTTTAATTATATGCTTGAATGGGATCCTCAAAAGTTTTTTAGCTATGATGATGCTTTTGTTTATATTTTGCACCATGGCTCTCTGGCTCTTTGTTGAACCTCTATCTAAAATAATTTGTATGTAAAGATACTGATGTTAGACTTTTATTTGTTTACTTCACTTTTTCATCTTTTTTCAATACTTATTCAGATAAATGTGAAACAGGAACAAATAAGAATAAGCTTCATCTTCAACTTGGCAGAGTTTCTATAAATTGTCAGTGTCACTACTGTGGCAATCTCTCTCTAACATAGCAGAATATATACTTGATATTAAAGCCTCACTTTACGCATTATTAAAAAAAATTAACATCACTCTCCTTCTCACTGATACAGAGTATTGTGTTTGTTTTTCTAAGTGACGAGTATTGAGTATTGTTTTTGTTTTTTTAAGTGAATTAATACATAGGTATACTTGACTTAATCTATAGTCCCACAGCTGTATTCCCCATTGGTTTTGGTCTTCCAAAAGCTTCTCTTCTTGCTGGTCTCCAACCAGTCTTGTCACCAACTCTCTCACTGACATCATCACGTACAATGCAGGACTAGTGGCTATCATTGGTCCTGCATTGTACTTGATGACATAGAAGTGCACGCCCATATTCTGTCACTGAAGAGTGGCTGAAACATTGTTAACTATTTAGTAAATGCCAGTAGTTCTGGTTTTATAGTGTGCAAATGCAAAGACTCCTTAATGATGAAATGATGTCTTCCGAGCTATACTTTTTTTTACTATATCAAGGTACTGCTTTTGATGGGATGTGAATGAGACTTCCTTCATGTAAACACCACGACTAAGGCTGTATTTATGGTAATATCATTCATGGACCAATGCCTAGGGAAGCAGGGTCAAGGAAGAGAGCAGCACCATGCCTCAAAATGAAAAAAATGGATAACTTTTTATTTCCTCTTTTGCCCATTTGTGGACTGTTTGTGCAAACTTTAGCCAGTGAACTTAAAAACGGGGATGCGTGGGATTTGAGAGGAGTCTCAAGGCTCTTTATCATTAATTTCTTCTTTCTCTTGTTTTGGGTCTTGCACAGTTTAAAAGAAGCATACGTGGGGTATGCCTGTACAGGCAAACAACATATCGCCTCGTAGACAAATTTCTAAGAAGTAATAATTTGACCTCATACAACTACTAACCTATGGGGTGGAGCCTGTGCAAAAAAGAATCATTATTCAGGTATGCTAAGGGCATCTAAATACAGATTTTTTGTGTCTTGATAGACTAAACTCCATAGACTCTGTTCACACTGTCCAAAATGCAAAATACATCCAATACGTTGTATTTTTTATTGTCAGTATTCTGCCAGCATCCTAACCTCACTCACAATGTTTATTATGGCCAGGACTTAAAAAAAAAAATAGATAAATTAGATAAATAAAAAATACTGCATGCTATTGTTGCAGTCTTCTATCGATCCAATAGGTGGAGCACTAATCTACTTACACCTCATTAACATGATTACATTTCAGCTATGCTGAAAAAAGGCCATTATTTACAGAGCTCAATGAGTACTTACTAATTGAAACCAAAAATACTGGCACTTAATAAACATTGGCGCTACAATGTTATTGTGTTGTTACAAAGTAGATGAGATTACATTTGCAGTTTTTATTGCAGATAAGGCTTATAGAATAATTAATTGTCTCTGTGTTCCTTTAGAGAGCTTCATCTATGAAAATGAATTGTAATTCCGTATACTGTACATGCACTAATAAATTACTGTATAATGTCAGTTTTACATAATTAATTCATGAATGCATTGTAAATACTGTTGTCAGAATGCACTTATTAATTAGTGCATGAAGTGATAAATGGCTACACAATTTGATGAATTAATGTTTGTTTTTGAGAAATTACTGCATGTCTTTGAAAAATGGCTTTACGTTTTTCATGTTCCCCCATTTCTCACTAGTAATTCCTGTCAACAGGTAAAGCAGCCTATTTTATGATTCTATTTATGGTATAAATGTATGTTGGAAGCACATATCAAACTATGACAATGAAGCAAGTCGAATCTTTCCATAAAGATAGTGAATATAGTTCAAACTAATACATTAATCTAGAGATTAAAATTTTTAAACAGCAATATACCAATACACACAGGATGAAGATAAACAGCATGATAAGGCTTAGTAAGCATGAGACAGCGAGGATGTAGATTTGTATATTTGGCTGATGCGTCAGTTTTGCGATATGCACAGGTAATCATTTCACTCTGGAAAATATAATTAAGATAAAAGATGTTGTAGAGAGACAAAATGTCAGACATATGCTGCAATAAGGACGAGCAAAGGCTCATGAGGCTTCTTTTGAAGGCAGCTACTTGTACTCTTAGGCAAGCAAAAGCTGCTCATCAAGCTCATCAACCTTAGAGCCAGTGTGCTTTTATATGTGGCTTATGAAACCAAATGCAAACAGTCATTGGGTGTTCTGGGAGTACTAAAATATATCAGACCTATTAAGGGCACAGGTTCTCCTTACGACAGCTTACTACTGGTGATCCTCATTTTCATCATTCTCTTTCGACACTTTGTTTTCTGTCGCAGCCCTCTGAAATATCAGGTACTTCTGGATATGGAGGGGCATGTGACCATTAACCCCAGGATGCAGTGTTCAGGCCACCTTTCTCCGGGGAAGGGGAGAAATGTATTAAAGCAGCCCTGTCACCAATCTTAAATGCCTAAAAAATATATATATATTCACCTCTCCAAGATGCCAGTGCTGCTAAACACTGCTACAATGAATCACCACATGATTTTTTTTCTAAAATTTCAACACTTATGGGCGTGTTGAATTCCTGTGTCCCTTACAGCGCTCACTGGTTTCTCGCACCAACCTCCACATTAGTACAGGATACTGAAGAGCAAATCTGCCCGGGTTAAATTTGTGGGACGTTTGACGGGTTTATCAAAAAATTCCCAAACTGCTTTAATAAGAACCCTATAGAAGTCAATGGGTGACAAACCCTGAAAATCAATTTCCTCAACTTGCAAGCCAATAGGCAAGGCATGGAGAGCTGGGTACTACCTGGGGGTGTCAAGTACCAATGCCAAAAGAAATGTAAAAAGTTTATTCAGTGCAAGTGTTACCACCCTCTCAAAGTGAAACTTACCGACAGGATACCAAAAATTTACTGACAGCACCAATTTTTGGCAGTGAAAAAGGTGGAAAGAGAGGAAAAGAAAAAAAAAAAACCACAAAACAGCATCTCCTGCATATAATGCCACTGTGGAGCTGTGGAACTACTGAGCCACTCGCAACCAATTAATACCAACAACAAAATAGAGGCAATATCAAAACTAATATGAAGAATATATAGAATACACATGTATATATAAAAAATGCACATATAAAAGAAATACTAACATAAAAACGCATGTATATAAACTGCATGCATAAACCAAAAAGACAACCTAGCAGCTAACAGTAGTATGAATAAATGGAAAACATGCACATATAAAGAAAATGCATACATAAAAAAGCATGTGTAAAAAAAAAAGCATATATAAAAACTGCATAACTCCATATTATTAGGTACACCTGTTAAATTGCTTGGTAACACAAATTGCTAATTGGCCAATCATATGGCAGCAACTCAAGGGATTTAGGCATTTAGATGTGGTGAAGACAACTTGCTGAAGTTCAAACTAAGCATCAGAATGGGAAAGAAAGGGGATTTAAGTCACTTTGAACGTGGCATTGTTGTTGGTAGACACGTGCAATTAGTTTAGTTCCAAATTCGTTTTTTAACAAATTTAGAAAAATTAGTTAATTCGGAAATATCGGAATTTCCGAATTTCCGATTTTTTCAAAATATTTGGAAATTCAAAATTTTGGAAATTCAGAAATTCGAAATTGCAAAAATTCAGAAAATTGGTGTAAAAATTAAAAATTTCGGAAATTTCGAAAATCCGGAAATCCAAAAATAGGAATGAAAATCCAAAATTCAAAAGAATAAAAATCCAAAAATAAGAATAAAAATCTGAAAATTCAAAAACCCGAAAACTCAAAAATCTGAAATAAGAAGGAACTAACAATAACTTTAAGCGGAGTTCCACCCAAAAGTGGAACTTCGGCTCATTCTACTCCTTCCCCTCTCTGGTGCCACATTTGGCACCTTTCGGGGGGAGGGGGGCAGGATACCTGTCTTTCAAAGGTATGATGTCCCCCTTCTGGGAGCCTCAGCCACGGGTATTGACGTCACCGTGGGGCTCCCTCCTCCTCCCTCCTCCTTTTCCGGCCCCCGGGCCAGTAGGAGAGAGGAGCGGCGCCTCATGCATGCGCAGTAGGGTTCCCGGCGTGAAGCTGTAAGGCTACACTACCTGGTTCCCTTACTCCCAATGGAGGTGGCAGCACCCGACAGCTGATGAAAACATCAGCTGCGGTGCCGACATTGCTGGACTCCAGGACAGGTAAGTGTCCGATTATTAAAAGTGTGCAGCTGCTGGCTTTTAAGTTTTGCAGCGGTGGACGGACCTCCGCTTTAACTATTGCTAACTATGAAATTATTAGTGAACGTAAGGAATACGAATTTATCCAAAGTTACGAATTATCCGTAATAACGTATGCCATATCTAAACTAATGGAATGTAATGAATTAATAATAATAATAAATAACAATAACAATAATAATAATAATAATAATGTTATTATTATTAATTATTATTTAGTTTTGTCCCATTTGTTTAGATGTGGCAATCTTTATTTAATAGTTAGTTATTATTTCAAATTTTGGGATTTTTGGATTTTCGAAATTCCATATTTTCGAATTTTCGAATATCCGAATTTTCAAATTTCTGCATTTCGGAATTTTCGAATTTTCGAATTCAATTAATTTCGAATTTGCGAATTTCTGAATTTTTGAATTTACGAATTTTCGAATTTACGAAAAAAACAAAAAACGAATGAAACAAAAACAAAAATGTTTTCAGCAGTCCACATATCTAGAACTTGTTGGTGCCAGATGGGCTGGTCTGGGTATTACAAAAACTGCTGATCTACTGGGATTTTCACACACAACCATCTCTAGGGTTTACAGAGAATGGTCCAAAAAAACAGAAAATATCCAGTGAGCGGCAGTTGTGTTGCCAAAAATGTCATGTGTTGATGTCAGAGGAGAATGGGCAGACTATGGACAGAGGAGAATGGTTCGAGATGATAGAAAAATAACAGTAACTCAAATAACCACTCGTTAAAACCAAGGGATGCAGAATACCATCTCTGAAAGCACAACATATCGAACCTTGAAGCAGATGGGCTACAACAGCAGAGGACCACACCGGGTGCCACTCCTGCCAGCTAACAACAGGAAACTGAGATTATGTAACTATGTAACTATGTAATTCACACATGCTCACCAAAATTGGACAATAAAAGATTTACAAAACTTTGTCTGGTCTAATGAGTCTCGATTTCAGCTGCAACATTCAGATGATAGGGTCAGAATTTGGCATAAACAACATGAAAACATGGATCCATTCTGCCTTGTATTAACAGTTCAGGCTGGTGGTGGTGGTGTAATGGTGTGGGGGATATTTTCTTGGCACACTTTGGACCCCTAAGTTCCAATTGAGAATCATTAAAATGCCACGGCTTACCTGAGTACTGCTGCTGACCATGTCCATCCCTTTATGACTACAGTGTACTCATTCTCTGATGCCTACTTCCAGCAGGATAATGCACCATGCCACAAAGCTCAAATCATCTCACCACTGGTTTCTTGAACATAACAATGAGTTCACTGTACTCCAATGGCCTCCACAATCACCACATCTCAATCCAATAGAGCACCTTTGGGATGTGGTGGAATGGGAGATTCACATCATGAATATGCAGCCAACAAATCTGAAGCAATTGGGTGATGCTATCGTGTTAATATGGACCAAAATCTCTGAGGAAATCTCATAGATTCAACACCAGGAACTCTGACATGGGGGGGGGGGGGGGGGGCTCTGGTGACCACAGACCACCTTCTGCAGGGTGAATGCACTAAGGTAAGGTGGCTACTAATATAAGGGGGAATCTTTATATCAGTGCCCCCCTTACCTTTGTGTATTCACTCCGAGTCTCCCCTTACATCAATGACCCCACACACACACACAGACTTTGTGTTGCCTGAGTGACTGGAGCTGTCACTAGCCTGCCTTCTCTGTAGGACTACTCGGGTGAATGAGGGCAGGCTCAGTCAGATGGCAAACCATGGTCCCCCTCTGCTTCGTCATCCTCCAGCTGGACTCCTCCCCATCCTGGCACTCCTGCTCCTGCCACTGAGGCTCAATCAGACCACAGTCTGGGTGATGCTATTCTTCTGTTCCTTCCTCTCCATTTTGGGATCCACTCCATTCGGACAGTCCTCCTCCATCCCAGCCGGTACTCCCACTCTCGGCACCTCCTCCTACTACCGCCATGATATCACTGCATACCCGTCTGGGCCGCCCCGCCTGACGCCTGAGCCTGCCTGACCCTGGCTGGCTTCTGAACCACGCATGCACAGGTCCAAGGCTGGCCCGCAGCCATATTTTTTTGGGGCAGCTGCCGTTCGTAACAGACATTTAAAGACAGTGTAAAAATCGGTTGATTTTTACAAACTATCCATTAATTTATGGATAGTTGGTAAACCTGTTCAGTGGAAAACAGCTCTTTTAAAAGGCTTAAAGAGCAACATTAAAAATACACAGTTCCACCATTCCTTTTATATAGCATGCTTGGTGGGTGCCTTATGCTGGCCATATACTATAGGAAAACTCTGCCGAAATTCAGTCATTTAGACAGTTCGTTTGTTTTTTTGGCCAATTAATGGGCACAACATCGATAATCGTTGGGACGTTTTTGAGCTGAAAAAACGAAGGACAAGTTTTGAAATTTTCTGCCGAACGAACGATAAATTGAAAGGTTAATGGGTTTCCCATCCGAATTGTCTGCACTAGATATACAGTATCTCACAAAAGTGAGTACCCCCCCTCACATTTTTGTAAATATTTTATTCTATCTTTTCATGTAACAACACTGAAGAAATGACACTTTGCTACAATGTAAAATAGTGAGTATATAGCTTGTAATATATAAGTGTAAATTAATGTCTAAACCACTGGCAACAAAAGTGAGTACACCCCTAAATGAAAATGTCCAAATTGGGCGCAAAGTGTCAATATTTTGTGTGGCCACCATTATTTTCCAGCACTGCCTTAACCCTCTTGGGCATGGAGTTCACTAGAGCTTCACAGGTTGCCACTGGAGTCCTCTTCCACTCCTCCATGATGACATCACGGAGCTGGTGGATGTTAGAGACCTTGTGCTCCTCCACCTTCCGTTTGAGGATACCCCACAGATTCTCAATAGGGTTTAGGTCTGGAGACATGCTTGGCCAGTCCATCAACTTTATCCTCAGCTTCTTTAGCAAGGCAGTGGTCGTCTTGGAGGTGTGTTTGGGGTCGTTATTATGTTGGAATACTGCCCTGCGGCCCAGTTCCTGATGGCTTAATGGCTGTGTGTTATATTGAGGGGACAGCAAATTTACACTGTTATACAAGCTGTACACTCACTACTTTACATTGTAGCAAAGTGTCATTTCTTCAGTGTTGTCACATGAAAAGATATAATAAAATATTTACAAAAATTTAAGGGGTGTACTCAATTTTGTGAGATACTGTATGTAAAAAACAAACAAAAAAATGCTTTCATTTATGCCCACTGAACGATTTATGGGTCATTACATGATGGCACTACCGTTTGCGCTCACGGCCAAATGTTTGTTTTTCAAAAATGGGTTTGGCCGATTTTTCTTATAGTGTATGGCCAGCATTAAACTTGCATTTAAATGGGCACACCTGTAGGATAAACTAAAGGAACAAAAATACTATTTAACCACTTGACCTGTGGAAGATTTACTCCTTCTTGATCAGGCCAATTTTTTTCTTTTTGGCACTGTGTTATTTTAACTGACAATTGCGTCGTCGTGCAACACTGTACCCAAATTAAATTTACATATTTTTTTTCACACAAATAGAGCCTTCCTTTGGTGGTGTTTGATCACCACTGTTTTTTTTAATTGTTTTATCAATGTAAAAAAGACCGAACATTTTGAAAAAAAAAATATATATTTTTTTTACTTTCTGCTATAAAACATATCCAATAAAACAAAAAAATCTAATTTCTTCGTAAATATAGGTCAATATGTATTCTGCTACATATTTTTGTTAAAAAATCCCAATAAGCGTATATTGTTTGGTTTGCTTAAACGTTATAGCATCTACAAACTATGGTATATACAGTATCTCACAAAAGTGAGTACACCCCTCACATTTTTATTTATTTTATTTATTTCAGATACTTATATAGCGCTGTCAATTTACGCAGCGCTTTACATATACATTGTATTTTTGTAAATATTTTATTATATCTTTTCATGTGACAACACTGAAGAAATGACACTTTGCTACAATGTAAAGTAATGAGTGTATGGCTTGTATAACAGTATAAATTTGCTGTCCCCTTAAAATAGCAACACACAGCCATTAATGTCTAAACCGCTGGCAACAAAAGTGAGTACACCCCTAAGTGAACATGTCCAAATTGGGCCCAAAGTGTCAATATTTTGTGTGCCCACAATTATTTTCCAGCACTGCCTTAACCCTCTTGGGCATGGAGTTCACCAGAGCTTCACAGGTTGCCACTGGAGTCCTCTTCCACTCCTCCATGACGACATCACGGAGCTGGTGGATGTTAGAGACCTTGCGCTCCTCCGCCTTACATTTGAGGATGCCCCACAGATGTTCATAAGGGTTTAGGTCTGTAGACATGCTTGGCCAGTCCATCGCCTTTACCCTCAGCTTCTTTAGCAAGTGGTCGTCTTGGAGGTGTGTTTGGGGTCGTTATCATGTTGGAATACTGCCCTGCGGCCCAGTCTCCAGAGGGAGGGGATCATTCTCTGCTTCAGTATGTCACAGTACATGTTGGCATTCATGGTTTCCTCAATGAACTGTAGCTCCCCAGTGTCAGCAGCACTCATGCAACCCTAGACCATGACACTCCCACCGCCATGCTTGACTGTAGGTAAGACACACTTGTCTTTGTAATCCTCACCTGGTTGCCCCCACACACACTTGACACCATCTGAACCAAATAAGTTTATCTTTGTCTCATCAGACCATGGGACATGGCTCCAGTAAGCCATATGCTTTTCTTCAGCAAGCTTTCTTGTGCATCATCTTTAGAAGAGGCTTCTTCCTTCTGGGACAACAGCCATGCAGACCAATTTGATGCAGTGTGCGGTGTATGGTCTGAGCACTGGCAGGCTGACCCACCACCCCTTCAACCTCAGAAAAGTTATTGCCCTGCTTAGCTTAGTATTGTCCGCAAATACAAAGATTGAACTGTTTATCCCATCCTCCAGGTCATTTATGAACAAATTAAATAGGATTGGTCCCAGCACAGAACCCTGGGGGACCCCACTTTCCACCCCTGACCATTCCGAATACTCCCCATTTATCACCACCCTCTGAACTTGCCGTTGTAGCCAGTTTTCAATCCATGTTCTCACCCTATGGTCCATGCCAACGGACCTTATTTTGTACAGTAAACGTTTATGGGGAACTGTGTCAAATGCTTTTGCAAAATCCAGATACACCACATCTATGGGCCTTCCTTTATCCAGATGGCAACTCACCTCCTCATAGAAGGTTAATAGATTTTTCAACATACTGTATAAAACTCTATGTAGGGTCCATGGTTTCATATGGTCCAATTATTAACTGCACGGGACGTCAAAGGGACTGAAATGAGATATCTCAGTCCCATTGATGTCCCGTGCCATTAATTGTATGCAAGTACTATAAACCGTCCTTCCAAATTTGAAACTGTAAATTGGCAAGATGATAAAACTGGAAAGTAAATTAACATTCTCTCAACATGGTGCCCTGTGTTACATTTCAATTTAAAACATTCCTGAGAATGTTAGGGTTGGGGGTTAGGGCCATTTTTAATAAGCAATCTACTTTAAAGTGGCATGAAATTTGGACGTGAAAAATATATCCTTCTATAGTGTGTACTTGTCTCAAATAAGAGCACTGAGTTTTACGTCAGCTTTGTCTGCTGCTTCATTCCTCTGCTATCAGCATAAACCACTTCTGACAAGTTTTCCTGACACCAAGAGAAAAAGGTGACAGGGGAGGAATCTCCAGCTGATTGACTACTTCAGTTCTGTTCCTGTGTGCTGTGTGGAGGAGGGTGTGTCCCCTCCCTCCAATTGGCTCTCCTCACTGAGTTCTGCAGGGTGTAACTTCAGCACTCTGCCCCCTTTTTCTAAACGCTTAGACAAGCTTTATAATTCAGCACTTTGAACAGACAGAGAAGAGAGGGCTGCAGATAGACTGATAAAACTTTTGTAGGAGGACTTGTTTTATCTCTGAGGCCAGTCACTTCACTGGGTATATGTAAGGGTTTACAACCACTTTAACCTGTTGCTGACCACCCCATAGCAGTGTTACTGCTACAGGGCGGCATCTCTGTGCCGAATCACGTATATACGTGATCCGTGCTCTCTTTGTGTTCCTGAGGCCTGGCAGTGCTCCTACAATCTCCTACTGAAATTATGTGATAAACTGATCAAATTAATGCCAAAAACCACAAAATGTATAGGTGTGTTACACCCTTTGGTGGGTGTCAGAGTGATGAATTGAAACCATAAAAAACTACAATCATGCAGCAAAAATATATATAATGAAACAAAAAAAAATGGACTGGGAGTGTTACACCCTCTGGAAATGGAGGATGTTTAAAGAAAAAAACCTTTTGCAAGCAAAATAATGAGTGCGTTTGATCCTCTGTATCAGAATTCAAACCATAAACATATAACCACAAATATAAATAGTGAATGTTCCATGATAAACAATTGAATATTGAATGTAAAAAAATGTGAAAAAATAGTCCAACTGTTTTAAAAGATATACAGTTTCATTGATTAAAGTGACTTTGTGCTTCAAACTGTGTTCAGTGACTGATCAGGTTTAGTGCTGATTATTTTCTCTCAGGTGACAATAGTGCCAAGTGACTTTTCCATGCTGGTAATGTATTGCACTCACCAGATAGCATTACCCTCCAGGGGTATTAGACATTCACAGTTTTAGCCACTGTGTAGCTCTCTGGGGCATGCTGGATGGTCTGCACGTCAAAAGCTGGCTTTCTCCCAAGTTGTCACATGCAGGAGAGAGGAATGCCCATAGCATGATATTGTTTTATAAAAGCCTTTAATCAAAGCCCTGATGCTGATGGAGAGAAGAAGTGAACATCTTGCACAAGGCGAGCGAGACAGCAACGATGTGATCTGCTGCACATGTATCAAAAAAGGCCCACACCAAAGAACTTTTCAAAATACGCGAGGATTCAGCAGCGCCCTGCACATGCGGAGCTCTGCGGTGTGATGCAGTGGGGTGGCTGCCCTTAAGCTGGCCCCTGGCCCCATTGGAGATGTGCCGCCTCCTCCTCCTCTCTTCTATCAGGCACCCACATAGAGTCAGTGACCTCATCATCCCCTCCCTCCTCATCACTGGAGCAAACCTGGCAGTATGCTGCAGCTGGGGGAACATGACTGCCAGTTTCTTGTCCTTCTTGGGCACCCCCTCTCTCTGGGCTCACGTTACTGCCTTCCTCAACCCGGGTACCATCATTGGATCCTTCAAAACATTGCGCATCCTCCTGCAGCATGTACCCGACACTGTGGTCGAACAGTTCGGGGGACTCCTCCGTGCATGATGGTGGGGCTAGGGAATAGGGATGAGCCGAACACCCCCCTGTTCGGTTCGCACCAGAACATGCGAACAGGAAAAAAGTTCGTTCGAACATGCGAACACCGTTAAAGTCTATGGGACACGAACATGAATAATCAAAAGTGCTAATTTTAAAGGCTTATATGCAAGTTATTGTCATAAAAAGTGTTTGGGGACCTGGGTCCTGCCCCAGGGGACATGGATCAATGCAAAAAAAAGTTTTAAAAACGGCCGTTTTTTCAGGAGCAGTGATTTTAATAATGCTTAAAGTCAAACAATAAAAATGTAATATCCCTTTAAATTTCGTACCTGGGGGGTGTCTATAGTATGCCTGTAAAGGGGCGCATGTTTCCTGTGTTTAGAACAGTCTGACAGCAAAATGACATTTTGAAGGAAAAAACTCATTTAAAACTACCCGCGGCTATTGCATTGCCGACAATACACATAGAAGTTCATTGATAAAAACGGCATGGGAAATCCCCAAAGGGGAACCCCGAACCAAAATTAAAAAAAAAAAAAAATGACATGGGAGTCCTCCTAAATTCCATACCAGGCCCTTCAGGTCTGGTATGGATATTAAGGGGAACCCCGGCCAAAATTAAAAAAAAAAAATGACGTGGGGTTCCCCCTAAATTCCATACCAGACCCTTCAGGTCTGGTATGGATTTTAAGGGGAACCCCGCGCCAAAAAAAAAAAAAAAAAACGGCGTGGGGTCCCCCCAAAAATCCATACCAGACCCTTATCCGAGCACGCAACCTGGCAGGCCGCAGGAAAAGAGGGGGGGACGAGAGTGCGGCCCCCCCTCCCTCCTGAACCGTACCAGGCCACATGCCCTCAACATTGGGAGGGTGCTTTGGGGTAGCCCCCAAAACACCTTGTCCCCATGTTGATGAGGACAAGGGCCTCATCCCCACAACCCTGGCCGGTGGTTGTGGGGGTCTGCGGGCGGGGGGCTTATCGGAATCTGGAAGCCCCCTTTAACAAGGTGACCCCCAGATCCCGGCCCCCCCCCTGTGTGAAATGGTAAGGGGGTACATAAGTACCCCTACCATTTCACGAAAAAAGTGTCAAAAATGTTAAAAATGACAAGAGACAGTTTTTGACAATTCCTTTATTTAAATGCTTCTTCTTTCTTCTATCTTCCTTCATCTTCTGGTTCTTCTGGCTCTTCTGGTTCTTCTGGTTCTTCCTCAGGCGTTCTCGTCCAGCATCTCCTCCGCGGCGTCTTCTGTCTTCTTCTCCTCGGGCCGCTCCGCACCCATGGCATGGGGGGGAGGCTCCCGCTCTTCTCTTCTTCTCTTCTTCTCTTCTTCTCTTCTTCTCTTCTTCATTTTCTTCTCCGGGCCGCTCCGCAATCCATGCTGGCATGGAGGGAGGCTCCCGCTGTGTGACGGCGCTCCTCGTCTGACAGTTCTTAAATAACGGGGGGGGGGGCCACCCGGTGACCCCGCCCCCCTCTGACGCACGGTGACTTGACGGGACTTCCCTGTGGCATTCCCCGTGACGTCACAGGGAAGTCCCGTCAAGTCACCGTGCGTCAGAGGGGGGCGGGGTCACCGGGTGGCCCCCCCCCCCCCCCGTTATTTAAGAACTGTCAGACGAGGAGCGCCGTCACACAGCGGGAGCCTCCCTCCATGCCAGCATGGATTGCGGAGCGGCCCGGAGAAGAAAATGAAGAAGAGAAGAAGAGAAGAAAAGAAGAAGAGAAGAAGAGAAGAGCGGGAGCCTCCCCCCCATGCCATGGGTGCGGAGCGGCCCGAGGAGAAGAAGATAGAAGACGCCGCGGAGGAGATGCTGGACGAGAACGCCGGAGGAAGAACCAGAAGAGCCAGAAGAGCCAGAAGAGCCAGAAGAACCAGAAGATGAAGGAAGATAGAAGAAGCATTTAAATAAAGGAATTGTCAAAAACTGTCTCTTGTCATTTTTAACATTTTTGACACTTTTTTCGTGAAATGGTAGGGGTACTTATATACCCCCTTACCATTTCACACAGGGGGGGGGCCGGGATCTGGGGGTCACCTTGTTAAAGGGGGCTTCCAGATTCCGATAAGCCCCCCCGCCCGCAGACCCCCACAACCACCGGCCAGGGTTGTGGGGATGAGGCCCTTGTCCTCATCAACATGGGGACAAGGTGTTTTGGGGGGCTACCCCAAAGCACCCTCCCAATGTTGAGGGTATGTGGCCTGGTACGGTTCAGGAGGGAGGGGGGGCCGCACTCTCGTCCCCCCCTCTTTTCCTGCGGCCTGCCAGGTTGCGTGCTCGGATAAGGGTCTGGTATGGATTTTTGGGGGGACCCCACGCCGTTTTTTTTTTTTTTTTTGGCGCGGGGTTCCCCTTAAAATCCATACCAGACCTGAAGGGTCTGGTATGGAATTTAGGGGGAACCCCACGTCATTTTTTTTTTTAAATTTTGGCCGGGGTTCCCCTTAATATCCATACCAGACCTGAAGGGCCTGGTATGGAATTTAGGGGGACCCCCACGTCATTTTTTTTTTTTAATTTTGGTTCGGGGTTCCCCTTTGCGGAATTCCCATGCCGTTTTTATCAATGAACTTCTATGTGTATTGTCGGCAATGCAATAGCCGCGGGTAGTTTTAAATGAGTTTTTTCCTTCAAAATGTCATTTTGCTGTCAGACTGTTCTAAACACAGGAAACATGCGCCCCTTTACAGGCACACTATAGACACCCCCCAGGTACGAAATTTAAAGGGATATTACACTTTTATTGATTGACTTTAAGCATTATTAAAATCACTGCTCCTGAAAAAACGGCCGTTTTTAAAACTTTTTTTTGCATTGATACATGTCCCCTGGGGCAGGACCCAGGTCCCCAAACACTTTTTATGACAATAACTTGCATATTAGCCTTTAAAATTAGCACTTTTGATTTCTCCCATAGACTTTTAAAGGGTGTTCCGCGGCATTCGAATTTGCCGCGAACACCCCAAATTGTTCGCTGTTCGGTGAACTTGCGAACAGCCAATGTTCGAGTCGAACATGAGTTCGACTCGAACTCAAAGCTCATCCCTACTAGGGAAGGAGTGACTGATGACATTGAGCCGATGGAATAGGCTGCATTGGCAGGCAAACTACTCTGAGCCTGGGTGACAGAGGATCATTTCTTGCCATAATATTTTAGAAAATGAAGAAAGAAAACGAAAATGTATTTGTTCTTTTCTTTTTTCAATTTTCAAAACCCTGTGACAAAAAATGAGATTTGCAAAATACTCACCATGACTCTTTTCAAATTCCTTGGGGTGTCTACTTTCTGAAAAGGGGTCATTTGTGTGGGTGTTTGCACCATCTAGGCATTCAGGGCCTCCGAAACTGTTATAGGTAGTGAAGAAGTGAAATGAGCAATTTATGTCCTTTGAAAGCATGAAGGCGGTGATTGGTTTTTGGGGACCTGTACGCGGCTAGGTTTCCAAAAAGTCTCACATGTGGTATCCCCAGACTCAGGAGAAGCATCAGAATTTTTTTGGGGTGTAATTCCACAAATGCCCATTGCATGTGTGAGCAACATATAAATTTAAATGACAACTTTGTGTAAAAAAAAAAAAAAAAAAAAAAAACTTGTGACAAAAAATAAAATCTTCCATGGGCTCAACATGCCTCTCAGCAAATTCCAGGGGGTGTCTACTTCCAAAAAGGGCTAGTTTGGGGGGGGAGGGGGATTGCAATATATCATTTATGTGACAACTTTGTGTAAATAAAATATATATATATATATATATATATATATATATATATATATATATATATATATATATATTCAATGGGCTCAACACGCCTCTCAGCAAATAGCCTGGGGTGTCTACTTTCCTAAAAAGGGTAATTTGGGGGGGGGGGGGGAGGGGGTTGTGCCATCGTGGCATTTCAGGGCCTCCGAAACTGTGATAGTGAGGAAGTGAAATTAGCATTTTTCGTCCTTAGAAAGCCTGAAGGCGATAATTGGATTTCGGGGTCCTGTACGCAGCTAGGCTCCCAAATAGTCTCACAAATGTGGTATACCCATACTCAGGAGAAGCAACAGAATGTATTTTGGGGTGTAGTTTCACATATACCCATTGCATGGGCTCAACATGCCTCTCAGCAAATTCCATGGGGTGTCTACTTTCCAAAAAGGGCTAATTTGGGGGGGGGTTGTACTGTCCTGCCATTTTAGCACCTCAAGAAATGTGATAGGCAATCAGAAAGTGAAAGCTGTGTTAATTACTGTATATTTAGTTTGTAAGAGCTATAACTTTTGTGCAAACCAATCGATATACGCTTATTGGGATTTGTTTTACCAAAGACATATAGCAGAATACATTTTGGCCTAAATGTATGACAAAATTTGAGTGTATTGGATATTTTTTATAAAAAGCAAAAGTAGAAAATTTTCAGTCTTTTCTTCATTTATATCGCAAAAAATAACAAACCCAGTGGTGATCAAATACCACCAAAAGTAAGCTCTATTTGTGTGGAAAAAAAAGGACATAAATGTTGTTTGGGTACAGCGTTGTATGACCACGCAATTATTAGTTAAAGTAGCGCAGTGCAGAATAGCAAAAAAAAGGCCTGGTCAGGAAGAGGGCAAGACCTTTTTGAGGTCAAGTGGTTAATATATAAATACTGTGATAGTACCATGCTTTTTGCTATTGTAGTTTTGTGAAGCTATCAAGACTGACCACTACTGTACTTGTACCTAAACTGCAGAGATCAGTGCAGACAGTTACATAAAGGTTTGATGCAGAAACATTTTTGCTTAGTACTAACGCTCACCTTCCTTGCAGTAACAGCAAAATCGCAGCAGTACACGCATTGTTGCGAAGACATTCGGTTAGAATACAATTACAATGACAGCTAAGTTTGTCATAGTCAATGCTAAGCTCTATTTTTGTTTTTTTCCCATGTCTTTTTCATACCCAATAATGCAATCCCTACCTCTTGTAGGGCAGAGATAGCAAGTATTTATTTTGACCAGATATTCTTTTTGTTCTACATGATGGCACTATGTACAGCATTGCTGAATGTTACCATAAACTGACAATCGTGCACACGTTTTGCGCGTACACTGATAATGGAAGCTATGCTGCATAATTAGAGTAAGTATGAGTAGACTGCTAATGAACGTACTGCCCTGCGTAATGACCGGAATGGATGAGGGTGCAATGGCTCACATTTCTGCCTTGCTCTCTTGATCTCTAACGCTATCTCTCTCCAGCACAATCTTCTTTTCCCTTCTCCCTTGATCTCCCTACCCCCTCTCTCTGCTCCTTATTATTCCGATGCAGGCACACAAGTAAGAATGACTTATCGTTCCTGTTTTCAACCCTCAGCATTTATAAACAATGCTCATATTAAGCAGATTGGCACTTAGTCACTGTCTGCCACCAGAAATACTGACCTAGTTAGTGCTTGTGAAGGATGTATAGACCCTAATTACTGTTCCTGCAGCTGTCTGGACTCCCTCTGCATTCACAATGGGGCTGTAACTAGGGAGACCCCAAGTCATGAGTTTACGTGGGAGATGGTTTAAGGGCTTATACAATACATAATACATTTTAATAATATGTCATGGGCTCCCGAAGACCTGCTGACAAAGTATTATATGTCCGTTCACATTCTGCCCATTGATCATAGTTGTTTGTGTGTGTAGGTGCTAAACAGCTTTTTTTTTTTTTTTTAAAGAGCATTGCATATAATAAAAAGTTCTTAATTGTCATAATTTTATCACTGTTCAGAAGGGGCTGTGATAGAGATCTATCCTAAGCAGTGCAAGATCTATATTTCAAACTGTAGTAATTATCTAAGAACCAGTTAATAAATTAGAACTCGGAATTATCAAATGCAAGCAGCTCAAGTCCAGAAAAACCAAAACTAAATCAAAAGCACTGAACAGATTGTCAGGACAGATTCAGTGTAAGTTGATCACAGTCCAACGACTGAGCTTTTTTTTTCAGATCTTTTAAATGCTGTAAATATGCCAGTGTGCTGCTATAAGAATTTTTTAGTCTTTGCGTTGTGTTATACAGCTTCAGAGATACCAGATAATTCATTGTTCTATGACAAATTTTTCATGGGATGTAGTTCAAATTTACATATTCATTGCATGCTTGTGACCCATTCCATGACAAAGTATACAGCTGTAGTAAATTAGAAGATAGGGGTACATTGCAGAAGAGTTTTTTTTATATTCTTGTTAAATCAGTATACCGACTGTGTGGAGACACTTATATTTGAGTGTGATATATGCAAGAAATAAGTGCTTGTTATAATCAAGTACACATTAAATAGATTTAAGAACAAACTAAATTAACCTGCATAGTATTCAAAATATGGGAATGGATCCCCATATTTTTCTTGTCAAATTTGTTTATTTTTTTAAATATAACAAAGATTGAAAAATTGATTACATATAAGGATGGTGGTACAATATTCAAATAGCAATAGAGCTAAATAAAATCGATTTATTGAACAGGATGAGTAAATAACTATGTAAAAATGTAACTAGTAGAGCAACAAATAAACCAATAAAGTATTACATCCAAAGCATTAAAAATTCTATTCTATTGGTTCATTTTGCAAGAGCAGTAATAAGGAGATCAATCTTTTAGGTATATAATAAAAACAGAAGAGATAATCTGTTTATAAGTACCACACAATATGATAAGAAAGTTAGAAAACAAAAAATAGGGTAGAGAGAGAGAAAAGGGTAGAAAAAAGGGGGGGAAGGGAATGGGGGGGGGGTGGCAATGCGATTCCAAATGAATAGAAAGTATAGTTAAGGCAAATAGAGTAAAATTATCAAGGCAATAATAGTGTGTCATCAAAGTCTGGTGGTAAACAATGCTTAACCACTTCAATACCAGGCACTTATGCACCTTCCCGCCCAGACCAATTTTCAGCTTTCAGCGCTCTCACACTTTGAATGACAATTACTCAGTCATGCTACACTGTATGCAAACAAAATTTTTATCATTTTCTTCTCACAAATAGAGCTTTCTTTTGGTGGTATTTAATCACCACTGGGTTTTTAATTTTTTGCGATATAAGCGAAAAAACAGCAAAAAGTTTTTTTAAAAAAACCACATGTTTCTATTGTAAAAATTTGCAAATAAGTCATTTTTCTTCATAAATTTGTGTCCAATTGGTGCCAATCACTGAAAATTGATCACATCTGATCACACCTGATGTACTGAAGGCCTATTTCATTTCTTGAGGCACTAACAAGCCAAGAAAGTACAAATACCCCCAAATGACCCCTTTTTTTGTAAAGTAGACAGTCCAAGGTATTTACTAAGAGGCATGGTGAGTTTTTTGAAGTTGTAATTTTTTTCCACAATTCTTGGGAAAATTAAGATAAGCATAAATTGCACATATCCTTTCTGAACCACCTATTACACATTTGAAGGCCCTGGAGCACAAGGACAATGGAATTGTCCACAAAATGACACCATTTTGGAAAACACACACCCCAACGTATAATCTATGAAGCATAATGAGTCTTTTGAACGGTTCATTTTTTTCCAGAAGTTTTTGGAAAATGTGGGAAAAAAATGAAAATGCATTTCAAAATGCAATGTATCTTGTACAATTTGTCGTGGTTGGGATGATCTTGGGGAGGTCACTGTGAATTGTCATTGAAGTGGAGAAAATGCATAATCATGCCGTATCTTGTCCTGGACATGACAGCGAAATATATGGGCATGTGGTGGATGGGGTTGGTGGACCAATATGCATGTACTTCATTCTTTTTTGTAAGCCCATTATAAAATGTAAGGCCCAAAAACAATTAAAATTTGTCCAGTGTTAGGCATCACCACTGGAACATGCAAGCATAGGAAGAGTTGATGCGGGCAGCAATAAATTGGGATGCATACAGATTAGTTTGATCCACCATATTCTGCAGCAAATCTTGTGGGAAAAATAAACAAAAATAATCGAATTGAGAAAAATTCGTAGTGTCGGGCTGCACACCTGGCTGTGCAGTGAAAGGGGGGATGATAGCGGATCCTGAGTTGGCAGGCAACCATAAGGCGTTTGCCAGGGCATCGGGAAGGTAGGACTGGGTTCTTTGGGTTGGGCGTGCGATTCCAGTACTTGTACTGGGCTCCTCTTCCTCGGGTCTGGCGCTGCTGGTGGTGGGCAGATCTCCTGATCTTGGTCCTGATCTCATTCTTTTTTGAGGGACAGTTTCCTCCGCAGACTCGGACTCTGATCCACTATCCTCCACTGGCTCATATTCCGAACCAGAATCGGATGATGGGAGCTCCCCGCTGCTCTCATCATCCAACATGGTAAGAATGGCATATGCCTCCTCAGGTGTGTAAACCCTTTGTGACATTATGGTAGTGCTTTTTGGCAGGCCTATGTAATAGTACTGCTGGTGGTAGTGGTGGTACCGATGTGGTATTAGTGGCGGGCCTGTGTGATGGTACAGGTGGCAGTGGTGGTACCGACTGCAGTACAGGTGGCGATACGGGTGGTGGTACCGATGGCGGTACCGATGCCGGTACAGGTGGCGGTACGTGTGGTGGTGGTGGTACCGATGGCGATACAGGTGGCTGTACGGGTGGTGGTGGCGGTACCGATGACGGTACAGTGGTGGTAATGGTGGCAGTATGGGTGGCGGTACCAATGGCAGGCCTGATGGCGGTACTGGTGGCGGTACTGGTGGCGGTACTGAAGGCGATACTGGTAGCAGGCTTGTGTGGCGGGCCTGTGTGGTGGTACCAATGGCAGTACCGATGGCGGTGGGCCTGTGACAGATTGACAGATGGGCTGATTGATTGATTGGCTGATGGGCTGATTGACAGATGGGCTGATTGATTGGCTGGGCTGATTGACAGATGGGCTGATTGATTGGCTGGGCTGATTGACAGATGGGCTGATTGATGGGCTGGGCTGATTGACAGATGGGCTGATTGATGGGCTGGGTGACAGGTCCTCTTTATTGGGGGGGGCGTGTTGTGCACAGTATACAGTTAGAACTGTTAAGCCCGAAATGTGTGCAAAGCGGTTTATGACAGAGAGGAGATTAGGTGCTGTGATGTGGGAAGATGACATGAAGAGTAAGATGTCATCTGCAAAAAGACATACTTTATGATGACATGCAGCTACTTCAATACCTTTTATGTTTGAATCAGATCTAATTAAATGGGCCAAGGGTTCAATGAGGAGTGCAAAGGAGGGGAAAGAAGACATCCTTGACGGTTGTTACATAGTTAGTCAAAATGAAAAGACACAAGTCCATCTAGTTCAACCATAAACTAGGTCTCTTCCAATAAGGGAAAGGGTCTAATTTAAAACCAGCATATTTTATAAATGCATTCAACTTGTCGTATAAGGAAGAAATTCACTTAAAAAAATGCGGTCTAAACCCCGATTTTTTGAGGAACATAGTGTAAGTATGGCCATGAGACAGTGTTGAATGCTTTTCTTATATCGAGCGATAAAAAACACGCAGGTAGACATCTGGATTTGGCGATTTGGGTGAGTAAAGAAGCTCTATGAATATAATCACTTGCTTGGCACGAAGGAATAAACCCAACTTGATCTTGATGAACAAAATTGCCTATTACTTGATTCATGCGGGTCGCAAGTATTTTGGCTAAAAGTTTAATGTAAATATTAAGAAGCAAAATAGGACGGTAATTTGTCCAAGAGGTTGTATCAGTTTTAGATTTGGGAAGCATGGAAATTATGGACATTAAGGATTCTGAATGAAAATAGTGTCCCCTCAACAACTTATTGAAGGCCTCAGTTAGGAAAGGAGATAATATATCAGAAGATTTCTTGTAGTAAGAAGCAGAAAATCCATCTGAGCTGGGATGTTTATTAAGTTTTAAAGCCTTTATAGCCGCAATGACTTCTGTTGCAGAGATGGGACACTCGAGTCATTCACGGTGGGTTTGTGAGAGTGTTGGAAGGGTAATTTGTGAAAAAGGGGAATCAACAGCAGCATGGTCAAAATTATGGTTGGGCGAATATAATTTAGCAAGATTTGAGCGGAATGTGCATAAAATTTTGACAGGGTTACTTGTGTATGAATCACGGTTTAGTTTGAGTCACACAGATATCGCAGGTTTTTGCAGTGAGTGTAAGGTTCGAGCTAATAGGGTATCTGGTTTGTTTGCTTTGCAGTAATAAAGGTGTTGTGATTTACGTTTTAATTTATCTGCAGAGTCAGAGAGAAACGGGTCGAATTCTAAGCGGGCTCTATCAAGCTTAGCTTTAGTAGAAGGGGAGGGAGAATTTTGGAATGCATCGTGACACAGTTTGAAGTAATTTTCTAATTTTTGCTGAAGGAGGTTACATTTGCGTTTGAGAAATGATGCCTGCCGGATAAGTGTACCTCAAATTACAGGTTTATGGGCTTTCCAAAGAGTGAGAGGAGAAATATCTGCAGAAGTGCTATTAATAAGATAGTCATTGAGAGCATGTTTAATATCTAGTCAATGGGATGGGTGAGTTAGAATTTCATGCACCAAGATGAATCCTGGGATCTCCGGATAGGGGAGGAGATGGTAGTACAGACTGCACTATGATCGGACCGAGTAAAGGGTGTACTACTGATGATAGGATCTCTGGGGTCATGCCAACACTTAAGAAGATATGATCAATCCTAGAAAACGATTTGTGTGGATGGGAGTGATATGTAAATCGTTTACAAACTGGATTGAGCTCACGCCAAGAGTCTAACATGTTATGCTTAGAGATAAGTTGCTGAAATGAAAGCTGAGGGGAACAGGAGAAGGGAGAAGGGGGATTTATCCAAGAATGGAAAAAAGAACTTGGTTTGAGTCTCCACATAATATCACTGTAACTAACTTGTGTGAATCAATTACATGAAAAAGATGGGAAAGAAATGATAATGGATGTTTATTATGAGCATAATATGATACAATGGTTACAGCAACATCAGAAATGTTCCCAATAAGAATAAGGTAGCGACCTTCAGGATCTTTCATTTCAGATGAAAGTACAAATGGGGTTGTATGGTGAATAGCTATAAGAACACCTCATTGTTTAGTAGCTGCCGAGGCTGTGTATACCTCTGGATAAGAGGAGCTAAAAAATTTAGGCGTAGATTGCTCAGTAAAATGGGTCTCCTGTAGGCAAAGAATGTGGATTCTAGCTGCGGCAAACGAAAGGAATGCTTTAGTGCATTTTTGTGGTAAATTAAGACCATGGTAATTTAGGGTCTAAATGTTTAAGGGGGGCAAATTGGTAATATAAGGAGTTGCATAATAAAAACATTAAGTTCTGACAGTAGGATCGCATACAATTCAGTATAGGGGGTAGAAAAAAGGAAAGGCATTGTCTCTCATCAAGCAGATATTACTAAGATTTGTAAAATAATAAAGATAGCTAATAGCTCAACAGAATGGCATACTGGGGGAGTGACAAATGGTTCACCAGAGGCCAAAGAGCTACCCTCAGAGGCCCACATATTAATGGGGATCCGAGGGCAGCAAATTAGAGGCGCAAAAACACCACCAAAGGGAACACTGCCAACAATAAAAAGTAATACTTAAATAGAAATGATACCATTGTCCCAAAAAGTTTCATACCCATCAATGTGTCATGAGAAAGCATATGAAGAAGGTTGGAAGGGATAGGATAAGGTGTATACAAGAAACGAAAAACATCATTAGAAAACATTCAAAAAATTAATAGTAGCTCGAAACTATGTAAAGAAATATAGCGAACAACTCACTGCTGTCAGAAACAAAAAAAAAAGACCAGCCGAAAAGTAAGGTGTTAAACTTTAAAGTTTGCATGGAGTGAGTTCTAAACTGGTAAGACAAATTAAAAAAAAAAAGTTTGATAGGCGATTTGGTGTCACTGTAAAACTTGAAAAAGTGGCTTCAAAGCCAAATGCTTAGAGATGCTGAGATAGATCAGCAAAAAATTGATAGGTATGTCTCTGGAAAATCAGTGAATCTTTTGCTCTAGCTGCAGGTAGAAGTTGTTCCTTGGTACGGAAATAGTGAAATATGGTGATAATATTGCATGGTGGTCCATCAGCTTTTCTGGTATGGTATGGAAGGCTGTAGTTCTTGAAATAGAGATAGCATAGTGACTTGCAAATCAGTTACAGATTCAAGTATTCCACATATACGGATATTGGAACGCTGGGCCCAATTTTCGCAATAGAGATTGAAGGACTACGTTTTCCTCTTTGAGGTTTTCAAATTCATAAGCCTGGGTGTTATTTTCAAGTTCATCAACTCGCAGTTCAAGATTTGCAGTGTGTTGGCCCAGTTCTCTGATTTCCCTAGTCAGTCTGTTTGTTATATGATCTGAGATTTGTTTAAGGACTTTGTAAAGCATTTTTTCAAATTGCCTCAGAACAGAACAATGACTAGGGTTTGTAAAAGATGTGATTTGTGAAGTTTGTATATCTGAATCTGTCATGTTCTCCCTGTGTTGCCACAGACACCTTATAGCGCTGAGAGGATTTCACTATGTGTGGGGTAACAAGGGGAGGGGATGAAGCTAGTGCCATTCTGACTGAAACCCGAGGCAGCGCTGCTTTGGTTTTTTTTGGCTTCATTTTCAGGCAAGAACTCTCAAGAACAATTACATTAAGTGGGGGGGGGGGGGGGTTATTAGCAGACCGAGTAACAATATTTACCAGGTGAAGCTGAGCCGGGACACGGTATAATATGGCAGGAACATCCCTTCAGGAGCAGAGCTCTAAGCTGGCATGTCTGTTCAGTCAGGCTCTGCCCAGGTGCCTCCGGATCCCTATATTTTTAAAATTATTCAAGAGTAGGGTAGGAAAATCCCAACTCCACAGATCAGCTTGGAGGAGCACAGACCCTTCATTAGGCTTTAAACACTCTGCTCCAGATGATAGTACTGTATATCTCTACCTTTCTGATTACCATTTCCTGAGCTTGGTCAATGAATTCTTCTGAAGAGTTTGTTATATTTTACCTACTTTCATCCCACCCTCCCCATCAACATGCTAAAGATATTTTGAAATGAAACCTTTCCATTTTAATTCCATAACTTATTTTATACCCAGTGATATCATTAGGTCCAGAACAAGCGGAGAGGTGGCAGAAGGGTCATGTGCCATGTGCCCCAGGTGCAGCAATAGAATAAGGAGTAGGGTTGCCACCTCATTCCTTTAAAGCCAAACACATATTAATTACATAGGTTCTGTGGCTGATTAGGTTGGTAATTAAACTCACTTAGTGCCTTATCTGCATTAAATTACCCTCAGAACCTGTGTAATTAATATGTGTTTGGTTTTAAAGGGATGAGGTGGCAACCCTAATGTGGAGGGGGAGTGAGCTGGGAGAGTCAGCTGCTCTCTTCTCCATGGGCATCACTTACAGGATTGGCTGAAGTGCTACTCCTGTCAACAGGGCTTTTTTTGTCCAGAAGTCGGCAGGACTTGGTTTTGCCTCCGGCACGGGCCCTGTGCTCACAGCTGTAACTTGTAAAGACAGAAGCCAGCTTCTGTCTTTACAAGTTACAATGTTCTTCTCCGGGGCTCACACAAAATGCTCCCTGCCCTGCAACATGACAGTAGAGTCCAACCTCATGGCAGCTGCTCCTCCTGCACTGAGGACTGGGTGAGTAGCTGAGTGGGTTGGTGGAAGAGCCTTTTACTAGGGGGTAGCGGAGTGAGCTCTGTACTGGGGGGGGGGGTTGGGGAAGAGCTCTTTTTTGAGGAAAGAGCTCTGTACTGGGAAATGGGGGAATAAATTTGTAGTGGGGGGTGAGGGGGGGGTTGAGGGAAGAGCTCTGTGATGGGGGAAGATGAGGGAAGCGTTTTGTTCCGGGGGGAGAAGTGGTGATGCAAGTGGTGATGCAATCCTGAGCCCTCCCCAGACTGACACTGCAGATGCAGGGACATTTCTCCCCTACTGACACTGATGCAGAGTAATTTTTTCCTTTTAGCAACACCACTGATGCAGGGACAATCTGAGTGTACAATCTCTGATTTTCCAAAATTATATAATAGGACACACCTATCTATTCAATCACTCTGTATCCAGTCAGCCAGGCGCTTGCACTACATAGCTGATGGCATATCTAAAGGAGATTGTAAAGTGTAAGGTGAGCTTTACAGACTTTCCCCTGTTTTTCAATAAAACTGCCTGTATGAGAGTACAGGGGTGGGTGGAGGCAGGGGCAGGGTGTGTGCTAATGAGGTCAGGTGGGGAATTTCTTCCTGTATGTCTTTTCATGTCCTAAATCTACATACCAGGAAGTTAAGAACTTTTCTATGGGGAAAGCTGGAGGCCGGGGTATGCCTGTCCTAAAATACTTAGAAAGCTTTATCTTTTCTGCAACAGAAGTAAATGAATGGTATATTGGTACATAGGGGAGCTGGAATTTAGCCTTTATTGAAGCACACAGTACTAAAAATAGGATGGATACTCCCAGACCAAAAATTCCCTCCATGTACTTAGGATAATAACAATGTTGTCAACACCCTTTTAAATGTCCCACGTGGATCCATATACATTCAGCTATGGATGAGCAGAAACTAGAACCAGAAGCTGAATGTCTATATCAGCTTTTTTCAACCAGGGTGCCTTGAGGTTTCTTCAGGGTTGCCTTGGCAAAATGGCTAAAAATCGACAAAAAATTGCATACAAGCCGGCGGGTGTATAAAGACTTCCTTATAGTTACACAAAGCCACAGGTTTTCATTGTGCACCATTACGACCTTCTACCTGCTGACCAATGAAATCATCAGTTGATAAGGAGGATGAAGTGTGATGAAGAAAAACTGAGGGAGAAGAGAAACATTGGAATACTAGTCAGTACTAGTATGCAAAAGTGTATTTGCTTTGGAAGAATAAATCACCTCAAACCTTGGGATGTCGCATTATGTAAAACTATTAGAGTAGTTTTTACATTTTAGAATGGGGTGCCTCAAGACTATTCATAATTTTGGAGGGTGCCTTGAGATTGTCCATAATTTTAAAGGGTGCCTTGACTGAAAAAAAGGTTGAGAAACACTGCTCTATATGTAAAGGAAATTCAAATGGATGAAATGAGGCTAAGTTGATACAATGTTACTTGAAGGCTGAATCAAGTGCACATACAGCCTGCAAAACACACAGGTCACAAATGTATCCAATGCTGTACACAGAGGTCCTGTATCTGTATTTACAAGCAACCTGTCAACAATGAAAGTGGCTCACTGTGTATCAAATCATTACTTGGAAAGTCTCAGAAACACAGCACGTCTACACAGCTGTCATTACATAGTGAAAGCAAACTGCAATGAGCATGTGAACAGGCACAGACAGCAATGGCAGATTTATCTGAATGCCGGACTTTCAGTCCATTTGCCAGGATATCATGTAGCAGGTTTCTCTCACTACTATATACTGTATGATAGCCTCCTTCCACTTTCAAGGAAGTTAAGGAAGCAGTGGGTCCTACCACTCACAACGTCCTTACCAACCAATGACATTACCTTGCCCCATTCATTTACTGGCCATAACTACCTGGCCATGTAAACAAAGCCGCCAAGATAGTTTAAAGAAGAAGCAATCAAGCAAAAATCAATAATAAAAAAAAACAGTGTCCCTTCAAAAACTGTCGCAAGATCCTTATCTTATCATGCAGCCTGAGTAGCCAGGAAAGTGTAGATAAGCATGTGGCCCTCCTCTTGTGATCCATACCAACAACATGGGGGGGGGACCTTGCCATGTTTGGTCATTGACTTCACCCAGGAGACCCCGCCCCTTCGTTTACACTATCATCTACCAGAGCTGTCATTCGCAGGCAGCAGTCATTGAGATCAGATAGTGTCTGTGAGTTTTGTTAGTTTTTTTAGTAGACATTGCTCATTGCTATTAATGTGGGTTTGCATTGATGGTTGATGTGATTAACGACGGGGTACTTTTTTTTTTTTCTATTAAAGAACTTCTCAAAAAAATGTGTGTTTGTTTTGCTTTTTACTTTTTTTTTTGTGAATAAATACTATGTACTTGAAGATTATGATTGCCCCCCCCCCCCCTTCTCATCTGAAGACCTCCACAACCACCCAACCAGGGTTGCAGGGAGGAGGCCCTCCTCCCCCAACTTCATTTCATTTTTTTGCGTGAGGTTTCCAATTAACATCTATACTAGATCTAGAATAAAGGTCTGTAAGACCCCTTTCACACTGGAGGTGTTTTTCAGGAGTATTAGCGCTAAAAATAGCGCATGTAAAGCGCCTGAAAAACGCCTCATCTGCAATCCCAGTGTGAAAGCCAGAGTGCTTTGACACTGGGGCACTGCGCTGGCAGGACCTCCAAAAAAGTCCTGCAAGCAGCTTATTTGAGGCACTTTAGGAGCAGTGTATACACCACTCCTAAAGCGGCCCTGCCCATTGAAATTAATGGGCAGCTCTGCTGAAGCACCTGCAAAGCACCTGTAAAGCGCCTCTCCTGTCACTCCAGTGTGAAAGCCGAGTGCTTTCACACTGGAGCGGTGCGCTTGCGGGAGATTAAGGGCCCTTTCACACTGGGGCGAGTGTTGGAGGTAAAGCGCCCCTATTTTTGCGGCGATTTGCTGTTGTTTTTGTGGCGCTTTTTGGCCACTAGCAGGGCGGCAGCAGCACTTTGATGGCACTGCCCATTGATTTCAATGGGCAGGGGAGCTTTAGGAGCGGTGTATACACCACTCTTAAAAAGTGCCTCAAAGATGCTGCTTGCAGGACTGCCCTTGGGCTTTCACACTGGACTGACAGGAGAGGTGCTTTACAGGCGCTATTTTTAGCGCTATTGTGCCTGTAATGTGCCTCATTGTGAATGTAGCCTAAAAAAAGTCCTGCAAACAGCATCTTTGGGGTGCTTTAGGAGCAGTCACTTGGCGATCCCAAGCCTGCCTTCAACTGAATCCAGGTACATTTGAATCATCCTTATTGCTGATCTCCCCCAGGCTCTTTCAGTCACATCAATGTTTTGGGTCAGCTTCCTGACAAAATTAGGCCATGTCTGCCAGGGTCTATGGGCATGGCTACTTGTTGTCTCTTTTAGGGGTGTGTGTAGTAGTGTAACAATACAAGAGGACAATTGTCAACCTAGAGCAGGAAATTATGCTATTCTATCCTTCTGTAAGCAGATCACAGATTACCAATACAACTGTGATCAGTATTAAATAGAGCTGTGGAAATTAACGACTAATTCCTCGATTAATCGTTCATTTTTTGATCGATCAAAATTCTTTTGATCGGTACTCACCTCTCCGCCGGCTTCCGGGTCTTCAGGGAGTTCCGTTGGATATCCGGTGATGTTATGGACATCGACGTCACCGGACTCCTCCCCCCTTCCCCAGTCATTGATGGTGCCCACGCTGGGACAATGGTAAAGTAATGGAATACAACAGGCGCCTGACCTAAAAAGCTTCGACCGAGTGGGCGTGTCCGCGAATTGCAGAGGTGTGGCTGCGAGGCGGTTTTGTGATTGGCCGGACACGCCCCATGCTGATGATACCTAACCCTTGCTCTAAATAAACAAGCATTGGAAGGCATTATGAAGGTGAGTGTGTTGTCTGTACTGGACAGGTCAATTGTGGAGGAGGAATTGTGGTGATTTAAAGTATATATACAGCTTGAATCTGTATTTTAGTTTTAGATTAGGTCATGCAGAGAGAAAACACCTCTCGGTTTAAGCTTTGCCTTGTGCATCCCAGTGTGGAGCTTTCATTTCACTTCCTGTCCCAGAGACAAACGGGAGGTGAAATGGCATTCCCATTTTAGATGGTTGTCAACAGGACTGGTATACCCATTGGAGGCATTACCCAGATAGCAAGCAATTGAGCTGCAAGTTTGAAAATGTCTTGTTAAAGTGGAGGTCCACCCTAAAAACAAATTTAACATTAAAAGACCCCTTAAAATTTTTTTTTAAAGTTTTTTTTTTTAAAGTGTTAAGTCATGGATTGTAGAAACTAACTAGTGTCGGGTGATTGTATATAGTGTATACCACATTTACCACTGACTAATGCAAAATTGCAATGCAAGGAGATCAGCTAAAAGTAGTTGGATCTGTATGTGTGTTATAATTAATCAAAATTTTTAATCAGTAACAGCCCTAGTATTAAAAGTATATCCCCCTCCAAAGTACTGTATTTGTCAGAGTTTTGGAAATGACATAGGTGTGCATAGTGGCTGATCAAAAGCACTGTTTCCATTGTTGTGTACAGTTTCTAAGAAAAACAGTACTGGTGTATACTGTATGTAGGCTATAAACTAGTTTTACAATACTCTGTGCGGTCTTGATCATATGGTCATTATGACAGCTATGGCATTTTGATCAAAATGCAAATTGTCAGGCTTTTCATGCAAATAAATGTACAGCTTGCAAAAGCCTTGCCAGCCCTAAAATTGCAATGTGACCATATTTAACCACCTCCAGTCCAGGCCAATTCTGACATTCCTCTTATACATATAAAAATCTGGTATTTTTGCTAACCTGCAAATTTAATTTTAGCATACAGGGGGGAGATGCAGGCAGAATCTGCAATTTTAGCTTCTTGTCCTATTAAAGCCCAGGAACGGATCAATAGTGAATTAAATATTTTTACCTGCCAGTTCTGTTTGTTTAGGCAGCTAAGAACAGGCTACATTTTTTTTTTGTAAGACACGATATACTTATATTAAGAAGTATAGACTTATATCAGATGAATGTAAAGAATTTCACTTTCGTATCGTCAAACTGCATGCAATAGTCAATAACAGGCACCTATAAATTATGCTCATACATATTCCATAAAGTGCCCTTAATATTTTCATATCCGTTCACAAGCATATTGAATTTGTTTACTTGTGTATTTTGGTCTGTGTCACCAATATATCCCATCCTCTGCAAGCGAGACTAAATGTATCTAATATTAACTGAATATATGCAGGTCTAATGGGGAGCAGACATTAAGAACAAAATAAATAAAAGAAACCAGGGATTGTGAGGATTGAAGGGAAGCAACAAACTGTCTTTTTTGTGGAGCACTTCTCGGATATGAGGATCCAGGTTTGCAGTATGCATAGAGATAACATCAAAAGTTCTTTCATCTACTAATCCGTAGGGGAGATGGGGACAATACCGAGGATGCAAGCAGCCCAGAGAAATGTGCCACTCTGTGTCCTCCTGGGATAATACCAAGGTGTATTTCGGAGTGTAACCCTCAGGGGACAGATAGTGATCCTTTTTCCAAGTTATCTCATTTTATATTCCTCATACTGTGCTCCTCTCATTTTTCAGATGCTCTGGACTCAGAACTGCATGTGCAAATATTTACGAAGAAAAATGGACATAAAAATAGAAAGGAACAAAATCCGCACATCATTTAAACTGTTTGCAAGTAAGGTGAAAGCTCTAACATTTTCCAATATTTTCCATATAATGAGGAATGTACTGAGCTGATACTTCCAATTACATTGGAATCATAATTGCATTATTAGAGAAAAAAGTGCAAACTTGTCACATTAAAGTTGTAAAGGTAATAGGAAGTTAAGACCAAATGCATTTTTATTTATAATAAGGTATTAGTGTATTAGTAGATTTTTTTTATTTACAATGATTTTATTGAAGTTTTGCATCAATTTTAACACTAACACAATCTTTCACCTAAAGTGGAGTTCCCACTGTTATTTTTATTTTTTTTTTCCATATCTTTTATAATGCTTGATTAGAGCACTCACATTTGCCTGATTAATCGGCACTCGATTGCCGATTTTATAGAGGAATATATCTTATATTCCTGTTTCTTGTCAGTTTCCATAGTGCTTGTGGGCATGTGAAGCCCACAAGCATTATCTTCTGGGCTCTGGTGCAGCTGAGCGACCAGCATGCACTGCCCATTCTCGCTCATGCGTAGTATATACGGTGCAGCGCCTTACACTTCTGACGTTGCCATCACAACTAGCGTCATCGTCGGAAGTGTCCATCCCCGTTGTGATGGCAACAAAGCCCTCAGCGCTGCCCAGTGACGAGGGAAATGACAAAATGACGTCAGGCGCCTTGGTAAGGAAGAGGCAGATTATGAGGGACCCCCTAGCAACAGACCTGAAAAGGTGAGTAAAAAAAAAAAAAATTTTTTTTCCAAAGGTTGTTATTTATATTTAATGCAGCTGAATATTGTAAAAAAAATTATGTCTGGAACTCCGCTATAAAAAAGTCTTTTTTTTAATTTTTTTTTATTTTCTAGATTCATACTTACCTAGATGGATGCAGCATCAGACCGATGCTGCATCTGCCCCCTGCCATCTCTGCACTGAGAACCGAGCCATCGAACACTGCTGATGGCTTGTTTCTCTCACTTCACCAAGCAGAGAGCTTCTGCCTGTCAATCAGCAGCTCTCCTGCTCTGTTCCTCCAAGCTCAACGGAGCGCTGAGCTGTGGAGGGGCGGGGAGCGGCCATCTCAGCCTCTCAGCGTCACCCTGAGAGGCTGAGACTGCCATCAGTCCAGGCAGCTGGCAGATCCAGGCTTCCCAAGCCGTGATGACGTGGTGCCTGGACTGATTCCAGTGACTTCAGACTGATCTCCGCTCAAAACGAATTGCACTCCTGTGGCCGTTAGGAGAAGCCCAGCCTAAAAAGCTCAGGCTGGATTTCTCCTTTATTCTTCAGTTATGTGTCTCTCTATTCGTAAATAAATCTACCACATTCTACATTATCATAGAGAGGCCCGCATACACATTTATAGTCTCCCATAAGGGGAAAAATTCTTAAACATCTCCTCCTCCATAAACCCAACCCCCAACCACTCAGGGAATAGAGAAAAAAAAAAGGGGGGGGGATAATGAATTCATTCTCTCTCTCTCTCTCAGACAGTTGCAAGCCCCATCCTCTTTATTAGCACCACTGTCAGCACCACCTATTTTACTGAGCAAGTGCAGAAGTTACCCTCTTTACTCATTTCAGTTCAACTGAGTAAGCTCCTGGATTTTTTCATATTTCAAGAATTCCTGCCATCATTCCTATTTTTTTTTCATGTCCACCTGGTAGTATTGACTGTTTCCTCCTAACTCTCAGGTTCACAGCAGAACATGGTGTAAGAAAGGCTGGTTCCAGGCATGTCTCCCGCACTGTACGTGAACTCGCTGCCCTTGCGGTCTGCATGCAGGTGCCATGTATTGTTAATGGCACCCCAAACACAGATTCCAAATGGGCTGCGGTACTGTGTGGTTTGGTGCCATGCATTTTGAAAAAGTAGTTCAAACAGTTCAGCTATCAAATTGCATCACACAGGAATGCTCAGGGATCTGCAGCCTCTAATAACTCTTCAGCAGCTAATAAAAAAAATATTTCAGTTTTGAATGGACTGACCCATTAACATTTTTGGCTGCAAATACAAAAAGCAAGGATTGTGCCTTGGAAATGTAACAGTAAAATGACCTTTATCAACCTTCTCCTACTTACCGGCCTCACAAATGATCTAATATCTAGATGAGCACTTTACCAATCAAGAGAAAGAAAAAAAATGACAGAACAGAAGTTTAAAAAAAACCCATTCAGATGACCCATAAAAGAAAAAAAAAGGTAACACAGACATTGTAGTTGTCAGACATTTGTCATTTTTTATTTTTTTTTTCATGTAAACCTGCATCTTTGAATTGCATCAGAAACCACCTGCAAAACTAATCAAGGGAGCCAGTTCAAATCCAGCCAATGGAATTTGTTAAAATGGCTGGGATAGAAAAGTGTCTATAGACATGCCAATCTTTGCCCGATCCTGCTAAAGCCAATCATTGCATATCTTTCGGTTTATCTCTCTGCATTCTATACCTCCTTATTTTTTATTTTTCCTTCCACTTCCTTTTCCAACACTGGTCTGATGTGTTCTCAAAAACAAAATAGGGCTTTCACCAGGTAAGGATCTTATCAAGAAAGGAAACTAAGACAATAACACAAAATACTGAAAGTGGAACTTCATTTTTCTTAAAATAATCTATTGTTGAAAATAAAAAGAGCAGCTTTAGCTGCAATGCTCACATTCAATATAGAGCTGTCCCCTTCAATGCTTCTTCTCTTGCCGTAGTTGCCTACCAGCCTGTTTGCACCCACTGAAGGTGAATTCTGAACTGATCTGCTGCTACTTTCATATACTGTACATTGTAATGATAAATACTAGCGTTGCATCGGTGCCGATACTAAGCATTTGCACAAGTACTTGTACTCGTGCAAATGCTCCAATATCACAACTGATACTTTCAAGCTGGCCACAGCATATTTTTAAAAAGAGTAAGGTGCGATTTTGAGCATGGTTCAGGTGTGATTTCCATTGTCATTTGACAATTCGCACCTGAATCACTAAACAAAGTCGGGGCGGAGGGGCTGAAATCCTGCTGCCAAAACCGGCACAGCAAATAAGTGTAGTGAAGTAAATAAGTTAAAAACGTAACTAAAAATAGGTATTTTTAATTGGTATCGGCGAGTACTTGAAAAAAGTATCAGTACTCTTACTCGGTCTAAAAAAACTGGTATCAGTGCCTCCCGAATAAATACCTGTACTTATGCTGCCTTATTTTCTCCTGGGCTCTCCAGGGCTGCTCCTTTTTCATGTTGCAAGCACTTCTCATACTAAAGTGAGCATTCCTAATGCTTGTCACTATATAGATACAAATAGTATTTATCATGTTTGTATAGCCTAAACAACCTTCATCATGTTTTTTTCCAAAAACATCTGCCTTAGGCCCCTTTCACACTTATACGACTTCAAAGTCGCGCGATTTTACAGCGATTTCGCCGCGTTTTGGGAGCAGTACTACTTTGTACGACTTTGCCACATTTTTGGCATTAACAAATGAAAACATACAGTAGTTGGTATGAATCATAAGGGGGAACTCCACGCCAAGTTTTAAATAAAAAAACTGGTGTGGGTTCCCCCCCAGGGGCATACCAGGCCCTTAGGTCTGGTATGGATTGTAAGGGGAACCCCCTACACCGAAAAATCGGCATGGGGGTCCCCCCAAAATCCATACCAGACCCTTATCCGAGCACGCAGCCCGGCCGGTCAGGAATGGGAGTGGGGACGAGCTAGCGCCCCCCCCCCCTCCTGGACCGTACCAGGCCGCATGCCCTTAACATGGGGGGCGCCCTGCGGGCCCCCCCACCCCAAAGCACCTTGTCCCCATGTTGATGAGGACAAGGGCCTCTTCCCGACAACCCTGGCCGTTGGTTGACGGGGTCTGCGGGCGGGGGGCTTATCGGAATCCGGGAGCCCCCTTTAATAAGGGAGCCCCCAGATCCCGGCCCCCCACCCTATGTGAATGAGTATGGGGTACATGGTACCCCTACCCATTCACTTAGGCAAAAAAGTGTCAATAAAAAACACAGTACACAGGTTTTTAAAGTAATTTATTAGGCAGCTCCGGGATCTTCTTCCGACTTCGGGGGTCCTCTTCCGACTTCGGATAAGGGTCTGTTATGGATTTTGGGGGGTACCCCACGCCGATTTTTCGGCGTAGGGGGTTCCCCTTAGATCCATACCAGACCTAAGGGCCTGGTATGCCCCTGGGGGGGGGGGCCCACGCCGTTTTTTTCATTTAAAACTTGGCGCGGCGTTCCCCCTCAGGATTCATACCAGACAGCTGTCAGCACTGCCTGTCGCTCATCGCGAAAGGAAAAAAAAGTTTTCCTTTCCCGATCAGTGAGCCAGGCTTGTGCTTACAAAGTCATACTGAAGTCGTGTCTATATTATTCAGGCACGACTTGCATGCTACTTCAGGGTTTAACATTGAGGTCTATGGAGTACAACTCGCATAGAAGTTGGACCAAAGTAGTGCAGGGACTACTTTCAAGTCGGCACGACTTAAAGTCGTGCCAATATGAATGGTAGTCATTGAAAATCATGGAGAATGACTTGTCATACGATTTTGCAGTACAAAATCGTGGGACAAGTCGTATAAGTGTGAAAGGGGCCTTAGGCTCGGTTCACACTGCTGCGCTGTGAATTTGTTCAGTTTTTTGTCCTGTGTGAGGTGCAAATTTACCGCAAATTTACAGCGATTTTACCACGATTTTACCGCAAATTTCCGGAGTTGGACATAGCTGTGATTTATATTCTAGCCAATGGAATCATAATGTAAAAAAACAAAAAGGTGTCAACTTCCTGTGTACTTCCTGGTTTTTGTGGAGAGTACTGTGGTGGAATTCGCACATATGTGAACCATCAGTGCGATTCAAGAATGAATCACATTAATGTCTATGGAGACTAAATTCGCAACGCAACGCAGTAAACTCGCACAAGACCCTTTTTTTTTTATTGCATCGCATTCGTAGAGGAATCGCAACGCATTTATTTGAATGACCGTCATTGAAAACAATGACTTTAGGGATGACATGCCAATTTAAAGTGTTTTTGACGCATCACATTCGTTATGAACTCGCATCAGTGTGAACCGGGCCTTAACCACTTCAGCCCCGGAAGAATTTACCCCCTTCCTGACCAGAGCACTTTTTACAATTTGGCACTGCGTCGCTTTAACTGCTAAATCCGCGGTCATGCAATGCTGTACCCAAACGAAATTTACGTCCTTTTCTTCCCACAAATAGAGCATTCTTTTCATGGTATTTGATCACCTCTGCGGTTTTTATTTTTTGCGCTATAAACGGAAAAAGACCGAAAATTTTGAAAAAAAATGATATTTTCTACTTTTTGTTATTAAAAAAATCCAATAAACTCAATTTTAGACATACATTTAGGCCAAAATGTATTCGGCCACATGTCTTTGGTAAAAAAAATGTCAATAAGCGTATATTTATTGGTTTGCGCAAAAGTTATAGCGTCTACAAACTAGGGTACATTTTCTGGAATTTACACAGCTTTTAGTTTATGACTGCCTATGTCATTTCTTGAGGTGCTAAAATGGCAGGGCTGTACAACCCCCCCCCCCCCCCAAATGACCCAATTTTGGAAAGTAGACACCCCAAGGAAATTGCTGAGAGGCATGTTGAGCCCATTGAATATTATTTTTTTATGTCCCAAGTGATTGAATAATGACAAAAAAAAAAAAATTACAAAAAGTTGTCACTAAATGATATATTGCTCACACAGGCCATAGGCATATGTGGAATTGCACCCCCGTACGGGACCCCGAAAACCAATCACCGCCTTCAGGATTTCTAAGGGTGTAAATTTTTGATTTCACTCCTCACTACCTATCACAGTTTTGAAGGCCATAAAATTCCAAGATAGCATAACCCCCCTCCCCCCCCCAAATGACCCCATTTTGGAAAGTAGACACCCCAAGCTATTTGCTGAGAGGCATGGTGAGTATTTTGCAGTTCTCGTTTGTTTTTGAAAATGAAGAAAGACAAGAAAACATTTTTTTTTTCTTTTTTCAATTTTCAAAACTTTGTGACAAAAAGTGAGGTCTGCAAAATACTCACTATACCTCTCAGCAAATAGCTTGGGGTGTCTACTTTCCAAAATAGGGTCATTTGGGGGGGGGGTTTGTGCCACCTGGGCATTCCATGGCCTCCGAAACTGTGATAGGCAGTAAAGAGTGATCAAATCAAAAATTTACGCCCTTAGAAAGCCTGAAGGCGGTGCTTGGTTTTTGGGGTCTCGTACGCGGCTAGGCTCCCAAAAAGTCTCACACATGTGGTATCCCCGTACCCAGGAGAAGCAACAAAATGTATTTTGGGGTGTAAATTCACATATTCCCATGGCATGTTTGAGCAATATATCATTTAGTGACAACTTTGTAAAAAAAAAAAAAAGAAAAAAATGTCTTTTTCCCGCAACTTGTGTCACAATATAAAATATTCCATGGACTCGACATGGAAATAGCTTGGGGTGTCTACTTTCCAAAATGGGGTCATTTGGGGGGTTTTGAACTATCCTGGCATTTTATGCACAACATTTAGAAGCTTATGTCACACATCACCCACTCTTCTAACCGCTTGAAGACAAAGCCCTTACTGACACTTTTTGTTTACATGAAAAAATTATTTTTTTTTGCAAGAAAATTACTTTGAACCCCCAAACATTATACATTTTTTTAAAGCAAATGCCCTACAGATTAAAATGGTGGGTGTTTCATATTTTTTTTTTCACACAGTATTTGCGCAGCGATTTTTCAAACACATTTTTGGGGGAAAAAAACACACTTTTTAAAATTTTAATGCACTAAAACACACTATATTACCCAAATGTTTGATGGAATAAAAAAGATGATCTTAGGCTGAGTACATGGATACCAAACATGACATGCTTTAAAATTGCGAACAAACGTGCAGTGGTGACAAACTAAATACATTTTTAAAAGCCTTTAAAAGCCGTTACAGTTTACCACTTTAGATTTACAGAGGAGATCTACTGCTAAAATTACTGCCCTCGATCTGACCTTCATGGTGATACCTCACATGCATGGTGCAATTGCTGTTTACATTCGACGCCAGACCAACGCTTGCGTTCCCCTTTGCGCGAGAGCAGGGGGGGCAGGGGTGCTTTTTTTTTTTTCTTTATTTTTTTTTGCTTTTTTATCTTATTTTTAAACTGTTCCTTTCATATTTTTTTTAATCATTTTTATTGTTATCTCAGGGAATGTAAATATCCCCTATGATAGCAATAGGTAGTGACAGGTACTCTTTTTTGAAAAAATTGGGGTCTATTAGATCCTAGATCTCTCCTCTGCCCTCAAAGCATCTGACCACACCAAGATCGGTGTGATAAAATGCTTTCCCAATTTCCCAATGGCGCTGTTTACATCCGGCGAAATCGAAGTCATGAAATGCTCGTAGCTTCTGGTTTCTTAGGCCATAGAGATGTTTGGAACCACTCTGCTCTCTGATCAGCTCTATGGTCAGCTGGCTCAATCACCGGCTGCATACTCAGGTTCACTGTTTGGACAGGAGAGCCAGAGAAAAACATGGAAGACGGTGGGGGGGGGGGCATTCCCTCCCACTGCTTGTAAAAGCAGTCTAGAGGCTAATTAGCTGCTAGGCTTGCTTTTACATGAAAGCTGACCGCTGGCTGAAAAGAATTATACCAAGATGATACCTAAACCTGCAGGCATCTTTCTGGTATAACCACTCAAAGTCCAGCAACATACCAGTACGTTGCTGGTCCTTGTTGGGCATATATTGTAATCTTTTTTTTTTTCATGCAGCCTCTGGGCTGAACGAAAAAAAGAGATTAATCGGTGGGTATGCCCACCATTAGAATACCTCCCTTCATCCATGCATACATGCACCATTTATATATGCCGAAGCATGGGGGCATCCGCCCCAAAAGTTAGGAGCAAATCGCTCCTCCGCACCCATGCTTCGGCATATATCACCTCCGCTGGAGTCACGGCTTTTTATATCGTGGGAGCAAACGCTGTTGCTGTCAAGATAAATAAATCCGCGCTGCAGCTGAATGGTGTACCCGAACGCAACAAAATGGTTAACAATAAAACACAGTAAACAGTAAAGTATAAAAAAATCGCATACCTGAAAAGCAAACTTGATAAAACATAATAACAATAAAACATTGCAGAATAGAATATAGTAAAAAAGAGCAGAACAATAGAGAGAGAATAGAGAGAGAGAGAACAATAAAACGACAACTATTTTTGTTATTTTTATTTTATATATTTTTTTGTGTGTTTTTTTTTTTTTTTACACTTTTTTTTGTAACTGTAACCGGTTCCAGGTTCGGGTCTCTCAAAATGCGATGGCATCTTGGGAGACCCTGTGAAAGTGTGCCTAGTCTGTGCTATGCTGTACCCTACGCTAATACTCAACTAGTGTATAGTAGCGTTCAAAACATTCACCAATGCAAAGACCAGGATTGTCAGGACAGGAGGGACAATAATAGCGGGTGTCATGCCTATATGCGCGCTTGCTGCAGACACAACATCTTTTTTGGGGGGGATCGTTGGGTAGGGGTACTCGCGAGGACATAAAGAAAATGCCTCTCATGCAGCCGACTGCATTTGGTTGGGGATTTGAATGGGGGAAGTACGGGTGCTGCAGAAGTGGTGGGTTCCCAATTAGGATTGGCGAATGCAGCAGGAAGGGCATTATGGGCACGACGGGCCTGTGCTTGTCTTCTTCTTGGTGGCAGCGGGACACTACATGTGCTTGCCACCTCACCAGTTTGAACTGCACTTATGGGACTCGCCACATCACCAAATGTTACTGCAGTGCTGGTTTGACTATGCCCGGGGTGTACTAGGATGCTGGTGCTTGCCAGTTCACCAAAATGCTACCAAAAAAACTGTTAGCGATCGCAGGGATCAGGCCTGACTCTGCGAACGCTGCAGTTATGTGTTTAGTGTTTTGTAAGTGACAGTGATCGATCGATACTGCACTTGGGTGGGCTGGGCTGGGCCGGGTGGAGGGGCAAAACGCAGGTGTTAGCAGGTATCTGGGCTGATCCCGCTAACACTGCGTTTTTGGGAACCCTAAACTGCTGGGGACGCTAGTATAGATCTGATCGGATCAGATATTGATCCGTTCAGATACTATACCACTAAGGGAGGTGTATGCTGCGTGCGTGGGTGTTAGTGGTACTGTCGCTAACCTGACACTGCCTGGGGCGACACAGACCCTATCTGACCCTAAAACCTAACTTATATCACCGCCGGGCAATTAGGGGGCTAAACCTTTATTAGGTAATAAACGGCGGGTGCCCTGACACTATAAAAAATTAACTAACCAGCATCACCCGTAACACTTATACGGTGATCACTGGTGAAAGGGTTAACTAGGGGGCAATCAAGGGGTTAAAACCGTTATTAGGTAGTATATGGGGGTCCCTGACGCTATAAAACACTGACGGCGAACCTATATATTTACCTCCCTAACTAGCATCACCAGTGACACTAATACAGCGATCAGAAATACGATCGCTTAGTGACACTGGAGACAGGGGGTGATCAAGGGGTTAAAACTTTATTAGGGGGGGTTAGGAGGGTATCCTAGACCTAAAGGGGGCTAACACTAACTGCCCTAACACACTAACTGTCACAAATTGACAGCAATGCAGTAATCAGAAAAAAAAAAAAACTGCTTGGTGTCACTGTGACAGGGGGGGGGGGGGGGGCGGGGTGATTAGGGGGTGATCGAGGGGTGATTGGGGGGTGTAAAGTGTGCCTGGTGTGTTTTACTGTGTGTGTTGTGTTGTGCACTCACATCGATGTCTTCTCTCCTTGGCGCCGTAACGGAAAATACCGAGCCGAGGAGCGATAACATCACTTCCTCTGCCGCTGTTTACTATACAGCAGCAGAGGAAGATTGTCATTGGCTGGGAGCGATCGCGAGGGGGTGGCCACGAATGGATGGCCTCCGCCTCAGCACGGATCGCTCGGGGACAGAAGCCGACCACCTTGTACACCGGGGGGGGGTCCGATCGTTACTTTGCCTGCCCGTGCCATTCTGCCACAGTATATCTGCGTGAGGCGGTCGGCAAGTAGTTAAGGAAAACTTGCACTTTTCCCATTTAGGACACAGCTACATGTTTGCAGTAATATTCTAACATATACATGTACACGTCTTTTTTTTTGTGCTTTTATCTCCTTTATGAATCTACTCAGTGGCTTTAGCCAAAGATAATACCTAGTACTTTCAGGTAGAGAGGAGCATTGGACAGAAACCATGCGGCAGTACTGGGCTAGAAAAATTGTTAATAATTACATTATTTAGGGCTCATTCAGATGGGCAATGAGCCCTCTTCTCCAGGCAGGGTTGCATTTTGTTGCATCTGCATCCACCACGGAGCTACATACAGGCAGCCCATAGAAG
Source organism: Aquarana catesbeiana (assembly GCF_042186555.1). Taxonomy (NCBI): domain Eukaryota; kingdom Metazoa; phylum Chordata; class Amphibia; order Anura; family Ranidae; genus Aquarana; species Aquarana catesbeiana. Next base: position 91,959,068 of record NC_133333.1, on the reverse strand, counting down.
TGAATAGTGATACAGTGGCCACACGAATACAGTTGCATGTCAAAATTAGACATGCAGGCAGGAGCAGGTGCACAGATCTGAACACATACACTGTGCATTCAGATCCATGAACCTGCTCTGGCTCACCTGCGCACTGGTCCGAGGTGGATGCAGATGCTGCAGCAAAATGTGGCTCTGTGCAGAGGACGGGGCTCATCACTCATCTGAATGAGTCTTTGTAATGGTCATAATTCCTATCGAAAAGGCAGTTTTGCATCAGATCAATAATAGATCAATTTGGTTTACTTTGCTGTGAGTCCATTTAAGCCTTTATTCTATTCTATTCTACTAAACCCTGAAGAAGTAGGAGTTTAGTGAGACAGTATAACAAACAATTTAAGGCACTTGAACAGTGCTGGGTCAGTCAATACTGTCACATCGAGAGACAAAAACTCTGTGTGAGCTATAGCACCGGTGACCCACTCCCAGCAGTTGAATAGATAACAAGGGAATAAAAAGATGTTGTGGGGAGTGCTATATTAGGATAAACCTGCTTTGTAGTCCTCCAACATGATAACTTTACCCACTTCAATACCAGACACCTTCACCCCCTTCCTGCCCAGGTCAATTTTTAGATTTCAGTGCTGTCACACTTCGAATGACAATTCAGTCATGCAGCACTGTACTACTAAACAAAATGCCTACTATAATGTACAAAATTCTCTTAAGCTGGCAAGTAATTTGGGCCCAGACTTGTCTGCTGGGCTACCCAAGAGTTTATTGGCTTCCTCTGAGAGAGACTCAAAGTCTATTTCCTCCTCAAGGAAGCTAGTCATAGCTATATATTGGACCCAGGCTCGGTCACTAGTACACACAGATTCTTCAAAAATGACTACTAAACAAAATGCTTACTATGATGTACAAAATTCTCTTAATCTGGCAAGTAATTTTACTTAAAAGACAAGAAACGGGGGTGTGCATGCTCACGCACCAGTGGCCAATAAGAGAGAATCAACCGTTGTTGGTTTTGAAGTATATGATGGGAAGGTAGAAGCAAATGAGTGTATGTGTATACTTATAGGATGGGAAGTGTATTAATTATGTAGGAGAGAAGAAGATAGAAAAATACCCCAATGATGCTAATAAGCTATTCTTTTATCCCTATGATATAGAAGTATACAGTAAATAATCACCATCTATAGGGAGGCCTCCTCAGACAATTTGACTGGCCAAATATGTGGTATGGTGTCATGCATCCAAGCCACTCGTTGACACTCGAGCTGACAGGAAGCACCGAGATGCAGAGTCGCACAAGTGCCTGGCGGGAGCGCTGACCCTGGAGCTGGATCGGAGCACTCGGCCGGGCTGTAGAGATGTCCGTAGGAATCCCAGAGCAGTGGCAGGCAGGTAGCTGGAGCGAGTAGACAACCGGTCCCCACAGGCAGAAGTGCAGATGCCGCAAAAGGGATGGTGGCACCCTCGAGGCTGAAGAGAAGGCAGGTACAGGCAGGCCGGGTCATACATAAACGGGCATGTCAGGAACAGGGGCTGAAGCAGAAGCGGAATCAGATTACAGGCCAGGTCATCAACAGGCTGGCAGCAGAGTGGCAGAAGGAGCAGCTAGTTGCAGCGTGGAGGACAAGCAGGGGTCGGATGCAGGCAGGAAACAGGAACGTCAGGAAGCAAGCCGAGTCACAACAGGAACGGAAATCAGGTAAGTAATTGCAGGATACACAGGGAACGCTGTAGAGCAGACAGCACTGAGTCTGGAAACTGGCTGAGCTCAAATAGCCTGTTTGGGCGGCAAAAGCTCTCACAGGGTGTGTGCGCACCAATGGCATCCTGACAGGGGCAGAGGTAACAGGTCATCTTCTTCTGCAGCCATCTTGGGTGCTGGCATGCCCTTCCGATAGGCAGAGGCAACAGGTCGTCTTCTTCGGCAGCCATCTTGGGTGCTGGCATGCCCTTCCTGACACTGCCCCCCCAAAGGGCAGCCTCCGGATGCCCAACTTGGCTCACTTGTCAGGATGGGAGTTCTTAAAAGCTTGAACCACGTTTCGGGCATCGATATTACCTTCAGGTTCCCAGGGAGTTGTCCTCTGGCCCATACCCTTTCCATTTTATCAGGAACTGGATCTGATTTCTTCTCTTCCTGAAGTCTAAGATTGTTTCCACCTTAAACTCTTCCTCCCCGTCAATAATTACAGGTTCAGTTTCCACGAGGGACAGGCCAGTTTCAAATGAGTTGCTAGCCACACTTGGTCATCAGGGTTCAAGATCAATTCTCCCCTTCTTTTCCTGTCAAAAACTTCCTTATTGTATGCCTGTGTTTTGGCCATTGTTTCCTGTAGCAGTTTGTTATTGGCATTGAAGAAATTTATAGTTTCGGAAACAGCTGGTACAGGGGAATCTGGAATTGTATTAGACAAAAAAGAAGGGTGGAAACCGTAGTTTGCAAAAAATGGAGATTGCTTTGTAGCAGAGTGTACTGAATTGTTATAAGAAAACTCGGCCAGGGGAAGCAGAGAAGCCCAATCGTCTTGAGAAAATGAGGAGAAACAAACATCGCAGGTACTGTTCGAGGGTTTGATTAGTCCTCTCTGTCTGCCCATTCGTTTGTGGGTGATAAATGAAAGCTCAATCCCGAGTGAATCACATAAGGCTCTCCAGAATCTGGATGTAAACTGCACCCCACGGTCGGACACAATATTGGCCGGAATCCCGTGAAGCCTTATGATCTCCTTGACAAAGGTTTGAGCTGTTTCTCGAGCAGATGGTGTGCCCTTAATGGGCAGGAAGTGTGCCATCTTAGATAGTCTATCGAAAACTACAAAAATGGTGTTATGGCCCTCAGATGGGGGGAGTTCTACAATAAAATATATTGAGATCATCTTCCAAGGTCTACTGGAGACAGGTAAGGGTTTTAGCAGACCCCAGGGTCTGGATCTGCTGGTTTTATTGCGGATGCAAGTGGTGCAAGATTCCCCATATTTCCTACAATCTTTTTCCACCCCAGGCCACCAAAATGTCAGTTATACTAATTCAGTTGTCTTGCCAATGCCAAAGTGACCTGCCAGCACATGATCATGGCACATCGCCCCAGGATGGCCATTCGGAGGTCTTTCGGCACAAAGACCTTAACTTCGTGCCAAAGTAGCCCATCCTTTGCCAGTCGAGAGACCCCGGCTGGTGAAGGGTTCTTCACTAGAGTTTGTTTAATTTGTTTTATTAACTCTCCTTGAAGTAACAAGAAGTTCCCAGGGGATAGAATGGTATCTGGAGATGAGATTTCTTCAGATTTGCTGAACATGCGTGATAGCGCATCAGGTTTTGTATCCTTGGATCCGGGCCTGAACGTTAAGTGAAAAGTGAATCTAGAAAAGAATAATGCACACCTGGCTTGTCGGGGTTTCAATCTTTTTGCTGTTCTTAAATACTCAAGGTTCTTATGATCAGTATAGATCAAGATTGGCTGTGCGGCCCCCTCTAGCAGGTACCTCCATTCCTCCAGGGCGGCTTTGATGGCCAAAAGTTCACGGTCCCCGACATCATAGTTCCTTTCAGCATTTGACAGCTTGTGGGAAAAAAAAAGCAACTGGATGCAGTAGAGCCTTAGCTCCCTGCCTTTCAGATAATATTGCTCCGACCGCTGTTTCTGAGGCATCTACTTCCAAGACGTAGGGCAGAGCTGGGTCAGGGTGTTTCAGGACAGATGCAGATGTGAAAAGTCTTTTTAGGGTGTCAAAAGCTTTCTGAGAGAATCTTGTACCTTGTAATGGGGGATATGATTGCAGAAAAATTTCTGATGAATTTTCGATAAAAATTTGCAAACCCCACGAAACGTTGGACACCCTTCTTATCACTGGGAGCAGGCCAATCCAGGATGGCCATAACCTTCTGGGGATCCATCTGGATGCCTTCGGTGGAAACGATTAAACCCAAGAATTGAATGCTTTGGAGTTCAAATACACATTTCTCTGGTTTTGCATAAAGTCCGTGTTGTCTAAGGCGACTCAATACATTCTTGACGTGACTACGGTGGTGCTCTAGAGAGGGAGAGAAGATTAGTATATCATCAAGATAAACAACAACAAATACATCCAGGAAATCTCAGAAGACATCGTTGATAAAGTGCTGAAAGGTAGCGGGGACATTGCAAAGTCCAAAGGGCATCACGAGGTATTCGAAATGCCCAAACCGTGTACGAAACGCCATCTTCCATTCATCCTCCTCTTGTATGCGAACCAGGTTATAAGCACCCCGAAGATCCAATTTTGTGAAAATGGTGGCCGTACCGAGTCGCTGGAATAATTCAGGCACAAGTGGAAGAGGGTAATGGTTTTTTACAGTGACCTTATTAAGTTCACGGTAGTCCACAGAGGGCCGTAATGAGTGGTCTTTTTTTTCTACAAAAGAAGATCCCGCACTGTCAGGAGACGTGGAAGGACGAATGAACCCCTTTTTAAGGTTTTCATCAATGTAGTCTTTCAAAGCAACAAGTTCAGATTCAGATAGAGGAAAGATCCTGCCAAAAGGAACTTTAACCCCAGGGAGGAGCTCAATTGGACAGTCATAGGCCCTGTAAAGAGGAAGCGTTTCTGCCCCCTTTTTGCTGAAAACGTCCAAAAAGTCGTGATATGCTACTGGGACAACTTGGTGGGCTTTAGACTCCACATTGATACACAGCAGGGGAGATTGGTTCTGATGATTCTCTTGCCAGCAATGCTGAAGGCAATAGGGAGAAAGAAACTTGATTTCTTCTGTAACCCAGTTAATGTGAGGGTTATGAGCTTTTAACCAAGGCATACCCAGAATGATTGAGAACAGAGGGGAGGCGATGGCATCTAGGTGTAGAAGCTCTTGATGGTTCTTGGCAATGGTGGTAGATAATTTCATGAGTAACCAATCCAGATTTAAAGGTGGATCTGTATGCCAGATGTACAGAGAGTCTCTGAGCCTTGGGTAGTAGAGGAATGTCATGTTTGGCAGCAAAAGCTAAATCTTTGAAACAGCTGCAAGCTCCAGAATCAATTATAGCAGGAGTCTGGATAATTCCTCCTGGGAGCTGCAACAAAATGGGAAGAGCAAGATGAGTTGTTGGGTAGAGATGGAGGAGAAGCGGATGTAACTGAGAGGCACTTACGGATTTGTCCTGATCCTCCACAGTACAGGCAATGATTTAGCTGGCATCTGCGAGAGAAGGGCAGAGGAGGCCAAGCTGCATGGGTTCAGGTGCGTCTGAAGCGGATGCGGCAGAAGCAGGTGAAGTGGGACTGAAAGAACCAGGCACTGAACCCAGAGTCCCAACTCCTGAAAAGTTCCACGGAGAACGCAACAAGTTCAGAGCCTTCCACAACACATGCAAACTCTATTTTGCGCTACAACCACGCACCTTCTCCCTGGAAGCCACCAAGGTTGCATCCATACTGGGCGTGACTGGTCGGTGGCTCGTTCTGACCTACATTCCCTTAGGCGGCGGTCAATCTGGATTGACAAATTTATAAGTGTCTCCAAGGTGGAAGGGACACCTGTTTGTCCTAGCTCGTCCTTGAGATGATCAGAAAGGCCCATGCGGAACTGGTAACGCAGGGCAGCATTGTTCCAGCTGGTGTCGGAACTCCAGTGCCTAAATTCAGAAACATAGTCCTCCACGGCCCTGTGACCCTGCTGAAGCATGTAAAGAGCAGCTTTCACAGTAGCGGCTTGCTGGGGGTCTTCATATAACTGGGCCATGGCTCCAAAAGAAGAGGCTAAGTCCCTCAGTGATGTGGCCTTTTGTTCAAGGAGCCTGTGGGCCCAGGCCTGCGGTTCCCCCAGAAGCAAGGAAATGACAAACCCAACCTTGGTGGCTTCCAGGGAGAAGGTGCGTGGTTGTAGCGCAAAATAGAGTTTGCATGTGTTGCGGAAGGCTCTGAACTTGTTGCGTTCTCCGTGGAACTTTTCAGGAGTTGGGACTCTGGGTTCAGGTGGTAGCATGACGACTGCAGGGGCTGCTGGCATCCCAGAAGTGGAAGGTGCTTGAGCAGGAGCAGAGGCAGACAAGGTCTTTATTTGGCCTTCCAGCTGGGTATAACCCTGTTGTAAGTCCTTTACGGCTTGTGTTAATCCGGCTAGGTGTTGGCAGAGTTCCTCCATAGGGGAGGGTCCTCGCACAGGCTCAGACATGGCTGTCTGCTACTGTCACGTACCCAGTGATGGAGCCTGATATGCAGAGGATGGCCTTTCTTACAACTCTGACTTGGAGCCTCTGATAGAGCTGACAGGAAGCACTGAGATGCAGAGTCGCACAAGTGCCTGGCGGGATCGCTGAACCCTAGAGCTGGATCGGAGCACTCGGCCGGGCTGTAGAGGTGTCCGTAGGAATCCCAGAGCAGTGGTAGGCAGGTAGCTGGAGCGAGTAGACAACCTGTCCCACAGGTAGAAGTGCAGATGCAGCAGAAGGGATGGTGGCACCCTCGAGGCTGAAGAGAAGGCAGGTACAGGCAGGCAGGGTCATACACAAACGGGCAGGTCAGGAACAGAGGCTGAAGCAGAAGCAGAATTAGATTACAGGCCAGATTGTCAACAGGCTGGTAGCGGAGTGGCAGAAGGAGCAGGCAGGTACGGAGTGGAGGACAAGCCGGGGTCAGATGCAGGCAGGAAACAGGAACGTCAGGAAGCAAGCCGGGTCATAACAGGAACAGAAGTCAGGTAAGCAATTGTAGGATACACAGGGAACACTGTAGAGCAGACAGCACTGAGTCTGGAAACTGGCTAGTTTAAATAGCCTGTTTGGGTGGCAAAAGCACACCAATGGCATCCTGACAGGGGCAGAGGTAACAGGTCAACTTCTTCTGCAGCCATCTTGGGTGCTGGCATGCCCTTCCTGACAGGCAGAGGCAACAGGTCATCTTCTTCTTCAGGAGCCATCTTGGGTGCTGGCATGCCCTTCCTGACATTATCTCTACATGTTTCGCTCACTAAATGAGCTTCATCAGGAATACCGGATAAAACACCAAAGTCAAAATAATGGGACAAACATATAAGGTCCATGGTGATGAAAGAAAAATATCAACCAATTGTTTGGTCACCCTGTACTTAGACCATTATGAGAAAAATGGCAACCAATGCATCTATGTGTAGTGATGTCATGACGTGCATAATGTCACTGCACAGTTACATCATCACACAATCACGCATTGGCGTTCGCACATGCGCAAATGAGAAATCGCTAGTGTTTAGGCAATATTTGTCCTAAACATCAAGTGAAGCTGGATTGCTCCTCAGTCCATCTTGGGGATGAAGGACAAAGTAACCCTGATCATGGAGCCAAGGAACCAAGCAGCCTGATATTCTCCAGGCCTGGAAATATTGATTCATTTAACCCCAGTGGCGGGGGGTCTCAGGCATCGCCCAGGGTGACTCACATTGGGGGGTGTCATGCACAGCCCAGGGACCCCAGGTGCATGTGGGGCCCTGGCATTTTCCCTGTCATTGCAGCTTTGTAAAAAGTTGATCGGATCAGCAGAGAGCCCAGCAGTGTGGGGGCGGCTGTCTGTAACACCCCCCTGTCATCTCATCAAGCCGGAGGTGGTGGGTGGGGTTGGAGTGTGGCTGCCTCTTCCACTCCTCCTACAGACTCCTCTCCTCAGGCTGACCCCCTCCCGCAGCTAAAGAAGAAGAGGAGGAAAGACCACAGCAGCCCAGCAATCTTCTGACATGCTGTAACTGACTGAGCAGTGCACACTGTCACTACATGCAGACCCAGCCTGGCACTATATATCACCCTGACCTGGCACTATATATCACCTAGACATGTGCGCCATCAATAAATTTGTTTCGTTTCGTTCCGTTCCATTTCGTATTAGCCGTTAATTTGTATTTCGTAATTTGTGTCCGAAATTCAATTTGGATTCGTACGAACTTCAAATTTTCCTTAGGTTCATTAACTTTTCGTAACAATTACTAACGTTCGTGATGCATTTAAAGAGCAAAAAATACCTTTCTCAATATGGCAGTCGTCGGACTCATTATGCTCATTATGAGGGGCTCCCACCATTCCTGTGCTGTGCTGACTTCCTCCTGGGGCTGTACCCCTGCTGTGCTCATTATGAGGGGCTCCCACCATCCCTGTGCTGTGCTGACTTCCTGGGTTTGTACCCCTGCTGTGCTCATTATGAGGGGGCTCCTACCATCCCTGTGCTGTGCTGACTTCCTGGGTTCGTACCCCTGCTGTGCTCATTATGAGGGGGCTCCCACCATCCCTGTGCTGTGATGACTTCCTGAGTTTCTACCCCTGCTGTGCTCACAATGAGGGGTTCCCACCATCCCTGTACTGTGCTGACTTCCTCCTGGGGCTGTACCCCTGCTGTGCTCATTATGAGGGGCTTCCACCATCCCCGTGCTGTGCTGACTTCCTCCTGGGGCTGTACCCCTGCTGTGCTAATTATGAGGGGCTCCCACCATCCCCGTGCTGCGCTGACTTCCTCCTGGGGCTGTACCCCTGCTGTGCTCATTATGAGGGGCTTCCACCATCCCCGTGCTGTGCTGACTTCCTCCTGGGGCTGTACCCCTGCTGTGCTAATTATGAGGGTCTCCCACCATCCCTGTGCTGTGCTGCCTTCCTCCTGGGGCTGTACCCCTGCTGTGCTAATTATGAGGGGCTCCCACCATCCCTGTGCTGTGCTGACTTCCTCCTGGGGCTGTACCCCTGCTGTGCTCATTATGAGGGGCTCCCACCATCCCTGTGCTGTGCTGACTTCCTGGATTTGTACCCCTGCTGTGCTAATTATGAGGGGCTCCCACCATCCCTGTGCTGTGCTCATTATGAGGGGCTCCCACCATCCCTGTGCTGCGCTCTGTATGAACAGACGATCTGTTTGTTCTCCCCTCAGAGAACCGGAAACTATGTGTTTACACACACAGATCCTGGGTTCTCGGTGTGCCCCGAGCGATCGAGGGAGCCCGGCGGTGATCGCGACCACCGGGTACTCGCATGGGCTCCGTGGGCAAGCAGGTGGCACGCCTGCTCCTCCGGTGACGTGCATGCGCCCCCTAGTGGCCACCTATGGTACTGACGTACCATGATGGCGCTTCACACAGCTGAGCCATGTTGCTGCAGTACGACTGCAGCAGCTGGTCGGCATACAGTTAAGCTGGCAAGTAATTTTACTAAAAAGACAAGAAAAAGGGGTGTGCATGCCCACGCACCAAGGGCCAATAAGAGATAATCAACCTTTGTTGGTTATGAAGTATATCATGGAAAGGGGAGTACAAATACAAGTGTGTCTTGCCTACAGTCAAGCATGGTGGTTGGAGTGTCATGATCTGGGGCTGCATGAGTGCTGCCGGAACTGAGGAGCTACAGTTCATTGAGGGAACCAGGAATGCCAACATGTACTGTGACATATTGAAGCAGAGCATGATCCCCTCCCTTCAGAGACTGGGCTGCAGGGCAGTATTCCAACACTTTAACGACCCCAAACACACCTCCAAGATGACCACTGCCTTGCTAAAGAAGCTAAGGGTAAAGGTGATGGACTTGTCAAGCATGTCTCCAGGCCTAAATCCTATTGAGCATCTGTGGGGAATCCTCAAACGGAAGGTGGAGGAGCACAAGGTCGCTAACTTCCACCAGCTCTGTGATGTTGTCATGGCGGAGTGGTATCCTGTGAAGCTCTAGTGAATTCCATGCCCAAGAAGGTTAAGGCAATGCTGGAAAATAATGGTGGCCACACAAAATATTGACACTTTGGGCCCAATTTGGACATTTTCACTTAGGGGGTGTACTCACTTTTGTTGCTAGCGGTTTAGACATTAATGGCTGTGTGTTGAGTTATTTTGAGGGGACAGCAAATTTACACTGTTATACAAGCTGTGCACTCACTACTTTACATTGTAGCAAAGTGTCATTTCTTCAGTGTTTATCACATGAAAAGATATAATAAAATATTTACAAAAATGTGAGGGGTGTACTCACTTTTGTGAGATACTGTAGGTATAGGGTGTGGCTTCAAGGTTTCACTAGCCACTATACTGTATTCCTAATATATTGGACGGTCTTTCGTGACACCTGCAACACTTTGGATACATTTTAACATTTGTAGCCGCACTCTATGTGTAGATATAATAGCTACAACAGATGTGCTTCTGCCATTCCCATTCTAGGTCTGATGTATTTCCCTGTACCTTTAAATCCAGGGTGTTTAGAGCAATTTAAACCTTCAGAATGAGTGGAGCCAATTCTGGGGATGGAAATCCAATGGCACTTTTCAGATTCCTGTGTATTTTTCATTTATTTTTCAATCTGCTGGTGAGTGAGAATACTTCACAGGAGGTTATCAAATGTGTCAGGTTTACACATCAGTTCACTTTGGGTATAATAAATCAGAAGGAAATTCTCCGAGCAGCAAGTTAGATACCGACCGACTAAGAAAAAAAAAAAGAGTGAAAGAAGCAGCAGACGGAAAGACAATGTTTTATCTCCCTCTCTAAATATACAAGAAAAATAAAGGACTATAGAGAGGATATTGGTTTGTATCTGATGTAGGATGCTCTGACTGTGATTTATCAGGATTGGCTCACCTACTGTATAGAGTGTTAACCCTACACCATCTAATTCACAAGCCATAAGTGCTTACTGCCTACCACCCTACTGCAGTCACAGTGCAATGTGATCGGAGCGAGTCTAGATTATTGCAAGTAGGCATCAAGAGCAATTTAGTTATCTAAAGAGAGTCAATCTGCCTACTAAACTGCAGACCTTTATCCGAAAATGCAGTCCGGCAGGTCAGGAAACGTGAGGGGACGAGCGAGCGCCCCCCCTGCTCCTGAACTATACAAGGCCACACGCCCTCAACATAGGGGAGGTGCTTTGGGGCAGGGGGGCAAACGCCCCTCCCCCTCGTGTGAATGAGTATGGCCTACCCATTCACCAAAAAAGTGTAAAACATGAGTAAAAACACTACATAAGTTTTTGACAAGTCCTCTCTTAACCCTTTCATGACTAAGCCTATTTTTGACATTTGGTGTTTACAAGTTAAAATCCGTATTTATTGCATTATATATAATTTTTTAGCAGAGAATCTAGAGAATAAAATGGCGATTGTTGCAATATTTTATGTCACACGGTATTTGCAGTGTGTTTTAAACGCAACTTTTTGGGAAAAGGGACACTTTCATGAATTTTAAAAAACGAAACAGTAAAGTTAGCCCAATTTTTTTGTATAATGTGAAAGATGATGTTACGCTGAGTAAATAGATACCAAACATGTCATGCTTTATAATTGCACGCACTCGTGGAATGGCGACAAACTACGGTACCTAAAAATCTCCATAGGCGGCACTTTTAATTTTTTTTACGGTTACCAGGTTAGAGTTACAGAGGAGGTCTAGTGCTAGAATTATTGCTCTCACTCTGACGATCGCGGCGATACCTCACATGTGTGATTTGAACACTATTTACATATGCGGGCGCGACTTCCGTATGCGTTTTCTTTGCTGTGCGAGCTTGCGGGGACAAGGGCGCTTTAAACATTTTTTTTCTTATTTATTATATTTTTATATTAATAAATTGTGTTTGAAAAAAAAAATGGTCACTGTTATTGAGGATGGAGCAAAGTGGACAGGAGAGGGGGTGAAGCCAGGTGGCAGGGATGGAGGCAAGTGGGGGGGGATAGAGCCAGGTGGACAGGAGGGGGGGGTGCAGCTAGGTGGACAGATGGAGCCAGGTGGACAAGAGGGGGGGTGCATGCAGCCAGGTGGAGGGATGGAGCCAGGTGGACAGGAGAGGGGGTGCATGCAGCCAGGTGGAGGGATGGAGCCAGGTGGACAGGAGAGGGGGTGCAGACAGCCAGGTGGAGGGATGGAGCCAGGTGGACAGGAGGGGGGATGCAGCCAGGTGGAGAGATGGGGACAGGAGGGCGGTGCAGGCAGCCAGGTGGAGGAATGGAGCCAGGAGGGGGGGTGCAGACAAGTGGAAGGGGGTCACACACCAGTGATAACATCTGATTAGAAGCCTTTATCCCCAGCGCTTCCCCCCACCACCTGACAAGTTCTTACCTTGGGGCACTTCTTTCCAGCTCCCTCCACATGTAAAGCAGTGGGCAGCAGTGGGTGTCACCAGTCCCAAGATCAGGAAATGGGGTCTCCTACAGGCTGTGACCCCATCCAATCAGCTGATCATTGAGTTCCATCCCCGGGCTCCGGTGGCCAGCTGCGAAGAGGCTGGGTAAGTAGGGCGGGCTGCAGGAGCAGCTTTGCTTTGGGCTCTTCCAGAAGAAGTGGCCCAGTGGCCTTGGCCCAGCGTGTGTCCCATGGTGGCCAGTCTGGACCTGGGTGGATCCATCCCAGATGTCTCTGTACACAATGTTGCCCACCCGGCTCCTCCAATGTCTGCACATCACCCAGGGAGGGAGGTGGGGCAGGCAGAGAGCTGACACCCATGGCTGCTGGACATCAGCATGGCTGCCCCTGGGTCCTGGGGAAGGTGGGGGGGGTCTACCTGCTCCTTCTTGCCGCCCAGTGACTCTGCAGCCAGCCAGATGGAGCTGCAGGAGCCACCTCCCGCTACACTCCGCACTGCCACCATCCGCCAGTGGAGAACGATCCTCTGGAGGGGACCCAGTGGCTGTGGCTGTGCCCCTAGGCAGCAATTCACCCTAGGCAGCCGCCTAGTTCGCTTAGTGGGAGCGCCAGCCCTGTGTGACACATAAACATTCTAGCAGTCAAAGATAAAAATAACTATACCAACTATACGAAGATTATTTAAGCCGGCCATACACTGAGCAAATTTCAACCACAGGTTGCAGGAAAGAAATTTGCTTGATTCCCTCATCAACACAGACAGTGTTGATGCAGGCATCACTCCTGCCAGGCTATTGTCTTGTGATTGTAGCGCTACCCCTGTGAGAGTCGCTCACAGATTCTGTACCCCACTGGTTGCCTTGACCTTGCAAGTCCTCCAACACCTCTGACACTCTGGGTTCTGACATTCTCGTTGTAAACAAAGGAACTTAAAGGTACACACATGCAAAGTAAATCAGTTAGATTTGTTTACTGACAGATTAATGGCAAATTAATTCAGCAACAGAGAATTTGTAACATATAGGAGATAAGATACGGTTAATAAGCTTGATGGCAAATCTAATTAAGAAAATAGAACATGTTAAAAACATTTAACCAGCTAAACTTATCCCTGAATAGGGTCTATGGATACAGGCCTAAAAGTGTAGAGGAATGATTAGACTTCCATCAGACCTCTCCCTTTAAACCTCTGACACCACAGCCCCAATAATGTATAAACTCTGAATTCAAATTAAGCAAATAACTCTAGAGTCCTTATCCCTATTCTCCAATAAGTATAGTCCTTGGTTGCTGTGTGGGCCTAGGTAGGCACCAAAGGTTCTTATCCCGTGTGTGTGTGTGTGTGTGTGTGGTATTCTGTAGTCCTTTGAAGTAAACGACTTGCATCTTCAGCTAGCTCTTTAGGGTAGGCACATGTCCTGGCAAGTAATATGAACACTAGATTCTCTCAGTGTGGAATAAAGTGTAGCAAGGATCCCCTTACGGGCTTGGTGAAATGAATAAGGCAACGGGTCTGCATGCAGCATCCTTTGTTGTAAAGAGAATGTTCTAGTGCCAGTCCCAGCAACCTTCTGGAGAATAGTATGAAGACACTGCAGAAGGCCCCTGCAAAGTCTGGCTCACAGGACAGTGCTCAACCCCGCGTCGCACCGCGCTACCGTTCAGCTGTATAGAATGTGATGAGGGTGGCCAACAGGCTGCCATTGAATGATCAGATGTTGCTGGCAACGGATGCACCAGCACCGGCTTGCGATGACTCTCTCTTCGTAGCACAGGCCACAACCTGGCCACAGAACCATCTACTGTCCGAGTCACTGCCTGAAGATCCAGGCTGTGGCCCCAAGAGAGCAGTCCCCGCACAGGCTTCATATTACCTCTCCCAGCATTCTGTTCTCCTTCTCCAGCCGGCTGGTACTTGAAGTCCATGGCAGTCGGATTTCAGTGTAAACCTGGCTCTTCGGACTAGATCCTTTGCTCCAATCTGCATTCAGAACATAACAACTAGGGATGAGCCGAACACCCCCCTGTTCGGTTCGCACTAGAACATGCGAACAGGAAAAAAGTTTGTTCGAACACGCAAACACTGTTAAAGTCTATGGGTCATGAACATGTATAATCAAAAGTGCTAATTTTAAAGGCTTATATGCAAGTTATTGTCATAAAAAGTGTTTGGGGACCTGGGTCCTGCCCCAGGGGACATAGATCAATGCAAAAAAAAAAAAACTTTTAAAAACGGCCGTTTTTTCCAGGAGCAGTGATTTTAATAATGCTTAAAGTCAAATAAAAGTGTAATATCCCTTTAAATTTCATAGCTGGGGGGTGTCTATAGTATGCCTGTAAAAGGGGTGCATGTTTTCCGTGTTTAGAACAGTCTGACAGTAAAATGACATTTCAAAGGAAAAAAGCCATTTAAAACTACTCGCGGCTATTGCATTGCAGGTCCGACAATACACACAGAAGTTAATTGATAAAAACGGCATGGGAATTCCCCACAGGGGAACCCCCGAACTAAAAATTTAAAAAAAAAATGACGTGGGGGTCCCCCTAAATTCCATACCAGGCCCTTCAGGTCTGGTATGTATTTTAAGGGGAACCTCGCGTAAAAAAAAAAAAAAACGGCGTCGGGTCCCCCCAAAAATCCATACCAGACCCTTATCCGAGCATGCAACCTGGCAAGTCGCAGGAAAAGAGAGGGGGGATGAGAGAGCGCCCCCCCCCGAACCGTACCAGGCCACATGCCCTCAACATTGGGAGGGTGCTTTGGGGTAGCCCCCCCCAAAAACACCTTGTCCCCATGTTGATGAGGACAAGGGCCTCATCCCCACAACCCTGGCCGGTGGTTGTGGGGGTCTGCGGGCGGGGGGCTTATCTGAATCTGGAAGCCCCCTTCAACAAGGGGACCCCCAGATCCCGGCCCCCCCTGTGTGAAATGGTAAGGGTGTACAAAAGTACCCCTACCATTTCACTAAAAAACTGTCAAAAATGTTAAAAATTACAAGAGACAGTTTTTGACAATTCCTTTATTTAAATGCTTCTTCTTTCTTCTATCTTCCTTCATCTTCTTCTTCTTCTGGCTCTTCTGGTTCTTCCTCCGGCATTCTCGTCCAGCATCTCCTCCGCGGCGTCTTCTATCTTCTTCTCCTCGGGCCGCTCCGCACCCATGGCATGGGGGGAGGCTCCCGCTCTTCTCTTCATCTTCTTCACTGCTTCATCTTCTTCTCCGGGCCGCTCCGCATCCATGCTGGCATGGAGGGAGGCTCCCGCTGTGTGACGCTTCTCCTCTTCTGACGGTTCTTAAATAACAGGGGGCGGGGCCACCCGGTGACCCTGCCCCCCTCTGACGCACGGTGACTTGACGGGACTTCCCTGTGACGTCACAGGGAATGCCACAGGGAAGTCCCGTCATGTCCTGTGCGTCAGAGGGGGGCGGGGTCACCGGGTGGCCCCGTCCTCCTTTATTTAAGAACCGTCAGAAGAGGAGACGCCGTCACACTGCGGGAGCCTCCCTCCATGCCAGCATGGATGCGGAGCGGCCCGGAGAAGAAGATGAAGAAGAGAAGAAGATGAAGAAGAAGATGAAGAAGAGAAGAAGATGAAGAGAAGAGCGGGAGCCTCCCCCCATGCCATGGGTGCGGAGCAGCCCGAGGAGAAGAAGATAGAAGACGCCGCGGAGGAGATGCTGGACGAGAACGCCGGAGGAAGAACCAGAAGAGCCAGAAGAACCAGAAGATGAAGGAAGATAGAAGAAAGAAGAAAGAAGAAGCATTTAAATAAAGGAATTGTCAAAAACTGTCACATTTTTGAAATGGTAGGGGTACTTTTGTACCCCCTTACCATTTCACACAGGGGGGAGGGCCGGGATCTGTGGGGCCCCTTGTTAAAGGGGGCTTCCAGATTCCGATAAGCCCCCCGCCCGCATACCCCCACAACCACCGGCCAGGGTTGTGAGGATGAGGCCCTTGTCCTCATCAACATGGGGACAAGGAGTTTTGGGGGGCTACCCCAAAGCACCCTCCCAATGCTGAGGGCATGTGGCCTGGTACGGTTTCCTGCGGCCTGCCAGGTTGCGTGCTCGGATAAGGGTCTGGTATGGATTTTTGGGGGGACCCCACGCCGTTTTTTTTTTTTTTTGGCATGGGGTTCCCCTTAAAATCCATACCAGACCTGAAGGGCCTGGTATGGAATTTAGGGGGACCCCCACGTCATTTTTTTTTTTTTAATTTTGGTTCGGGGTTCCCCTGTGGGGAATTCCCATGCCGTTTTTATCAATGAACTTCTATGTGTATCGTCGGACCGGCAATGCAATAGCCGCGAGTAGTTTTAAATGGCTTTTTTCCTTTAAAATGTCATTTTGCTGTCAGACTGTTCTAAACACGGGAAACATGCGCCCCTTTACAGGCATACTATAGACACCCCCCAGCTACGAAATTTAAAGGGATATTACACTTTTATTGTTTGACTTTAAGCATTATTAAAATCACTGCTCCTGAAAAAACGGCCGTTTTTAAAACTTTTTTTTGCATTGATCCATGTCCCCTGGGGCAGGACCCAGGTCCCCAAACACTTTTTATGACAATAACTTGCATATAAGCCTTTAAAATTATTTCTCCCATAGACTTTTAAAGGGTGTTCCGCGGCATTCGAATTTGCCACGAACACCCCAAATTGTTCGCTGTTTGGCGAACTTGCAAACAGCCAATGTTCGAGTCGAACATGAGTTCGACTCAAACTCGAAGCTCCTCCCTAATGACAACATAGGATCCAGGCTGAACACTAGAGTGAACAACCGCGCTGTAGCAGGTGCTGCAGAGTGTCCCCTGATAGCGCAGGCAATCTTTGCCAGCTCCTGGCTACATGATTATTGCTGGTGGCAATAGCAGCTGCTAGTGATAATCGCAGGTAAAACCTGGCATGCTGCTTGTACCCAAGTTTATAGATCGATCAACTTAGTGTATTCAGGCTGCCCATACACAGTTCGAATCTCAGCCAGTTCCTGCTGAACTTCGAACCGTTTCTGGCCTGCGTTGGTATAAACACATCAGACTAGCAAATTCTGATAAGCTACAGTATATAGGAAAGGAAAAAAGTCTCTATTCACAAATTCTTACCTTGATAATAGTATGAGTTGCTTTCTAATAGATGATTTACACATTATTTTCCTACTAGAGTGTTGATAGCCTGGTGATTGGGGTATAACATTCTGAAATGCACATGGGGTCTCTAAGGACTCTTTCAAATGAGCTTTCCAATCATGTCCACCTTTCAGTTTTTCTGGCAGATCTGAGCATAAGCTCCATGCAGATCTTTGAGCAGGCAGAGGACTGCGTCCTTTTCCATTTTTCTGAACTTAAACATGACACATCGGGTGTAGCCTGGTGTAAACTGACACATTTCCAAGATGGGGCCGTCAGTCTCCTATCAGTCTCCAAAAATTAAATGGACATAGATGTTGCAAAACTGACTTCCATCCCGTTCAGCTCCAATTCAGCAGGGGATCTGCTTATGGATCATCTGCACAATGAAGAGTAGAGTTCCCATCTGAAAGGATGCTAATAGTGGAAAGTTATTGTCCATTCACACCAGATGCTGTGTTGCTACACAATTGACTGCTGGGCAGTGCTAGGTGATGCCTTGCGCTGTGCTGTGGTGTGCTGAATTATTAATTGTTTTTATATGTGAGAAGCAATAAACAAGGCCGCGACCATTATTAATCCAGTTTGGTGTGTCTAGTGTTCTTTGTATGTTTGGAATTTATGCTGCCGATCGTTCCATGTTATATCACTTCTGCTTTCAACATGAAATGGATCATCATTTTCACACCTGCAAATCACGTAGTGTTTCCATATTGTTGTCCAACCCCTGTATGTTTGTAGGCCTTCTTGTCATGGCCAACGTGAAACAAATTTCCTCTGATTACCTGACAAAATAAATAATTCCTCAGATAGAGACACGGTAGTTTGAGTAAACATTGTCACCCTGGAGCAGGAAGTTTTTGTAAGCATAACAAGTAAAATAAATTATCTTTACTTTGGACTGTCCTAAGTCTGGATGGCTGCTAATTAGTGCAAAAATTATAACTGCTTTGATGCCAGATCCAATACACAGTGCTATAATTTTGGAGCTACAGGGTTGAAGAGCTATGGCTGTATTGTGCCTTGTATTCTTTTCACATGTGTTCTGTGAATGGACAAGAGGAGATCCTGTTCATCAGGGCCTCCTCTTCCCTTGTCTTTTCATAAAATGCCTTGCATTCTGTGAAAAAGAATACAAGGCTTTTTCTGAATGGCCAAGGGAAAAGGAATGGGAGGACAATCAATGACAGCCCTTCACTGTCACAGCAGCAGCTCTTCATCCCTGCAGTCTAGCACTGTATATGGGATCTGGCATCAGAGCAGCTATGATTTTTGTAGTAATTAGCAGCCACCAGGATCTAGGATAGTCTTAGCTAAAAATAACCTAATACATTTGTGCTGTTTACAAAAAAAAAAAATCTTAGAGTTCAGCTTTAATCTGCTTCCATTTCGCTTTCATTGGTTCTTTTCCCATCAAGCTAAATAGCACTTTAAAAAGTTTCTCTTTTCACCACACGCTTTTTTTACAACTCCGTGACCTTATCATTGGGTCTCTGTGCTTCTCTATGCAGTGCTCTGCACAGGAGAGGGACGGCTCTGTGTCCCAAGCCCACCCTTTTTTGAAGCCTATTAGAGCCCCTGGCTCTAATTACATGCTTCAAAGAAAAGAAAAAACCCCATTGGAATCCATGCGTCCAGTACCCAGCATATAGATTAGAGGGCCGGCGCATGGATGGGGGGCGGGGGGGGGGGGGCAGCGGCCGCCACTGGTTGATAGACTGGGTGGGAAAAGTGCTGTACATTGCTTCCTGAATCACAGTATTTTGTCTTATTACTTTTTCAATAGCTGTCAGCCCTGATGCAGGCAGCGGGCCATCTCTTGCAATGCCTTGATGGGTGGGTGCAAGTGTGGAGGAGTATCAGACTGCATTTACATTGCACTGTAATCCAGGTACACTAAGGCTAGATGATGATGGGTGTCCACCAGCCACAAAATAGGACAGACTGACTTAATGCAGCGCTTAATGCACACTTAGAGAAGCTACCAGTGTGCAGTACAAACAGAGTAAACAATTCTAAGTGCAGGAGAGGAGCCTGTATAACTGTGCATGACTGAATGTAAGGCTGAAGGACAGCTTTAAAGTGGTAGTAAAGGCTGAAGGTTTTTACCTTCATGCATTCTATGCATGAAGGTAAAAAAAACCTTCTGTGTGCTGCTCCCCCACAACTCCCCCAATAATTACCTGAGCCCTCTTTCAATTCAGCGATGTGTACGGGGCCTCGGCTGTTCCGGGTCTCTCTCTCCTCATTGGCTGACACAGCAGCGGGGGACATTGTCAATCACAGCCAGTGAGCCAATAAGAGGAGAGCAGGGGGTGGGGCCGAACCACGGCTCTATGTGTCTTATGGACGCATTAAGTAGGGCTCAGGAGCGAGCATGCACCAGTGCCTCCATAGCAAGTGGCTTGCTATTGGGAACACTGATCAAGAGAGAGGAGCGCCCAAGGATCAGGGCTGCTCTGTGCACAGAGCAGGTAAGTATGGCATGTTTTGTTTTTTTTGTTTTGTTTTTTTAAATAACAAAGTGTGAAGCTTTAATATCACTTTAATATATAATTTTACAGCTTTTGCAGGTTTGCAGCTGATTGAGTACGTTAGTCTGCATCTTGAGCAGCAAATAACATTTTCTAAAGCCACCATCTTCGGAATGCTTCACAATTATTTTAACGTAAGTATAGTATTGTGGCAGCTCTGAACAAGTAACAAATCCACAGTATATAAACAAACCATTTACTATAGGGTTCTCTTTAAACAGGCAAGCAAGATCGTCCTCACTTGGTCACCTCCGAGACTTTGAAACCACTAGCAGCAAAAATGTAATCCTTTTAGCAGAGAATAAGCAGCATAATGTTTTTACATTGCTATTTCTAAAGAGAGAGTAGTGTTTTGTTCATAAGGATTTGGCATGTAAATTATAAACCACAGCAATTTGTTACACTATATGGCCAGTAGAAGCAAAGCAGATTTGCTAAAAACTGTTACACGGATAAAAATGTCCTTTCTATTGGTTATTTAAAGCTTGAAAATGCACTATTCACCACAGATGTAAATTCGTTTAACCACTTAGAGACTGGACTGTTTCACCGCCTTCTTTCCCAGGCCATATATTCAAAATAATTTTTTATAATGTTTTTTAGAGAGATAGAGCTTTCTTTGGTGGTATTAAATCACGTCAGTTTTTTTTTATTTTTTGCTGTATAAAAGGAAAAAAAGGCCGAACATTTAGTGGAAAAAAAGAAAAAGTTTTTTTTTAGTTTCTTTTATACAATTTTGCAGACAGGCAAAATGTATTCTACTACTTTTTTACTTGGTGTAAAAAAAAATCAGTGTATATTTAATCTGTGTGAAAGTTATAGCGTCTGCAAGCTATGGTATATGTTTGAAAATAGATCAATCTTAAAGTGGTTGTAAAGACGGAAGGTTATTTTATCTTCATGCATTCTATTCATAGCAGCCCCCTAATACTTACTTGAGGTCCATCTCTATCCAGCGATGTGCACGAGTGGCTCCCACTGCTGTCAATGAAAGTCAGTTAGCCAATAAGGAGAGAGAGGGGGCGGGGCCAAACCACGGCTCCGTGTCTGAATGGGTGCCCCCATAGCCAGCTGCTGGCTGTGGGGGCACTCAACAGGAAGGAGGGGCCAGAAGTACCGAAGAGGAACCCGAGAAGAGGAGGATCCAGGCTGCTCTGTGCAAAACCACTGCACAGAGCAGGTAAGTATAACATGTTTGTTATTTTTAAAGAAAAAAAAAAAAGAAGAAGAGAGACTTTAGTATCACTTTAAAAGAAACAGGGTGGGGGGCGCCTCTCTAAGTGTAGTATTAAAACAGTATCATTTATTGCACAAGATTAAAAACACTTACAAGATATAATTTGGAGTAATGCTCGTCATAAGTATGTAGTCCTGGCAGTTCTACTGCATCCCACAGGCTCCTCGCACGATCCGGGTAGCTGGGAAAAGTTCTGGTGTGATGTTGTGCTGAATAGATGTGCATTCAGGAAAACCAGGAAGTAGTCAGCTCCATGCTGACCAGCTTGAACCAGAAGAGGAAATTATGTCACCAGCAGGGGGCGGAAGGAAGGGGTCAGGACTGTCTCTATGGAATGAAAGGCTACGCGCTCGGAGCTCACAGCTCCTTCTAATGGCCTGTTCTTCTCTGGAGGAGAGCATCATTAAATACACCCTCCTGGGCATGACGTCCGCAGCCGTAGAACTACAATGGTCAGGAGACTAAAGGCAACGGGATGAAAGAATTTTGGGAAAATAGTAGATTATAAACAGTTGGGCTTACAAAGGTTGACAGCTGCTGCAAAACAGAGCACAGATTTCACTAAAAAAGGCCAAAATCAAACTAAGGCTCGGCTTCCACTAGTGCAACCTATCATAGGGACTTCCCTATGACTTCCAATGAACACCGTTCACATCTGTGCAACTTCAAGTTGCAGCAACTTCAATGCAGTCCCTGCACTACTCTGGTCCCACTTTGAGGTCCATAGACTCCAAAAATACACAGGCACTGTCCACAGTCGCATCACAATCGCAGCAAAATCTTGATAAAAAAATGCGGGAAAATTGTGCGACTTTCAGGTCGCAACAGTGGAAACCCAGCCCAAGGGTGCACGATCTGAATATCAATATTAAAAAAAAAATATAACAGATAGATAGATAGATATTCTAGGGCTGTTACTGATTAAAATTTTCGTGTTCGATTAATCGATTTAATTTTAATCGACTAATTTTGATGAATTATAACACACATACAACTACTTTTAGCTGATTTAGCACCGTTGTTATGGCAACGGCCAAAGCCGGACATAGCGGTTCATGGCTAGGACGTCACACGTCATAAACTCAGCCTTACCGTGCCCATAATCGCAGCCTCACTGTAGTCAGTGCCTGTGCCTGGATTACACAGTCTGCAGGCATCTCCCGCTGTGTGTCTTTGAGCTGAGTGTGAAAACTTTGGCCGCGCTGTGAGAAAAGTCCCACCCTCCTCCTAGATCAGCTCGTGTGATAGACAGAACACTGCGTCTATCACACAAGCTGATCTAGGAGGAGGGTGGGACTTTTCTCACAGCGTGGCCAAAGTTTTCACACTCAGCTCTGAGACACACAGCGGGAGATGCCCGCAGACTGTGTATGACATATAGTGAAGGAGGAGGAGGGAGCGGAGCGCTGCCCTGCAGCCCCACAGCTTGGCCCAAAGCGGCCCCAGGGCAGGCAGCCTACCGATCAAAAAAAATAACAATTAATTGCTAATTTCCGCAGCCATAATTATAATATATATATATATATATATATATATATATATATATATATATATATATATATATATATATATACACACACACACATACATACATACATACACACACACACACACACATTAAAAATTTGTGTGAAAATGAATATGTAAGAATGACATTATGTATAGAATTCATATATTTGTAAAAGAAACATCATAAAATGTATTTTTGTATACTGCATGACCACAAATATGCAGATCCGTACCAATGTATGCTTGTGAGAGATATGTATTATTGTATACTGTATGACCACACAAATGCAGATACACACCAATGTATGTATGGGTGAGATGGTTACTTACAATCCCACTACCCCCAACCACAGACTACGATATCCAAATTTGAAGATGATGACCATACAGTTCTACTGTAAAAAATGAAATAGTATTAAAAAAGCTGGTATCTACGTACATGTATTATAACAGAGTATGTATCTCAATCTCTTTTTAAGCCCCCCTGGCAAAAGAGTACTTAAAGAGTATATCCAGAAGATCTCCTGCTGGCACAGCCATTTAAAATGCTCCGCAGCAGGAAGATCTCTGGAGATGGCCTCAATCACCCAGACCTGTAGATCCACAGTGGATTTTTTGTGATCCTTCAGCAAGTGTCTGGGGACACTCTGTTTGTCGCATCCCTGCACAATGAATCGTCTATGTTTACCAAATCGGTGGCGTAAGGGAAGATTTTAACAGTCTTCTATCCAGCATCATAAAAAGAAAACACTGAGGAAAGGAAGAAGAGGGGGCAGGGGAAGAAACAAAAAGGAGGAAAAATGTGGAGACTGTGAAAACCTTCAACCTCTCCTCCCATAATTGAACCCCCCAAGAGGTATCTTTATTAAGCAAAGGCTTAACTTTTGCATCAACACCAATCCCAATCCTTTGACACTTTTTAAAGATCTGAATACAATTTCATGATTGCCACAGAAAAATGGAAAACATTCTTATTAAACACTGGCCAAATTTTATTGGAAGGCCCCCTTCTTGGCTCGTCCCTTATGCAGACACCCACAGTGTCCTATCGTAGGGCTAAAAACATCAAAAGCCAATTAGCACCCAGCAGAATTCATAAGTCATTCTACCGACAGGCATGTTCCAATGCCAGAAAAAACTATGCCTTATGTGCAAATTTGTTCATCATGGGCAACAAACTTTCACCACAAAAGGAAAGACATATAACATCAAAGAATTCTATAATTGCTCCAGTGAGTATGTCACATACTGCCTGACATGTCCTTGTGGTCTCCTGTATGTAGGAAGGACCATCCGTCCCTTATGCCAACGATTTGGTAAACTGGTAAAGATTCATTGAGCAGGGATGCAACAAACAGAGTGTCCCCAGACACTTTCTGAAGGATCACAAAAAATCCACTGTGGGTCTACAGATCTGGGTGATTGAGGCCATCTCCAGAGACCTTTCTGCTGCGAAGCGTTTTAAATGGCTGCGCCAGCAGAAGATCTTCTGAATATACTCTTTAAGTACTCTCTTGGCAGGGGGGCTTAACAAAGAGATTCAGATACATTCTCTGTTATAATACATGTACGTAGATACCAGCTTTTTTAATACCATTTCATTTTTTTACAGTAGAACTGTACGGTCATCATCTTCAAATTTGGATATCGTTGGGTCCCTATTCTGCGGTTGAGGGTGGTGGGATTGTAAGTAAACATCTCACACATACATTCAATGGTACGTACCTGCATATGTGTGGTCATGCAGTATACAAAAGATACATTTTATGATGTCTCTTGTACAAATATATGAATTCTGTAAATAATGTCATTCTTACATATTAATTTGATAGATAGATAGATAGATAGATAGATAGATAGATAGATAGATAGATAGATAGATAGATAGGATTGGGGGTGACAAGCCGGCTCAGACAGTTCAGTCAACTTAAAAGGCTTTGTTTAGCAAAAAGCAACAGAGAATTGACAAGTTTTGTCTTGATAGGCAGTTCTAACAACACAAAAACTCTTCTTAGCAGTATAAGACAGTCCTTTTAAATAATGCTCAGCATCCCAGCCACAGCATATAACATAGCAAAGTCCCAGTTCAGGCAAGTTCACCCAGCAGGATCAAGTCATAGGTAACAGGGGTCCTTCCAGCTTCAATCTCCTTTCAGCTTTGATAGCTCAACAGCCATCTCTCTCCAAACACACTTCTCCTCTCTGACATTTTAAACTCAGCTGGCAATAAGCAGGTCTGAAGGGGAAGTACCTGCCCTCTTCAATCAACCCCTTCTAAACCCTGCCCCAGGCTGATGCTCCACAATATATATATATGTATGTGTGGGTCTGTTTATATGTATGTATATATTTTTAATATATTCCAGCCTTTAAATATATGATTAAAACATTTTTAATAGATTTTTTAATATTGATATTCAGATCGTGCACCCTTGGGCTGGGTTTCCACTGTTGCTACCTGAAAGTTGCATGATTGCCTTGATTTCTTAGGGTCTATGGACCTCGAGTCGCATCAAAGTGAGGACAGAGTCGCTGCAACTTGAAGTCACACAGATGTGAATGGTGCTCGCTGGTAGTCATGGGGAACGACTTGTCGTGCAAGTTTGCAGTCCCAAGTCGCATGATAGGTTGAACTAGTGGAAGCCGAACCTTAGTTTGATTTTTGGTCTTTTTTAGCTCAATATGTGCTCTGTTTTGCATCAACTGTTAACCTTTGTAAGCCCAACTATTTATAATCTACTATTTTTCCGAAATTCCTTCATTCCATTGCCTTTGGTCTCCCGACCGTTGTAGTTCTATGGCTGCAGACGTCATGCCCAGGAGTGTGTATTTAATGATGCTCTCCTCCAGAGAACAACAGGCCAGTAGAAGGAGCTGTGAGCTCCGAGCGTGTAGCCTTTCATTCCACAAAGACAGTCCTGACCCCTTCCTCTCGCCCCCTGCTGGTGACATAATTTCCTCTTCCGGTTCAAGCTGGTCAGCATGGAGCTGACTACTTCCTGGTTTTCCTGAATGTACAGCTATTCAGCACAACATCACACCAGAACATTTCCCAGCTACCCGGATCGTGCGAGGAGCCTGTGGGATGCAGTAGAACTGCCAGGACTACATACTTATGAGGAGCATTACTCCAAATTATATCTTGTAAGTGTTTTTAATCTTGTGCAATAAATGATATTGTTTTAATACTACACTTAGAGAGCCGCTCCCCCTCACCTTGTTTCTTTTATATGTTTTGCAGAGTTGCTGGACACACTCTGAGGATGGCTGCCTCTTTTTAAATCACCCCATTACCGTGGTTCAACTTTGTTTTTACCCAAAGACTGACTAATCAAATGTACATTATTACAAACGAAGGGTATTGCCTCCTGGAGCACCAGATACCCAATTTGCCTTCACTTTAGTATTACTTTAATGTACTGATTGCCTAGCTCATTTCTTAAGGCCCTAAAGTGCCAGGACAGTACAAATACCCCCACTCCCCCATGACCCCTTTTGGAATGTACACAGCCCAAGGTATTTGGTAAGAGGGAGTAATTTTTTGCCATTTTTTTTAAGTTTTGGAAAATCAAGAAATTAAATAAAATGTGTTTTTTTGTTTTTTTTTTTTTCTCAAAGCTGTCATTTTAAGTTAAGTTACATTTCTCACCTACAGCATAGACATGCTAACAATTACACCCCCAAAAAACATTCTGCTACTCCTGAGTATGGGGATACCACATGTGTGAGACTTTTTCAACACCTAACCACATAGAGGGGCCCAAAATCCAAGGAGCCCCTTCAGGTTTTCTTGGAATATAAACTACACATTTAATTTCCTGATTGCCCATAGCATTTTCTGAGGCCCTGGAGCACCAGGACAGTGGAAACATCTGTGAATACTCATACGGGTAAACAGCCTCGCACAGGGTATGCATTGATATGTCCTGTGTGAACAAGGCCTTATGGTGATAATGGGACTGGTGCGCTGGTGTTCAGGGACATTGTGACTGGCTGCACTGATGTGGGTATGTAAGGGTTTGTTTACACTTGCAGTTGAAGGGGCGGTAAAACCCTGTGAGTTGCATTTTTACTGGTCTTTAACAGCTCCCCTCTTAGTTGGGAAGGTAGTGGCTGAGGGTATACATGTGTCACAGCAGAAATGATACCCCCTGCCATGCTCACTTCACCTCCACCCCTGGGAGGGAGGTATTTAAAAAAAAAATTATTTATTTATTTTATTTATTATTAATTTATTTTTCATTCATACAAAAAGCAGAAGTGTCCTAATCTGTCTTGATCCAAGCATCCCCTTATCCCTTGTGTAAGAGCACTTGGACTGGAAGTGGCAGGGACAGAACTAGAAGCCTATCAGGCTGTGCTACATATAGCAACAGTGTTGAGCCTAAATGCCCTGGGTTTGGTTCGAATAGGGTTTGGCAATCTGGAAAGAAGTTTGAATGCCAAACTCCGCTGAAATCAATGGAAGCCAAATCTGTTGCACTAAAATGCCAATTTTCTGGACTAATATGTAAGGAGGTGTCAAAAATTGGATGGGGAGTGAGCACTGCCTTGGGGAACATTTACTAATTGAAAAAAACTTTTTTTTACAAATCCATTCAGCCAGTAGCAGTGACTTTTTAAATGCCTAAAGTGCACATTTTAAAAAAGAAAGTTGTAACCTAGAAATAAAGACATCCAAAGATTTGAAAAGTCCCTTGTTAAAAAAATAAAATCCCCCAAAATGTCCATTGTAAATCCATTATCAATCATGATGCCCCCTAACTTGCCCCAAAAAAAAACAAAAATCTGATGGTATGGCACCCCTAATGGATCACGGCGGTACATATAGCCAAATGACAGCTCCCCGAGCTATATAAGGGAAAGGAGGAGATAGTGGTGATATCATTGACCAATAATGGCCATGCTTGTGACACCACAGTGTGCCTTTAAGCCCAACTTTTGTAAAACAAATACCTTTTCCTGCAGTGGGGCTGAGAACACACTGCAAGGATTAACTGCTTATTTCTGTCTAGAGAACAGGGAAAGCACTTTTACTTACTTGATCTTTTATTCCACTGGCAGATAGCCCTCCCCTACACTTTAGCAGTGGAATACCCATCAGTATCCTCATCTTCAGTGCTGGGCTGTGGGCCCTGCAACCTTCTTGATGACATAAGAGAATATTAGGCCATCAGATCATAGGGAAATAAAGCTGTAGAGACTGGTCTAGCAGTGAAGGGTAACCTGCAAGAGCAGAGGATCAGGTAAGCAAAACTGCTGCCCATTAGGCATACACAAGCACTTTACCCTTGCAGTGCTGGCACAGCCTTTTTATATTTCCCAGAATCCAGCTTTAACTCTAATGCAGCGTACACATGGTCGGAGCTTTTGGACGGATAATCCAACCGTGTGTATGCCCCATCGGACTTTTTCTGTCGGCATTTCCGACGGACTTATATAGAGAACATGCCCTAAATTTTTCTGTTGGAAAGAGCTTGTCCCATTGGCAGGTCCGACCATGTGTACGCGGCATAAGAGAGAGTTCTTTTAGGGCTATTTCACACTTGTGTTGGAGTGCGGTGCCCTCTGAAGAGTGATCAGCGATTCGGATTGCATTTCAGAGAGCATTTGACAGGCAATGAGAAGGCGTTATATCACCTCCTCACCACCTGATTTACCATATAATGCTGCTTTACTGCGATTTCTTGCTTTTCACATGGTTGCAACGCGGCCCCATTGAACTCAGCAACCAGAGGGTGGTAAAACTGCAGCTCAGCCACCTGTTTGTACTGCCTGTCTGAAAGAGACTTTCCAGAGAACGTTGTGTACCGTCCTAGCTATGCTGCACAGCAGAAGTGTATGAATTAAATAGTGTCTGAACAGAACTATAAATCTTTTGACATATAAGTTAATTCACAAATGTTTATTTTAACTGTGTTTAACTGTATGTCTGGAGTTCAGTTTCGAACTTGCAATCATGTGAAAGAGCAACCCCTTTACACCCCTTAGGGTGTAATATTTTATATGTGTAGCGCTACTCTTGTAGAAGCCACAGGATTACTGTCCAGGCCTTCCCCTTAGGCTTTGCCTCACACAGCCAGGCATGCAGGCTCATTCACAAGTTTCTTCAATGACCGGTGTGTTGTTTTTGTTGTTTTTATTTTTGGAGAACTTGAATATGGTTAAAATAAGTAGGTGGGATGCTCAAAAAATAAGAACTACGTACACTTGAGGTATTTTTCCACTTGAGGTATTCTTCAGGATAAGCTATATGAAAGTCTGCATTTGTATCAAACAGTAGCTTTTAGGTAGTAGTAGTAGTAACTGTACATCTCTTTCTTAGAGCCACAAGAACAGAGTCCCTTTAAGTAGAGATTAGCTGGACAAAGCTTTTTCAGGACACCAGCCAGTATACCCTTTAAATACAGTATCTCACAAAAGTGAGTACACCCCTCACATTTTTGTAAATATTTTATTCTATCTTTTCATGTGACAACACTGAAGAAATGGCACTTTGCTACAATGTAAAGTAGTGAGTGTACAGCTTGTATAACAGTATAAATTTGCTGTCCCCTCAAAATAACTCAACACACAGCCATTAATGTCTAAACCGCTGGCAACAAAAGTGAGTACACCCCTAAGTGAAAATGTCCAAATTGGCCCCAAAGTTTCAATATTTTGTGTGGCCACCATTTTTTTCCAGCACTGCCTTAACCCTTTTGGGCATGGAGTTCACCAGAGTTTCACAGGTTGCCACTGGAGCCCTCTTCCACTCCTCCATTATCACAGAGCTGGTGGATGTTAGAGACCTTGCGCTCCTCCATCTTCCATTTGAGGATGCCCCACAGATGCTCAATAGGGTTTAGATCTGGAGACATGCTTGGCCAGTCCATCACCTTTACCCTCAGCTTCTTTAGCAAGGCAG
Organism: Aquarana catesbeiana; assembly: GCF_042186555.1. Taxonomy (NCBI): domain Eukaryota; kingdom Metazoa; phylum Chordata; class Amphibia; order Anura; family Ranidae; genus Aquarana; species Aquarana catesbeiana. The sequence goes on along the minus strand of NC_133333.1, from coordinate 91,929,707 downwards.
TGGTCGTCTTGGAGGTGTGTTTGGGGTCGTTATCATCTTGGAATACTGCCCTGCGGCCCAGTCTCTGAAGGGAGGGGATCGTGCTCTGCTTCAGTCACAGTACATGTTGGCATTCATGGTTCCCTCAATAAACTGTAGCTCCCCAGTGCCGACAGCACTCATGCAGCCCCAGACCATGACACTCCCACCACCATGCTTTGTACTCCTCACCTGGTTGCCGCCACACACGCTTGACACCATCTGAACCAAAAAAGTTTATCTTGGTCTAATCAGACCACAGGACATGGTTCCAATAATCCATGTCCTTTCTTGTGCATCATCTTTAGAAGAGGCTTCCTTCTGGGATGACAGCCATGCAGACCAATTTGATGCAGTGTGCAGCGTATGGTCTGAGCATTGACAGGCTGACCCCCCACCCCTTCAACTTCTGCAGCAATGCTGGCAGTACTCATACGTCTATTTCCCAAAGACAACCTCTGAAAATGACGCTGAGCACGTGCACTCAACTTCTTTGGTCGACCATGGCGAGGCCTGGTCTGAGTGGAACCTGTCCTGTTTAACCGCTGTATCTTGGCCACCATGCTGCAGCTCAGTTTCAGGGTTTTGGCAATCTTCTAATAGCCTAGGTCATCTTTATGTAGAGCAGTGGTTCTCAACTCCAGTCCTCGGGACCCATAAATAGGCCAGATTTTAAGTATTACCTTGGGGAGTTGCAGACTAGAATACTGCAATCACTGAGCAGCAAATGATATCACCTGTGATGTATTTCAGCTATCTTGCAAACCTGGCCTGTTGGTGGGCCCTGAGGACTGGAGTTGAGAACCACTGATGTAGAGCAACAATTCTTTTTTTCAGATCCTCAGAGAGTTCTTTGCCATGAGGTGCCATGTTGAACATCCAGTGACCAGTATGAGAGAGTGAGAGAGCGATAACACCAAATTTAACACACACCTGCTCCCCCCCACTCACACCTGAGACCTTGTAACACTAACAAGTCACATGACACCAGGGAAGGAAAATGGCTAATTGGGCCCAATTTGAACATTTTCACTTGTACTCGCTTTTGTTGTCAGCAGTTTAGACATTAATGGCTGTGTGTTGAATTATTTTGAGTGGACAGCACATTTACACTATTATACAAGCTGTACACTCTCTACTGTGCATTGTAGTAAAGTGTCATTTCTTCAGTGTTGTCACATGAAAAGATATAATAAAATATTTACAAAAATGTGAGGGGTGTACACACTTTTGTGAGATACTGTAGATCCAAGCTGACTTTCTAGAGGGGTGGCAAAAGCACAGAGGTCTCCAAGATCATTCAGAGTGTCTGTACTCACACAAATCCCAAGGAACAGCTGGTTGCCTCCTTCCAACTTCCAAACAACACCTTACACCAGTAATGCCAGACTAGATCTTCTGTGGACAGCCTCCCCTCAGTCAACTTTCTTTAGCACCGGGGTCTAAGCATCTAGGCCCTCAGGTCACCCTCCTGAGGCCTCACAACAGCAGACATAACAGCAGTGCCTGAGAGGGCAGCGTGCCCCCCAGGCTGGACTAATCCTCTCAAGGAAAAGACCCAGAGCTCAGTGTGCTCACATAATATATACAGTCTCCCAGCATACCATCAGACCCTGCCTCTCTGGGATAGGCCAGGGCTGTTTCAATATTCATGCTTCCATCTGCATAGCTCCACACCTATCACCTAGAAACTCACCAAGTTCTCTAGAAGCAGAGGGAGCTCTTAAACCAGACTGACAGCAGCTGAGCACACTAAGCAGACCTAACTAGCAAATTGCAGTTTCACTGAGTAAAATGAGCAACTATACTTTTATCTTACAAACAATTACAGCCACACTGTCTACAGTGTGGTGACTAAATTTACCTATCAAAAACACACACTGATTCTAACTATCTAATTCCTAGCACTTATCTAGGATGGTATTACATCTGTAACCATTTGTGAGTAGGTAACAAGTGATTGCTCTGTATTTTAGCTAAGAGGTTATCATTGAGGGGTTAAAATGCTCCAAAGAATGCCTTCAAAATACAACATGTAGTATGACAGTTTTATGTTAATAAGAAGCCCAATATGCATGAATAGTGTGGCTATCGAAATGAAATGGTTGTTGACGGGGTTTTAACCTTCTGTTAAACATACAGAGAAAGCAGAGCATCTGCTGTAAAGTAATCTACATTATTATTTCTGGTGTTACAAAGCTTTCTGGCTACCAGACAATCTCTACCTCCTTTGCATTTTGAGTTTATAGTTGAAAAAATCAATTATCTGCGAAATAATTTGCCACGCTTGCAAACCTGTATAGGGTCATTTAAAATATAAAATACTGGTCAAGCCAACCAAGCAGCAGTGGGAGTAATTGCTAAACTCTTCTGGAATCATAGCAAATTTCCATATTGCTTCCTGCAATCAATAGAAAACATATACAATGCCCTAATGCCAGCAAAAAAAGCAAATGTTTCTGTTACAAAAGATGTGAGAAGCTGCCCTGCTAAGGCATCATCTTTGCTCCTACCTCATGTCAGGTCTCTAATCTTCGAGTCAAAAACCTTTAGCATACATGAAATATCAACACCACTACAGACATATACTTTGCTATTGTTATCTGGGATGGAGTCTTAAGAAACGGAAAAGTTACTAGGAGTGAGCTTCTTTCATGATGCTTTAAAACTTCATAAAGCCAGAAAGTGTCAGCCTTTCATATCAGTTAAAGCTTTAAGGCCTAAGTCACACAAGCAATCCTGCCATCAGCAACAACTAAACAGGATTGCTAAAGAGGGCAATATAAAACTCTCACCTGTTGACAGTTGTTAAGGCTGGTACACACGGCTGAATATCGGTCAGTCAGTTCAACAGAAACCGTCCAACATTCGGCCAGTGTGTACAGCAGCCTGTCCGGCTTCTGTTGAACATACATGCTGAAAAAACAGCAGGTGATCAGCATCAGATCAGCGCTTGCAGCCAATGATTGCAAGCGCAGACCAGTGTGTTCTGGCGGAGGGGGTGGTCCGCCCCTCATTTAGTGATGTAGGGATGGAGTTAGTGCCCCTTTATATGTAGTTGTGGGTGGGGCCCAATGTAGTTGGAGTGTGGGATCATGACACCCCTGATCTGCATGATGTAGGTCTGTGTGCTAAGTAGAAAGAGAGAGATAGCCCTCTGCAGGGCTGAACTACCAGGGTATCCAGAGGAGGATACATAGGGGGAAGAAGGAGAAACCTTGCCACCCATGACCTTTACCTATCAGGTCATGTGGCTTGGTGGCCTATGTAAGAAGTACCCTATAAGTGGAGAGTGAGGAACATCAAAAGTGATCATTTTTGAATTTAGCCTTGTAAAAAAAATAAAAATTTAGAGGGTGTCAAGCAGTGTCATCCGATACGACTTGAATGTCTGAAACGCTCATTAATGTTATAGATGCATTAATGCATGTCAAAAGCTGTCTTTATAGCATAAAATTCAATAGCCTTAGGTCAAATTCAATAGCCTTAGTGAGATTTACCCTCACTGCCTGTCCTGATGATGATTACACCAGGCAGAAAGTCAAGGAAATCTGCAAGAGCAACACAGGCAGAACTTTTTGGATCTATCACTCTAAAGAGTTATTATTCTTGAGTGTTACTCATATTTATTTGAAGTGAAATCTATGCAGAATTATTGAAGATATTGGTAAACACAACAGGAGGCATGAGTCTGTAATAGAAAGTCTTGCGAGCAATTAAAAAACAATCTGAGTAAAATATGCAAGCAGCAAGTAACACACTCCCAGATAAAAGTGCAAATAAACTCAAAACAAATAATGCTGCGCTAGTGATAATAAATGTATCCAACCACTTATGCCGCGTACACACGGTCGGACTTTCCGAAGTAAAATGTGCGATCGGAGCTTGTTGTCGGAAATTCCGACCGTGTGTGGGCTCCATTGGACAGTTTCCATCGGAATTTCCATCGCACAAAATTTGAGATCTGGTTCTCAAATTTTCCGACAACAAAATCCGTTCGCATAAATTCCGATCGTGTGTACACAATTCTGATGCACAAAGTGCCACGCATGCTCAGAATCAAGCAGAAGAGCCACACTGGCTATTGAACTTCATTTTTCTTGGCTCGTCGTAAGTGTTGTACGTCACCGCGTTCTTGACGTTCGGAATTTCTGACAAGAATTGTGTGACCGTGTGTTAGCAAGACAAGTTTGAGCCAACATCCGTCTGAAAAAATCCATTGATTTTGTTGTCGGAATGTCTGATCAATGTCCGATCGTGTGTATGCGGCATAAGTGTATCAATTCTCCTGTGCAAATATGAATGAAAACATAATAACATGTGATTCTGGTGGTAGGGGACTCAATTCTTAGAAGGACAGAGAGGGCAATCTGTAACAAAGACCTGAAGCGCCAAACCTTATGTTGTCTACTGGGACCTCGGGTTCGGCACATCACGGATCTGGTGGACAGATTAATGGGTGGGGCTGGGGAAGACCCAGCTGTCATGCTGCACGTTGGCACCAAAAACAAAGTTAGAGGTAGATGGAGTGTCCTAAAGAACGATTTTAGGGACTTGGGAGCTAAATTGAGGAAAATTACCTGCAAGGTAGTATTCTCAGGAATACTACCGGTACATCGAGCCACACCAGAAAGGCACAGGGAGATTAGGGAAGTAAACAAGTGGCTGAAGAGCTGTTGTAGTAAGGAGTTTGGGTTCCTGGAGGACTGGGCTGACTTCTCAGTCGATCACCAGTACTATAAAAGGGGACGGACTGCACCTAAATGAGGAGGGTGCAAATCAACTGGGAGTAAAGATAGCCAAAAAGTTAGAAGGGTTTTTAAACTAGGCGATGGGGGGAGGGCCCAGAGGTAGAGATAGTCAGCGTGGAATATATTCCAGAGGGTAGTATTGGGGGCATTAGTGGTAGGTTGACTAAAGCACATAAACCCAAGGTAAGTATAGTAACAAGTCCTAGTTGCAATCTCGGAACACCCAATAAGAGGATAGTCTGCGAGTCTAAACTACGTGGCATGTTCACCACTGCCAGGAGCCTGGCAGACAAGATGGGTGAACTAGAGATACTGTTGTACAGGGAGGATTTGGATTTTGTGGGAATTTCAGAGACCTGGTTCAACAGCTCTCATGATTAGCTGGCAACCATTCAAGGGTTTACCCTTTATCGCAGGGATAGAAAGGGTAAGAAAGGGGGAGGGACATGCCTATATATCAAGAATAATGTACAAGTGAATGTGAGAGATGACATCACTAAGGGGACTAGGGAGGAGGTGGAATCCTTATGTGTAGAGCTCCAAAGGGATGAAGCTAAGGGGAAAATATTACTGGGAGTATGCTATAGGTCCCCTAACCTGAGGGAGGAGGGGGAGACAGATCTCCTATCACAAGCTGGATTAGCAGCAAGGATGGGAAGTGTTATCATAATGGGTGATTTTAATTATCCAGACATAGACTGGGCGAGAGGGAACCACAAATTCGTCTAAGGCTTGCCAGTTCCTAAATGTCTTGCAGGACAATTTCATGGTTCAGATGGTAGACGCACCAACTAGAAATAAAGTGTTACTGGATCTACTGATGACCAACAATACAGACCTGATCACGGATGTGGAAATACGGGGCAATTTAGGAAATAGTGATCACAGGTCAATTGGCTTCAGTATAAATCACACAAATAGGAAACATTTTTGTAAGGGGAATACAAACACACTGAATTTCAAAAGAGCCAACTTCCCTAAGCTACGAACCTTGTTAGAAGGCATGATTTGGGATAAAATCTTAGGAACAAAGAACACGAGGATAGATGGGTATGCTTTAAAAGCATATTAAATAAGGGCATTAGCCAATGCATCCCATTGGGTAATAAATTTAAAAGAGCGAGCAAAAGTCCTGGATGGCTTAACTCTAATGTAAAAATGCATATAAAAGCAAAGGAGAAGACCTTCAAAGAATACAAGGTTGAGGGATTATCATCAGCATTCAAACTCTATAAAGAATGCAACAAGAAATGTAAGGGTGCAATTAGGGCGGCTAAGACACAAAAGACACATAGCGGAGGAGAGCAAACAAAATCCCAAGAAATGATTTAAGTATGTAAACAGTAAAAAAGGGAGGACAGACCATATTGGCCCCATAAATAATGAGGAAGGACATCTGGTTACAAAGGATGGGGAGATGGGGAAGGTATTGAATTGATTTTTCGCCCCAGTCTTCACGAGGGAATCAGGGGGCTTCAGTAACCAAAACTGCAGTGTTTATCCTTATGACACATCACAGGAAGCACCTCCATGGTTAACAGAAGACAGAATTAGATTTAGACTTGGGAAACTTAACATTAATAAATCACTGGGACAAGATGGCTTGCATCCGAGGGTACTTAGGGAACTCAGTTAAGTAATTGCCAGACCATTGTTCCTTATTTTTATTGACAGTCTACTGATGGTACCAGGTGATTGGAGAAAAGCACCAATATTTAAAAAGGGCCCAAAATACATCCCTGGGAATTACAGACCAGTTATCCTAACATCAATAGTATGCAAGCTCTTGGAGGGGATGATAAGGGACTATATACAAGATTTTAGTAACAAGAACGGTATCATTAGCAGTAATCAGCATGGATTCATGAAGAATCGCTCTTGCCAAACCAATTTTTAACCTTTTATGAGGGGGTGAGTTGCCAGAAAGGAAGGGCCATAGACGTGGAGTATCTGGATTTTGCAAAGGCATTTGACACAGTTCCCCATAAACATTTACTGTACAAGATATGGTCCGTTGGCACAGACCATAGGGTGAGTACATGGATTGAAAACTGGCTACAAGGGCGAGTTCAGAGGGTGGTGATAAATGGGGAGATAAATGGGGAGTACTCGGAATGGTCAGAGGTGGGTAGTGGGGTCCCACAGGGTTCTGTGCTGGGACCAATCCTATTTATTTTGTTCATAAATGACCTGGAGGATGGGGAAAAACAGTTCAATCTCTGTATTTGCAGATAATACTAAGCTAAGCAGGGCAATAATTTCTCCGCAGGATGTGGAAACCTTGCAAAAGATCTGAACAAATTAATGGGGTGAGCAACTACATGGCAAATGAGGTTTAATGTAGAAAAATGTAAAATAATGCATTTGGGTGGCAAAAATATGAATGCAATCTATACTCTGGGGGGGGAGAAATCTAGGATGGAAAATACCTGGGGGTCCTAGTAGATGATAGGCTCAGCAATAGCATGTAATGCCAAGCTGCTGGTAACAAAGCAAACAGAATATTGGCATGCATTAAAAAGGGGATCAACTCCAGAGATAAAATGATAATTTTCCCTCTCTACAAGACTCTGGTCCGGCCGCACCTAGAGTATGCTGTCCAGTTCTGGGAACCAGTCCTCAGAAAGGATGTACTGGAAATAGAGCGAGTACAAAGAAGGGCAACTAAGCTAATAAAGGGTCAGGAGGATATTAGTTATGAGGAAAGGTTGCGAGCACTGAACTTATTCTCTTTGGAGAAAAGGCACTTGAGAGGGGATATGATTTACCTTTCTAAATACCATACTGGTGACCCCGCAATAGGGATAAAACTTTTTCGCGGAAGGGAGTTTAACAAGACACGTGGCCACTCATTAAAACTAGAAGAAAAGAGGTTTAACCTTAAGTTATGTAGAGGGTTCTTTACTGTAAGAGTGGCAAGGGTGTGGAATTCCCTTCCACAGGTGGTGGTCTAAGCGGGGAGCATCGATAGTTTCAAAAAACTATTAGATAAGCAGCTGAATGACCACAACATACAGGGATATACAATGTAATACTGACATATAATCACACACACAGGATGGAGTTGTGTCTTTTTTCAACCTCACCTACTATAACATAACTATAACTATAACAAATCCCATGCTTGAGTGCAATCACATATTTAATTAATGAAAATGTCAGAAAAAGATTGTAACTTGTTGAGTCTTCACAAATCCTAAAAAATCTGTGCTTTGTATCTATTCACCTCAGTGCTCCCCCATAAGAAATGTTCTCACCTCACAGACTGTAACCTCACACTTAAGTTTGGTCAAATTGGGCTTTTTAGTCACCCCGGACTAACAGCTCATGCTTTCCTCCTCATTGCTCCATTGATGTGCCTCCATTATGACTTGATATATATGAGATTAAAAAAGGCTCCACATAGTGCTTATATTGTTTTTAAACAATATTCAATTTATTAAAAAATGTGCATAGAACTCACATTTAAAAGGTGCTCCAGCGCACCAACTGTATACAGCGTATATCATATAAAACCATGATGCTGCAGCTATTTCGTGCTTCTCTGTGAAAGATGCAAAAGTGTCTTGCCAAACAAATCTGCCCCTCCCCTACGCGTTACATTACAGGGTCTCGTGACTCATCAGGGGGATTCCTAAAACAGTTTTATTATTATTGTATATTCACATGTTATTATATTGGCACTCATATTAGCACAGGAGTATTGATACACTAAGTGGTTGGATACATTTATTATCACTAGCAAAGCATTATTTGTTTTAAGCATGAGTCTGTACTTTTTCCTACAAGGAGACTTGCAAGGGACGTGTGTGTGTGTGTGTGTCGGGTAATATAGCTAAACATCTTAGTAAAAAGTGTAAAGTAAGAACTATGTACAAATGCAAACAGTGAATGTTTCTTTTCAGGCATTGCCTTGTATGACTTCTCATGCCATCATAATATGATCTACAGCTGTCATTTAAGTCAAACTGTTCCTCCAAATGTAGTAAGAGATGTCCATTTCATGCAGTGCGTCAGAAATGCTACTGATCCATTGTCAGCAGTTGCCAATCACCATTTCTTTAATCCAGAATACACTTTTGTTGTTCTCTCAGATGGGAGACATGATGTATGGGTGTCATCTACATCAATGTCTTGTTCTGATAATCCACCTGAATCAGTAGAAACAACACGTTGTTACATCTCAAAACACTTGTCAGTTGAGCTAAAGTACTATATGCATTTTAATATGGCATGTAGTTCAACATACCATAGCAGGATTCACACATGGAATAACATTCTATTATAGCCAAGTACACATGCTTTTTAAAGTGAAGGTGTGCTTGGACCATGAAAAGCATCTTAACAAGTTTACTTTAATGGTGGCCTAAGTGTATCTACTTTATATTCACTTGCCTGCTGCTTTGTTTAGTCACTGGGAGCAAGAGGGATTAGGTACGTGAAAGATTTTGGTACATGTAATCTCCAGGTCTTGGGTTTACACAGAGAAGAGTACTCTCTGCCCATGTAGAAGTGTTGGATGCCTAAGTGGGCAACTTGTAGGTGGGGCCTAAGTTAAGTACCTTGTTTGGGAGGGATTACCCCCACACAGAATGTGATGTACTGAGGTATGTTAAATAAATCTTGAGTAGCCTTCTTAGTGCAACAGATCAATAATTCTTTGGCATTTGATAAAAAATACCGCAAATAATCAACCTTAGCATATGTCAAAATGTATTATTGGAGGACAGCTACGGGGGACAGTGTCCCTTGGCAGAATACCTAAGGAGTGATTTCAGCACTCTGCACTAGCTCCATGCTACTGCACCAGCCATCAGAATGGAAGTACTGATGAGGGAGCCTTCCTTGAAAAATATATGTGCAATCTCTATTACATGATGTAAAACCATTGTAACAACTTAATAAATAAATACATATTGATTCAAATACATGAAGTGACAACTCGATAAATTAAAAAATATATATATATATATTCAAATGTGTATAAATTAAATGTCAAACCAAAAATTCATAATCCACAAATCATCCAGAACTGGTACTGTATAATTTTCCAGCACTCGTAGTGCCTCTCAAAGTGCTCCACCACCTTTAAGTGCACAAACTCCTTATCAGAGATGTCAGACCTCTATGCTATAGAAGGTCAATATACACACTCAACACACTCTCAAGGGCTCCTTGATCAGTACATTTGACTCAGAGAAAGGAATACAAACTCCATGGCTCAGTATCAACAAAACCAAATGGTTTATTAAGCAAAGATACTCATAAGACTTTAAAAACATACCGAATCCAGCACACTACCCCACAACGCCACCTGACCCGAGGCGTGTGTGATGACGTCACAAGTAAATTCTTCCCACAATGTTTCATGTTGGAACACATATTTGGGAGACAGAGTAATTTAATAGAGACTGCACATCTATTTTTCACTATAAGCTTGATATATCTTGTATTCAGGTATTGGGTTGCTATACTCTTTGACAATTGAGTTTTTTCTGACACAGATGCAAATGGTTGAGCAATAAATGTTGGTTTAACTTTGCTGTGCTTTCCCTGTTCAACTTTCCATATGCTGGACACTGTCCCTCACAAGTGGTCCAACCTCTTGTGAAAATATGCCAAAATTACATGAGTTCCCTCTATTTAAATGGTTCCCTCACCCAAGATGGCCGCCAAGTCTCCTGAGAGTTCTGTGTCCAATCAGACAAATTCTCCTCTTGAGGCACTGGGCAAAATCTCCAAAGGGACCAATTCCTCTATAAAACAATGGCATAAGGCTACCCACAGGTGAAAAGACTAACTGCCTACAAACCGCTAAGCACAACCATAGTCATGTGGAAACAAGGGGAGTGAGTCACATGTTCCCCCATACCTGGAAGTACATGGTAAATTTCTACACAGCTAAATGGATTGAGAGAAAGTAAGGTGCCGATAGTGGGTCTGCAATTGTATCAAAGCTGTTGCTTTGCCTTACATGGGCCAAGCAAAGGTTCACTGTATGGATTAAGGATTTGAATACTTAAAATAGTTTCTGATTATGTTGGACCAAAACTGAGTTCCGCATACATTTTTCCCTTCACTTAATATAATTGTACCTTAAATGTTTATAATCTATTTGATAAATTTTGAAAGGAGATAAACACTTTTGTGCAATATAGCCTTCTGACAACACTGAAGTGTAAGGCCTGTTTCACATAGGCTTTAGCTTGTATAAGAGCAGTGAACTGCAAGCTTTTAGCAAGCTTTGTTGAAGCTTTTAGGCTGGGTTCACACCATCGCAAATTGGATGTAGGCTCCCCGCATCTAATCTGTAATAGCATGGGATTTTGACCACCTCTCTGTGGAGCCGGTTCACATATCTCCGCAGCAGGTCTGTTGTGATTTGCACAAAAATGCTGTGCATCTTTTGGTCCATTCCAGGTCCGAATTCTGCCCAAATTTCGGGCTGAAATCGAACCTGAAACGGTGAACCAGGATGCACCAGACCTCTGCTGAGAGTCGCATGTGGCTCATATGTGAACCCAGCCTGAGGCTTCATTTAGAAGGGAAACAAGTCCACCAAATGTGACACACTTAGGCAAAAGTGCAGCAAATGCCCCGCAACCACGTGCAATGCATGTGGCTGCAGCTCATTTGTTGGCAAAAATGGGGTTAAAACAGGCGATGAGAAGGCGTCGCATCACTTCCTCACTGCCTGTCATTTGCTTCTGAAGCACAATCCGAATGCGAATCATGGTTCAAAGGAAAGCTAGATTTAGACGCGCATAAACCAATCATTATACGCTTATTGGGATTTTTTTTACCAAAAATACAGTATTTAGCTGAATACATATTGGCCTAAATTGATGAAGTACGGTAATTCATTTTTAATGGATATGTTTTATAGCATAAAGTAAAATATATATATAAATATATATATATATATATATATATATATATATATATATATATATATATATATATATTTTACTTTATGCTATAAAACATATCCATTAAAAATTTTTTTTTTTTTTAAATTGTCGCTCTTTTTTTGTTTCTACCGCAAGAAATAAAAACCGCAGAGGTGATCAAATATCACCAAAATAAAGCTCTATTTGTGTGAAAAAAAAGAACATCAATTTTATTTGGTTACAGCATTGCACGACCACACAATTGTCAGTTAAATTAACCACTTCAATACGGGGCACTTATACGCCTTACTGCCCAGACCAATTTTCAGCTTTCAGTGCTGTCGCAGTTTGAATGACAATTGCGCGGTCATACAACACTGTACCCAAGCTAAGTTTTTATCATTTTTTTCCCACAAATAGAGCTTTCTTTTGGTGGTATTTGATCACCTCTGTGGTTTTTATTTTTTGCTAAACAAATAAAAAAAGACAGAAAATTTTGAAAAAAATAAAAATAATAGTTTTGCTTTTGTTTCTGTTAAAAAAATTTTGCAAATAAGTAAGTTTTCTCTTTCACTGATGGGCACTGATAAGGCAAAACTGACAGGCACTGATATGGCGGCACCGATGAGGTGGCACAGATAAACGGGCACTGACGATGGGCACTGATATGCGGCACTGATGGGTGGCACTGATATGCAGCACTGATGGGCATTGGTAGGCGGCACTGATGGGCACTCATGGGTGGCACTGGGTGGCACTGGTTGGCACTGATGGGCACTGATAGGCGACACTGATGGGCACTGAAAGGCGGCACTGCTGGGCACTGATAGGGTGGCACTGATAGGCAGCACTGATAGGCGGCACTGGTGAGCACTGATAGGCACTGATACGTGGCACTGATTTGAGGCACTGATAGGCATCCCTGGTGGCACTGGCAGTGGTAGGCATTGGAGTGGGCAATGATTGTCAGCTGCCTGTGCACATATTGGTATTTCCCTGGGGGTCTAGGGGGCATACCTGGTGGTCCAGTGTGGTGGCCATCCTGGTGGTCCTGGGTGGGATCCGAGGGGGGCTGTGCTGATAAACAATCAGCACAGACCCCCCTGTCAGGAGAGCAGCCGATCGTCTCTCCTCTACTCACGCCTGTCAGACGCGAGTGAGGAAAAGCCGATCACCGCTCTTCCTATTTACATCGTGATCAGCCGTGATTGGACACAGACTGACACCCCGCAACAACGGTCGCCGCGATGCGCGCCCCCGGGGGGCGAGCAGCGGCTCATTATCCTGATCACGTCATATGACGTCTGGGCAGGATAATGAAACCACTTTGCCGCCCTCATTTTGCTATATTGCGGGCGGCAAGTGGTTAATGCAGTGCCGTATCGCAAAAAATGGCCTGGTCATTAAGGGGGTAAAACCTTCCAGGGCTGAAGTGATTAAAGTACCAATCAGCTTCAGTTTGTTCATGTTGAACACAGATCCTAGTGGGAGTGTTGATTGCCATTTTAAGCAGGCTTCAGTGTTACTTGTTGAAAGCCTGCTGAAGCTTATTAGCAGCTTGTTTAAAGTGACAATCAGCACTCCCATTAAAATCTGTGTATAAAATATACACACGACCGGAGTCTACTCTGACGGGCTTTCCAATGGAGTTTCGCTGAAACGGACTTGCCTACACACGATCACACCAAAGTCTGTTCGTTTAGAAAGCGATGACGTACGACGGGACTTGAAAAAGGAAGTTCAATAGCCAGTAGCCAGTAGCTGCCCTTGCGTCGTTTTTGGTCCATCGGACTAGCATACAGATGAGCGGTTTTCCCGATAGGGATTGAGTCCGTCGGAAAGATTTGAAGATGTTCTATTTCTAGATCCATCAGAATTTCAGAAAGAAAGAGTCCGATGAAGCCCACACACGATCGGAATGTCTGACAGAATGATTCCATCTGACCTTTTCTGAAGGGTCTGGTATGGATTTCGAGGGGGACCCCATGCCATTTTTTTTTTAATTTTGGCGCGGGGTTCCCCTTAATATCCATACCAGACCTGAAGGGCCTGGTATGGAATTTGGGGGGACCCCCACGCAATTTTTAAAAAAATTTTGGTTCGGGGTTCCCCTTAATATTCATACCAGACACAAAGGGCCTGGTAATGGACTTTGGGGGAATCCCATGTCATTTTTTTCAATGACTTTTATGTGTATTGCAGAGACCCACCAATTCATTAATGGCCGCGTGTACTTTTAAATGACTTTTTTCCTTTAGAAATGTCATTTTGCTGTAGGACTGTTCTAAACATGGGAAACATGCGCTACTTTGCATACTATAGACACGCCCCAGGTACAAAATTTAAAGGAATATTTCACTTTTATTGTTTCACTTTAAGCATTATTAAAATCACTGCTCCCGAAAAAATGGCCGTTTTTAAAACTTTTTTTTGCATTGATACATGTCCCCTGGGGCAGGACCCAGGTCCCCAAACACTTTTTATAACAATACCATGTATATAAGCCTTTAAAATTAGCACTTCTGATTATTCATGTTCGTGTCCCATAGACTTTAATGGTGTTCACGTGTTGGAATTTTTTGCCTGTTCGCATGTTCTGCTGCGAACCGAACCGGGGGGTGTTCGGCTCATCCCTACCCTTTATTAGCTTTGTTGCCCTTCTTTGTACTTGCTCCATTTCCAGTACATCCTTCCTGAGGACTGGTGCCCAGAACTGGACAGCATACTCTAGGTGCGGCTGGACCAGAGTCTTGTAGAGTGGGAGAATTATGCCTTTATCCCTGGAGTTAATCCCTTTTTTTATGCATGCCAATATTCTGTTTGCTTTATTAGCAGCAGCTTGGCATTGCATGCCATTGCTGAGTGTATCATCTACTAGGACCCCAGGTCCTTTTCCATCCTAAATTCCCCCAGAGGTTCTCCCCCTAGTGAGTAGATTGCATCCATATTTTTGCCACCAAATGCATTGTTTTAAATTTTTCTACATTAAACCTCATTTGCCATGTAGTTGCCCACCCCATGAATTTGTTCAGATCTTCTTGTAAGGTTAGCACATCCTGCGGAGAAGTTATTGCCCTGCTTAGCTTAGTATCGTCTGCAAATACAGAGATTGAACTGTTTACCCCATCCTCCAGGTATAAACAAATTAAATAGGAATGGTCCCAGCACAGAACCCTGTGGGACCCCACTACCCACCCCTGACCATTCCGAGTATTCCATATTTATCACCACCCCCTGAACACGCCCTTTTAGCCAGTTTTCAATCCATGTACCCTATGATCCATGCCAACGGACCTTATTTTGTACAGTAAACGTTTATAGGGTATTGTGTCAAATACTTTTGCAAAATCCAGATACACCACAACTACGGGCCTTCCTTTCTCTAGATTGCAACTCACCTCCTCATAGAAGGTTAATAGATTGGTTTGGCAAGAACGATTCTTTATGAATCCATTGATTACTGATAATGATTTTCATTACTAATATCTTGTATCTAGTCCCTTATCATCCCCTCCAAGAGCTTGCATACTATTGATGTTAGGCTAACTGGTCTGCAATTCCCAGGGATGTATTTTGGGCCCTTTTTTAAATATTGTACCATTCCAGTCAGTAGACTGTCAGTAAACATTAGGAACAATGGTCTGGCAATTACTTGACTGAGTTCCCCAAGTACCCTCGGGTGAAAGCCATCTGGTCCCGGTGATTTATTAATGTTTATTTTCCCAAGTCTAATTTTAATTCTGTCCTCTGTTAGCCATGAGGGTGCTTGATGTGTCACAAGGATCAACACTGTAGTTTTGGTTACTGAAGCCTCCCGATTCCCTCATGAAGACTGAGGAGAAGAATAAATTTAATACCTTCGCCATCCCCCCATCCTTTGTAACCAGATGTCCTTCCTCATTATGTATGGGGCCAATATGGTCTGTCCTCTCTTTTTTACTGTTTACATACTTAAAGAATTTCTCAGGATTTTTTTGCTCTCCTCCGCTATGTGCCTTTTGTGTTCTATCTTAGCCGCCCTAATTGCACCCTTACATTTCTTGTTTCATTCTTTATAAAGATTGAATGCTGATGATGATCCCTAAACCTTGTATTTTTGAAGGCCTCTTTTGCTTTTATATGCATTTTTACATTGGCCTTAAGCCATCCAGGACTTTTGTTTGCTCTTTTAAATTTATTACCCAATGGGTTGCACTGGCTAATGCCCTTATTTAATATGCTCTTAAAGCGAACCCATCTCTCCTCTGTGTTCTTTGTTCCTAAAATTTATCCCAATGTATATCTTCTAGCAAGGTTCGTAGTTTAAGGAAGTTGGCTCTTTTGAAATTCAGTGTCTTTGTATTTCCCCTATGTTTCCTATTTGTGTGATTTATACTGAAGCCAGTTGACCTGTGATCACTGTTTCCTAAATTTCCCCATATTCCCACATCTGTATGTATTGTTCCACATCTGTCTGTATTGTTGGTAATCAGTAGATCTAGTAACGCTTTATTTCAGACTGTATCCCCAATAGCACAATATAACCCCAGACACAATTGTATTCTCCCAAAAGTAAAATATTACAGCTGAACAGGACCATTTAAAGAGGAAGTAAACCCTAATGGGTTTTGCTTCCTCTTTGTTTCCCTGCAAAGGTAAAGCATAATGGGCTACTATGCATTGCATAGTAGCCCATTACGTGTCACTTACCTGACACAGGAGCCTGCAATGTCTTTGATTTCCTCACTGGCAGCGAGCATCCATTCTTCACCCCTCTTCCTTCCGGGGCCACGAACTCTGGCTCTGTTACTGGCCGGAGTCGTGTGACGTCACTCCCGAGGATGCGTGCAGGAGCCGCCAGTCACTGCATGACCCCAGCTTGAAAGGGCACAGCGTGTCCATGAGCATGAGCCGAATACATCGGCTCATGCACAGAAGAACTCATCGTATGGAGAAATAGTAAATGTCTCCTAAATCGTGTAGGTTTAGGATATATTTCAAGCACCTACAGGTAAGCCTTAATCTAGGCTTACCTGTAGGAGAAAGTGGTCTGTAAGGGTTTACAACCACTTTAAAGGTTCCTAATAGGAACCTTTAATAGGACCCTAATAGGACCCAATAACATATTCCCCTCAAACAAGACCATATTCCCTCAAAAATATATTATTACCTCACCAACTTGACCTTATTTCCCTTCCCCCTTGCCTGCCACATTTGTTGTATTTATTAAATGGAAAATGTGACAGCTGGCACATTGTCAAAGTACAGTAAGCTGCTTTACACAGGTTTAACACACAGAGAATCAAGCATAATAAAAAAAAAAAACACAGACAGCTCTAGTCTGGTACTAGCCTGGCATACTAGGCATTGGGGTTGTGATTTGCAAGTCCATTTTGCTGCATTCACAACAGAGATTGTTGAGTAAGCCATAATGCAGAGGTTTCAAATTCAATGCATATGCAAAGAAAACTGCTGGGATACACAGCAATGCTCTGCACTGAATTGCACATGTTTTCATTCATTGCAGCCTAAAAAATACAAGATATTAAAGTAAAATCCACATAAAAACTTCAGTACATGTTCCATAAAGCACATGAAATAGTAAATGATAACTAGAATTAGCTTTGATTTTTATGCTCATTTAATGTGTGGAAGAAGCAGAATACTCACTCGTAGTGGTACAGCTGACATTTGTTTTAGGTATAAACAGCCAACTTTAACTTCTGAGAAGTCATATCAAAACTACCCACGCAATATCAGCAACCAAGGAGCTGGTTCCTCTCCAGATCTGATAAATTGGGTCTAAGATACAGTGGCCCAGGGGATCCAGGAAGATAGTTAGGTTAGGAAGAGACCTAAATATCTTGCCAGCATGAATTGGCGGATTTAGGAACAGTCTTTGCCAAGGACTCTGCGAGCCAATCTGGGCAATCTTGAGATTTCTTTGGATGAGAAACAGGTTGAGGTATTTCAGTATTATGATACATGGTGAGTTAATCATATATTTTCAGACATGTGTTTTATGTAAAAATGTGTTAATGTAGACCGAAGCGGATAAGTTAGGCATGTATAATTTGCAAGCTGGATTTAAAAATGTAGCACCTACAGTAAGCTGTCCAGTAATGAAATGAATAGAACGGGTGTATAATTACTATACCAGCTCATACATCAACACATTGCAATGACTTCTGAAGTGCTCTGGGGCCCTGAAAGTGAGTAAAGGCCTTCAGAAAACTAAAGGTTATCATCAGCTTGAAAGGAATGCAGAGCCTTTTTTTTTTAACTCTGCAGTAGTCTAAATCATGTAAATATGTGGTCAGCTCTATCCTTACAGTATGTTTGAATTTCTTAGACGTCCCCTTAGTGTTTAGAGAAGGGACTCATTAAAGGAGTTGTAAACCCTTGTGGTTTTTCACCTTAATGCATTCTTTGCATTAAGGTGAAAAACCTCCCGTGCTGCAGCTGCCCCTCAGAGACCCCCTTTTTATTGCCTGAACCTGATCATTCCAGCGACGAGGATGAGCAGAGCAGCTCCAGCCATTGTCTCTGGTCTTCATTGGATAGATTGATAGCATCAGGAGCCATTGGCTCCCGCTGCTGTCGATCAAATCCTGTGACATGGGAGCCGGGGGCGCGGCCATGTCCTGCTGCCTGTGTCAATTGACGCAGCAGCAGGACTCAGGAGAGCATCTGCACGAGTGCCCCCATGGAAAGCGACTCTCTGTTGGGGCACTCAATGAAGAGGAGGATCCAAGAGGGCCGCCAGGGGACCCCAGAAAAGGAGGTAAGTATAACATATTTGTTATTAAAAAAACAAACAAAAAAACAAACCTTTACAATCACTTTAAGATAAAAAATGAAGTACTTGGGGGCGTGGCTAGCGCGCAAGGAAAGTGGACTTTTGACTCTAGAGATTCATCCTGCAGAGAAGGAACACTATCTCCAGCGACGAGCTCAGGATTCACTCTTCTCTAGGAATGAGCTTCGAGTTTGAGTTGAACCCATGTTCGACTCGAACATCTCCAGTTCGACGAATTGCGAAGGTTATGGGCCGTTCGCGCCAAATTCGAGTGGCGCCTCATGGCCGGACAATTCACTGCGGCATCGCAGTGCATTGCTGGCTGATGATTGGCCAAGCATGCACTATGACCCGCATGCTTGGCCAATCACAGCGCCGTCTGTACAGAGAGCCGTAATTGGCCAAAGCCAGGGTGGTTTTTGAAAATTATGGCTCAGGGGGTTAGTACACACCCCAAACTATATAAGGCCGCCTGCGTGGCGGCCTTGTGTAGTGTGTTGCGGCGGCGGAGAGATAGACAGAGACAGTGTCATTTGATTTAAGTTAGAGTAGGCAGGCAAGTCAGTTAGCTGCACTTACAGTGTATTGTTTACATTAATATGTGTATATATATATATATATATATATATATATATATATATACTGTATTCAGTTTAGCTAGATCCTTTCCTGTTATTCTCTTTCTACTGACAGGCAGGTGTTTTTACAGTATTTACAGCTACCTGAAGAAAATTGCTGGTGTATTTCTGATCCTATTAGTACCACAGGCAGGCAGCTGCAGTATTTTCAGTTAGTGTATTGCATCCTCTGCACAGTGTGCACCTGAAGACAATTGCTGTTGTTCTGATCCTATTAATACCACAGGAAGGCAGCTGCAGTATTTACAGTTAGTGTAGTGCGTCCTCTACACAGTGTGCACCTAAGGCTACCTGAAGACAATTGCTGTTGTTCTGATCCTATTAATACCACAGACAGGCAGCTGCAGTATTTACAGTTAGTGTACTCTGTCCTCTGCACAGTGTGCACCTAAAGCTACCTGAAGACAATTGCTGTTGTTCTGATCCTATTAATACCACAGGCAGGCAGCTGAAGTATTAACAGTTACTGTACTGTGCCTCTGCACAGTGTGCACCTAAAGCTACCTGAAGAAAATTGGTGGTTTTCTTCTGATCCTATTAATACCACAGGAAGGCAGCTGCAGTATTTATAGTTAGTGTAGTGCGTCCTCTGCACAGTGTGCACCTAAAGCTACCTGAAGACAATTGCTGTTGTTCTGATCCTATTAATACCACAGGCAGGCAGCTGCAGTATTTACAGTTAGTGTACTGTGTCCTCTGCACAGTGTGCACCTAAAGCTACCTGAAGAAAATTGGTGGTTTTCTTCTGATCCTATTAATACCACAGGAAGGCAGCTGCAGTATTTATAGTTAGTGTAGTGCGTCCTCTGCACAGTGTGCACCTAAAGCTACCTGAAGAAAATTGCTGTTGTTCTGATCCTATCAATACCACAGGCAGGCAGCTGCAGTATTTACAGTTAGTGTAGTGCGTCCTCTGCACAGTGTGCACCTAAAGCTACCTGAAGACAATTGGAGTTGTTTTGATCCTATTAATACCACAGGCAGGCAGCTGCAGTATTTACAGTTAGTGTACTGTGTCCTCTGCACAGTGTGCACCTAAAGCTACCTGAAGAAAATTGGTGGTGTCCTTCTGATCCTATTAGTACCACAGGCAGGCAGCTGCAGTATTTACAGTTAGTGTAGTGCATCCTCTGCACAGTGTGCACCTGAAGCTAACTGAAGACAATCGCTGTTCTGATCCTATTACCACAGGCAGGCAGCTGCAGTATTTACAGTTAGTGTACTGTGTCCTCTGCACAGTGTGCACCAAAAGCTACCTGAAGACAATTGCTGTTGTTATGATCTTATTAGTACCACAGGCAGGCAGCTGCAGTATTTACAGTTAGTGTACTGTGTCCTCTGCACAGTGTGCACCTAAAGCTACCTGAAGACAACTGCTGTTGTTCTGATCCTATTAATACCACAGGCAGGCAGCTGCAGTATTTACAGTTAGTGTACTGTGTCCTCTGCACAGTGTGCACCTAAAGCTACCTGAAGAAAATTGGTGGTGTTCTTCTGATCCTATTAGTACCACAGGCAGGCAGTTGCAGTATCTACAGTTAGTGTACTGAGTCCTCTGCACAGTGTAAATATAAAGATACCTGAAGAAAATTGCTGGTGTTCTTCTGATCCTATTAGTACCACAGGCAGGCAGCTGCAGTATTTACAGTTAGTGTAGTGCGTCCTCTGCACAGTGTGCACCTAAAGCTACCTGAAGACAATTGCAGTTGTTTTGATCCTATTAATACCACAGGCAGGCAGCTGCAGTATTTACAGTTAGAGTACTGTGTCCTCTGCACAGTGTGCACTTAAAGCTACCTGAAGAAAATTGGTGGTGTTCTTCTGATCCTATTAGTACCATAGGCAGGCAGCTGCAGCATTTACAGTTAGTGTAGTGCGTCCTCTGCACAGTGTGCACCTAAAGCTACCTGAAGACAATTGCTGTTGTTCTGATCCTATTAATACCACAGGCAGTTGCAATATCTACAGTTAGTGTACTGTGTCCTCTGCACAGTGTAAATCCAAAGCTACCTGAAGAAAATTGCTGGTGTTCTTCTGATCCTATTAGTACCACAGGCAGGCAGCTGCAGTATTTACAGTTAGTGTAGTGCGTCCTCTGCACAGTGTGCATCTGAAGCTACCTGAAGACAATTGCTGTTGTTCTGTTCCTATTAATACCACAGGCAGGCAGCTACAGTATTTACAGTTAGTGTACTGTGTCCTCTGCACAGTGTGCACCTAAAACTACCTGAAGAAAATTGGTGGTGTTCTTCTGATCCTATTAGTACCACAGGCAAGCAGCTAAGGTATTTACAGTTAGTGTGCTGTGTCCTCTGCACAGTGTGCACCTAAAGCTACCTGAAGAAAATTGGTGGTGTTCTTCTGATCCTATTAGTACCACAGGCAGGCAGCTGCAGTACTTACAGTTAGTGTACTGTGTCCTCTGCACAGTGTGCACCTAAAGCTACCTGAAAACAATTGCTGTTGTTTTGATCCTATTAATACCACAGGCAGCTGAAGTATTAACAGTTAGTGTACTGTGTCCTCTGCACAGTGTGCACCTAAAGCTACCTGAAGACAATTGCTGGTGTTCTCATACTAATAATACTACAGGCAGGCAGTTGATTCTGCTAGCTGCAGTATCAGTATGTATATATATATATATATATATATATATATATATATATATATATATATATATATATATACACACATCCTAGCTTTGTGCAGCTACATCTCACTGCAGGCCATTAGTATGTCTGGAAGGCCAACAAGGGGAGGCATACAGTCACAAGCCAATAAAAGAGGGCAAGCAGAACCTGTGTCTAGAGGCAACAATGCTGGTCGTGGAGACGGTGCATCCTCATCAGCACATGGCCATGGGACACACTTCTCCTTTTTTCAGCAGTTGGCCGCATTGAGCCGCAACATGCAGAAGACTTGGTAGAGTGGATGACCTAGCCGTCCTCATCCGTTTTGAAGCCTCCGATGATGGTACCCAGCTAGAGGAAGGCAGTACCGTGAGCCCAGAGAGAGGGGGTGCCCAAGAAGGACAGCAATCTGGCAGTCATGATCCCCCAGCTGCAGCATACTGCCAGCTTTTCTCCAGTGATGAAGAGGGAGGGGATGATGAGGTCACTGACTCCACGTGGGTGCCTGATAGGAGAGAGGAGGAGGAGGAGGCACATCTCCAACGAGGCAGGATGCCCTCCAGGGGGCAGTACACCAATTGCATCACACCGCAGAGCTCTGCATGTGTAGGGCACTGCTGTCTCTGCGCATTATTCCAAAAGTTCTTTGGTGTGGGCCTTTTTTGAGACAAGTGCATCAGATCCCACCACTGCTATTTGCAACATATGTCTCAAGTGTATCTCGCGTGGCTAAAACATCAACTGCTTGGGCACCACATGCTTGACCAGACATATGTCGACCTGCCATGCAGTTCGTTGGCAAGCGTACCTAAAAGACCCACACCAAAGAACAAAGAGGACCTCTCCTTGCTTCTAATCAGCTGGGATCTCCAACCCCACTATACCTTCAGTCCTCTCTGAAACCTGCACTGAGAGGAATGAAGGTGTAGAATTAGGTGTGTCACAGCCAAGTACTTGCGGGCAATCTGCATCGGTGCACCAACGTCAGATTGTACCAGGCAAATTTCCCTGCCCCAGCTGCTGCAGCGCAGAAAGAAGTTCGCTCCCAGCCATCCACATGCCCAGCGGTTGAATGCTAGCTTGGCTGAATTGCTAGCATTTCAACTGCTGCCTTTTCAGTTGGTAGACTCTGCCCCTTCTGTGAGTTTGTGGAATGTGCGGTTCCTCAGTGGCAGGTTCCCAAACGCCACTTTTTCTCATCGAAGGCAATTCCGGCTCTCTACCAGCATGTGGAAGGCAATGTCTTGGCCTCGCTGGACAGGGCAGTCAGCGGTAAGGTGCATATTACCGCTGACTCATGGTCCAGCAGGCATGGACAGGGACGTTATCTATCTTTCAATGCACACTGGGTGACTCTTCTGGCAGCTGGGAAGGATGCAGGACAGGGTGCAGTAGTTTTGGAGATTGTTCCTCCACCATGCCTCCAAAATTCTACTAGTGGTGATTCTGCCACACCTCTCTCCTCCACCCCCTCCTCTTCTTCTTCCTCCATGGCCTCTTCCTGTGCTGATTTGTCCTCAGAACCAGCGGTGCTCTATAGGCGTTCAAGGGGCTACGCAAGCACGCAGGCAAAAAGATGCCATGCGGTGCTTGAGCTGGTATGCTTGAGGGACAGGAGCCACACTGGGGCAGAGATTCTGTCAGCTCTGCAGGGGCAGGTTCAGAGGTTAAGCCAGGTATGGTGGTTTGCGACAATGGCACCAACCTCCTCTCCGCCCTCCGACAGGGACAACTGACCCATGTGCCCTGTTTGGCTCACATCCTTAACCTGGTGGTGCAGCGGTTCTTGGGCAGGTACCCGGGCTTACAGGATGTCCTGAAGCAGGCCAGGAAAGTCTGTGTGCATTTCCGTAGGTCATATAATGCCAGTGCTCGGCTGGCTGACCTCCAAAAGGAATTTAACCTGCCCAAGAACTGCCTAATCTGTGACATGCCCACCAGGTGGAACTCATTGTTGGTCATGCTGCAGCAGCTGCACATGCAGCAGAAGGCCATCAATGAGTACCTATGCGACTATGGCACCAGGACAGGGTCAGGGGAGCTTGTTTTTTTTCCCCACACCAGTGGGCTATGATTAGGGATGCATGCACTGTCCTGTCACCATTTGAGGAGGCCACGAGGATGGTGAGCAATGACAGTGCATGCATCAGTAACACTGCCCCTCTTGTCCACCTGTTGGAGCACATGCTGAATGGAATAATGGGCAGGGCACTTGAGGCAGAACAGAGGGAGGAAGAGGAGGACTTGCTTACCTATTAAGGCCCCCTTTATCCAGACAGTGTTCCTACGTGCCCGCCGATCACACAGGAAGAGGAGGAGGATTGTGTCAGCATGGAGGTGGAGCCTGGCACTCAGCATTAGCAGCAGTCTTCAAGGGATCATTTACAGTCTGTAGAAACCCATGGACTTGTACATGGCTGGGAGGAGGTGGCTGCGGATCATGTCGCCCTTAGTGACCCAGAGGACTCTGGACCGAATGCCTCAGCAAACCTACGCTGCATGGCCTCCCTGATCCTGCAAAGCCTGAGGAAGGATCCTCATATTCGTGGTATCAAGGGGAGGGATGATTACTGGCTGGCAACCCTCCTTGATCCATGTTACAAGGGTAAGGTTGCGGACTTTATCTTGCCGTCGCAGAGGGAGCAGAGGATGAAACATCTTCGGGAGGCCTTGCAGAAAGGTTTGTGCAACGTGTTTCCAGAGCCTGGGAGGTTACAATTTCCTGGTCCTCCTGGACAACGTGTTGCTGAGGCTTTGGTCAGTCACAGAAAGAGCAGTGGAGAAGGTGGCCGTCTGACCGATGCGTTCAGACAATTTTTTAGTCTGCAGCCCCAAGGTCTGATCGGTTCCAACAACCATCTCCAACATCTGATTCATATGGTGCAGGATTACCTAGGGACAAGATCAGACTTGGAGACCTTTCCCACCGAAAATCCTCTAGGTTACTGGGTCTTGAGGATGGATCACTGGCCAGAGCTTGCACAGTATGCAATTGAGCTACTGGCCTATCCTGCATCCAACGTTCTTTCAGAGCGCACATTCAGTGCTGCTGGAGGCTTTGTAACCGATCATAGGGTGCACCTGTCCACCGAATCGGTCGATTTGCTGACCTTTATAAAAATTAATCAGTCTTGGATCACCAGCTACCAAGCACCTGATGCTGATATAACCAATTGATTTTTTTTTTAATGTGAGATCCCTTCAAGATTGCCTATGCTGATGTTGAGTGACTATCCTGTTATGCTAAGTGACAATCCTCTTCCACCTCAATTTTCATGCTGATAGCTTGTAAGAACATTTTTGATTCTGGGCACCGCCACCAGTGGCCAAGGCCCATTTTTTTCAGCCCCTGTTTAACAGGGGCGTGTGATTACAATTTTTGATGCAATACTTTACATAGTTACATAGTAGGTGTGGTTGAAAAAAGACACAAGTCCATCAAGTCCAACCTATGTGTGTGATTATGTGTCAGTATTACATTACATATCCCTGTATATTGCGGTCATTCAGGTGATTATCTAATAGTTTCTTGAAGCTATCAATGCTCCCCGCTGAGACCACCGCCTGTGGAAGGGAATTCCACATCCTTGCCGCTCTTACAGTAAAGAACCCTCTACGTAGTTTAAGGTTAAACCTCTTTTCTTCTCATTGTAATGAGTGGCCACGAGTCTTATTAAACTCTCCTCTGCGAAAAAGTTTTATCCCTATTGTGGGGTCACCAGTACAGTATTTGTAAATTGAAATCATATCCCCTCTCAAGCGTCTCTTCTCCAGAGAGAATAAGTTCAGTGCTCGCAACCTTTCCTCATAACTAAGATCCTCCAGACCCTTTATTAGCTTTGTTGCCCTTCTTTGTACTCGCTCCATTTCCAGTACGTCCCTCCTGAGGACTGGTGCCCAGAACTGGACAGCATACTCCAGGTGCGGCCGGACCAGAGTCTTGTAGAGCGGGAGAATTATCGTTTTATCTCTGCAGTTGATCTCCCTTTTAATGCATGCCAATATTCTGTTTGCTTTATTAGCAGCAGCTTGGCATTGCATGCCATTGCTGAGCCTATCATCCACTAGGACCCCCAAGTCCTTTTCCATCCTAGATTCCCCCAGAGGTTCTCCCCCCAGTGTATAGATTGCATTCATATTTTTGCCACCCAAATGCATTATTTTACATTTTTCTACATTGAACCTCATTTGCCATGTAGTCGCCCACCCCATTAATTTGTTCAGGTCTTTTTGCAGGATTTCCACATCCTGCGGAGAAGTTATTGCCCTGCTTAGCTTAGTATCGTCTGCAAATACAGAGATTGAACTGTTTATCCCATCCTCCAGGTCGTTTATGAACAAATTAAATAGGATTGGTCCCAGCACAGAACCCTGGGGAACCCCACTACCCACCCCTGACCATTCTGAGTACTCCCCATTTATCACCACCCTCTGAACACGCCCTTGTAGCCAGTTTTCAATCCATGTACTCACCCTATGGTCCATTCCAACGCACCTTATTTTGTACAGTAAACGTTTATGGGGAACTGTGTCAAATGCTTTCGCAAAATCCAGATACACCACGTCTACGGGCCTTCCTTTATCTAGATGGCAACTCACCTCCTCATAGAAGGTTAATAGATTGGTTTGGCAAGAACGATTCTTCATGAATCCATGCTGATTACTGCTAATGATATCATTCTTATTACTAAAATCTTGTATATAGTCCCTTATCATCCCCTCCAAGAGTTTACATACTATCGATGCTAGGCTAACTGGTCTGTAATTCCCAGGGATGTTTTTTGGGCCCTTTTTTAAATATTGGTGCTACATTGGCTTTTCTCCAATCAGCTGGTACCATTCCAGTCAATAGACTGTCTGTAAAAATTAGGAACAACGGTCTGGCAATCACCTGACTGAGTTCCCTAAGTACCCTCGGATGCAAGCCATCTGGTCCCGGTGATTTATTAATGTTAAGTTTCTCAGGTCTAATTTTAACTTTGCAGCAGGGCTTATTCCTGCACTCCAACTAGAGTATCTGTGAGGGGTTGCAGTGTTGTGGCACCAGCACCAGTGCCCAAGGCCCACATTTTCAGCCCCTGTTTAACAGGGGTGTATAATAACAATTTTTGATGCAATACTTTGCAGCAGGGCTCATTCCTGCACTCCAACTATAGCATCTGTGAGGGGTTGCAGTGTTGTGGCACCAGTGCCTAAGGCCCAATTTTTCTGCCCCTGTTCAACAGGGACATGTAATTACAATTCTAATCTAATGATCTGATCTAATATTTCACAGCACGGCCCATTCCTGCGCCCACCAAGAGTAACTGTGAGGGCTTACAGTGTTGTGGCAACACCAACACCTAAGGCCCCAGTTTCTGTAGAGTATATAGGGCAGGCCCCTACTTTCACACATCCAACTTACAAACGACTCCTACTTGCAAACGAAAGGAAACAACAGGAAGTGAGATGAAATCTACCCCTAGGAAGGGAAATTCTCTCCTATAAGAGTTAATATGGGAAAAACGTGTCTCCTCTTCACTGATGCTTTATCACCAATCCTTGTTTCACTAAAAACCCCAAATTTTCAATAAACATTTGTCATTGGGACAGAAAGTGAGGTGAAATCTTCTGAAGAGGTGCACAGACAGCAAAACAAATGTTACAGGGGTGATAACTCTTCCCTATGTTTTCCAAAAAGCTTAAAAATAGATTTTTTGGCTGGAGCTACACTTTAAAAATGTACCAGTTACAGTTACCACTTTACAGGCATACTAAAGACACTCCCCCAGGTACCATATTTAAAAGAATATTTTACTTTTCTTTTTCACTTTAAGCATCATTAAAATCACTGCTCCCGAAAAAACGTCCGTTTTAAAAACTTTTTTTTTGCATTGATACATGTCCCCTGGGGCAGGACCCAGGTCCCCAAACCCTTTTTAGGACAATAACTTGCATATTAGCATTTAAAATTAGCACTTTTGAATTTGAATGTTCGAGTCCCATAGACCTTAATGGGGTTCTAAAGTTTGCGCAAATTTTCGGTCCGTTCGCAGGTTCTGGTGCGAACCGAACCGGGGTATGTTTAGCTCATACCTACTCTTCACCCTAGATGAGGCAGTTTGCTCCCCGATCACCCAAGCAACATACCCTGCAGGAAAAGGGACTTTTCCCAGCCCAAGAAGCTTACAGCCTTCTTTCACCAGGCGGCCGGTGAGCCTAAGCAAAATGGTGCCGCATCACATACCTCCACAAGAGGCGGCCAACAGATACCAATTCTGACAACCATCCTGTTGGTTCTGGGCACAAAGGTTCTCTGTTTACCTCCCTCTCTCCTGCAGCATCTACACCACTACAGCCCTGCTAAGTCCAGAATCAGAGGGACACGGTGGGTGAGTTTTCTCTTTTTTCTGACTCTTGCAATATCACCAGAGAATTACCAGACTATCCTGTTATTCCCAGCTACTTGCCAACCTGTCTGAGAAACTGCACTAAACGGCATGCTAGTATTCCTCAGAGGAACTCTCCTTGCTGATATTATGCAGCTTACCAAGCACTTCACTGGAGAGATACAGGCTATTGGCAAAAGGGTTTACCATATAGAAACTAAAATGGATGAGTTTGCCTATACTATTAATGACCTTGTAGATGCTCATGATGACAATATGGAGGAGCATACCTGGTTTAAGGCTAAGCTGACAGACCTGGAGGATCGCTCCAGAAGAAACAACTTAAAAATCAGGGGGATCCCAGAATCTGTGAAACCTCGGGAGCTCCACCAATATGCTAGAAAACCCTTTAAAGCAATGATCCCTGAACTCACAGACTCTGACATGATAGTTGTCAGAAACCATGAATCAGACTAAGACAGAAGTACAGTTAAATCACACTTGTTTAATAATAATAATAAAAAAAAAGTTAAACAGAGTAAACGTAGTCAAAACATAGCCAGAGTTCAGGAACCGGAACGGATAGTCAGACAAGCCAAAACATCAGGGAGCCAGAGATGAGCATAGTAGAACAGCAAGCAGGATCTGGAGCCAGAAGGAATGTCAGCCAAGCAAGTCTTTTAACAGGAACACAGGAGAGCGTCTCTAGAGATGTGACCAAGGCGAAGGCATAGATCATCTGGACTGGACGGCTTAAAGTGGATGTAAACCCGAATTTTTTTTTTTATGTCATAATATAGAGTATAAGATTTCCTATCATTTGAGCCCAGTCTTGCCACACAGAGTTAATCCAGCTCTGAGCAATCCTCTTTTATTGTTCAGTGAGATAAATCTTGACAAACAGAGAAAAACTTTGTCAAATCCTCCCCCTTGCTGTGAGTGACAGGTGATTTTCATATCTCGTGCACTAGCCTAAGACATGCATTGTTTTCTAATTCCCACCCCCACTCCTTTCTTTAGCAGCTATGGATTGGCTCACACCTCAGCATGATTTGGCATCCTGAAGTCATGTGGTTACTTTCCTGTCTTTTCACTGGATGTTAGAGATCATAGCAGAAGTTCAGTGTAAGAAATATACACAGGAGAAAATGCATATTGACAAGGGGAGTGTAGAGGTGGGCGGGGAGTCTACTGACATCACAACTCCACCCACCGAGCTCCAGACAACAGACCCACCCACAGAATCTGCAGTTTTTTGGCTCTCATAACAGACAGAGGGGAGACATTTGACAGGTAAATATACATGCAGGAGGCATTTATATCCTTATAGATAACCCCTATGGCAGTAGTTTAGAAAGGATGACATTGGGTTTACATCCACTTTAAGTAGGCAGGACTGACAAGCAGGATATCGTCAACAGGTGAGTCACTGTGGAGAGATAGGAGCTAGCAATTAGCTGACAGCTGAGCGGCCAGCTTAGAGAAGGTAGGGCTGGGCCCAGCCCTGACAATAATAGATAGAATTCACCGTATATCCAAGCCATAATTCATCCCTGAGCATGTACCCAGAGATGTGCTCATGCGCATTCATTTTTACCATGTGAGGGAGCAGCTTCTAATCACTTCTCGCAACTTGGGTACTCTCCCATCTCCGTATGAGCATTTGCATTTTTTTGCAGATCTATTATAATCGGACTTTGGTGTGATTGTTTGTAGGCAAGTCTGTTTGTTCGTAAAGTCCGTCGGAAGTCCGTCGGACCAGTCCGGTCGAAAAGTCCTAGCAAAAAAATGGGGTTAGCCTGGATCAACCACCAAAATTATTGGATGTGAGTATTTGCATATGTCAGGCAATCAACCACATAAAAATGCGGGATACCATAAGGGGATGCCCTAATTGCATACAAGAAAAAAACTAAGGCACTGTCTGGAAAAAGCAAGCCAAATTTTATTAAACACAATAAGTAATAGACACCAAACAATTAAATACTACAAAAAGGTCTTACAGGCGGGCCATGGTAAGTACCTAACACAGACCATAGAAATTAAAAAATGACGACGTTGTCGTTAAAAACAGGGGAGCCACGGCTATGCATACCACATACACACACCATTCACCACTCATACTCCGATGATAAGATTCAAAGCAGCAAAGCAGCTGTTGGTGAAATTTGTGAATCACTCTTCAGAGGCGTGGTATAACGGGAGTTGTGGGTAATTGTGGATGGAGAGGGTAATGGAAGTCCATATATCGGGCTAGTAGTACCCAGTAAAGGGAACAGCAATTGAACTAGGCAATTGGGTAATGACCCAAGGCACACAGCAAGGCGAGACGGCAAGGTTTAAACAGATCAATGCAAGTAAGCAGATTAGCAGCAGTATAGAAAGCAGCAGCAAGCAGGGGTAGGGGGTTATGAGCGGCAATGGAGAGGCATATAAACAGTCATAGCAATGGTACTTCTCTCACCACCCGATCAGTGACCAACGTCCGCAGACCGCCGTGCTCAGCCCCAGGTTCTGGCTTGGAATATCAGTCCATACAATGCCATCTTCCTGCTAGAGAAACAGTGTCCACCCTGCGCTGTATTTGCCGTATAGTGAAGGCTGTTGAAGCGCCGGTCGTCAGCTGTTCGATCCCAGCTGTTCTTCCATCCACAGCGTTTGCACGTGGTTCCGGAGTAGCATGCTGACATCGCGTGCTGACGCGTTTCACCAGCCAATGACCGCTGGTTTCTTCAGAGCCAAACGACAACGTTGTAATTTTTAAATTTCTATGGTCTGTGTTAGGTACTTACCATGGCCCACCTGCAATACCTTTTTGTAGTATTTAATTGTGTAGTGTCTATTACTTATTGTGTTTAATAAAATTTGGCTTGCTTTTTCCAGACAGTGCCTTGGGGTTTCTTTGCCCTCTTGAGAGATATCTATTCTCTTTTTTTCCGGTCGAAAAGTCCACTCGTGTGTACGCGGCATAAGTCTCTGAGAAATCACATAATAAATTACAAATGGGGAAACCTGACCAAATGCCTTGTCTTCAGGAATGGGGACACTCATGTCATTTACACTCTGGAGAAAGGGTTGCAGCGCCTGAGGTCCTGGGGAATCCTAGATAACCCTGCATCATCTGATAGAGGAAATCGCACTCCTACCCATCTTTCTCTAGAATGGCAATAAGTGCCTTCAGCCATATCACCAACCATTTTAGTCGTTTAATCTACTATACAGCTTTACATCAATCTTATCTTCCTAGCCTGCTTAAGGAAATCTTCCTGCTAGCAAACTTTTAATCCGATTGCCTTTTGCAGTTCTTACTGCACATAGATCATCGATCTACCATTTTATGTCTAGTTCATTGACCATTGTTTACCTACCAGTTTATATGTTCTTTTCTGTCTTATTTTTCTTTGTCTATGAGTCAACCACAACTTCACAAGCATGGACATCAAACCTGTGTCCACCATACTCTACAATGATCGTCATCACTACTATAAGTCTTTGCATGCTATCATCCAGCCAAACTACATTCAATACGTGAGTAGCCCAGCATCTGATCTCAGCATACACAAGTACTTTTACCATGTCAATTAACTCACTTTCGATCAATGCTAAAGGGTTAAATCACCCAGTTAAACGCTCCTTCTTCTGGGCCAAAGCTCTTAAACACCATTCTAAAATACTATGTACGCAAGAAACACACTTCCATCAGTTAGCCCCTCCAAAATGTACGCACGCTTCCTTTCCCCACATCTTTTCTGCCTCCATCCCAACAAAAACGAGGGGAGTACTAATCACAATTTGCGACACTACCGCTTTCCTTTTGGTCGAGCAATTTATTGACCCAGGAGGAAGATTTGTTATACTAATATGCGATTTAAACTCAACAAGGTACACGCTAGTAAATCTGTATGCACCCAAGAAACATCAGATTAACTTTCTAAACCGATTACAAAAAAAAGTAGCTAAGATCAAGCAAGGACATTAGAAAACACAAACACACATAAAGCACTGGTGTAACTTTCAGTGCCTGATTATAAAAAATAGTGGAAGGACATGCATAAGTATACTGTTTCATCAATAGCAACAATAAAAATATACTGTAGAGGTAAACATTTAATAAAAATTAAAAAAAAAAAAAAGTTTTTGTTAAAAAATCGATCGCTCAAAGTCCTGAAATGAACAAGTAGAACATAGAGTTCTAGGGGGTGCACCAGGGGTGGATCCAGAGTCTAGTCTCGGGAGGGGCACTGCCAGAAAATATATTTTTTTGGGGTACATCTATCGGGGAAATGGCTGGTGTTGGCGCTTCAATCATCACGGCACCATGGTTGTTATGGTGTCAGGATGATTGAAGCGCATTATTACTATTATTACATTGTTATAGAAAATTAAATAGTTTAACTCACCATAATGCAGAATCAGTGGGAGCCCCGAGTGTGTCACTTGCCATGTCACCTGTCACCAGATGCATATTGTCACTTGCCACGTCGCCTGCCACATGTTGTGGATTGTCACTTGCCACGTCGCCTGTCACCAGATGCAGATTGTCACTTGGCACGTTGCGGATTGTCACTTGCCATGTCACTTGCCACGTCGCCTGCCACATGTTGCGGATTGTCACTTGCCACGTCACCTGTCACCAGATGCAGATTGTCACTTGCCACGTCGCCTGCCACATGTTGCGGATTGTCACTTGCCACGTCGCCTGTCACCAGATGCAGATTGTCTCTTGCCACGTCGCCTGCCACATGTTGCGGATTGTCACTTGCCATGTCGCTTGTCACTTGCCACGTCGCCTGTCACCAGATGCAGATTGTCACTTGCCACGTCGCCTGCCACATGTTGCGGATTGTCACTTGCCACGTCGCCTGTCACCAGATGCAGATTGTCACTTGCCACGTCGCCTGCCACGTTGCGGATTGTCACTTGCATGTCACTTGCCACGTCGCCTGCCACATGTTGCAGATTGTCACTTGCCATGTCGCCTGTCACCAGATGCAGATTGTCACTTGCCACCTGCTAAGGTGGTCTCTTGTGTCCCAGAGACAGGCAGCAGAGAGATGCTGTAATCTCTCTGCTGCCGCAGCTGCCTGCATGGTGGGGGGGAACTGCAGGGATGCAGGGCGGGCGGTGAGACTCAGAGATGATGTCATCTCTCTGCTCCCCCGCCCGCCTGCTCCCTGATTGGCCAGCAGCCGCTCACAAACACATGTCAGCGGTGGCTCTGTCACCTATGGAGCCGCCCGGCGGCTCTTTTACTCACGGAGCCGCCCAGCGGCTCTCTCTCTCACGGAGCCGCCCGGCGGCTCTTTTACTCACAGAGCCGCCCAGCGGCTCTTTTACTCACGGAGCCGCCCAGCGACTCTTTTACTCACGGAGCCGCCCAGCGGCTCTTTCTCTCACGGAGCTGCCCAGCGGCTCTTTTACTCACGGAGCCGCCCAGCGGCTCTCTCTCTCACGGAGCCGCCCGGCGACTCTTTTACTCATGGAGCCGCCCAGCGGCTCTCTCTCTCACGGAGCTGCCCGGCGGCTCTTTTACTCACGGAGCCGCCCGGCGGCTCTTTTACTCACAGAGCCGCCCGGCGGCTCTCTCACAGTGACACTCACCTGCATTTCTCGGAGGGGGCAATTGCCCCATTGCCCCCCCCCGGATCCGTCCCTGGGGTGCACCCCTGTCAACTCTGTGTCTCTGAAACAAATGCTGCAAAGGGAGCGAGGCTGCTTCAGGCGCGGTCTGGGGGACCCGACCACTATGGTAAAAGGAAGGCAAAAAAGTAATCATTAGTGGAATCAAGGCTGGGGTCCTAGAGAAGCGCTAGGCAAATCCTAGTGCAGCATTATTTTATTTGAATAAAATGCAAATTGTTGACAGTATAAGGTGCACTTGCATAGTGTTAGTGAGAGTAGGTGTTTCCAGATCCAGCATCACAGAAGATCCGCCGGGGTGTCCCTGTGGAAGGGTCCCTGAGAGCCGTGTGTCAGTGGGAAGCTGAAGCCTCGAGGGACCTGTGGAGGACGCCGGCTGTTTAACTCTGTGTAGAAGTGTTCCGGAGCTGTAAGAGTGGTAAGCTGCCTACCACTGTGTCTGGTCAAGCTTCCTGTTGTCACACGGTGCTCATGGACCCTTCCACAGGGACACCCCTGGCGACTCTTCTGTAATGCTGAATCTGGAAAGCACCTACCCTCACTAGTACTGTGTAAGTGCACCTTATACTATCAACAATTTGTATTTTAATTAAATAAAATAATGCTGCACTAGGATTTGCCTAGCGCTTCTCTTACATTTTGAAGATCAGTCAAGGAGCCTTGCTAGTGTTACCTTGGACCCTAGCCTTGATTCCACTAATACACCCAGACGCTCTACACCCTCGTTGCAACCCCTCCTAGGTCAAAATGATCTCTACGATGTATGGTGATGTCTCCACACGTCTGAAAAAGATTTCACCTTTTTTTCTCTGTGGCCCACACTACCTACTCAAGGATCAATTTGTTCCTAGTGGACAAGTGGCTTCTGCAAAAGATTCAGGATGCTTCCATACATTACATAACATGGTCAGATCATGCCCTTATATCTATGAGAATTACTGACTCCCGTGCTCCTCAATCCACATTCCTATGGAGAACTAATTGTACCCTACTGAACACCAAAGACTTCAAGGCCACAATGGAAAAGAACCTCCTAGAATTATTTCAGTTCAATGAAATGTCCATCACCGATCCATTTGTACTATGGAACTCTCAAGTCTTTTATGCAGGGGATATTTGTTTAATTGGGAGCTAGGGCTAAGAGAAAGAGTCAGCAGCACATAGACCACTTACTATTAGAAATAGAACAGTACAAAACAACAAATAAACAAATAAATCCAATCCTGATCAAGCCATAAGCACCAAACTTACTAACCTACGAAGAGACCTCCGCAATCTCCTATTGGAGAATTTTGAAAAACAATCTAAATACTTGAAAATTACCTACTATACTGTACCTGTGGTATTAAGGCAAACAAACTACTTGCCAGACAACTACAAGGTTACAGAACCAAGGCTAAAATATCTATCTTATGCCATCCTATTACCAAAAAAGTCCTGAACCCGCAAGAAATTGCTGATGCTTTTAGCTGCTATTCCAGCTTCTTGTACAATCTCCATGAGGACCCTATGACCCTGCAGCCATCACTAGATGACATAACACACTTCTTAGATAAAATGAATTTACCCTCTCTGTCACCTACCCAATTGGGAAACCTAAATGCCCCTTTAACATTAGCAGAACTAACTAAAGCAATTAACTCCCTCCCCAGCAATAAATCACCAGGCCCAGATGGGTATAGTGGGGAATATTTTAAAACATTTAAAACTATACTGGCAGCATTCTTAGTCAAAGTGTTCAATACTGCTGCAACCTCTTTCTCTTTTCTCTAAGAAATGTTGAAAGCTGTGATAGTTACATTGCCAAAACCTGGGAAGAATCCCGACACCCCGCAAAACTTTAGGACTATTTCATTGTTGAATAATAACCTAAAATTCTATGCACAATTAATAGCTTTTAGACTTGTGGTCATTCTGCCCACCTTGATACACCCAGGCCAATCCGGCTTCACCAAAGGTAGACAGACTTATGACACCACAAGAAGGGTTGTCAATGTTATCCACTATGCTAAGATGTCCAAATCGCCTTCTCTGCTTCTGGCTTTAGACGCAGAGAAGGCGTTTGATTACATCCACTGGACTTACCTTGACGAGGTTCTGAAGAAATTTAGTTTTTCTTGACACATACTTTCCTCAATTTTAGCGTTATATACTTGCCCCTCAGCCCAAGTGCTTTCAGAGAGTATGCTATCTCAACCCTTCCTAATTACAAACAGGACTAGACAGGGCTGCCCCCTGTCTCCATTAATCTTCAATCTTTTAATGGAACCCCTCGCCCCGTATATACGTTCCCACCCCAATATCACCAACTTTAAAACTGGCAGTCATGTCCTTTTCATCAGCTTATTTGCTGACGATATCATATTGATGCTAACAACAAACGTTACAACCTCATTGGGCACAGTCCAGGATGCTCTGCAGCTATTCCACACTTTTTCTTATTATAAGGTTAACTCATCTAAATCGTGTGTGTATGTATGTGTATGTATGTGTATATATATATAAAAACTTTCCTTATTTTTGGAAAGAGGAAGGCATTTCCAAACTGGGGACTACTCTTACTAGCTCAACCAAATCTTTGTTTAATGCAAATTATGCCCCTCTTTTACAAAAGGTACGTAACTAGTTGTCCCATATATCCAACTTTGAACTTTCCTGGTCTGGCCACCTTGTAGCTTTTGAAATGATGGTTTTGCCTCAATTAATTTATATCTTCAGGACATTACCGATAGTGGTTCCAGATTCTTTCTTTAAATCCCTACAAGCCATTGTTATTAACTATGTGTGGAAAAATAAAAGAGCACAATGTGCCTTCAACAAACTTATTAAGCACAGAAAGCTCCTACTGTGAAGAAACCTTTCCATATTTGGAGATTACAGTAAATCTCTTTTCCTCCAGACGTAAAGAGTGCCCCCTTGTCCTCTGTGATGACCTTAAAGCGAATAACTCAACACCAAGTTCACTATATGGATCACTTATGCATTTATACATGTTGATCATATCTCCCCTTAACCACTTCAGCCCCGGACCATTATGCTGCCTACGGACCAGAGGACTTTTTCCAATTTGGCACTGCGTCATTTTAACTGCTAATTGCGCGGCCATGCAATGCTGTACCCAAACGAAATTTGCGTCCTTTTCTTCCCACAAATAGAGCTTTCTTTTGATGGTATTTGATCACCTCTGCCGTTTTTATTTTTTGTGCTATAAACGGAAAAATACCGAAAATTTTGAAAAAAAATGATATTTTCTACTGTTTGTTATAAAAAAAATCCAATAAACTCAATTTTAGTCATAGGTTTAGGCCAAAATGTATTCGGCCACATGTCTTTGGTAAAAAAAAAGTCAATAAGCGTATATTTATTGATTTGGGCAAAAGTTATAGCGTCTACAAACTAGGGTACATTTTCTGGAATTTAGTTTATGACTGCCTATTAGACATGTGCACACTGAAATATTTTGTTTCGGAATTTCGTTTTCGTCTGAAAAATAAATTTATTTAGTTACTCCCGAAATTCGTTTTTATTAATTGCGTTTTTCGTTAAAAATTGCATTTGTCCGAAAATCCAAATTAAGGTTGAATCTGTCATTGAAGGCTTATGGTGTCTGTCGAATGTTCAAAGAAGATTCGACGGAGCAGCTAAACTGTACGACGCCGTATAGTTTACCTGCTCCGTCGAATCTTCTTAGAACTTTCAACAGACACCATAAGCCAAAGTACGTGTGTACTTAGTTCTAGCTATTTTACTGCTCCTCCTCTTTGGTTACAATCAGCCAATAACATTCATCATCATCATTATTTTTATTTATCTTTTCTCCCCTACGTCGAATCT
The DNA here is from genome assembly GCF_042186555.1 of Aquarana catesbeiana. NCBI lineage: Eukaryota > Metazoa > Chordata > Amphibia > Anura > Ranidae > Aquarana > Aquarana catesbeiana. The sequence continues at coordinate 91,892,160 of NC_133333.1, read as the reverse complement.
TTTCTCCCCTACGTCGAATCTTTTCTCCCCTGCGTCAAATCTTTTCTCTCTATATCGAATCTTTTCTATGTAGAATAATCTTGGACTAATAGAGTTAAGGTTAGGCACATTCGACCACAGGTTTGATGGACACAGATTGTTATTGTCATCATCATGTTGAATCTCCTATCTATATCGAACTGTTGTAGCAACGAAAACAAAAATAAAGCATTTGTTTATGTCGGATCTTTCGTTTTTCGGATTCTGCACTTTCGTTATCGTTTGTTAAAACGATAACGAAAGTGCATTCGGACGAAAACGAATGCACATGTCTACTGCCTATGTAATTTCTTGAGGTGCTAAAATGGCAGGGCAGTACAAAACCCCCCCAAATGACCCCATTTTGGAAAGTAGACACCCCAAGGAAATTGCTGAGAGGCATGTTGAACCCATTGAATATTTATTTTTTTTTGTCCCAAGTGATTGAATAATGACAAAAAAAAATAAATAATTACAAAAAGTTGTCACTAAATGATATATTGCTCACAAAATTTACACCCTTGAGTATTTTGCAGCTCTCATTTGTTTTTGAAAATTAAGAAAGACAAAAAAAACATTTTTTTTTTCTTTTTTCAATTTTCAAAACTTTGTGACAAAAAGTGAGGTCTGCAATACTCACTATACCTCTCAGCAAATAGTTTGGGGTGTCTACTTTCCAAAATGGGGTCATTTGGGGGGTTTTTGAACTGTCCTGGCATTTTATGCACAACATCTAGAAGCTTATGTCACACATCACTCTTCTAACCACTTGAAGACAAAGCCCTTTCTGACACTTTTTGTTTACATGAAAACATTTTTTTTTTTTGCAAGAAAATTACTTTGAACCCCCAAACATTATATATTTTTAAAGCAAATGCCCTACAGATTAAAATGGTTAGTGTTTCATTTTTTTTTTCACACAGTATTTGCGCAGCGATTTTTCAAACGCATTTTTTGGGGAAAAAACACACTTTTTTAATTTTAATGCACTGAAACACACTATATTGCCCAAATGTTTGATGAAATAAAAAAGATGATCTTAGGCCGAGTACATGGATACCAAACATGACATGCTGTAAAATTGCGCACAAATGTGCAGTGGCGACAAACTAAATCCATTTTTAAAAGCCTTTAAAAGCCTTTACAGGTTACCACTTTAGATGATTTACAGAGGAGGTCTATTACTAAAATTACTGCCCTCGATCTGACGTTCGCGGTGACACCTCACATGCATGGGGACAGGGGTGCTTTTTTTTTTTTTTTTTTTTTTGCTTTATTATTTTTTTGCTTTTTAATCTTATTTTTAAACTGTTCCTTTCATTTTTTTTTTTTTTTTATCATTTTTATTGTTATGTCAGGGAATGTAAATATCCCCTATGATAGCAATAGGTAGTGACAGGTACTCTTTTTTGAAAAAATTGGGGTCTATTAGACCCTAGATCTCTCCTCTGCCCTCAAAGCATCTGACCACACCAAGATCTGTGTGATAAAATGCTTTCCCAATTTCCCAATGGCGCTGTTTACATCCGGCGAAATCTAAGTCATGAAATGCTTGTAGCTTCCGGTTTCTTAGGCCATAGAGATGTTTGGAGCCACTCTGGTCTCTGATCAGCTCTATGGTCAGCTGGCTGAATCACCGGCTGCATTCTCAGGTTCCCTGTTGAGACAGGAGAGCCAGAAAAAAACACGGAAGATGGTGGGGGGGGGGGCATTCCCTCCAACAGCTTGTAAAAAAAAGTCTAGAGGCTAATTAGCCACTAGGATTGCTTTTACATGAAAGCCGACCGCTGGCTGAAAAGAATGATACCAAGATGATACCTAAACCTGCAGGCATCATTCTGGTATAACCACTCAAAGTCATGAATGGCGTACCTGAAGACAAAAAAATGGTTAACAATAAAACACAGTAAACAGTAAAGTATAAAAAATTGCATACCTGAAAAGCAAACATGATAAAACATAATAACAATAAAACATTGCAGAATAGAATACAGTAAAAAAGAGCAGAACAATAGAGAGAGAATAGAGAGAGAGAGAACAATAAAACTACAACTATTTTTTTTTTATTTTATATATATATATATATATATATATATTTTTTTTTTACACTTTTTTTTTGTAACTAACTTTTATAACTGTAACCGGTTCCAGGTTCGGGTCTCTCAAAATGCGATGGCATCTTGGGAGACCCTGTGAAAGTGTGCCTAGTCTGTGCAATGCTGTACCCTACGCTAATACTCAACTAGTGAATGGTAGCGTTCAAAACATTCACCAATGCAAAGACCAGGATTGTCAGGACAGGAGGGACAATAATAGCGGGTGTCACGCCTATATCCGCGCTTGCTGCAGACACGACATCTTTTTTGGGGGGGTTCGTTGTGTAGGGGTACTCGGGAGGACATAAAGAAAATGCCTCTCATGCAGCCGACTGCATTTGGTTGGGGATGTGAATGGGGGAAGTACGGGCGCTGCAGAAGTGGTGGGTTCCCAATTAGGATTGGCGAATGCAGCAGGAAGGGCACTATGGGCACGACGGGCCTGTGTTTGTCTTCTTCTTGGTGGCAGCGGGACACTACCTGTGCTTGCCACCTCACCAGCTTGAACTGCACTTATGGGACTCGCCACGTCACCAAGTGTTACTGCAGTGCTGGTTTGACTACGACCGGGGTGTACTAGGCCACTGGTGCTTGCCAGTTCACCAAAACGCTACCAAAAAAACTGTTAGCGATCGCAGGGATCAGGCCTGACTCTGCGAACACTGCAGTTATGCGTTTAGTGTTTTGTAAGTGACAGTGATCGATCAATACTGTACTTGGGTGGGCTGGGCTGGGCCAGGCGGAGGGGCAAAACACAGGTGATAGCAGGTATCTGGGCTGATCCCGCTAACACTGCATTTTTGGGAACCCTAAACTGCTGGGGATGCTATTATAGATCTGATTGGATCAGGTATTGATCCGTACAGATACTATACCACTAAGGGAGGCGTATGCTGCGTGCGTGGGTGTTAGCAGTACTGGCGCTAATCTGACGCTGCCTGGGGCGACGCATATCACCGCTGGGCGATCAGGGGGCTAGACCTTTATTCGGTAATAAACGGCAGGTGCCCTGACACTATAAAAAATAAACAAACTAACCAGCGTCACCCGTAACAGTTATATGGTGATCAGTGGTGAAAGGGTTAACTAGGGAGCAATCAAGGGGTTAAAACATTTATTAGGTAGTATATGGGGGTCCCTGTCGCTATAAAACGCTGACGGCGAACCTAAATATTTACCTCCCTAACTAGAGTCACCAGCGACACTAATACAGCGATCAGAAAAATCACAAACTGACACCATGCAGTAATCAGAAAAAAAAAAAAAACTGCTTGGTGTCAGTGTGACAGGGGGGGGGGGGGTCGGGGGTGTAATGTATGCCTGGCGAGTTCTACTGTATGTGTGTGTTTGTGTAACTCACATTGCAGTCTTCTCTCCTCGACGCCGGAACAGAAAATACCGAGCCGAGGAGAGATGACATCATTTCCTTTGCTGCTGTTTAGCATACAGCAGCAAAGGAATGATTTGATTGGCTGGCGGCGATCGCGAGGGGGGGGCCACAAACGCATGGTCTCCCCCTCATCTCTGATCGCCGCTGGTCAGAAGTGGACCGCCTCGGGCACCGGGGGGGGGGTCCCCCGCCCGCGGGAGGCAGATCACGTATATGTACGTGATTCTGCCTGCCCATGCCACCTTGCCGACGTACATCGGCGTGAGGCGGCCTTAAGTGGTCAATCTCCTCTTCTCAAGAGAGAATAAATTCAGTTCCTCTAATCCTTTCTCAAAGCTGAGCTCCTCCATACCTCTCATCAGTTTGGTTGCTCTTCTCTGCACTTTCTCCAGTTCCCCAATTTCCTTTTTGTGAGCTGGTGCCCCAAATAGTACTGCATATTCCACATGAGGTCTTACTCATAGGCGCACAGCCTATTGCATTAGGGTGTGCACCCCAAAGCTCAAACACACATGCGTGTATGTATATATATATATATATATATATATATATATATATATATATATACTATATTTTCAAAAGTATTGGGATGCCTGCCTTTACATGCACATGAACTTTAATGGCATCCCAGTCTGAGTCCGTAGGGTTCAATATTGAGTTGGCCCACCCTTTACAGCTATAACAGCTTCAACTCTTCTGGGAAGGCTGTCCACAAGGTTTAGGAGTGTGTCTATGGGAATGTTTGACCATTCTTCCAGAAGCACATTTGTGAGGTCAGGCACTGATGTTGGACAAGAAGGCCTGGCTCACAGTCTCCGCTCTAATTCATCCAAAAGGTGTTCTATTGGGCTGAGGTAAGGACTCTGTGCAGGCCAGTGAAGTTCCTCCACCCCAAACTCGCTCATCGCTTTGTGCACTGGTCCAAACTATTTATTTGGTGGAGGGGGGATTATGGTGTGGGGTTGTTTTTCATGGTTTGGGCTTGGCCCCTTAGTTCAAGTGAAGGGAACTCTTAAAGGATCACTAAAGATATATATATATATATTTTTTTTTTAAATAACAAACATGTTATACTTACCTTCATTGTGCAGCTCGTTTTGCACAGAGTGGCCCCGAGCCTGCTCTTCTGGGGTCCCTCGGCGGCTGTCTCGGCTCCCCTTCGCAAGGACTCAACACCTTCATGCAAGCTCCCTTGCATGGAGTTGTGTGCTTGCGGGCGCGCTCCCGTTATACAGCCGGTGGCCAACGCCACTCACTGTATCACTCGGCCCCGCCCCTGGCGCGCCGCGTCATTGGATGTGATTGACAGCAACGTGAGCCAATGGCTTCGCTGCTTTCAATCCATCCACTGTAACCAATCAACGGTTGAGGCTGAGCGGCGAAGAGGATGTCGGGGGCGAGCGCGGGACTTTCGAGGGGTCAGGTAAGTAAGACGGGGGGCTGGGGGGGCCGGTATTGTCAGATGTTTTTTCACCTTAATGCATAGAATGCATTAAGGTGAAAAAACTTTTACCTTTACAACCCCTTTAAGGTGTCAGCGTACCAAGACATTTTGGACAATTTCATGCTCCCAACTTTGTGGGAACAGTTTGCGGATGGCCCCTTCCTGTTCCAACATGACTGCACACCAGTGCACAAAGCAAGATCCATAAAGACGTGGACTTAGTAGAGGTGGTGGAAAATTAACTTCAGGTGCAAAAATTTACATTATAATAGTAAGTAAATTATATAAAATGAAGTGTAACCATCTAAAAAATAAAAAATTCAAACTACTAAAATGGTGTGAACCTCCCAACTAAAAAAAAATGTTGCCCTTGAAGTTAATTTGTATTGCAATTATCTGTAGCGGGGTTTCCACCATCCCTGCTAAGTTTAAAAAAAAATTGTATATCTTATTCTCATTTTGATGTGCATTACATGTGAAATCACATATCACTGGAATTATTGCACTTGAATTTAATCTGTATAGCAAATATTTATAGAAGGCGTTTCCACCATCCCTGCTAAGTTTTATTTCTTATGTCTTTTTTCAGTTTGATGTGTATTATATGTGATGTTACATATCACTGAGACCAGTATTGTGGTAATATTGACGTTTATTGAGATTTACATACATTAGAGGGTTCCACCATTATTGTTAATTTATTGATTATTAAGTTAGAGCAGCAACTTTTTTTTTGTGGTGTGGGAACATTTAACAGTGCTTAGCAGCAAGCCTTTTACTGACACTTTTTTTATTTTACCTCCAGTAGTTTATTGTAAATAGTAGTGTTGTGATTACCTATTATTAATGATCGGCATGTGGCATTAATAAACATCAACAGATTTTAGTTGTGCCCCACCAGGCCAGCTCCCCATGGACAATGTGTCTGGCTGCTGAGTTCATCTTCCCATCCCTGCACTGATGGGCACTGATTGGCAGCACTGATGGGCACTGATTGACGGCACTGATGGGCACTGATTGGCAGCACTGATGGGCACTGATAGGTGGCACTGATTGAGAGCACTGATGGGCACTGATAGGTGCCACTGATTTGCAGCAATGATGGCCACTGATAGGCGGTACTGGTGGGCAGCACTGATTGGCAGCACTGATGGGCACTGATTGGTGGCACTCATCGGCAACAATGATTGTCACTGTTTGGCAGTACTGATTGTCACTGTAAGGCGGCATTGATTGGCACTAATAGAAAGCACCGATTGGCATCACTGATTGGCACTGATAGGCAGCATTGATGGGCACTGATAGGCAGCACTGATGGGCTCTGATTGGCACTGATAGGTGGCACTGATTGGCAGCACTGATTGGCACTGATAGGTGGCACTGATAGGCAGCACTGATTGGCACTGATAGGCAGCAATAATGGCACTGATAGACTGCACTGATTGGCACTGATAGGCAGCACTGATTGGCACTGATAGGCAGCACTGATTGGCAGCATGATGGGTACTAATTGGCAGCACTGATGGACACTGATGGGCACTAATAGGTGGCGCTGATGGCATTGATATGCAGCACTGATGGGCACTGATTGGCAGCACTTATGGGTATTGATAGGCGGCACTGATAGGGAGCACTGATGGGCACTAATTGACACTGATAGGCAGCACTGATTGGTAGCACTGATGGGCACTGATCGGAGGCACTGATTGGTAGCACTTATGGGCACTGATAGGTGGCACTGATTGGTAGCACTGATGATCACTGATAGGTGGCACTAATTTGTAGGTCTGATGGACACTGAACTGATAGGCATCACTGATGGGCAATTATTGGTGGCACTGATGGGCATGGATATGCAGCACTGATGGGCACTGATTGGCAGCACTGATTGAAAGCACTGATGGGCACTAATTGGCAGCACTGATGGGCACTGAGAGGCAGCACTGATGGGCACTGATTTGCACTGATTGGCACTGATAGGCAGCACTGATGGGCACTGATTGGCACTAATAGATGGCACTGATTGGCACTGATAGGCAACACTGATGGGCACTGATTGGCATGAATACGTGGCACTGATTGGAACTGATAGGCAGCACTCATTGGCACTAATATGTGGCATTGGTTGGCACTGATAGGCATCACTGATGGACACTGATAGGTGGCACCGATGGACATTGATATGGAACACTGATGGGCACTGCTAGGTGGTACTAATTGGAAGCACTGATAGGCACTGATAGGCAGCACTGATGGGCACTGATTGGCGGCACTAATAGGCAGCACTGATGGGCACTGATTAGCGGCACTGATAGGCAGCATTGATGGGCACTGATTGGAAACACTAGCACTGACAGAGGAGAGGGGGAGTTCACGTGCAGCTGATAGCCCCGATAGCCCGCACTGCCTGTGAAAGTTTCTCATTGAGCACACAGTGAAACCTGCCAGAGCCACTCGGTGTGTGAAACTGTCAGCTAATGTAACTACTTACAGGGAGAGAGAGTAGCTATCAAACACCAGCCAATGATTGCGCTGCTTAAGAAAGGAGGCGGAGCCACATACACGTGGCGGCCCTCCCAGACCCCATCCCATTGGCGGATGCTTGATAGCTGCTCGGTCCTGCCCACTCCTGACCGCTGAGTTGTGACAGCTGATTTCTCTCCCTGCAAGTAGTTACATTAGCTGACAGTTTCACACACCGAGCGGCTCTGGCAGGTTTCACTGTCGGCTCAATGAGAAACTTTCACAGGCAGCGCGGGCTACACACTCTTGGAAGCACCTTTAACAGCAGCCCAGATCGCTGGAGACAGCTGGCATGTAGCTACACTAACATGCATTGGGGTGTTTAGGGTGTGACCAGGCACATCCGGCACACTCAGTACGCACACCTGTGGTCTTACTAATGATCTGTACAGAGGCAAAATGATTTCTCTCTCTCTGCAGTCCATACCTCTTTTGATACAAGAAAGTATTTCGCTTTTACTGTGTTCAAAACTGAAAACAGAAACAAATATAAAAACCATATGTTGCAAATGTAAACATAATCACCAAAGTAACAGATGTGATATATCAAGGTAAAAATGATGGATATACACCAATAACTCTTTACGGATGTTAATAACTAGTGTCCATCATATTAAATCTTTTGGAAAAAAATAATTTTTTTCCTTGTTAAAAATGCATTTTTTGTAAAACTGGATAAAATCCAAAATGCTTAAGTCAGAAGTCACTAAAAAAATCGTATAATATCACCCAGGTGATAGCGTGTTCCACCACACATGTGGTTTACTTTTTAACGTGTCCATGTTGTAAGCAATATGTTGAAAGGACCACTCAGTCACTACTAGGATTGGGGAACATATTGCTAATATTTAAAAAAGGGCATAGTCTTTCAAAACATTATGCCTTACGGCATAATAAGGACCCATCCAGTTTGATGGTAATAGGAATAGGGAAATATTAACCACTGGAGAAGTGGAAAAAGAAATGAAACAGATCTTTGATTTAAAATCATATGCCCCATCAGTAACAGCTAAAATAGGTAGATATTAGCTGTGAGATGTTTATAGATTTTATTTATAAATTAGATTTTTAATCATTTTATAGATTTTATTTTATCTTGCTATTTCATTTATATGATAACATAAATATTAATCGCTTCTAATGATTGTGGTCTGGATTCCAAGTCACCAGGAAGTATATAGAGATGTATTACATCCTTTTCACCACTAGGGGAAAGATTTATATGTAATGAAACATCCCCCCCCCCCCTTTTTTTAAATTATATTCTATAGTAGAGAGGTGTGTGTGTGGGGGGGGGATAAGTGTAAGATAATTATTACCCTGCACAAGTACCAAAGAGAACATGTACAAGACTAGACCAAGATTTACTGGGACTTTACATGTACCTTGCAGGGTTTATCAAATGCACAAACCAAGGATATTTAAAAGAAAAATAAACAACATTTTATTCTATATATACAGAAAATTAGATAAAAAGAGTTAGAGACAAAACTGGTTAAAAAAACAGTTACAGTTAAATTGTCCAGCGCTGTCAGTAGAGAGAGCTGTAATTGGCCAAAGCCAATGTGGCTTTGGCCAATTATGGCTCAGGGGGTTTAGAACACGCCCCACACTATATAAGGCTGCCTGCACGGCGGCCCTGTGTAGTGTGTTCTGGCGTGCTGAGAGATAGAGAGAGTGACAGTGTCATTTCATTTGAGTTAGCTAGATTAGGCAGGACAGTCAGTCAGTTAGCTGTACTTACAGTGTATTGTGTGTGTGTGTATATATATATATATATATATATATATATATATATATATATATATGCATCCCAGGTCTTGCGTGTATATATATATATATATATATATACTGTATTCAGTTATATATATATATAGATATATATATATATATATCTATATATATATACTGTATTCAGTTTAGCTAGATCCGTTCCTGTTATCTTCCTACAGACAGGCAGGCTTGTCTTGTTATACCTGAAGAAAATTGCTGGTGTTCTTTTGATCCTATTAGTACCACAGTCAGGCAGCTAGACTACTTACAGTTAGTGTAGTGCGTCCTCCTCACAGTGTTCATCTAAAACTACAAGTTAGTGTAGTGCGACCTCTGCACAGTGTTCAGCTAAAGCTACAAGTTAGTGTACTGCGTCCTCCTCACAGTGTTCAGCTAAAACTACAAGTTAGTGTAGTGCGACCTCTGCACAGTGTTCAGCTAAAGCTACAGGTTAGTGTAGTGCGTCCTCCTCACAGTGTTCAGCTAAAACTACAAGTTTGTGTAGTGCGACCTCTGCACAGTGTTCAGCTAAAGCTACAAGTTAGTGTAGTGCGTCCTCCTCACAGTGTTCAGCTAAAACTACAAGTTAGTGTAGTGCGACCTCTGCACAGTGTTCAGCTAAAGCTACAAGTTAGTGTAGTGCATCCTCCTCACAGTGTTCAGCTAAAACTACAAGTTAGTGTAGTGCGACCTCTGCACAGTGTTCAGCTAAAGCTACAAGTTAGTGTAGTGCGTCCTCCTCACAGTGTTCAGCTAAAACTACAAGTTATTTTTTTGCGAGCTCGGCACAGTGTTCAGCTAAAGCTACCTGTAGAAGGTTGGTGGTGTTTTCCTGATCCTATCACTACCGCAGGCAGCTAAATAAGCTACAAGTTAGTTTTTTGCGAGCTCTGCACAGTGTTCACCTAAAGCTACCTGTAGAAGGTTGGTGGTGTTTTCCTGATTCTATCACTACCGCAGGCGGCTAAATAAGCTACAAGTTATTTTTTTGCGAGCTCTGCACAGTGTTCACCTAAAGCTACCTGTAGAAGGTTGGTGGTGTTTTCCTGATCCTATCACTACCGCAGGCAGCTAAATAAGCTACAAGTTCGTTTTTTGCGAGCTCTGCACAGTGTTCACCTAAAGCTACCTGTAGAAGGTTGGTGGTGTTTTCCTGATCCTATCACTACCGCAGGCAGCTAAATAAGCTACAAGTTCGTTTTTTGCGAGCTATGCACAGTGTTCAGCTAAAGCTACCTGTAGAAAGTTGGTGGTGTTCTCATACTACAGGCAGGCAGTTGATTTTGCTAGCTGCAGTATCAGTATATATATATATATATATATATATATATCCCAGCTTAGTGCAGGCCATTAGTATGTCTGGAAGGCCAACAAGGAGAGGCAGACAGTCACAAGCCAATAAAAGAGGGCAAGCAGGCTCTGTGTCTAGAGGCAACAGGTCGTGGAGAGGTGCATCCTCATCAGCGCGTGGCCATGGGCCCCCCTAGTCTTTTTTTCGGCAACTGGCCGTTTTGAGCCGCAACATGCGGAAGACTTGGTCGAGTGGATGACCAAGACGTCCTCATCCTCCTCATCCTCTCTCACCCATACTCAGGGTACTTTGTCTGGCAAAGCAGCTGCCAACGCGGCCTCTTCCCTCGGCTCAATGGCATCAGTGACTCCTTCCCTAGCCCCACCATGTCCTCCTGAGGAGTCCCTCGAACTGTTTGACCACAGTGTTGGGTACATGCTCCAGGAGGATGCCCAGCGTTTGGAAGGCTCTGATGATGATACTGAGCTAGATGAAGGCAGTAACGTGAGCACGGACAGAGGGGGTGCCCAAGAAGGACAGCAATCTGGCAGTCATGCTCCCCCTGCTGCAGCATACTGCCAGGTTTGCTCCAGTGATGAGGAGGGCGGGGATGATGAGGTCACTTGCTCAACGTGGGTGCCTGATAGGAGAGAGGAGGAGGAGGAGGAGGCACATCACCAATGAGACAGGATGCCCTCCAGGGGCCAGCCTAAGGGCAGCACACTGACTGCATCACACCCCAAAGCTCCGCATGTGCAGGGCGCTGCAGGCTCTGCATGTTATTCAAAAAGTTCTTTGGTGTGGGCCTTTTTTGAGACGAGTGCATCAGATCACACCGCTGCTATTTGCAACATATGTCTCAAGCGTATCTCGCGTGGCCAAAACATCTCCCGTTTGGGCACCACATGCTTGACCAGCCATATGTTGACCTGCCATGCAGTTCGTTGGCAAGCGTATCTAAAAGACCCACACCAAAGAACAAAGAGGACCTCTTCTTGTTCCTCATCAGCTGAGATCTCCAATCCCACTATACCTTCAGTCCTCTCTGAGACCTGCACTGAGAGGAATGAAGGTGTAGAATTAGGTGTGTCACAGCCAAGTACTTGTGGGCAATCTGCTTTCGGTACACCGACGTCAAATTGTACCAGGCAAATTTCCCTGCCCCAGCTGCTGCACCGCCGAAAGAAGTTCGCTCTCAGCCATCCACATGCCCAGTGGTTGAATGCTAGCTTGGCAAAATTGCTAGCACTTCAACTGCTGCCTTTTCAGTTGGTAGACTCTGCCCCCTTCCGTGAGTTTGTGGAATGTGTGGTTCCTCAGTGGCAGGTACCCAAACGCCACTTTTTCTCACAGAAGGCGATTCCGGCTCTCTACTGGCATGTGGAAGGCAATGTCCATGCCTTGCTGGACAGGGCGGTCAGCGGTAAGGTGCATATTACCGCTGACTCATGGTCCAGCATGCATGGACAGGGACATTACCTAAGTTTCACCGCGCATTGGGTGACTCTGCTGGCAGCTGGGAAGGATGCAGGACAAGGTGCAGTAGTGTTGGAGGTTGTTCTGCCACCACGCCTCCAAAATGCCACTACTAATGATTGTGACACACCTCTCTCCTCCACCCCCTCCTCTTCTTCTTCCTCCATGGCCTCTTCCTGTGCTTTGTCCTCGGAACCAGCGGTGCTCCGTAGGCGTTCAAGGGGCTACGCAAGTACGCAGGCCAAAAGATGCCATGCGGTGCTTGAGCTGGTGTGCTTGGGGGACAGGAGCCACACTGGGGCAGAGGTTCTGTCAGCTCTGCAGGGGCAGGTTCAGAGGTGGTTGACGCCACGCCAACTTAAGGCAGGAATGGTGGTTTGCGACAATGGCACCAACCTCCTCTCTGCCCTCCGACAGGGACAAATGACCCATGTGCCCTGTTTGGCTCATGTCCTTAACTTGGTGGTGCATCAGTTCTTGGGCAGGTACCCAGGCTTACAGGATGTCCTGAGGCAGGCCAGGAAAGTCTGTGTGCATTTCTGCCGGTCATATAATGCCAGTGCTCAGCTAGCGGACCTCCAAAAGGAGTTTAACCTGCCCAAGAACTGCCTAAACTGTGACATGCCCACCAGGTGGAACTCAACGCTGGCCATGCTGCAGCGGCTGCACACGCAGCAGAGGGCCATCAATGAGTACCTGTGCGACTATGGCACCAGTGACACTGTCCCCCTTGTCCACCTGTTGGAGCACACGCTGCGAGGAATAATGGACAGGGCACTTGAGGCAGAACAGAGGCAGGAAGAGGAGGACTTCCTTAGCTCTTAAGGCCCCCTTTATCCAGACAGTGTTCCTGCGTGCCCGCCGATCACACAGGAAGAGGACGAGGAGGAGGAGGAGGAGGATTGTGTCAGTATGGAGGTGGAGCCTGGCACTCAGCATCAGCAGCAGTCTTTAAGGGATCAGTCCCAAGAAACACATGGACTTGTACGTGGCTGGGAGGAGGTGGCTGCAGACCATGTCGTCCTTAGTGACCCAGAGGACTCTGGACCGCATGCCTCAGCAAACCTATGCTGCATGGCCTCCCTGATCCTGCAAAGCCTGTGTAAGGATCGTCGTATTCATGGTATCAAGGAGAAGGACCAATACTGGCTGGCAACCCTCCTTGATCCACGTTACAAGGGTAAGGTTGCGGACCTTATCTTGCCATCGCAGAGGGAGCAGAGGATGAAACATCTTCGGGAGGCCTTGCAGAAAGGTCTGTGCAATGCGTTCCCAGAGACTGGGAGGTTACAAACTCCTTTTTCTGGACAACGTGTTGCTGAGGCTTCGGTCAGTCAAAGGAGCGGTGGAGAAGGTGGCCGTCTGACCGATGTGTTCAGACAATTTTTTAGTCCGCAGCCCCAAGGTATGATCGGTTCCAGCAACCATTGCCAGCGTCTGTTTTACATGGTGCAGGAATACCTAGGGGCAAGATCACTGGCCAGAGCTTGCACAGTATGCAATTGAGCTACTGGCCTGTCCTGCATCCAGCGTTCTTTCGGAACGCACATTCAGTGCTGCTTGAGGCTTTGTAACCGATCACAGGGTGCATCTGTCCACCGACTCGGTCGATCGACTGACCTTCATAAAAATGAATTAGTCTTGGATCACCACCAGCTGCCAAGCACCTGATGCTGATGTAACCGAATAATTTTTTTTAGAAATCTCAGATCCCTTCAAAGACTGACTATGCTGATGCTGAGTGACTATCCTGAGTAATTATCCTCTTCCTCCTCAATGATCACGCTGATAGCTTGTAAGAACATTTTTGGTTCTGGGCGCTGCCACCAGTGCCTAAGGCCCAATTTTTCAGCCCCTGTGTAGCCTCCCTGGGAGTTTTCCCGAGTGTGGCTCGGGGTTAAAATTCAGCACCATTAGCGGTAACCCCGAGCCACACTCGGGATTACATTGCAGGATCCTGGTGCCTCCTTACTTACCTTGTCCCCGGGATCCTGCGATGTCCCCCGCAGTGTCCGCGGGCTGTGTCCTCCTCCGAAGCCTCTCCTTGCCAGGCTCCGTTCCCTGCGAGCCTCGCGACGCACGGGGGCGGAGCCTGGCGGCAAATTAAAAAAAAAGTAAAAATCATAACACATACAGTACTGTAATCTTACAGATTACAGTACTGTATGAAATTATTTCACATCCCTTTTGTCCCCAGTGCTTTGGCCCATGCCCTGCATGCAGTTTTACATGATATACACAGTTCTTTCTGCCTGGAAACTGGAGATTGTCCATAGCAACCAAAAAGTGTACCTTTACGTCAAAAGTGGCTTTAGACCAGCTAGAAAACAGCGATAGTAAATTAGAACACTTGCAGAATTGAGCGATAGTGAATCGCGGGGAAATTTATTTTATTACTATTTATTTTTATTTTTTTTAATTATTTATTTTTATTTATTATAATTTATGTTTTTGTGTTTCAAACTTTATCATACCCGGGATATCTACTAGACTCTGGTTTGGACAGATTTAAGTGCGTTATTGTTAAGATTTACAGACCTACAATATAAAACGCCAAATTTCCATGCAAAATAATTGTACCACTTTCAGCACCTAAAATCCGAAAGAATCGTACCGCCAGGGAGGTTAACAGGGGTGTGTAATTACAATTTTTGATGCAATACTTTTCAGCAGGGCTCGTTCTTGCGTTCCAACTAGAGTATCTGTGAGGGGTTGTAGTTTTGTGGCACCAGCACCAGTGCCTAAGGCCCAATTTTTCAGCCCCTGTTTAACAGGGGTGTGTAATTACAATTTTTGATGCAATACTTTGCAGCAGGGCTCGTTTCTGCATTCCAACTAGAGTATTTGTGAGGGGTTGCAGTGTTGTGGCACCAGCACCAGTGGCTAAGGCCCAATTTTTCAGCCCCTTTTTAACAGGGGCGTGTAATTACAATTTTTGATGCAATACTTTGCAGCAGGGCTCGTTTCTGCATTCCAACTAGAGTATCTGTGAGGGGTTGCAGTGTTGTGGCACCAGCACCAGTGCCTAAGGCCCAATTTTTCAGCCCCTTTTTAACAGGGGCGTTTAATTACAATTTTTGATGCAATACTTTGCAGCAGGGCTCGTTCCTGCATTCCAACTAGAGTATCTGTGAGGGGTTGCAGTGTTGTGGCACCAGTGCCTAAGGCCAAATTTTTCAGCCCCTGTTTAACAGGGGCGTGTAATTACAATATTTGATGCAATACTTTGCAGCAGGGCTCGTTTCTGCGTTCCATCTAGAGTATCTGTGAGGGGTTGCAGTGTTGTGGCACCAGCACCAGTGCCTAAGGCCCAATTTTTCAGCCCCTGTTCAACAGGGGCATGTAATTACAATTCTTGATCTAATATTTCACAGCAGGTCCCTGTGAGGTCTTACAGTGTTGTGGCCACAACAACACCTAAGGCCCAAATTTCTGCTGAGTATATAGGGCAGGCCCCTACTTTCAAACATCCAACTTACAAACGACTCCTACTTGCAAACGGAAGGAGACAACAGGAAGTGAGATGAAATCTACCCCTAGGAACGGAAATTCTCTCCTGTAAGAGTTAATATGGGAAAAACTTTTCTGCTTTCCACTGATGCTTTATAACCAATCCTTGTTTCACAAAAAAACCCACATTTTCAAAAAACATTTGTCATTGGGACAAAAAGTGAGGTGAAATCAACTGTCACAAATATCACAGGGGTGATAACCCTTCCCTATGTTTTCCAAAAAGCTTAAAATAGATTTTTTGGCTGGAGCTAAACACGCTAAAAATGTACCAGTTCAAAATTACAAACAGATTCTACTTAACAACAAACCCACAATCCCTGTCTTGTTTGCAACGCCTGTATACTGCTGTTCAGAGTACAGAGCCTGTATACTGCTGTTTCCTTTTTTAATTTGGGTGCGGGGTTCCCCTTAATATCCATACAAGACCCAAAGGGCCTGGTAATGGACTGGGGGGGTACCCATGCCGTTTGTCTCACTGATTTTCATCCATATTGCCAGGACCCGACATAGCCCCGGAAGGTTTTACCCCCTTCCTGACCAGAGCACTTTTTACAATTCGGCACTGCGTCGCTTTAACTGCTAATTGCGCGGTCATGCAATGCTGTACCCAAACGAAATTTGCGTCCTTTTCTTCCCACAAATAGAGCTTTCTTTTGATGGTATTTGATCACCTCTGCCGTTTTTATTTTTTGCGCTATACACGGAAAAAGACCGAAAATTTTGAAAAAAAATGATATTTTCTAATTTTTGTTCTAAAAAAAATCCAATAAACTCAATTTTAGTCATACATTTAGGCCAAAATGTATTCGGCCACATGTCTTTGGTAAAAAAAATGTCAATAAGTGTATATTTATTGGTTTGCGCAAAAGTTATAGCGCCTACAAACTAGGGTACATTTTCTGGAATTTACACAGCCTTTAATTTATGACTGCCTATGTCGTTTCTTGAGGTGCTAAAATGGCAGGGCAGTACAAAACCCCCACAAATGACCCCATTTTGGAAAGTAGACACCCCAAGGAAATTGCTGAGAGGCATGTTGAGCCCATTGAATATTCATTTTTTTTGTCCCAAGTGATTGAATAATGACAAAAAAAAATAAAAAATTACAAAAAGTTGTCACTAAATGATATATTGCTCACACAGGCCATGGGCATATGTGGAATTGCACCCCAAAATACATTTAGCTGCTTCTCCTGAGTATGAGGATACCACATGTGTGGGACTTTTTGGGAGCCTAGCCGCGTACGGGGCCCCGAAAACCAATCACTGCCTTCAGGATTTCTAAGGGCGTACATTTTTGATTTTACTCCTCACTACCTATCACAGTTTTGAAGGCCATAAAATGCCCAGATGGCATAAACCCCCCCCAAATGACCCCATTTTGGAAAGTAGACACCCCAAGCTATTTGCTTTGAGGCATGTTGAGTCCATGGAATGTTTTATATTTTGACACAAGTTGCGGGAATGTGACAAATTTTTTTTTTTTTTTTTGCACAAAGTTGTCACTTAATGATATATTGCTCACACAGGCCATGGGCATATGTGGAATTGCACCCCAAAATACATTTAGCTACTTCTCCTGAGTACGGGGATACCACATGTGTGGGACTTTTTGGGAGCCTAGCCGCGTACGGGGCCCCGAAAACCAATCACCGCCTTCAGGATTTCTAAGGGTGTAAATTTTGATTTCACTCTTCACTGCCTATCACAGTTTTGGAGGCCATGGAATGCCCAGGTGGCACAACCCCCCCCCCCCCCAAATGACCCCATTTTGGAAAGTAGACACCCCAAGCTATTTGCTGAGAGACATGGTTAATATTTTTCAGCTCTCATTTGTTTTTGAAAATAAAGAAAGACGAGAAAAAACATTTTTTTTTTTCTTTTTTCAATTTTCAAAACTTTGTGACAAAAAGTGAGGTCTGCAAAATACTCACTATACCTCTCATCAAATAGCTTGGGGTGTCTACTTTCCAAAATGGGGTCATTTGGGGGGGGGGGGGTTTGCCACCTGGGCATTCCATGGCCTCCGAAACTGTGATAGGCAGTGAAGAGTGAAATCAAAAATTTACGGCCTTAGAAAGCCTGAAGGCGGTGCTTGGTTTTTGGGGTCCAGTACGCGGCTAGGCTCCCAAAAAGTCTTACACATGTGGTATCCCCGTACTCAGGAGAAGCAACAGAATGCATTTTGGGGTGTAATTTCACATATTCCCATGGCATGTTTGAGCAATATATCATTTAGTGACAACTTTGCGCAAAAAAAAATTAAAAAAATAAAAAATTGTCTCTTTCCCGCAACTTGTGTCACAATATAAAATATTCCATGGACTCGACATGCCTCTCAGCAAATAGCTTGGGGTGTGTACTTTCCAAAATTGGGTCATTTGGGGGGGTTTTGAACTGTCCTGGCATTTTATGCACAACATTTAGAAGCTTATGTCACACATCACCCACTCTTCTAACCACTTGAAGACAAAGCCCTTTCTGACACTTTTTGATTACATAAAAAAATTATTTTTTTTTGCAAGAAAATTACTTTGAACCCCCAAACATTATATATTTTTTTAAAGCAAATGCCCTACAGATTAAAATGGTGGGTGTTTCATTTTTTTTTTCACACAGTATTTGCGCAGCGATTTTTCAAACGCATTTTTTGGGGAAAAAACACACTTTTTTAAATTTTAATGCACTAAAACACACTATATTGCCCAAATGTTTGATGAAATAAAAAAGATGATCTTAGGCCGAGTACATGGATACCAAACAAGACATGCTTTAAAATTGCGCACAAACGTGCAGTGGCGACAAACTAAATACATTTTTAAAAGCCTTTAAAAGCCTTTACAGGTTACCACTTTAGATTTACAGAGGAGTTCTACTGCTAAAATTACGGCCCTCGATCTGATGTTCATGGTGATACCTCACATGCATGGTGCAATTGCTGTTTACATTTGACGCCAGACCAACGCTTGCGTTCGCCTTAGCGCGAGAGCAGGGGGGACAGGGGTGCTTTTTTTTTTTTTTTTTTTTTTTTTTTTCTTTATTATTATTATTATTTTTTTTATCTTATTTTAAAACTGTTCCTTTCATTTTTTTTTTTTAAATCATTTTTATTGTTATCTCAGGTAATGTAAATATCCCCTATCATAGCAATAGGTAGTGACAGGTACTCTTTTTTGAAAAAATTGGGGTCTATTAGACCCTAGATTTCTCCTCTGCCCTCAAAGCATCTGACCACACCAAGATCGGTGTGATAAAATGCTTTCCCAATTTCCCAATGGCGCTGTTTACATCCGGCGAAATCTAAGTCATAAAATGCTCGTAGCTTCCGGTTTCTTAGGCCATAGAGATGATTGGAGCCACTCTGGTCTCTGATCAGCTCTATGGTCAGCTGGCTGAATCACCGGCTGCATTCTCAGGTTCCCTGTTGAGACAGGAGAGCCAGAGAAAAACACGGAAGACGTTGGGGGGGGGGGCATTCCCTCCCACTGCTTGTAAAAGCAGTCTAGAGGCCAATTAGCCGCTAGGATTGCTTTTACATGAAAGCCGACCGCTGGCTGAAAAGAATGATACCAAGATGATACCTAAACCTGCAGGCATCATTCTGGTATAACCACTCAAAGTCGTGAATGGCGTACCTGAAGACAAAAAAATGGTTAACAATAAAGCACAGTAAACGGTAAAGTATAAAAAATTGCATACCTGAAAAGCAAACATGATAAAACATAATAACAATAAAACATTGCAGAATAGAATACAGTAAAAAAGAGCAGAACAATAGAGAGAATAGAGAGAGAAAGAACAATAAAACGACAACTATTATTTTTTATTTTATATTTTTGTTCGTGTTTTTTTTTTTTTTTTTACACTTATTTTTTGTAACTAACTGTTATAACTGTAACCGGTTCCAGGTTCGGGTCTCTCAAAATGCGATGGCATCTTGGGAGACCCTGTGAAAGTGTGCCTAGTCTGTGCAATGCTGTACCCTACGCTAATACTCAACTAGTGTATGGTAGCGTTCAAAACATTCACCAATGCAAAGACCAGGATTGTCAGGACAGGAGAGACAATAATAGCGGGTGTCACGCCTATATCCGCGCTTGCTACAGACACAACATCTTTTTTGGGGGGGTTCGTTGGGTAGGGGTACTCGGGAGGACATAAAGAAAATGCCTCTCATGCAGCCGACTGTATTTGGTTGGGGATGTGAATGGGGGGAAGTACGGGCGCTGCAGAAGTGGTGGGTTCCCAATTAGGATTGGCGAATGCAGCAGGAAGGGCATTATGGGCACGACGGGCCTGTGTTTGTCTTTTTGGTGGCAGCGGGACACTACTTGTGCTTGCCACCTCACCAGCTTGAACTGCACTTATGGGACTCGCCACGTCACCAAGTGTTACTGCAGTGCGGGTTTGACTACGACCGGGGTGTACTAGGCCGCTGGTGCTTGCCAGTTCACCAAAACACTACAAAAAAAACTGTTAGCGATCGCAGGGATCAGGCCTGACTCTGCGAACGCTGCAGTTATGCGTTTAGTGTTTTGTAAGTGTCAGTGATCGATCGATACTGCACTTGGGTGGGCTGGGCTGGGCCGGGCGGAGGGGCAAAACGCAGGTGCTAGCAGGTATCTGGGCTGATCCCGCTAACACTGCGTTTGTGGGAACCCTAAACTGCTGGGGACGCCAGTATAGATCTGATCGGTTCAGATATTGATCCGTTCAGATACTATACCACTAAGGGAGGTGTACGGTGCGTGCTTGGGTGTTAGCGGTACTGGCGCTAACCTGACGCTGCCTGGGGCTGGTGCTTGCCAGTTCACCAAAACGCTACCAAGAAAACTGTTAGAGATCGCAGGGATCAGGCCTGACTCTGTGAACGCTGCAGTTATTTGTTTAGTGTTTTGTAAGTGACAGTGATCGATCGATACTGCACTTGGGTGGGCTGGGCTGGGCTGGGCCGGGCGGGGAAAAACGCAGGTGCTAGCAGGTATCTGGGCTGATCCCGCTAACACTGCGTTTGTGGGAACCCTAAACTGCTGGGGACGCTAGTATAGATCTGATCAGATCAGATATTGATCCGATCAGATACTATACCACCAAGGGAGGTGTACGGTGCGTGCGTGGGTGTTAGCGGTACTGGCGCTAACCTGACGTTGCCTGGGGCTGGTGCTTGCCAGTTCACCAAAACGCTACCAAAAAAACTGTTAGCGATTGCAGGGATCAGGCCTGACTCTGCGAACGCTGCAGTTATGCGTTTAGTGTTTTGTAAGTGACAGTGATCGATTGATACTGCACTTGGGTGGGCTGGGCTGGGCCGGGCGGAGGGGCAAAACGCAGGTGCTAACAGGTATCTGTGCTGATCCCGCTAACACTGCGTGTTTGGGAACCCTAAACTGCTGGGGACGCTAGTATAGATCTGATCGGATCAGATATTGATCCGTTCAGATACTATACCACTAAGGGAGGTGTACGGTGCATGCTTGGGTGTTAGCGGTGCTGGCGCTAACCTGACGCTGCCTGGGGCTGGTGCTTGCCAGTTCACCAAAACGCTACCAAGAACACTGTTAGCGATCGCAGGGATCAGGCCTGACTCTGCGAACGCTGCAGTTATTTGTTTAGTGTTTTGTAAGTGACAGTGATCGATCGATACTGCACTTGGGTGGGCTGGGCTGGGCTGGGCCGGGCGGAGGGGAAAAACACAGGTGCTAGCGGGTATCTGGGCTGATCCCGCTAACACTGCGTTTTTGGGAACCCTAAACTGCTGGGGACGCTAGTATAGATCTGATCGGATTAGATAGGTGTTATCCTAGATTCTGAACTCTCCTTTCAGCCCCACATCCAATCACTTTCCAAAGCTTGCCGCCTCAACCTCCGCAACATCTCTAAACTACGTCCCTTTCTAACCAGTGAAACTACAAAGCTCCTGATTCACTCCCTGGTTATCTCTCGCCTTGACTACTGCAACTCACTCCTCATTGGCTTACCTTTAAATAGACTATCCCCCCTTCAGTCCATCATGAATGCTGCTGCCAGACTCATCCACCTTACAAACCGATCAGTGTCTGCTACCCCTCTCTGCCAATCCCTCCATTGGCTACCACTCGCCCAACGAATTAAATTCAAAATACTAACAATAAGTTACAAAGCCATCCACAACTGTGCCCCCAGCTACATCACTAACCTAGTCTCAAAATACCAACCTAAACGCCATCTCCGTTCCTCCCAAGATCTCCTGCTCTCTAGCTTCCTCATCACCTCCTCCCATATCCGCCTCCAGGACTTCTCCCGAGCCTCACCCATCCTCTGGAATTCCCTACCCCAATCTGTCAGACTGTCTCCAAATTTATCCACTTTTAGGCGATCCCTGAAGACTTTCCTCTTCAGAGAAGCCTATCCTGCCTCCATCTAACAACTGCATTATTTTCTCCATTAGCTCATCCCCCACAGCTATTACCCTTTTGTATAACTTGACCCTCCCTCCTAGATTGTAAGCTCTAACGAGCAGGGCCCTCTGATTCCTCCTGTATTGAATTGTATTGTACTTGTACTGTCTGCCCTAATGTTGTTGTAAAGCGCTGCGTAAACTGTCGGCGCTATATAAATCCTGTATAATAATAATAATAATAATATACCACTAAGGGAGGCGTATGCTGCGTGCGTGGGTGTTAGTGGTACTGGCGCTAATCTGACGCTGCCTGGGGCGACGCATATCACTGCCGGGCGATCAGGGGGCTAAACCTTTATTCGGTAATAAACGGCGGGTGCCCTGACACTATAAAAAATAAACGAAC
This sequence comes from Aquarana catesbeiana, assembly GCF_042186555.1. Taxonomy (NCBI): domain Eukaryota; kingdom Metazoa; phylum Chordata; class Amphibia; order Anura; family Ranidae; genus Aquarana; species Aquarana catesbeiana. The sequence continues at coordinate 91,869,851 of NC_133333.1, read as the reverse complement.
TAACCAGCGTCACCCGTAACACTTATACGGTGATCAGTGGTGAAAGGGTTAACTAGGGGGCAATCAAGGGGTTAAAACATTTATTAGATAGTATATGGGGGTCCCTGACGCTATAAAATGCTGACGGCGAACCTAAATATTTACCTCCCTAACTAGCGTCACCAGCGACACTAATACAGCGATCAGAAAAATGATCGCTTAGCGACACTGGTGACAGGGAGTGATCAAGGGGTTAAAACTTTATTAGGGGGGGTTAGGGGGGTACCCTAGACCTAAAGGGGGCTACCACTCACTGCCCTAACACTGTAACTGTCACAAACTGACACCAATCAGTAATCAGAAAAAAAAAAAAAATACTGCTTGGTGTCAGTTTGTGACGGGGGGGGTGGTTGGGGGGGGGTCGGGGGGGATCGGGGTGTTTTATGTGCCTGGCATGTTCTACTGTGTGTGTGTAGTGTTTTGTGCACTTACATGTCTTCTCTCCTCGGCGCTGGAACGGAAACTGCCAAGCCGAGGAGAGATGACATCACATCCTCTGCCTGTGTGAAACTACACACAGGCAGGGGAGGATTCCGATTGGCTGGGAGCGATCGCGAGGGGGGGGCCACGATCGGATGGTCTCCCCCTCGCCTCCCAACGCTCCCAGTCAAATGCTGACTGCCGCTGGCACCGGGGGGGGGGGTCCGATTGGACCCCCCGCCCGCGGGAGGCAGATCACATACAGGTACGTGATTCTGCCTGCCCGTGCCATTCTGCCGACGTATATCTACGTTAGGCGGTCGGCAAGTGGTTAAAGCCGCAAGCAGTTTTAAATGACTTTTATTCCTTTAAAAATGACATTTTGTGCAGTAACTGTTCTAATATTGGGAAACACACGCCACTTTACAGGCATACTATAGACACCCCCCAGGTACAATATTTAAAGGAATATTTCACTTTTTTTTTTTTTTTTTACTTTAAGCATTAAAATCACTGCTCCCGAAAAAACGGACGTTTTTAAAAGTTTTTTTTGCATTGATACATGTCCCCTGGGGCAGGACCCGGGTCCCCAAACCCTTTTTAGGACAATACCATGAAAATTAGCCTTTAAAATGAGCACTTTTGATTTCGAACATTCGAGTCCCATAGACGTCAATGGGGTTCTAACGTTCGTGCGAATTTTCGGTCCGTTCGCATGGTTCTGGTGCAAACTGAATTCAACTAATATGAGCAGGCACAATCCTGCAAAAGCGGTATTTGACTATCTTTCCCAGGAATAAGGTCAAATAGATCTGGTAAGCAGATCACTTATCCAGTCACATTGGGTGTTGTTCGCCTGTCTGGTGAAGGAATATTCATTATCTGTCGGAAGATATCATCACAATTGGGAGATTAGGGTTTTTTCATTGTTATATGTGGACTGTTCCTTAAGACATTCACCGATTCACAGTTTGTTGTTATTTTGGATGGACTTCACTGATCTATGTTCAGGTGGACAATTTGTGAATACATTTTTATATACTTTTGTTGCTAAGATTGAATTTCTAGGATACTTCACTGTTTGGTTTAGATCACTTACTAGTTGATGATCACAACGCCCCCTACCCTCACATATTTTTACACAATACTGGCTTTGTGACGCTTTCAAGGCAACGAAGATGGGCAGGTAGGGTGTCAACCTGGACAGTCCTTTCCCACTTCAAACGTGCTCCTATCTTGATCAGGGCACCCCTAATTACTGGCTTGTGGGCTTCCCAAACCACAAATGGGTTATCCACTGAACCCTTGTTTAAGGAAAAATATTCCGAGAGGGCAGCTTCCAATGTTTGACGGACTTCGGGGGATTGGAAAAGGGCCTCATTAAGACGCCAGGATGGAGGACTTCGAATGGTGTGGCCCATTTGTAAGGTAAGGTGTATTGGAGCATGGTCTGACAGAAGTATGTCTCCAATCTGGGTCAATTGACCCTCGGGAGCTCTCTATGAGGAATCAGGAGATAGTCCAAGCGGGAATAGGTTCGATGTGCGGAGGAGAAAAAGGAGTAATCCCTGTCGTGCGAATGTGAAAGACGCCAAGGGTCGATAAGTTGTAAAAGGTGGAGTTCTGCCTTTAGGCAGGAATATGAAAGATGAGACACACCCCTAGATACATCCAAGGCTGGGTCCATGGCAAATTTTAGATCTCCACTGAAGATCAGGACCCCCTCCTGAAACTCCAAAAGCGGGATATAATTTATTTAAATACATAAAATGTGACAGACCTAGCCAGGACAGAGGCTTTTGGAGGGGACTGAATGCTAGCCTCTTGCCTATCGATCATGGGCCCTGGCATTTGGGGGAACGGTGCTCTTTGTGAGCTGTATGCCTGGGGACCCTTGAGGTGGTGTTACTTTGGATTCAGGTCCATATCCCCCCAAGACACACACAGACTCTGGGAACCCTGTATATGCCATATTATAAATAGTGACTGATTCATGATGATGGGGCTCATAGAAGATGCTGATGTCATCAACTCCAGCCACCTGTCTGTTATCTGCTATAATGTGCTTATTGTAAATACGTCTAGTGTGGGCTCTAAGAGTCTTTCACCCATTGTTGTTTGTGTTAATTAACTCTGCTATTGTGAGAAGGTTTTCCGTGTTTCTATTTATGATAATGTTGATTGTGTTTTCTGAGCTAAAAGATGGAAAGTCTGTCCTAAAGGTCATGTCTCTGGGTCACCTAGTCTGGGTAGATGATTTAGTAAACTAGCTCATGTTAATTAGGTTTCTGGTTACAGGTGTATTGTTAGGGTAATATGAGCAGGAGGTAGGAACCTCCTCTTTAACTGTATATAAAGATAAACAGATAAACAAGTATTGTCTTGTTTTGTGCTTGTGAGCGGTTGGAATATCTGATATCTATATTCAGACTGGGAGGAAGCGGTATATGACAAAAGCACTCAAGCGGAGTGTGTGACATTTCGTTACATGACTAAATTCACCTGTAAAATGTTGGTGACCAGCTTGATGGAGATTTTAGCCTGGGGAGCCCGTGGGGATTCGCTTTGCATCCTCTCAGCAAAAAGGGGGGAATTCACATATATTGATGATGATTTGTATAATCATGGTGAGATTGGCAACTATATCTAGTGAAGAAGCTAGAGTTTAGAATTTAGAAAAGGGGAAAAGAGGGGGGGGGGGACAAGGGGGGGGGGAGAGGGGGGAAGACCTTTTAAAGACTTGTTATACACCTCACACTCAGTCCATGTTGTGGATTAAAACAAAAGGAAGGCGTGTAATGTGTAAAACTTAGGGTTTTATTGAGCTCAGTATTGCTTCTCCAACAAAGTAATCAAGCATTAGAGAGGGGATAATCCAACCGCGGAATCAACAGCAGACCCAGACAATAGTCACGGCACGGCACAGCTCCTTCTCCTTCTGACGCGCTTCCCCATAAAAAAGGCTACGTCTGGGAATGGAGGAACTTATAGTATATACTTGAACTCACCCTACGATCAGGCAGCATTAATAATGCCATTATTGTGTCCTGTGTCCGGCCATCTTATCACCCGATGAATATGCAGTGTTGACATCCACCATCGGGTCACCCTCTATGTATGTGTTCATTCAGAGACAGTGTGTAAGTGGCATAGATTACAATTATGTAGTTAAAAATTCTGTAAAGGTCCTGAAGAAACTAATTGTCGTGAAATGCGTCAACCTATTGGGGTATTCCAGCAACTGTTATGGCAGCAAAGAGATCTGCGAATGGAAACAACACATATGGCCTACATTGTTTGAAATGGATTACTTCTCATGTTATTTTAAGAGTGATTTTAACTTTTGAGTACATTTTCTATTATTTTGATATATTTATGTGTCTGTCCTTTCTAGTACCAGTAAAGTCTGACATGATTAAAATGTTTACAGGCTTCAAGATGTCCATTTAAATGACCTGTCAGCACACTCAGCCTATCCCCTTGAGAATGTCCGTTTGGATGAAACATACAGAGTTTGTGCTGATGTCACCCGCTGCTGGAGCCAGTACTAGCGGCATAGTTTATGGAGTTTTATGTGATTCTTATCTGTTACATTGTAAGTAGAATTACAACTTTTTAGGAAATATTTCTGACGTTATGCTATAGAGGGTTGTTATGGGTTTTCCTTTGCTGGACACAGGCATACCCAACCTTTAAGTACACAATGGGACCAGAGCATGTATGTAAAATGAAAATGTACTTAAAGTGAAGCAATACCTTTTTTCACTTCTGGGGTGTCAGGGGCTGTAGTGGGGGTGTCAGGGGCTGTAGAGGAGGGTCAGGGACTGTAGTGGGGGAGTCAGGGAGTGTGTTTTCAAGTAGCAAGGGAATCTAAACTATCAGTGTACGGATTACTCAGCTGCAACCTTAGCTTGAGAGACACTTTACATACACTCGCGGGTATGTCCGTACTTGCAAGTGTATGTAAAGTGAGTGTACTTAAAGCAGGGTATGCCTGTAATATCTTTGGAGAGGAAGAGTATTGGACAGCCTTTCAGCCTTCTGTCAGCATATCTGTGATCCAGGAGTGGATAAAGTTAACATAGCAAGTCCGCACACCTCTATTCGCTGAATTGACCGCCTATAATTTGGAGTCTCCACTGTTGGTAAGAGGCTGTGTGTGACAGGTTAATAGGGAATCTGTCAGGAAAGAGGCAAGTACCAGTCTCGCCAATATCGCTGCCCTCCTTTGCACATGCGTGGTAAAGCGGCACTCCGGCGCATCCCTGGGCACAATACAGCGAAACAGCTAATGAGCGTGCGTAATTCGGCTAAACGGCTAATGTTTGCGTGCACTTCAGCGAAACGGCTAATGCGCGTGTGCGATTCAGCGGAACGGCGAACGCGTGTATGCAATAGCACGCACAAAATGAGCCTCCCACTGGCCTATAAAAGCCACTTTGTGCCATGACCAGATTGCTGGTTTGTCTTTCAGCTCCCCGTGTGTTTCCTGCTTGTATCCTGATTCTTGATTACCTGTTGTGACCCGGATTGACCTTGACCTGCTCTGATCTCTACCTGCATCTGACCCTTGGCTTGCCTCCCTGACTTCTCCACTTGCTTACTGTGTTTGACCCTCGGCCTGTCTACAGATATTGCTTCCTGTCTCCAGTGATTGACCCTCAGCCTGCTCCTGGACTTTGCTACTGTCTTCAGTGCTCGACCCCTGGCTTGCTCACAGACTTTGCTTCCAGTTACCTGTGTTTGACCCTCGGCCTGTTTTACGGACTTTGCTATCAATCTTCAGTACTAAGTCATCAGCCTGCTGACAGACCTGCTAACAGTCCTTTGCACTAGACTGTTTTTGCACTAGACTGTTTTTGCCTATCTAGAGACTCTTACTAGTCAACGGTGTTTGACCCCCGGCCTGTTGTTGGATCAGCTGTTCATCCTCCTTCTTGAGCTTCAGCATCTTCCAGTCCTGCACAGCTGTCTCCCTGTCGCTGACCTTCACGCAAGACCTGCCCAGCCTGCTGGTGACTCATGCCTCTTTGTGCTCTTCACCCCGTGTACCATCTGCAGGAGTGGACTGCGCTTAGTCGCAAGAGGTTACCGCTCTCAGCATCTCGGCCTTGCTGAGTACCCTTATCTGACAGAATCACAGGGAAATACACAAACGTTTGTGGATGGACTTTTTTAATTTCTTACATGTGGATTGTGGTGAATTTAATGTTGTTTACCGGGTGCTCGGTTTCGGCACATCGCGGATCGGGTGGACAGATTATTGGGTGGGGCTGGGGAGGACCCAGATGTCATGGTACACGTTGGCACCAATCACAATGTGAGAGGAAGGTGGAGAGTCCTAAAAAGTGATTTCAGGGACTTAGGGAATAGATTGAGGAGAAGAACCTCCAAGGTGGTTTTCTCTGAAATAGAACCTGTGCCTTGAGCCACACCATAGAGGCAGCGGGAGATTAGGGAACTGAACAAGTGGCTGAGAAACTGGTGTAGGAAAGAGGGGTTTGGGTTCCTGGAGAATAGGGCTGACTTCGCAGTCGGTTAACGGTTCTTTAGTAAGGATGGGGTGCACCTTAATGGGGATGGTACAGCTCTATTGAGAAGAAAGATGGTCACAAAGTTAGAGGGGCTTTTAAACTAGATGTTGTGGGGGAGGGATAACCGGCAGTGAGCATAGGACAGAGGGGATTAGTGGAGACACTAGTGGTATTATATCTGTAACATCTAATCTCAGGGTTAAGGGGTTACCAATTCAAAAACAAAGCCTGAGAAATCAAATGGAAATTAAAATATGCATCAATACAAAACTCAGGGGAATGTTCACAAATGCCAGGAGCCTAGTCAATAAAATGGAGGACCTGGAGCTGCTACTACATGAGGAGGATGTGGGCTTCATGGAAATATCAGAAACTTGGTTTGACAGCTCACATGACTGGCTGGCAAACATCCAGGGGTATTCTTTGTATTGGAGGGACAGGGAGGGTAGGAGAGGGGGAAGGGTGTGTCTATATATCAGGAAAAAAAGAAGGGTAGAAGAGTGGAATGACATCAGTGATGGGGCAAGGGGGGAGGTGGAGTCCGTATGGGTGGAACTCCAAAGGGTGGAAGTAAGCTGGAAATTACTAGTGGGGGTATGTTACAGACCCCCTAACCTGAAGGAAGAGGTGGCGTTGGATCTCCTTTCACAATTAAAAATGGCAGCAAGACAGGGAAATGTCAATTTCCCTGTCTTTCCTTGGGGGACTTCAACTATCTCGACATTAACTGGGAGGAAGGGACATCCCCCTCATTAAAGGCCCACCATTTCTTAAATGTTCTACAGGACAGCTTCATGTCCCAGTTGGTGGATTCCCCGACCTAGGATTAGCGCATTGCTAGATCTTTTAATTACAAATGATACAGATCTTATTGCAGATTTGGAAATATGGGACACCTTGGGAACTAGCAAGCACAAGATTATTACATTCGACATAAATCATAGGAAAGGGAGGCATGAGGGGAGTACTAATACACTATATTTCAAAAGAGAAAACTTTTCTAAACTGCACTCAATGCTGCAGGATATTAAGTGGGACCAAATCCTTGAAACGTTGAACACAGAGGAAAAATAGGAATGCTTTAGGAATACATTAATTAAATGTATCACCAAGTGCATTCCAAGGGGTAATAAATATAGAAGAACAAAGGTTAAACCTGGGTGGCTAAACCAAAAAGTAAAATGTCAAATGAAGGACAAAAAAAATGGCCTTTAAAAAGTACACAGTGGAGGGGTCAGTGTCAGCATTCAAACAATACAAGGAATGCAATGTGAAGTGTAAGAACGCAATCAGGGCGGCTAAAAAAAAAATTGAGAAACACATAGCGGAGTAGAGTAAAAATAATCCCAAGATGTTTTTTAAATATATTAGTAAAAGGCAAGGACGGAACACAAAGTCCCCATAAAGGACAAAGAAGGGAAGGTGGTTACAGATGACAAGAAGAAGGCAGCTGTGCTAAATGCTTTCTTCTCCTCTGTCTTCACACAGGAAAGGGAGGGGTATACCGACCATGACAGTATTGCTAATAACACACCACATGATCTACCCTTATGGCTGACAGAGGCTGGAATCCAGAAATGATTAGAGAAGCCTAACATAAATAAATCACAGGGACCAGGTGGCTTACACCCGAGAGTCCTTAATGAACTCAGCCAGGCTATAGCCAGACTGTTATTCCTAATCTTCATGGACAGCTTACTGACAGGATTGGTACCAGCTGATTTGCAGAAAGTCCATGTGGTACCATATTCAAAAAAATGGCAGAGATCTATTCCTGGGAACTACAGGCAGGTCAGTCTAACGTCAGTAGTTTGGAAACTATTTGAGGGAACCATATCCAAGAATTTGCTGATGAAAACAGTATCATTAGCAGTAATCAGCACAGGTTTACGAAAGGTCGCTCTTGCCAAACCAACCTATTAACATTCTATGAGGAAGTGAGCTGCCATCCAGACAAAGGTAGGACAGTGGATGTGTTGTATCTAGGTTTTGCGAAAGCATTTGATAAATCCCCCCACAAACGCTTAATCTGCAAGCTGAGGTCTGTAGGCATGGACCACAAAACTGGCTACGGGGGCATGTCCAAAGGGCTGATGTAAATAACGTATATTCAGAATGGTCTAGAGTGGTTAGTGGTGTACCCCAGGGCTCTGTCCTGGCACCAGGGCTTTTTTCAGGGGGAACTTGGTGGAACTCAGTTCCACCACCTCTGGCTCAGACCCTCTGCTCCCTGCCCACCACTATCACTTGTAAACACAAAAGTCCAGTTTCTGTGTTTACAAGTGACAGCTCTGCACTCTGTGTGTAATGCAATCCTGGTATTTAATGACCTTTAAGACCCTCCTACTGGTCGTTAAATTTGATTGACCACACAAACTATATGATGTGATTTGGAGGGTGTGTGTAGGGGGGTCGTGGTTGAGTTCCAGCACCTATTGTTTGAGAAAAAAAGCCCTGCCTGGCACCAATTCTAAATAGCTTGGTTTCAGTGTTTGCTGACGACACAAAAATATGCAGGGCAATAACAACACAGCAGGATATAGAAACTTTACAAGAGAACCTAAATAAATTAATGGAATGGGCTACTACATGGCAAATGAAGTTTAATACTGGTAAATGTAAGGTAGTGTAATGCACTTGGGGGTAAAAATATAAACGCAAGTTACTCTTTAGGGAGAGAATCTCTAGAGACTTCCAGGATGAAGAAGGATCTAGGGGTCCTAGAAGAAGACAGACTGAGCAATAGCATGCAGTGTCAAGCTGTGGCTTCCAAAGCCAGCGGAATATTAGCATGCATTAAAAAGGGAATTTACTCCAGGGACAAAACGATTATTCTGCCACTTTATAAAACATCTGGAGTATTCCGTCCCAATTCTGGTCACCAATACTCAGAAGGAAAAGGGATGTGCTAGAGCTGGAGAAAGTCCAGAGAAGGGCAACTAAATTAATATGGGGTCTGGAGGGCCTCACTTATGAGGAATGACTGACTACTAGGGATGAGCTTCGAGGTCGAGTCAAACTCATGTTCGACTCGAACATCGGCTGTTAGCAAGTTCGCCGAATAGTGAACAATTTGGGGTGTTCGTGGCAAATTCAAAAGCCGCGGAACACCCTTTAAAAGTCTATGGGAGAAATCAAAATTGCTAATTTTAAAGTCTTATATGCATGGTATTGTCATAAAAAGTGTTTGGGGACCTGGGTCCTGGCCCTTCCATACCAGGTCCTTCGTGTTGAATTATTTATAAAATATTATTAGCAAAAACTCATCAATGTGGTCTTTTGTAAAACTCTCAAGTATCTTCCTGACTATAGAAGTTAAACTACCAGGTCTATACTTATTTTGTAAAGATGTTGATCCCTTTTTAAATATAGGCACCACATTGGCACCTTGCGCCAACATTATAGTACAGTGTGTATATATATATATATATATATATATATATATATATACAGTATCTCAGAAACGTGAGTACACCCCTCAATTTTTTGGAAATATGTTATTATATCTTTTCATGTGACAACACTGAAGAAATTACACTTTGCTACAATGTAAAGTAGTGAGTGTACAGCTTGTATAACAGTTTAAATTTGCTGTCCCCTCAAAATAACTCAATACACAGCCATTAATGTCTAAACCGCTGGCAACAAAAATGAGTACAACCCTAAGTAAAAGTGTCTAAATTGGGCCCAATTAGCCATTTCCCTCCCTGGTGTCATGTGACTCAATAGTGTTACAAGGTCTCAGATGTGAATGGCGAGCAGGTGTGTTAAATTTGGTGTTATCGCTCTCACTCTCACATACTGGTCACTGGAAGTTCAACATGGCACCTCATGGCAAAGAACTCTCTCAGGATCTGAAAAAAAGAATTGTTGCTCTACATAAAGATGGCCTAAGCTATAAGAAGATTTCCAAGACCCTGAAACTGAGCTACAGCATGGTGGCCAGGACCATACTGCAGTTTAACAGGACAGGTTCCACTCAGAACAAGCCTCGTCATGGTCGACCAAAGAAGTTGAGTACATGTGCTTAGCATCATATCTAGAGGTTGTCTTTGGGAAATAGATGTATGAGTACTGCCAGCATTGCTGCAGCGGTTGAAGGGGTGGGGGGTGGGGGGAGCCTGTCAGTGCTCAGACCATCAAATTTGTCTGCATGGCTGTCACCCCAGAAGGAAGCCACTTCTAAAGATGATGCACAAGAAAGACCGCAAACAGTTTGATGAAAACAAGCAGACTATGGACTTAGATTACTGGAACCATATCCTATGGTCTGATGAGACCAAGATAAACTTATTCGGTTCAGATGGTGTTAAGCATGTGTGGCAGCAACCAGGTGAGGAGTACAAAGACAAGTGTGTCTTGCCTACAGTGAAGCATGGTGGTGGGAGTGTCATGGTCTGGGGCTGCATGAGTGCTGCAGGCACTGGGGAGCTACAGTTCATTGAGGGAACCATGAATGCCAACATGTACTGTGGCATACTGAAGCAGAGCATGATCCCCTCCATTCTGAGACTGGGCCATAGGGGAGTATTCCAACATGATAACGACCCCAAACACACCTCCAAGATGACCAGTGCCTTGCTAAAGAAGCTGAGGGTAAAGGTGATGGACTGACCAAGCATGTCTCCAGACCTAAACCCTATTGAGCATCTTCAAAATGAGGGTGGAGGAGCGCAAGGTCTCTAACATCCACCAGCTCCGTGATGTTGTCATGGAGGAGTGGAAGAGGACTCCAGTGGCAACCTGTGAAGCTCTGGTGAACTCCATGCCCAAGAGGGTAAAAGCAGTGCTGGAAAATAATGGGGCCACACAAAATATTGACGCTTTGGGCCCAATTTGGACATTTTCACTTAGGGTTTACTCACTTTTGTTACCAGTGGTTTAGACATTAATGGCTGTGTGTTGAGTTATTTTGAGGGAACAGCAAATTAACACTGTTATACAAGCTGTGCACTCACTACTTTACATTGTAGCAAAGTGTCATTTCCTCAGTGTTGTCACATGAAAAAATATCATAAAATATTTTCAAAAACGTTAGGGGTGTACATATTTTATTCATACGTAACACCATGCCGGGGATAATAAAAGCGGAACAGTGTATAAGCACCGTGTTGTGTGAATTATTCATATACGCTGTCTCCTATGCATAGAGATATATTTGGGTATGAAGCAACGGAATTGGCCGATGGTAAGGTAATTATAATTAGATAATAAGATAATAGTCAGGACTAGTGTTTAAAGGTGAAAATGCACCTTTCAGCTGGTTTTCTCTCCCACCACCTTTTTCATTAACTAATAAAAAGGGCCTTGCGGTGGCTTCTGTCTCTGTGTTTTGGCATTTTCAGCACTGCCATTAAAGGCCAATTTTTACCCACCCAAACCTAAAACCTGTAACCCCAACTTTTTAACAAAAACATCTGCCTGTGCTTTGTGTCTCTACATTCAAGCTTTTTTGAGTTGCCTTTGGCAAATTTTTACCCACCCCATGTAAGAGCTGAAGCTCTAATTTTATGAAGTACAGTAGATACCCTCTAACTATCATAGGGGGACTGTAAGGACTACTCGATGATACATAATACCAATTCAAATTAAAAGGATTACTTTATTATGCAAAAATAATAAAAACAAGTGCGGCTAAAGTATAGCAGTTTGCACATATAGTAAATTCCAATATTGCATATTCGTGATGGATTATACAGTAGTAGCGGAAAGGTAGCTGACGTGTTTTGAAGCCACCTTCTTCTTCCGAGGTGCCCCAAGCAGGTATATATAATAATCTATGATTAGAAAATGTGATAAACAACATTAATAGAAGACATGTGCCATGAAACAGAGTCAAAACAATATAATGTACTAGATCACGGTTGATACTGACCTATAGGTGCATAAAGGCTATACATGTACAGCCGCTGAATAAAAGTTTTAAAACCAGATTGATGACATTCCGAAGGTCCGACAAACAACGGGCGATGGGGAGCACCCCCAGTCCACAGACCCCCAACCAACTCACTGGGGCAGCGGCTAAGTACCCCCGAGGTGCTCAGATGTGACTGCCAAAGGGAAAAAAGTAAACACATACATATATAGTGATAATATATCTGTATCACAGGAATAGAAAGTGGTCAGGAGAGCCATACACTTACATGGTCCAAAATTATGGCTAATATATACAAGTTATTTACAGAGCAGAGTGGAGAGTTCAACCAAAACAGGTATGGGAATGAGATTCATCTAACAGACACATTTGTATCTAAAAATAGTGATAATAGAGGAACAAAGTAATTTCAGAAAAAGTACAACAGAAAATTATAAGGCTGTATGAACACAACAAAGTCATAACAAAGTAACCAAAGCTTGTATAAACAAGCCTAAACAAAAGTATTCCCATACCTGTATATGGTGGAAGGTATATATCACTGCATGGAAGCCATATAATGGGCACAATCACAGATCAAAGAAGTTGTAAACCTCCAAAACCCCCCCAACAAAAAAAAAACTGCAAGACAAAGGCATAATGAGCTAGTATGCATCGCATACTAGCTCGTTATGAAATACCTATACCTACCTTAGAATGATGCACTGGATCGGCGCCGACACACTGCTCACACGGCTGACATGTTTCCCGAAGTTACTTCTGGGTTCATGGGCTGTGATTTTCCGGAACCGCGATTATGTCACTCCTGCGCATGCGCACGGGTGCCGCCGGTCACAGCATGGGCCCTGAACGGTGCAAGTTTAGGAGATGTTTACAGTACATATGGGTAAGCCTTATTATAGGCTTACCTATAGGTTTAATTAAAGAGGAAGACTTTACTTCCTTTAATAAGGCCCGAGCTGAATTGAAATCTGACCAATCAAAACTGCACTGCATGGAAGACATGTAATGAGCACCAGCATTTTGTCACCTTTTTTGTCACTTCCAAATCTATATTTGAGTCTTTTGAGGTTTCATGCAAACATGTCTATTTCCAATCAAAAAAGAAGACTTTTGTTCCGACCTTAAAAAAAGGAAACAATTATAGTGAGGCTACAACGTCTGTCATTCTACCAAGTGATTCCTAGTATCAACAATTGTTCTCCACCAAGTTACTGTGGAAATTCTAAGGATCTTCAACATAGTGAACCACAATACTATCACCATAGGGTGAGTACATGGATTGAAAACTAGCTACAAGGGTGAGTTCAGAGGGTGGTGATAAATGGGAATACTCGGAGGTGGGAAGTGGAGTCCCCCCGAGTTCTGTGCTGGGACCAATTTTGTTTAATTTGTTCATAAACAACCTGGAGGATGGTATAAACAGCTCAATCTCTGTATTTATGGACGACACTAAGCTAAGCAGGGCAATAACTTCTCCGCAGGATGTGGAAAACCTTGCAAGAAGATCTGAACGAATTGGTGGGGTGGGCAACTACATGGCAAATGAGGTTTAATGTAAAATAACGCATTTGGGTGGCAAAATATGAATGCAATCTACTCACTAGGGGGGGCCTCTGGGGAAATCTAGGCTGGAAAAGGACCTGGGGGTCCTAGTAGACGACAGGCTCAGCAATAGCATGCAATGCCAAGCTGCTGCTAACAAAGCAAACAGAATACTGGCATGCATTACAAAGGGGATTAACTCCAGGGATAAAGCGATAATTCTCCCACTCTACAAGACTTTGGTCCGGCCGCACCTAGAGTATGCTGTCCAGTTCTGAACACCAGTCCTCAGGAAGGATGTACTGGAAATGGAGCGAGTACAAAGAAGGGCAACAAAGCTAATAAAGGGTCTGGAGGATCTTAGTTATAAGGAAAGGTTGTGAGCACTGAACTTATTCTCTCTGGAGAAGAGACGCTTGAGAGGGGATATGATTTCAATTTACAAATACCATACTAGTGACCCCACAATAGGGATAAATAAATAGGGAGTTTAATAAAACACATGGCCACTTGCTAAAAATTAGAAGAAAAGAGGTATAACCTTGAACTGCGTAGAGGGTTCTTTACTGTAATAGGGCGTACACACGGTCGGACTTTGTTCGGGCATTCCGACAACAAAATCCTAGGATTTTTTCCGACGGATGTTGGCTCAAACTTGTTTTGTCTACACACGGTCGCACAAAGTTGTCGGAAAATCCGATCGTTCTAAACGCAGTGACGTAAAACACGTACGTCGGGACTATAAACGGGGCAGTGGCCAATAGCTTTCATCTCTTTATTTATTCTGAGCATGCGTGGCACTTTGTCCGTCGGATTTGTGTACACACGATCGGAATTTCCGACAACAGATTTTGTTGTCGGAAAATTTTATCTCCTGCTCTCCAACTTTGTGTGTCGGAAAATCCGATGGAAAATGTCCGATGGAACCCACACACAGTCGGAATTTCCGACAACACGCTCCGATCGGACATTGTCCATCGTAAAATCCGACTGTGTGTACGGGGCATAAGAGCGGCAAGGATGTGGAATTCCCTTCCACAGGGCGGTGGTTGGACTTGATGGACTTTGTCTTTTTTCAACCTCACCTACTATGTAACTATTGACAAACAACTGTTACTATTACTTTCTATTATTACTAATATAAAGGATTTCTCTTTATGTTATTTTATTTTATTTCTGTTTTCATTCTTTGTTCTTTTTCTTGTTCTATGTTTCATTGTAGATCTCCTATACAGATGAATCGATTATATTAACAGTTAAATCCAAATTGCTCATACATGCTTCCACTATAAATGAATAATTTGGTAATAGTTACATATTTACATATATGCTAATGTGATTAAAATTGCATGATATCAATAGCAGTAAAACATTGGTAGTGGGTTAGATACAAGCTATGTAAATTTACCCCTTTCTGTTTCTGTTAGGCTTGTAAATTGCAAATTTTCAATAAAAATATTTGGGGAAAAAAAAAAAACAAGTAAAAAACAAACAACAAAAAAACACACATGTTGCTGCTAAAGCTACCTAACAAATACTCTTTTTAATTAAAATAATCAAATATTGGACTGGAGTGCTGCTGTTAAAAATAAATTAATTTCACAAACAAATTTGTCATTTCTCACCCAACCAGGGCTATAGGTTTAACTGTTAACTTTTATAGCAAAATAGCTTTAATATTCGCTGTGCATTTATAATACACTGTATTCATACTGCATATATACTGTATACTGTACATGTAACTTGTATCTCAGAATTTAGGCCTGCTTGTGCTCTTACATTCAAAGGTGATGCCACAGACTAATTGTTTCCTACCCAAACCTAAGGGCTGTAGCTCTATTTTTATAGGAAACCATCTGCCTGTGCCTTATGTATCAATATTTCTACCTGTTTGTGCTTCCATCAGACTGGTGCCATTATCCACCCAAACCTAATTCCTGTACCTTACAATTTTATAGAAATTCAGTTGCTTTGTACCTCTAGACTTGTTTGTGTTGCCATTAACTGTTGCTGCCACTGACCACTTTCTACTCAACCATAACTAAGGATTGCAGTTCTAAATGTTTCATTTTTAATATTTTAACAATTTGGAAAATGAGGGTGGGTGGTGAGGGAAATGTAAAATGCTCATATGAAATGTTTTAATGCACAGTGAGTTACATTTTTTAAATAATAAGAGCTTGCTTTAGCACTTTAGTTAAGTGCTGGGAGGGGAGTTCATGCCTCATGTTAGGGGATAATTTATGTTATACTTTGAACTGGGGATTAGGTTGTTAAAATGGAACTAAACAAAAAATGAATAGGTGGTAGAAATTTCTGGCAGAGGAGACATGCAAAGTTACCAGCAGTTGTCCAATGTCTGAAGAGCATTACAAAAAGATGGCAATTTAACTAACCTTTGCAGTAAGGTAAAAAAAAAACTTTCATGATGCAGTGCTAAATCCAAATTCAATGCTATAAACCAATACATAAAGAAATAAATATAATGCACTATACAATCCATGCACAGAAACAGTAGAATTATTAGTAGTCTGTGATTACTAGTGTTAAATCACAAGTGGTATTAGTGCAAAACCATGTGAAGTGAAAAGAAAAAGTCTAAACAACAATCTGTACTGAATGGCCACTTATGTGACAATTATATGTTGCTGGAAGTGTCCTCACACTCCTACCTCCTGTTGAAAAATGCATGCACCCACCACCAAGTGACACCGTATCTTACTGGACAGTATGGAACAATTTTCTGCCAGCGTTAGTTGTTTGCCAAAAAATAAAAATTGTGGTGCATACCCATAGTGAAGTATATAAAAATAAAATTTCTTAAAACATCACTTAGGAACACCAATTAAAGAGGAAGTAAACTTCCATCTTTAAGTTTACTTATAGGTAAGCCTATAATAAGGCTTACCTATAGGTAGTGTAAATACCTCCTAAACGTGCTCCATTTAGGAGATATTTTGTTTACATGCAGCCAGTGACATTACCTGCGCATGCGCTCTGAAGGAACGGCCGCCTGTGCTATTTTTTCAGATCCCTGTGCCATGACCGGTGGCTCGCGCGAGTGACGTCATTGCGGCTCTGACGAGTCACAGAGTCGGAGTCCCCCAACACAGAAGAAAGACCGGGTGAAGATGGACACGGTCTCCAGAGGTGACATTGGGGGTTATTTACTAAAGGCAACTCCACTTTGCACTGCAAGTGCACTTGGAAGTAAAGTCACTGTACATCCGAGGGAGACATGCAAGGAAAATAAAAAAACAGCATTTTAGCTTGCACATGATTGGATGCAGCAGACCTTCCACTCATTTCAGATCTACCCCTTAAATTTAGAGCGACTGAACTTCCAAGTGCACTTACAAGTGGAGTTACCTTTCGTAAATAACCCCCATTGCATCGTTGGAAGGCTTCATTTTGAGGTAAGTTTCACACAGAGGTGGTTATTTACTAAAGGCAAATCCACTTTGCACTACAAGTGCAAACTGCACTTGAAATTTCACTGGAAGTGCACATGGAAGTGCAGTCTCTGTAGATCTGAGGGGGACATGCAAGGAAAACAAAAAGCAGCATTTTAGCTTGCACATGATTGGATAATAAAATCAGCAGAGCTTTCTCTCATTTCGGATCTACCCCTCAGGTTTACAGCAACTGCACTTCCAAGTGCACTTTCAGTGCAATTTCAAGTGCACTTTGCACTTGTAGTTTGCACTTGTAGTGCAAAGTGGATTTGCCTTTCGTAAATAACCCCAATGTGCTAGTATGCAATGCATACTAGCACATTATGCCATTATGCCTTTGCCTTGCAGGTAAGAAAAGTGCAGCAGTTTACAACCTTTTTAAGAAAAAAAATAAAAAATAAAAAAAAATAAATAAATATATATATATATATATATATATATATATATATATATATATATATATATATATACAGTGGGACACTTAAAAAGATGAGAGAGGCCTGTAATTGTCATCATAGGTATACCTCAACTATGAGAGACAAAATGTGGAAACAATTCCAGACAATCACATTGTCTGATTTTTGAAAGAATTTATTTGCAAATTATGGTGGAAAATAAGTATTTTGTCAATATCAAAAGTTTGTCTCAATACTTTGTTATATATCCTTTGTTGGCAATGACAGAGGTCAAACGTTTTCTGTAAGTCTTCACAAGGTTGTCACACATTGTTGCTGGTATGTTGGCCCATTCCTATCTCACAAACGTGAGTACACCCCTCACATTTTTGTAAATATTTTATTATATTATATTTTATCACATATTATATGTGACAACACTGAAGAAATGACACTTTGCTACAATGTAAAGTAGTGAGTGCACAGCTTGTATAACAGTGTAAATTTGCTGTCCCCTCAACACAACTCAACACACAACCAATAATGTCTAAACCACTGGCAACAAAAGTGAGTACACCCCTAAGTGAAAATGTCCAAATTGGGCCCAAAGTGTCAATATTTTGTGTGGCCACCATTATTTTCCAGCACTGCCTTAACACTCTTGGGCATGAAGTTCACCAGAGCTTCACAGGTTGCCACTAGAGTCCTCTTCCACTCCTTCATGACGACATCAGGGAGCTGGTGGATGTTGGAGACCTTGCGCTCCTCCATGTTCCGTTTGAGGATGCCCCACAGATGCCAAATAGGGTTTAGGTCTGGAGACATGCTTGGCCAGTCCATCACCTTTACCCTCAGCTTCTTTAGCAAGGCAGTGGTCATCTTGGAGGCATGTTTTGGGTCGTTATGCTGGAATACAGCCCTGCGGCCCAGTCTCAGAATGGAGGGAATCATGCTCTGCTTCAGTATGTCACAGTACATGTTGACATTCATGGTCCCCTCAATGAACTGTAGCTCCCCATTGCCAGCAGCACTCATGCAGCCCCAGACCATGACACTCCCACCACTATGCTTGACTGTAGGCAAGACACACTTGTCTTTGTACTCCTCATCCGGTTTGCCGCCACACACGCTTGAAACCATCTGAACCAAATAAGTTTATCTTGTTCTCATCAGACCACAGGACATGGTTCCAGTAATCCATGTCCTTAGTCTTCTTGTCTTCAGCAAACTGTTTGCGGGCTCTCTTGTATATCATCTTTAGAAGCTCCCTTCTGTGACGACAGCCATGCAGACCAATTTGATGCAGTGTGCGGTATATGGTCTGAGCACTGACAGGCTGACCCCCCCCCACCTCTTCAACCTCTGCAGCAATGCTGGTAGCACTCATATGTCTATTTCCCAAAGACAACCTCTGGATATGATGCTGAGCATGTGCACTCAACTTCATTGGTTAACCATGGGGGGGGGGCGGGGGGCTGTTCTGAGTGGAACCTGTCCTGTTAAACCACTGTATTGTCTTTGCCACCACTCTGCAGCTCAGTTTCAGGGTCTTGGCAATCTTCTTATAGCCTAGGCTTTAGGTAGAGCAATATTTTTTTTTTCAGATCCTTAGAGAGTTCTTTGCCATGAGGTGCCATGTTGAACTTCCAGTGACCACCCTGAGAGAGTGAGAGTGATAACACCAAATTTAATGCACCTGCTCCCCATTTACACCTGAGACATGGAGGGTTATTTACGTAAGGCAAATCCACTTTGCACTACAAGTGCTGACTACAAGTGAAAAGTGCACTTGAAATTGCACTGAAAGTGCACCTGGAAGTGCAGTCACTGTAGATCTGAGGGGGACATGCAAGAGAAATAAAAAACAGCATTTTAGCTTGCACATGATTGGATGATAAACTCAGCAGAGCTTCCCCTCATTTCAGATCTACACCTCAGATTTACAGCGACTGAACTTCCAAGTGCACTTTCAGTGCAATTTCAAGTGCACTTTGCACTTGTAGTTTGCACTTGTAGTGCAAAGTGGATTTCCCTTTCGTAAATAACCCCCATTGCAACACTAATGAGTTACATGACAACCGGGGAGGGAAAATGGCTAACTGGGCCCAATTTGGACATTTTCACTTAGGGGTGTACTCACTTTTGTTGCCAGCGGTTTAGACATTAATGGCTGTGTGTTGAGTTATTTTGAGGGAACAGCAAATTTACACTGTTATACAAGCTGTACACTTACTACTTTACATTGTAGCAAAGTGCCATGCCATTTCTCATCATTGTGAGATACTGTGTATATATATATATATATATATATATATATATATATATATATATATATATATATATATATATATATATAAACGGGCGCAACTGCTATGAGACAATGTGTATAGCGAGCTAAAAACAGGGCTCCAAAGCCGCACATACCAAGCAAATATGACAACTAGTGTCACTTCCGGTATAGCAGGCTAAATTAGCTGTGCCGGGCAGTAAGGTGCACATGGAAGGGAAATGCACAACACAAACAGACAAAAAGTTCCCAGCACACTTACCAGCTGGAAAGAGGGTACTTCCACGCTACCACTATAGAGGAAATGAAAATAGATAAATAGTGCAACTACTGCAAACAATGATAGGTGAATTCAAAACCAAAAATAATGTGATATGCTGTAAATGGTGCTGCGCTGTTGAAAACTAAGTAATAAACTACAAAAACTATGTGAAATAGTTTTGTAGTTTTTGTAGCTTATTTACTTAGTTTTCAACAGCACAGCACCATTTACAGCATATCATTTACCAGCTAGCCTGCAAAAAGACCCAGTTGACCCTGTCTAGCAATTCAACATAAAAACAGAAGTTTTAGTTGCACACATTTGTAAATATGTGGAAGCTACAGTGCTTACATCAAGGCTCCTCTGTATACTGTAGTCCTAACTCTATAACTCAAAGTGGAAGTATACCTGTATATATCAGGTTTGCCTGGAGGGAGCCACTGCTCCTTAAAGGCACAGGGACACATTGGATGCCCAAGAAAGGCACAATGGCAGTTAAAGGCATCTAATATGTCCCCATGCCAAATCCCGCAAACAAGCTATACAAAAAGATAGCAACCACCCTGATTTATAACTAGCCTTTGCAGTAAGCCTCGGTTCACACTGGGACGACTTGTCAGGCGACCTAGGTCGCCTGACAAGTAGCGTCCCGTTCAGTACAATGAAACCGTTCTAAGGGGAGCGACGCAAGTCACGTACGACTTCGGGGGCGACTTGGGGCGACTTGCATAGACTTCTATACAGAAGTCGTTTTGCAAGTCGCCCGGGCAGTCGTGTGCAGGTCGCCTCGGTGAGGCGACCTGCAAGTCGTGCCGTCTCTGGTGTGAACCGAGGCTTAAGTGCACATGGAAGGGCAATGCACATCACAAACAGATACAAATTCCCCAACACACAGGATTGCAATCAAAATTTAATGCATATAAACAACACCACCAACCTGCTGTAGCACTGTTAACTAAATTATCAGTTAGACTCTAAATGAAAGAAATATTGCTTATCCAAGAAACAGCAGGTCTGAGGCTTTGTGAATAATATATCCCAAAACTGCAATATATACATTATTATTTTTGCAGCTGCTGTTTCTCTTAAAATAATTGAATGTTGTTGCTTCTATTGATCTCACGAGATTATCAGTTTTATTAATTTATAAGTTAAACATTGAATTCAAGACATAGAAGAGTGTTCTATAAGTAATGTAGATATGATATATAGACAAATACAGAAAAAGTGCATAAGTGGGCTCTATTGGTTTGTTCCAAGAATTCTGAGAGCATCTGCTTTGAAAGTAGCAGAAAAAATCCACATTAAATTGCTTTCTAAGAAAGGGCTTACTCTTAAGAAGATTGATTATAGGAGTGTGTTGAGTTTTATGCAGTGCAGATTCAAGAGGTGAATATGAAGTGAACTAAGAACAATCTTTAGATGTTTGAAGGTAACATATCTGTATATTATTCAATGAGTAAATCCTGAAATATGAAAAAGGATAGAACTATAGCTATACGGTATATATGTTATATATATATCCGCATATACAAGGGCATTTTAAACCATATCACTTTATTTAGGTCAGCAGATGAATGTTGTTGGTAAACATGATTCGTTTTTAGGAATCAAAGTGTTCTTTGATTACAATTCTAGTGTGGAGTCAAGTCTCCAATATAGTTAATACAAAACTATGCTTTACCTGTAGATCAATTAGTAAAAAGCTTTTTGTACAAAAATGATCTTTCAAGGCAAGCAAAATGGTAAAAAGCTGTCTTAGCTGAACGCAAAGGTCAAGGATTGCTATTTTTTAAAAGCTGAAGTATAAAGAAGAGAATATTCTATAGCTTTGTGGTCTTTGATTACAATTTTAGTGTGGAGTCGGAAATCTCCCAGATAGTTATACAAGACTATGCTTTAGGTGTAATGTAATTAGTTAAAAGCTTTTTGTGCAAAAATGATCTTTCGAGGCAAGTAAAATGGTAAAAAGCTGCCTAAACTGAACGCAAAGGTCAAGGATTATTATTGTTGAAAAGCTAAAGAATGAAGAAGAAGAAAATGTAAAGCTCTGAAGAAGAGAAATTAAATTGTCTACATTATAGGACATATATGGAACCAAGAGTCACAAGATGAGGAAAGGAAGGACATTTCTGTGCTCTTACTATAAAAGCAGTTAGTCCATAAGCAACTATTTATCAGCACTGGTTAGACTAAAGTATCTTAGTCCCTGTCTTAGTCTTTTTCCCTGTCCCTGAGTTTTGACATCTTTCCAAAAACTACCATGTCTCAGTGAAGGATACCACACTACTCCAATGCCCCAGGTAGAGTATTACATTCTCAAAGATATTCTTACTAGTAATGGGGACATACTGTATGTGACCATTGATGACATTTTGGCAAGGCCAGTACAAGGGGTGCATGGGAGGGGCGACTGCCCTGGACGGTGTCCTAATCTGAGGGGAGGGAGGGTGCACTGGGAGCTTCAGTAGCTGCTCTTGCCTCAGGAGGAGTGACTGTGTATTCACCGCATATCTACTGATTACCAGACTCATCCAGCTCTGCCTTATCTCTGTTAATTACTGCTACTAATGATCACTCTCTCCTCCAGCAAGCCACACTCCCGCCCTCAACTTGCTCTCCTTCCTGGGTCACTTCACCTTCTTCCCTGTTACACCTACTATGGTCTGGCTCATCTCCGCTCCACCCGTCTACACCTCTCCCTACCTTTCCTGCGTGATCACACAGTAAGTCAGCACCGATCCTCCTCACTCCTCTGCCTTGTTCATTTTTTCCCCTTCTCCTTCTCTTATTTGCTATCCTCTCCATAAATCTTCACTACACTTATCATGCAGTCTCCTTTCTCAGTTTAGCATTCCACATACAGATCTTACACCCTTTCCATCCCAGTTTGCTTTTAGCTCTCGTTATTGTCCTGTCCCCACCATGCAGCCTAGCACAGTCTCTGCACTCCATCACTTTGCTCTTCTTTAGCACATACTTTTACCACCCCAACCTCCTCACCGATTCTCTCTTTTCTTATCTCTTAGCCCCTGTTCAAATTGGAGCAATTTGCCATGCAATTTGACAAGTCACATACTATTGCCTGCAATGGCAGTGTTCAAACCAATGTGACGCCGACTTTGTGGTGCCGCATCAATTTGAAAAAGTAGTACATGCACTACTTTTGCAATTTAGGGTGCGACTTCAATAGACATCTGTGCATGAAGCCACACAGATATCTTCAAAGTCACAACCCAAAGTTGCACTGAGATGCGGCTTTAAAATTGTGCGATTTCAGGTGAAGTCATGCAGTTTTAAAGCCACAGTCAATGTGAACAGGGTCTAATAGCAGGTTCACACTTGCTGTGCTGTGATTTGGCCACAGCGTGATTTGTATATGCAGTTTACCCACAGTTTTAGGTGCACTCCCATTCAATTCTATTAGACTGTTTTCATGAAAGCAAATCACAGTCTTGCATGCTGCATCTTTAATGCGCAATCAGAAAACACACAGTCCAATAGAATTCATCAGGAGCACACCTAAAACTGCAGGTAAATCACACATACAATCGCATTGTGGTCAAACCACAGCGCACTAGTGTGAACCCGCTTTTGGGCTAGGTTCACACGCTTGCATGTCATGATCATGCACAAAATTGTGGTTTTCTTGACAAACACAGAAGCGCACTGTCCTTTAGTAGATGCACAGCAGTGCCTTTGATAGTTAAAGGCACCCCCACACATCTGCTAACGCACACATTTTCACACACACCAAACCACATGGTGCTGCAGCAGCATGTGTTTTGATGCAGGACATTTTTAGAAAAGGGTCATGGACTTCTTTTCCACATTTCCAAATTGACACCACCAACGACTACCCCATACTGTATGTGTGCACCCATTACTCTCAGGTTGCTGCAGTGCAACACTGTAAGTACTATTATAGTGCATGTCACAAACACTACAGACCTTACACCACTATTAGGGTCATTTCATACAGGCAGTCCACCCAATGGACTCCGCTTTACTCAGCGGGGGATCGTTCCACTGAGCCCCGCTGAGCAGGCGAATGACAGGTCTGTCTCCACTCACTGTGCTGAGATGGACCTGTCAGAGACCCGCTCTCCTCTATGGGGAGATCGGATGAAAATGGACCGCCTGGCTGTTTTCATCCGATTGCCAGATGGGTGGAAAATAGGGTTTCCATCCGCCTGGATTTCACGGACAGTATCGTAGAAGTGGGTGTCAGCGGACATGTCACCGCTGACATCTGCCGCACCAGAGGAGTGAATGGAGGTTCCGACCAGGTCCGCCTGAAAAACTGACAGACGGACCTGATCGGAAAGCCTGTGTGAAAGGGGCTCAAGTCCGAACCCGGGGGGGCGGGGGGCACACTTTGCCATCTTTGCCCTGGGCGCTGGATGATCTTGTCCCAGCACTGCATTTTGGGTAATGCTTTCTTCAGCGAAAGAAAGGCAACAGCTCAGTGAATTCTCCTCAACACACTGAACTATCTGACACCTGTAAACATTCCTTTTACTTCTTTCTCCCTGCCTTCAGACTTCTGACTGATTGGGAAAAAAGTATGCTATATGCAGCAATCTGCAACTAAACATTTCCACCATTACTGTCAGGTCACAGAACATCTCAAGAATCTCTAAAACCTCTTTGTTTTAACATTGCTAAAAAATTAACCACTTCCACACTGTGTGTCCCAATACCATATTTAGTTTGCATTTGTGCCCATTACTTACATCTATCACTGGCAAACATTATAGTTAAGATACAGTGCCTGCATTAACTGGGGAACATACATAGTAATGATTGAATCAGGAGATCAGACAATTCAAAAAATCGAAGCACTTGGATTCATGAATTTTATACTATTTCACAGACTGGACTATCCGCAAATGTATACGCAAGCCAAAAAAAAAAAGCCCTGCAAGTTACTGATTTCCCAATTTGCTAACTGATTAATAAAATTAAAGCCCTGAACATACTACATAAACATATGGATAGCACTATACATTCCCTATAGGGAATATCTTGCAGGGCTCTTCAACAGTGAGAACAGCATCTACACATATACTGTAAACTCAGGCACGATGTAACAGTATCTTCTTAAACCAGCACAATATTGAGGGTTCCCAATGTGCAACGGGGCTATAAAGCTGGAATGTAATCTTTTTCTTTATTGCTTTAAGCCAGCCATAACATTGGTTATTGCTAGAAGCTAAAGCTGTTGGCAATAATCGCATGAAAGATCACACAGGTTGGTGGTATCCAAGTTGATCAATCGATCAACTTGGGTACACTCAGCCTGCCCATACATGGTTTGCATCTCCTGGAACCTTTCAATGGGCCTTATATAATAAAGGCAAAAACCTATAAAAATATAATGCTCTTAAGCAGATGCATGGACTACCATTATCTCTTAATGGCAGCCTCATGCATTCACAATGTGGCGCTCTTCTGGGTGTGTGAACCGCATGGTGCAGCAGCACCATGTACTTTCATGCTGCTGTGGTTTTAAAAAAGAGTTGGGGACTTGTTTCTCTTTCATAGGGTACAGTAATCTATTTAAATAAATAGGCCATTGTACCTATCTTCATTCAAAAGGGACTATTTATTACTATACCACTGGTCAGTGTAATTTAAAGTCTGTAAATATTGGGGCCCTTGAGTTCCACATTGGAGATATCAATCTATGGGAAAGTACTTATAATCCAAAAGTAAACACAATACTCTCGCCTTACAAAAAAACTCCTTGAAGATAGTGACATGAACAACAGTAGCACATTATGGTAGCCAATAGGACTTTCAGCAAACCAATCTATAGTGAAATCCTCCTGGGTTGCAGCCCAATTCTAGCTTCATTCTCCCAGGGTAAAAGCATTGCTAATGAGTGCAGTCAGGTCGAGGCAGCCTGCCAGGCTGAATGGGGGTCCATTCTCTCTGAGTCTCTGCAACGCATGGCCCTTTTACTGGAACACTCTGGACACTGCAACAACTAGACTCTAGGACAACTGGACACTGCAGTAAGAGCATAGCTCAACACTTGTAGCCTTGGGGGGTTCTTTAGCCCACACCCAGAACAGCACAGCATGTTTCGCCCATAGATCAGGTTTCTTCAGGGGGGCTGTCTTTTGGAAGTACAGGCCTTCTAAAATAGACAAATGAACAAACAACATATACAAAAAATAGTAAGTGACTGAATACTAGTAGAAGATATATTATATATATATATATTACATATTTTGAAAAGCTGAGGTGAAAGCAAAATATTAAAAAAATATTATATATATATTATCGGGATTTTTTATCATGCTGTCTTGTTGAACATCGTAAAAGCAGTATTGTTCATGCCTGTGTCTTTTGTTTTTATATATATTTTTTGTTTTGCTCCTCAAAATAAGAAATAAATCTCCTTTTATTGAATATATTTGATGATATTTTTTCACCTTCAAAAATCCCTACCCCATCTTCCTACCGTTTCTATGTTTATCTGTACAGGGTTGCACAGGTGTTCTCTGCCTCCTTGTGCAGGCAGTCCCATTGATGTCATTTGGGATGTAGCAATTGCATGAACAGAGCCATTGCTCCCAATTTGACATCCATGTGGGTCTGGCTGCATGTCCCTGAGCTTACACTGTCTGCGTTAGGGGTTGTGCTCCCACACCCACATGGATGTCAGATTGGGAGCAGCCGCTATGCCTGTGCATCCCGTGCAGGTAAAGGCAAGAGTATATACTTTAGTACTCCCCTTGTGAATAATGCTTTCGTAGCAATTTAGCAGGAATTTTGTAAGTTTTATTGTAATTGTGTGCAATAATGATTTTAGTGTATTTTTTGTGAAAATAGTGATTTGATGAATATTTGCGCAATTATTGCGAGGCCCAAAAATCAGTAGCACTTTTTTTTATTCTATAGTTCATGTGCTTTCAGAAAATGTAAAGCTGTAAGTGAAAAATACCAGTACGTTGCTGATCCTTGTTGACCATATATTGTAATGTTCTTTTTTCTTTCATGCAGCCTGTAGGCTGAATGAAAAAAGAGATTTATCGTGGGTATGCCCACCATTAGAATACTGCCCTGCATCCACCCACTTCTATGGATGGGCACACATGCACCATTTTTTAGTCGCTTATTTACATATCGTGAGAGCAAATGCTGTTGCTGTCAAGATAAATAAATCAGTGCTGCAGCTGAATGGCGTACCTGAAAAGCAAACAATGGTAACAATAAAACATTAACTCAATAAAACAACAACAATTTGTGCCAAAAAAAGTAAAAAATATATGCCAAAGTATGGGGGCAATCAGCCCCTAATGTTAGGGGCAAATCACCCCTTCACCCCTGCCCCCATGCTTCGGCATATATGCTCATTTTTTTTTTTTTAACTGTGGTTGTGAAATCACCTCTTATAGCGCTGAAGTTGCTGATTTACGTAATGTGAGAGCAAACGCTGTTGCTGTGAAGATAAATAAATCAGCGCTGCAGCTCAATGCGTACCTGAAAAGAAAATAATGGTTAACAATAAAACACAGTAAAGTATAAAACAATTGCAAAGCAAACATGATAAAACATAGTAACAATAAAACATTGCAGTTAAAAAATACAGTAAAACAGAGCAGAACAATAGAGTGAGAACAATAGAGAGGGAACAATAAAACAACTATTTTGGGCAGGCTCTGGTCTGGCTGCACCTGGAGTATGCTATCCAGTTCTGGGCACCAGTCCTCAGGAAGGATGTACTGGAAATGGAGCGAGTACAAAGAAGGGCAACAACGCTAATAAAGGGTCTGGAGGATCTTAGTTATGAGAAAAGGTTGCAAGCACTGAACTTATTCTCTCTGGAGAAGAGACGCTTGAGAGGGGATATGATTTCAATTTACAAATACTGTACTGGTGACCCCACAATAGGGATAAAACTTTTTCGCAGAAGAGAGTTTAATAAGACTCGTGGCCACTCATTACAATTAGAAGAAAAGAGGTTTAACCTTAAACTGCGTAGAGGGTTCTTTACTGTAAGAGCGGCAAGGATGTGGAATTCCCTTCCACAGGCGGTGGTCTCAGCGGAGAGCATTGTTAGCTTCAAGAAACTATTAGATAATCACCTGAATGACCGCAACATACAGGGATATATAATGTAATACTGACACATAATCACACACATAGGTTGGACTTGATGGACTTGTGTCTTTTTTCAACCTCACCTACTATGTAACTATGTAACTATGTAAAAAGGTAACCTCCGGATTTAGTGTATTTTCAATAAAAATAGCAATTTGATGAACATTTGAATACTTATTGTGTGGCCCAAAAAATCTGTAGCATTTTTATTTTCTACAGGTCATGTACTTTCAGAAAATGGAAAGCTGTAAGTGAAAGCTGTAAGTGAAAAATAGTAACCTCCAGCTTTTTGGAGTAAATTGTCTTTTTTTTCTGTTTTGCGCACCATCAGTTTTCATCATATCAGTAGTGCCTTCTTTTTATTCTACTGACCATGTGCTTTCAGAAGTTATATGGTTTGGGGGGGTCTTTTACAAACTCTGAAAGCTGTAAGTGAAAAATTAAAACCTCCAGATTTTTTGAGAAATGTTTGCTTACGTTGATTTTCACCATTTTACAAAAAGGCGCAACTTAAAATTTACAAATATTTGTTATTTATTAACTTAATACAGGTTTAGCTTTTATATTTAGTAGGAATTTTTCAGGAATTTTGTAAAATGTGCCGTGTTTGTATCTGCTAATAATTATTTTATCATTGGGCCTTAAAAATCAGTAGCACCTTCTTTTTCTTCTAATGGTCATGTGCTTTCAGAAAATATATGGCTTGAGGAATCTTTTATAAACTCTGTAAGCGAAAAATGAAAACCTCCAGACTTTTAGAGAAATTTGGATATTTACATTTTTGCGTATGTTTGATTTTCACCATTTTCAAAAGGGCCCTATTTAAAATGTACAAATATTTGTTATTAAATCACTACAGGTTATTCTTTTATATTTAGTAGGAATTTAGCTGGAGTTTTGTAAAATTTGCTGTGTTTAAAATGCTAATAATATATATATATATATTTTTTTTTGCAAAAATGTTGTTTGATAAACATCTACAAAAATACCGCAGGGCCTTTAAAATCAGTAGCACCTTCTTTTTATTGTATTGATCATGTGCTTTCAGAAAATATATGGTTAGGTGGGTCTTTTACAAACTCTGAATGCTTTAAGGGAAAAATAATAAAGCAATGGAAAAATTGCAAAAATGGTCCAGACAGCACGGAGCCTGGCAGCGAAAGGGTTAAATACATCAAGGGGGTGAAAGGGATTCTGGAGGGCAGTTTTTTTCAATAGGAAACCAAAATCAAGAACATGGGGACATGACCACAAACTAACTTGAGGAAAGTTCAAAACTATGTTAGAAAGCTATGTTAGAAAGTATTATTCTACTGAAAGGGTTTTACTGGCTCTTATCCTTGATTGATGGGAGACGTATTTGTATTGATTTGGTCATTTGTTCTTGGTTTAAAATGTGGCCTCTGATGAGCTGGAGTTCTAAGGAAAAAACCCTCCTAATTTTTTTCCCCTCAACTCCCCTCTTGGTTTCTCCATTTATCCGAGAAGGAAATAATGGGAATTATTTAGAATCTCTGGAATTTTTCATCAACATTGCTAGCCTCGGGTAGGCTTTTCTGCCTTATTTTCTGGATTAATGGACTTTTGATATTGATTATTCACTGTTTCTCCCCTTAGATGGACTATTAGTGGGCATCTGTTTATACAGATATATCTCTCTCTATGGTTACACCAATTGATTAATCCCTATGACTCTGGAGCCTTTACAAGCTTTTAAATTTACTTATTGAATATACAGGTAATTAATTGACCTAAGTCTTGTTGTCACTCGATCCTAAGAGCAATAGCAGGCGCGACGCCAGAGCCGATGCACGTGGCCGGCAGCTACAATGTCCGCCGGCCACCAATGATCGCTCCACAGAGAGCCGGAATGGGGATCTATCAATGTAATCCCCGTTCTCACAGGGGAGTAGAGAGAGATCGCCTGTTCCTAGTGAGAGGAACATCGATCTCTCACTACTCCCAGTCAGTCCACTCCCCCCACAGTTGGAAACACCTCCCTAGGGAACACTTAACCCCTTGATCATCCCCTAGTGTTAACCCCTTCCCTGCCAGTGTCATTTATACAGTAATCAGTGGCTATTTTTAGCATTGATTGCTGTATAAGTGTCGCCGGTTTCAAAAAAATGTCAAAAGAGTCTGATTTGTCCGCCGCAATGTCACAGTCCTGCTAAAAATCGCTGATCACCACCATTACTAGTAAAAATATCCCCTATTTTGTAGACACTTACAGACACTATAACTTTTGCACAAAGAAAGCAACATAAACAGCCTGAGCGCTGGACATTTTATATGTTGCTTTCTGGTATGATCTGTTTTCACCAATTACAGTTTGTCTAGCAGCACGGGATATTACTATTATGTTTATTGTAGTTTCTAGTTTCCTGTTTCATCCCTGTATATGCATTAATAATTTTTGAATGGATGGTACAGGCTATACATCTATT
Organism: Aquarana catesbeiana; assembly: GCF_042186555.1. Taxonomy (NCBI): domain Eukaryota; kingdom Metazoa; phylum Chordata; class Amphibia; order Anura; family Ranidae; genus Aquarana; species Aquarana catesbeiana. The sequence goes on along the minus strand of NC_133333.1, from coordinate 91,839,477 downwards.
TTATATGTTTGTTACATTCTCTGGGTGACCTACCACTGGCGCTAGGTTACTCTTCTCTATAACTTTTGCACAAACCAATCAATATACGCTTATTGCAATTTTTTTTACCAAAAATATGTAGAAGAATACATATTGGCCTAAACTGATGAAGATTTTTAAATTTTTTTTGGATATTTCTTATAGCAAAAAGTTTAAAATATTTGGTAAAATGCCTAAAAAAAGACACACATATAGGCATCGTGCACACAGCTATAGTACAATTGCTGATCGTAAATGCAGGATCTTGGTGGCAGAAAGACTGCATGAAAAAACACAAATATGGTTTAACCCCTTGCCGATCAGCACACGATGATGTACATCGGACCAATGGCACATCTGGGCAAATGGGCATAGAGGTACGTCCCTTTTAAATCGCAGCATTGTGGGCCGGAGCGCGCGCCCGCCGCATTCTCTGTTACAGTGCCCACGGGTCCCGCAAACTCAATGTCTGCCGTGGGCCCACGATTGTGTCACGGAGCGGCAAAACGGGGAGATGTAAACAAGGCATTTCCCTGTTCTGCCTAGCAACACGACAGAGATCTACTGCTCCCTGTCATCGGGAGCAGTGATCTCTGTCATGTTGTTGTGAGCACATCCCCCACAGTTAGAATCACTCTCTAGGACACACTTAACCCCTTGATCGCCCCCTAGTGTTTTAACCCCTTCCCTGCCAGTGTCATTTACACAGTACTCAGTGCATTTTTATAGCACTGATCGCTGTATAAATGACAATGGTCCCAAAATAGTGTCAAAAGTGTCCGATGTGTCTGCCATAATGTTGCAGTCATGATAAAAATCACCATTACTAATAAAAAAATAATAATAATAAAAATGCCATAAATCTATCCCCTATTTTTTTTTATAATCTTTATTTAACCAAACAATTTTACAAAAAGTTTTTTTTTTCTACATATATAAATTCAAATTTTATCTGTAGTATAATACTATCATTTTCTAATTATATTTTTAGATCCTGATTCAGTCATAAATTCCTATAAACTATCCTCTTATTGTATCACCGAATATCTTCACTTGTATATACCACAGGTTTTGAATAAAACACTTCGCCACTCATTAATATTAATCCTAACATCAAAGCATTCCCACCTCACGCACACTACACAAAAAAAAAAAAAAACAACACAAAAAAGAAACCCCTCTCTCCCCCCACCCCCCTAAAATTCCCTCTACTGTATATCGTCAATGAGGCCCTATACTCTCCCCAAGCTTGCCAAGAAGTTATAATCTGTTTTTTTTTTGTTTTTTTTAGTCCAACTTCCAACACCATCCTCTCTTCCAATGAACGCATCTCGCCCAGCTCGCACTCCCATTCTTCTATAGAAGGCTTTATTCTACTTTTCCACTTTCCACTTCCTGGCTATGATTGTGTGAGCTGCTGTTAGAAAATGTTTGAGAATAAGAAGTGTGTGAGCAATTAATTTGCCTCGCACACCAATGGGAGCGTGACAGTTAGAAAATATATTTTAAAAGCCCAAAGCAACAAGCAGTTTTGAAATTGTTGCAATATAATTGGTTCATGAGGTCACATGGTTACAACTGCCAGGGCACGAGCTAATAGTAGTCATTTAAATTTAAAATAATCTCCGCAACAGTTTCAGTCGGCGCTCAGCAGGAAAAGAAGAAGCTTAGAGAGATGACTTCCTGGCCACTTACTATGAAATCTTTACTGTGTCAGCTGCTTGAAAGGGCTGGATCATCTGATGGGATGGGGATGAATGGATGCATCGCTGCCTGGCTATGGCTCCTCCACATACTGCAATCCCACAGGCTTCATCATCGCTGGCTTCATCAGCACTAGGGATGAGTCGAACACCCCCCTGTTCGGTTCGCACCAGAACATGCGAACAGGCAAAAAATTTGTTCGAACACGCGAACACCGTTAAAGTCTATGGGACACGAACATGAATAATCAAAAGTGCTAATTTTAAAGGCTTATATGCAAGTTATTGTCATAAAAAGTGTTTGGGGACCTGGGTCTTGCCCCAGGGGACATGGATCAATGCAAAAAAAAGTTTTAAAAACGGCTGTTTTTTCAGGAGCAGTGATTTTAATAATGCTTAAAGTGAAACAATAAAAGTATAAAATTCCTTTAAATTTCGTACCTGGGGGGTGTCTATAGTATACCTGTAAAGGGGCGCATGTTTCGTTTAGAACAGTCTGACAGCAAAATGACATTTCAAAGGAAAAAAAGTAATTTAAAACTACTTGCGGCTATTAATGAATTGCCGGTCTGACAATACACATAAAAGTTAATTGATAAAAACTGCATGGGAATTCCCCACAGGGGAACCCCGAAACCAAAATGTAAAAAAAAATGATGTGGGGGTCCCTCTAAATTCCATACCAGGCCCTTCAGGTCTGGTATGGATATTAAGGGGAACCCCGGCCAAAAATTTTTTTAAAAATGGCGTGGGGTCCCCCTCAAAATCTATACCAGACCCTTCAGGTCTGGTATGGATTTTAAGGGGTGCCCCGTGCAAAAATTTTTTTAAAAAATGGCGTGGGGTCTCCCCAAAAATCCATACCAGACCCTTATCCAAGCACGCAACCTGGCAGGCCGCAGGAAAAGAGGGGGGACGAGAGAGCGCCCCCCCTCTGAACCATACCAGGCCACATGCCCTCAACATTGACAGTTTTTAACAATTCCTTTATTTAAATGCTTCTTCTTTCTTCTACCTTCTTTCTGCTATCTTCTATCTTCTATCGTTCTTCGGTTTCTTCCTCCATCTTCTTCTTCTTCTGGTTCTTCTGGTTCTTCCTCCGGTGTTCTCATCCAGCATCTTCCTCCATGGTGCCGGGGTCTTCTTCCCTTCGTCTTCTGGGCCGCTCCGCATCCAGCATGATGGGATGGGAGGCTCCCGCTGTGTGACGCTTCTCCTCTTCTGACGGTTCTTATTTAATGGAGGGCGGGCCACCCGGTGACCCCGCCCCCTCTGATGCACGGGGACTTCCCTGTTGCATTCCCCGTGACGTCAGAGGGGGGCAGACAGGGAAGTCACTGTGCGTCAGAGGGAGCGGGGTCACCGGGTAGCCCCGCCCTCCGTTATATAAGAACCGTCAGAAGAGGAGAAGCGCCACACAGCGGGTGCCTCCCATCCCATCATGATGGATGCGGAGCGGCCCAGAAGATGAAGGGAAGAAGATGCCAGCACCGCGGAGGAAGATGTCGGATGAGAACACCAGAGGAAGAATCAGAAGAACCAGAAGAAGAAGGAGATGGAGGAAGAAACCGAAGAAAGAAGATAGAAGAAAGAAGAAGCATTTAAATAAAGGAATTGTCAAAAACTGTCTCTTGTCATTTTTAACATTTTTGACACTTTTTTTTTGTGAAATGGTAGGGGTACTTTTGTACCCCCTTACCATTTCACACAGGGGGGAGGACCGGGATCTGGGGGTCCCCTTGTTAAAGGGGGGCTTCAAGATTCTGATAAGCCCCCCACCCGCAGACCCCCACAACCACTGGACAAGGGTTGTGGGGATGAGGCCCTTGTCCCCATCAACATGGGAACAAGGTGTTTTGAGGGGCTACCCCAAAGCACCCTCCCAATGTTGAGGGCATGTGGCCTGGTACGGTTCAGGAGGGGGGGCCGCTCTCTCACCCCCCTCTTTTCCTGTGGCCTGCCAGGTTGCGTGCTCGGATAAGGGTCTGGTATGGATTTTTGGGGAGACCCCACGCCATTTTTTTAAAAAATGTTGGCGTGGGGTTTCCCTTAAAATCCATACCAGACCTGAAGGGCCTGGTATGGAATTTAGGGGGACCCCCACATAATTTTTTTTAAATTTTGGTTCGGGGTTACCCTGTGGGGAATTCCCATGCCTTTTTTATCAATGAACTTTTATGTGTATTGTCAGACCGGCAATTCATTAATAGCCGCGAGTAGTTTTAAATTACTTTTTCTCCTTTGAAATGTCATTTTGCTGTCAGACTGTTCTAAACACGGGAAACATGCGCCCCTTTACAGGCATACTATAGACACCCTCCAGGTATGAAAATTTAAAGGGATATTACACTTTTATTGTTTCACTTTAAGCATTATTAAAATCACTGCTCCTGAAAAAACGGCCGTTTTTAAAACTTTTTTTTGCATTGATCCATGTCCCCTGGGGCAGGACCCAGGTCCCCAAACACTTTTTATGACAATAACTTGCATATAAGCCTTTAAAATTAGCACTTTTGATTTCTCCCATAGACTTTTAAAGGGTGTTCCGTGGCTTTCGAATTTGCCCCAAACACCCCAAATTGTTCACTGTTCAGCGAACTGGCGAACATCCGATGTTCGAGTCGAACATGAGTTCGACTCAAACTCGAAGCTCATCCCTAATCAGCACTTACAGTGCCTTCTCTGATGGCTACACATCTCCTCTGTGCCCCGAAGGATTTCTCCAGCCCTGCTGTGTTATCTTCCTGTTCCGAGCTTCCTCCTGTGGCTCCGCCTGCTGCCTTCTCTGACGTCTTCCCTGTTCCTTCACTGAGCCAATAGCAGGCTGGCAAATCTTATGTCGGTGCGGTCCTAGCTCCTGCTCCTTCTCACAGTAAAAGAGACCTCATTGCTTTGACTCTCCATCACTTCCCAGGCAACATTCATCTGGTAAGCGCTGTTCTCAGGCTGCCCAAAGGAAGAAAACATTATCTGTGCTGCATAATAGTACTGTCTCCCCTCATTTGGAGACTTTTTCTTTAGATGAGTCTGTTCCTGCTTTACCTGATGTGTCACATAATACTGGGAAAAATTACACTGTCATTGATCATAGTGGTCATTCACTGACACTTGCTACTAATTGTTCTGCTGATGTTGATAATGTATCTATTAGTATTCCAGTGTTCCAGTTCTAATGTACCTGCTGTAAATAAACTGCTGACTGCCTCCTCTAATAGGACAGGTGAGTGTGATGATATACAGCTACTTTTGCAATTAGTGCGTTCATTGTCTTCATTGCAAAATCCTGTCAGTGCGCCACCTACCCCTGTTCACACAGTTGATGCTAATGTTGTTGGTGTTTGGTTGGGTACTTTTACTGTTGACCAACCTGCAGTGTCTCAGGTATCTTCGTACCCGCATACTGTGCCAATAACTACTCCTGCAATTTCTCTATCAGTCCCTGAGAGTTGTTTTAACGAGGCCCTGTCGTGCGAACTTTCGCCTTTAGTTTTCCATTTGAGTAATTCTGTTAAAGAAAGAATTTTGAAGGGAGAATATATCGATATTTTATCCCTTTTGCTTTCTTTTAAAGATAATCGTATGGAAAAGGGAGATTTTGATAAGAATGACGATGACAAGCGTAAAACAGTGCCTCGTAGCTTTAACAATTGGTTACAGGCATTTTGTATCTTTGCAAGTGTCATGGGAGAAAAACATCCTGAACGCTGTTGTGGATTGTTCCAGCATGTGAAAATTATTTTAGAGGCTTATAAGAACTTTAATGGTCTTGCATGGTTCTTTTATGACAAATCATTTCATCAGAAACTTGCGGTTCACAAGACATTAAAATGGGGGATGAAAGATGTGGGGCTGTGGCTGAATTTGCTACTCCCTCAAAAACAATTCACCAAACCTTCTGCTCCTCCTACTGATTCATTTCGGCGTGGTGTTTGTTTTGGCTTCAATGAGGGTCAATGTAAATGGCCCAATTCCTGCAAATATAAGAACGAATGTGCTTATTGTGCTGGCAATCATGCAGCATTGCGTTGTTTTAAAAGGTTAATTTCTAACAATTAATCTCAGAATACTGATGTTTTTCGAAAAAGCAATAACGCCAGTGAACATAACAAACATGTTACTGTGGCTACGCATTTGGCCAAATCGACAAATGGTGGCCCTGTTGTTTAGCGGTTTTTCAGATGGTTTACCTTTGCCATCTTTTTCGGGTTCGGGGTGTTTGCTTCATGCTAATCTACCATCTGTTCGAAAGCATGCTGATGTAGTAGCTGATAAAATTTTGAAAGAGGTTCAGGATGGACGTGTAGCTGGCCCTTTTGCTTCGCCTCCTTTTTCCAATTTTAGATTTCGCCATTGGGCATTATACCTAAAAAGGATCACAATTCTTTCCGTCTCATCCACCATTTATCCTATCTAGACAGAATGTCGCTTAATGATAGCATAGATCATTCTCTCTGTACAGTATCTTATACATCTTTTGACAATGCTTTAGATAAGATCAGCAAAATTGGTAAGGGTGCGTTGTTTATCAAAGGCAGATATAAAATCTGCATTCAGGTTACTGCCTATCCATCCCAAAGCTTTTAATTCTTTGGGTTTCTATTTAGATGGTGGATTTTATTATGACAAATGCCTCCCTATGGGTTGCTCACTTTCATGTCGCTATTTTGAGACATTCTCAACTTTTTTGGAATGAGTGGTATCCTTTCAAACTGGGTCATCTAATTTGATTCACTATTTGGATGATTTCTTGCTTATGGGACCCCCAGATTCTTTGTACTGCTTCTACTTATTGGGAGAATTTCAAGTAGTGTGTAGAAATGTTGACGTCCCTTTAGCCCCTGAAAAAACAGTGTATCCAACCACTTGCCTTGAATTTTTGGGCATTTCTATAGATAACGTTGACATGGTTTTTCGGTTGCCTGTAGAAAAAGTTAAAAAAATGTTGGATCTAGTTTCTTTTGTTCTTTCTAAACCGAAAGTTACCTTAAAAACCTTACAGTCGCTGTTGGGATTGTTGGCTTTCGCCTCCAGAGTTATCCTTATGGGTAGGGTCTTCTCTAAGCGTTTGTATAGGTCTGTTTCGGGTGTTTCCTCTCGTTTTTACTTTATACGTATTACTGCAGATTTGAAAGAAGATTTAATAATTTGGCAAAAATTTTTATTACATTTTAATGGTTGTACATTATGGCAAGCACTTTTTTGCTCTATGTCTACTCTCGATTTATGGACTGATGCTTCTGGGGCTATTGGTTATGGTCTTTTTTGGCAAGGGCGTTGGTCGGCTGATCATTGGCCTCAATCTTGGCATGAACAGGGTTTGACTAAAATTATTGTTCTTTTGGAACTATTTCCTATATTAGTTGCCCTGGAATTGTGGGGTCCTTATTTTAGAAATCGTAGGATTTTATTCCATTCAGATAACAAAGGAGTGGTTTATGCAATTAATTGCCTCTCATCCAAGTCTTTACCTGTTCTTACTATATTGAGGCAAATAGTATTGAAATGTTTACAATTGAATATTTGGCTAAAGGCTCAATTTGTTCCAGGAGTAGATGACATTATTGCTGACCTATTGTCCCATTTTCACTTGCAGCGATTTCGGCTTCTGGTTCCGGAAGCAGATGAATAAGGTTGCCGGTGTCCGCCACATTTATGGAACCTGCTTTAACTGCTGTGGCTTCTTCTATTCAAAATTCCATTGCACCTTCCACGTGGGCAAGTTATCAAGCTGCGTGGTTCTCTTGGTGCTCATATTTGAGCAATATAGGTTATGGTCCTTCTCAATTCTCTGAACCGCTTGTTCTGTCTTTTTTGGATTCTTTATTGGCACGTTGCTATTCGTATACCCATGTAACAAAAATTTTGGCCGGCATTTCCTTTTCTCTTAAATTGAGGGGTTTTCATTCTTGTACAGAATTCTTTTCAGTGAAACAAGCACTGAAGGGATATCGTAAACGCACTATGGTTTCGGACTCAAGGTTGCCAATTACTGCAGACATTCTATTTAGTTTATGTGAGTCTACTAGTTCTGTTTGCTTCTCTTCATATGAATCGCTACTGTTCAGAGTATCTTTTAGTCTCTGTTTTTTTGGTGCATTTCGCATCTCCGGATTGCTTCCTCTTAAAAATGGAGATCCCTCTGGCATTTTATTTTCTGATTTGAAACTGAGTAATGGCTTATTGCAGATTTTCTTAAAAAAGAGTAAAACTGACCAATTGGGTCGTGGGCGTTGGATTACACTTTGGTATCTTAGCAACTCTCCAATTTGTCCAGTTTTCTTGGTACACCAATCTTTACGGTATAGGCCGTCTAGTGAAAGCCACCTGTTGATTCATGCACCTGGCTTAACTCTCACCCATTTTCAATTCCAATCAGTACTAAAAAAATGCTTGCAATTTCTCAATTTACATCACTTAAATATTACATCCCATTCATTCTGTATTGGGGCTGCTACAGAAGCTTCTAATCTGGGTTTATCTGAGAGTTGTATTAAAGGTATAGGGGGTTGTCAGTCTTCTTGCTATCGTTCATATGTTAGACCTCACTTTTGTTTTTCATTTACAGATTCACTATGCCATGTTTGGATTGTAGGTCACTCATATATCCATTGGGCTCATCAACGTGCTTCTGAGAGAGTCTACAGTTCTAATTTGGGACTTTGGACTGATCAATTTAGACTTTGGTGGTTTGGTAAAGGAGTATGTCTTGGTTTGAATTGCGCAAAGCATTGTCATACTTGTACTTACACTGTCCTCCCCCTATCCTCATTTTTCATTTATCCGGCAATGATATAGGTCACCGCAAAATGCTGGATATTATATATCAGATTAAATTTGATTTGTTCCATATTCATTAAATTTTGCCCAATACCATCCTATTTTTTTTCTGAAATAATTACTAGATTGCAGTGGTTGTTAGTTCCTGAGTTTAAACAATTTGATAAAATCAGGAAACGTATCAACCGAGCGATTTCGAAGTTTATGCCTTCAATTAATGGCTTGTCTTTTCGCCATGTTGACCTAGAAGGGGGTTTGAGAGGTTTTTACAGAGAAGATAATGTGCATTTGTCTGCAATTGCACTGGATATTTTTTTTGGAGTCTTGTATTGAATTGGCCGCGGTTCGGGTGGGGTGCCAGGCTCGTTTAGTTTGAGCCTGGCTTGTGGGACAGTTGTTTTTGGTTAAAATGGTTATAACTTGAGCTGTAATGGCTGAGTTATCATATATGGTTTTTAAGATGTGTATACATTATATAATAAATTTTGGTTTGGTGTGAAAATATTTGGTGAAAATGTCATGAATGTAATGTAATGTATGTTATGATATTGGTTTCAAGATCAAATAATTTATTGCCAATAATAAAGGGCCGTGGCCAATTTCAATCCGTTAAAAGTATGTCTAGTGTTTTTCATAAGTATATTATTAAAGGGTATTATATGGATTATTTAAATACGGTCTATGATCCCATAAGAGGTGTACGAGCAATTAATTTGCCTCGCACACCAATGGGAGCGTGACAGTTAGAAAATATATTTTAAAACCCCATAGCAACAAGCCATTTTGAAATTGTTGCAATATAATTGGTTCATGAGGTCACATGGTTACAACTGCCAGGGCACGAGCTAATAGTAGTCATTTAAATTTAAAATAATCTGCGCAACAGTTTCAGTCGGCGCTCAGCAGGAGAAGAAGAAGCTCCCCACCCTCCCTCCCTTGTCACGGTCCTTGTTATGTGGCATCCGTCCCTTTCTGATACATGAGAGGGGACAGTTTTTTTTGGTTTAAAATGGTTATAACTCGAGCTGTAATGGCTGCGTTATTATATATGGTTTTTAAGATGTGTATACATTATATAATACATTTTGGTTTGGTGTGAAAATATTTGGTGAAAATGACATGAATGTAATGTATGTTATGATATTGGTTTAACCACCTCAATACAGGGCACTTTCACCCCCTTCCTGCCCAAGCCATTTTTCAGTTTTCAGCGCTGTCACTGTTGAATGACAATTGAGCGGTCATGTTACACTGCACCCAAATGAAATTGTTTCCCCACAAATAGAGCTTTCTTTTGGTGGTATTTGATCACCTCTGTGGTTTTTATTTATTGCGCTATAAACAAAAGAAGAGGGACAATTTTGAAAAAACACAATATTTTTTACTTTTTGCTATAATAAATATCCAATTTTTTTTTTTTTTTTTTAACAAATTTTTTCCTCAGTTTAGGCCGATATGTATTCTTCTACATATTTTTGGTAAAAAAAATCGCGATAAGCGTATATTGATCGGTTTGCCCAAAAGTTATAGCGTCTACAAAATAGGGGATAGATTTATAGCATTTTTATTTATTTATTTTTTACTAGTAATGGTGGTGATCTGCGATTTTTATTGTGACTGCGATATTGCAGCGGACATATCGGACACTTTTGACACATTTTTGGTACCATTCACATTTATACAGCGATCCGTGCTATAAAAATGCATTGATTACTGTGTGAATGTGACTGTCAGGGAAGGGGTTAACACTAGGGGGCGATCGAGGGGTTAATGTATGACCTAGGGAGGTGATTCTAACTGTGGGGGGAGGGGACTGACTGGGGGAGGTGACCGATCGGTGTCCCTATGTACAAGGGACACACCATCAGTCTCCTCTCCTCTCTGACAGGACGTGGATCTGTGTTTACATGCACAGATCCACGGTCCTGCTCTGTTACCCGGCAATTGCGGGTGCCCGGCGGACATCGTGGCCACCGGGCACGTGCAGCGGGTCCTGAGCGATGCAGCGGGCACGCGCGCGCCCCCTAGTGGCCCGGGAGGGCGATCACGTCATATGACGTCCGCCCAGAACAAGAGATGCCTTGTCCCGCTGTCATATGATGGTGGGCGGTGGCTTAGTGGTTAAAGATCAAATAATTTATTGCCAATAATAAAGAGACGCGGCCAATTTCAATCCATTAAAAGTATGTCTAGTGTTTTTCATAAATATATTATTAAAGGGTATTATATGGATTATTTAAATACTGTCTAAGATCCCATACCCTTTTTTATGCTTTTCACCGAACCTGGGATTATTGAAAGTACTGCTATAAATATATCAGGCTGTAAATTCATTCCTGTCACTGCCATATATACTCTAAAAAAAATTTTTCCAGAAAGTCTGGACCCCCCGGCAATAGTACCAAATGTGCGACAATGTACCCTTTGCCCCCCGCCATCTCCAACAAATGCCCTCATTATCCGACTTTATCTTATGCATGTCCACAGAACATCTATACCATCTTGCTAATATCTTAAAATTTCTCTATTGTTGTCTATAGGAGATTGATAGCTTATGTATTAGCTTAATTGCCTTTTCCCATTTTGCTTTGGGGATAGTTATCCCCAAGACTTCCTCCCATTTTTTTAATATATGTTGCCTCATGTTCCTTATTATTTGAAATTAAATATCTATAAATCTTGGATAGCGTATGCATTGGTTTTTGCTCCTGAAGGAGCAATTTTTACAGTTCTGTAAGTGGTCTGTCCAATACCGCCTCTTTTGCCAAGGAGAGGATGTACTTCTGAAGCTGTCGATACTGCATCCAATTTGTTTTATATTCCATACCTAAAGCCTCTATCAGGAGAAGTCTATTCCCTTCCATTGTCTCTACTATCCTAGTATCCTCCTTTCTCTGCCATTTAAAGTAAGTCCTAACTTCCATTGCTGGTGGGAATTCTGGATTAATAAATAGAGGGGTCATTGGACCTCAATAAGTGGACCCTAGTCCCCGTTTCAGTATTCCATCCCATACTTTCAATGTTGAAGCAACCAGGAGGGGCAAATCACCTTCAGACAATCGTCTTTCCTTTACTATCCATGGTAATGATTTCAGTTTTATGGCTGCGACCTCTTCCTCCAGTTATACCCATTGCTAACTATCTGCATTATGAAACCAGTCCACAATCCTAGTTATAAATACTGATTTAAGATAAGTTGATAAGTCTGGGAGGGCCAATCCTCCATCTTGTTTTAATTTAGTTAATACTTCTCTGCTAATTCTAGCAGCTTTACCTGCCCAAATGAAGCTCCCAATGGCCTTGTGTAATTGGATCAGAATATTTGTTGAGGGAAATATTGGGATAGTCTGAAATATGTAAAGTATCTTGGGCAATATGTCCATTTTTATAATACTTATATTACCCATCCAAGAGAATATTCACTTATCATATTGTTGGAGTGTTTTTATAACAGAAGGTAATTAAATTCCTGGATCCCTCCCAAATCCCTAGGGATGTATGTTCCAAGGTATTTAAGTGCATCTGCTTGCCATTTAAAAGAAATTTTTTTTTTTAGTAATTCCACAGTATTACTTGATAATGTAATACTAAGAGCTTCTGATTTTAAAACACCATCCCACCCTATCAAACACCTTCTCGGCATCTATTGCCAGGAGGCGGGATGGAATGGTGTGTCTCCGGGCATATTCCACTAGTGACAAAGTCTTCAGGGTGTTATCTCTTGCCTCTAGTCCTTTTATAAATCCCACTTGATCTAAATGTATATATGTAGGTATTATCGGACTAATTCTATTAGCAATGATTTTTGAGTATATTTTGAGATCGATATTTGTCACCGAGAAAGGTCGATAGTTGCCACATAAAGTAGGAATCTTCTCGGGCTTAGGTATCAATGAGATAAAGGCCTGCATACCCTGTGTGACAAAGGGCTGTGAGGCAGACACTGAATTAAATGTCCGCTTCATAATAGGGACTAATAAGTCCTTAAAAATGTTATAAAATCACGGGGTAAAGCCATCTGGCCCTGTTGCCGATAGAGTTGGCAAAGCTGTATCTTTTATAAATTGATGAATTCTCTGCTGGAATTTTTCCAGATCATTCTCTGCTAACTGATTTGGGATATTATATGATCTAGTGTAAAAGGTATGGAATGCTTTCAGGATCCCCTTTGGGTCATAAGCTTTTGCCTGTTTCCCCTTTGGGTCATAAGCTTTGGCCTGTTTCCGTTTTATTTTTAAGCATTTGCTTATGTTGTGTTTCCAATTTCGATGTTTCCTTAAGGAGCTCAGCTATTCTATTCCTTTTTGCTTTTTTTAATCTAGATCGTGTTTTATAAATGGACCCCGCACTACACATTTCAGAGCTTCCCACTAAATAGATAAGTAGGTAGTATCCCTTATATGATCTTTTGTGAAATTCAAAATTGCTTCCTTGATCTCTACTACACAAGCCTCATCAAATAATAGGTTATCATTTAACTTCCTAAAACCTCTGCTACCATTCCCATTAGATACTGCTATCACCAAAAATATAGGCATGTGATCCGACGAAATCGCACTGCCTATATCAGGGGAAGAGGTCGCCGTCGTTGCCAGCTGATTAGTCAGAAAATAATCAAGTCTGTGATAGGTGTCATGGACTTTTGAGTGGAACGTATATTCCTGCTCTAGTGGGTGAAAAGCCCTCCATAGATCAACGAACTGATGCTTCTCCATCATGTCTTTAAATTTCTTTTTATCCCTACTCTTCTGAGACCTTGGAGGTGTAGTGGTGTCCATATCCTGGTCAAAGCCAAATTAAGATCTCCACCTATTATTGTTACCCCTTCTGCTCTCTCCATAAGATCTGTTAGCAGGGGTGTTCCTACTTTGATTTGTTCATAATTAGGTAGGTATACATTAATAAGAGTGTATTTTTTACCATATATGACAAGTTTTACTAATAATGCTCTTCCGTCTCTATTCCTCCAACTTTCCACTACCTGATGAGGTATTGACTGGTGTATTGCTATGGAGACTCCCCTAGATTTTGAATATGAAAAGGAATCATGGTACCAAGTTGTATAGAATCTGTTCTGTATATTAGGTGTATGGTCTGCCCGAAAATGTGTCTCCTAAAACAGGGCAATGCCAACCTTTTGTTTATGGAGAGAGTATAGGATCTGTGATCTTTTTATTGCAGAATTTAAACCTCTAACTTTGTAAGTGCAAAATTTTATCGTCCCCATGAGGGAAAAAACAAAAACAAAACAAAAAAAATGTTCTCACTCGACAGTCAAACTCACCACGCAACCCGATTCTCTCACTGCCTACTCGATTCCCTAGAATCAATCTTAATTAGTAAGTTCCCTAATTTGGGGGATAAAGGGGTTTACCCTAGACATTGATATTGTGCTGCTTCTGGGATTTATCCCCTATTTTGTAGACGCTATTACTTTTGTGCATACCAATCAATATACGCTAATTGCAAATTTTCTTTACCAAAAATGTGTACAAGATTACATATCTGCCTAAACTGAGGAATAAATTAGTTTTTTTTTAAATATATTTTTTGGGGATATTTATTATAGCAAAAAGTAAAATATATTGCTTTTTTTTCAAAATTGTCGCTTTTTCTTTGTTTATAGTGCAAAAAATAAAAAACGCAGAGGTGATCAAATACCACCAAAAGAAAGCTCTATTTGTGAGGAAAAAGGGACATAAATTTTGTTTGGGTGCAATGTCGCACGACCGCGCAATTGTCAGTTAAAGCAACGCAGTGCCATATTGCAAAAAGTGCCCTAGTCAGGAAGGGGGTAAATCCTTCCGGGGTTGAAGTGGTTAAACATGTACATGCATGTTTAAGGGTAAAAGTCTTACCTTTTTTTTTGCCAGCTAAGATCTAAATTCTGCATACATGCATAAACACACACACGCATACATTTACATGCATTTTTGTAAAAAACTGGCCCCAGACGCAGATTTTTTGAATTCTGAATTTACAGGTCTGAAAGCAGCACAGTTTTACTCATCTTTATGCACTGAGTGGGCCCATAGTGAACTGCATTAAAAAAAAAAAAACTCTACTGATGAAAAAGTGATTTTATTTACAGCTGTGTGCATGAACCCATAATGGCACAGAGTACATTAAATGATAAAATGCATGCTATTCTGAGGAAGTATGGAAATATGTTTCAGACTACTGTACCATACAAGCAGTGGTGAATTTCAGTTTTGTGCTGCCGTAGGCAAAAATTTGTTCCACCCCTTCCTGTTTAAGATCCACTCCTTCATCTGTAAACTCCACTCCTTCCTCTTTAGGTTCCACCTCTTCCTATTAGCGCTCCCCCTCTTCAGAGGAGGGGGGGAGAGAGGGGGGGAGAGAGAGGGGAGAGAGAGGGGGTGAGAGAGAGGGGTGAAAAAGAGGGGAGTGAGAGAGAGGGAAGTGAGAGGGAGAGGGGGTGAGAGAGAGAGGGGGGGTGAGAAAAAGAGAGGGAGGGGGGGAAAGTGATGGGTGAAGAGAGGGATGTGAGAGAAGGGGATGGGAGAAGGGGAGTGAGATAAGAGAGAGGGGGTGAGAGAGAAGGGGGTGAGATACGGGTGAGGGAGAATGAGAGGGGGAAGAGAGGTGGGATAAGAGAAAGAGAGAGGGAGTAGAAGAGGTGGGGGGAGAGAAAGAAGGGGGTTGAGAGAGAGAGAGAGAGGGGCTCCTCTATCCCCCCATACTACACCAGAAGGGTTCTGCACCCCCCCCCTCAAAAAGAAAACTACAACAGGATCTCACCTTCCCGCAGCCCACCAGCTCCTTCATACATTGTAAAGAAAAGAGTATGAAATGGGAAGTAAGGGTATATTTGCAGAAGTGGAATTACTAATGAAACACTTGTGTCAAAAGCCCCAAGTGACAGTTAGCACCTTCTGAATGACAACCTAAACAATCTGCAGCCTCTGTCAGAAAATCTGTGAGATTCAATAAGTTCAATAAGTGCATCCCAGCTTAACACTTGTCTTATATGGTTTGTAGAGCACTGCAACCTGAGCCAATGTCATCCAAAGAAATGTAAAAGCTACCTGTTCATGAGTGGAAAATGTAGATTAATGGTGCAAGTGAACAGATGATATCTTTCAACCAGCTCCAAGCTTGGGAGCTTGCAGAATAACCTCAAGGCAAACATGCAGTAGAAAGTGAATGAGTTTTTAAAGCCAAATATGACCCTGAAAGTAAATTCCATAGATACAGCACAGGATGGTTATGAAGAGATTCTCACAAAAGTATGGTAAATACTATGATGCCACTTTTGCTCTAGTTGCAAAACAAAGTACTTTTAGAACCTTGTCGACTACAGTGACCCAACAGAATATGTTTATGAAACATTATGACATCAGAACAGCTTTTCTCAATCGTGACATTGAACAGGAGTTGTACCTGACACAACCAGAAGGATATATATAAGAGCTGGCAAAGAATATCTTGCTTATAAGTTACATAGATTATTGTACATATATAAACAATCATCAAGTGCTTGAAAAGTGAATAAGTATTGTTAGATGAAGGGATGAACTAAAGCCGATCCATGTCTATACTCTAAACATACATATGGGAAGTGGATGTACAGTATCTGGCACTCTATTTTGATGGTTCGATTATTGTTACAAATGGATGAGGAAATTGCAGAAATGAGCACAGTGCTCAATAAGCACTTTGAAAATAATGATTCAGGATATGTCTCCTATAAGCTATGTATTCAAATACAGCATGAGAAATATTGAAGTTTTCCATCAAATCAAAGTTTGAAAACTGATGCAGTCCTTAAACAGTTTGGCGTAGCAGAATGCACAGGTGTATGCACACAAATGGATTCAAATACAGAATAGGAAAAATGATATATAAATATATACGCTGCGCTTTCAAATATACTCTTCACATTATATATATGTGATAACCAAAGTGCAAATATGCGTGTGAATCACACACCGTGATACATCCAGTAACTAGTGATTGTAAAAAGTGACAATAGTGCAACAAATAGTTATAAATACTTAAAAATGAACATATAAATGAAAATAAATAATCACACTAGTAAAAAGTGCTATAACGTGCATCCATATGGTGATTGGTTGTATCAAAATTATTGTTCATAAAATCATATAGTGTTTATAAAATCATATAGTGTTCATAAAAATATATAGTGGACTCAATCCACTAAAACATATAGATGAATAAAAAGTGCTTCTATGTGCATATGTGTCATCCAATTATTTGGGCGGCACAGTGGTGTAGTGGTAGCACTCTTGCCTAGCAGTAAGAAGGGTCACTGGTTTGAATCCCAACCACAACACTACCTGCTTGGAGTTTGCATGTTCTCCCTGTGTCTGCGTGGGTTTCCTCTGGGCACTCTGGTTTCCTCCCGCACTCCAAAGACATGCTGGTAGGTTAATTGGATCCTGTCTAAATTGTCCCTAGTATGTATGAATGTGAGTTAGGGACCTTAGATTTTAAGCTCCTTGAGGGCAGGGACTGATGTGAATGTACAATATTTTGTAAAGCACTGCGTAAATTGACAGTGCTATATAAGTACCTGAAATAAATAAAATAAAATAAATTTCAATTCAAAAGTGCTTCTAAAGTCCATGCGATTTGGAAACTGCTGTGTAGATAATCCAAAGCAAGCCACAGTGATCACACTCAGGTGCTCCCCCCTAGGTATTAAACGCTCACCTCTAAGCGTGTGACTTTGCACATAAGCTTAGTCAATACACGCCTGTGAACCACCTCTGGGGCTCTGCAGGTTTAACCAGACTCCTGGACCCCTTAGCACTATACCTGAGTGAAAAAGGACTGGATGGTGTAATAACGTTTTAACAGTTTATTAATCACATAAAACCCCACTATGGGGTACTCACTTAGTATAGGCACGTTAGTGCGCCACTCTGCATCAGGCAAACAGCAAACAGCATGTAAAGATACCGGATCGATATTGGGATGGTGTGGGGTTCTTTCCTGACAGGTCACCTGCTGAACGTCTGTCCTGTCCCCTCCCCAGGAAAAATGTTAGTTTCACGTAAAATTAAAGTTCTAAAATTTATGTGTAGCACAAATGGCCCTCTCCAAACAGGACATTGCACTAAACCTGCAGGTAAATAGGAGAACCAGAACCTTCGCTAAGTGGAAAAAGTGGTTTGATAATAAAGTTTGCACTGCCTCTACCCAGGACAGGGCCTCTGTGAACAGGGGGAATTCCCTTCCTGGGAGATTAATCAGTAAAATAAAAAATGTAATTGGGAGTAGAAGAGCTACTGCAACCAGCATATAACATTAACCATAAATATTATATATAGATGCACAATAAAAAAAAAATATAAAAAGAGATTAACCACTTCCTGACCAGCCGCCGCAGTTATACTGCGGCAGGTTGGCTCCCGTGGGCGAGCCATTGTAGCTATACGTCAGCTCGCTTTCAGACCACTCTTGGGTGCTCGAGCGCCGCCAGAGCCGATGCGCGTGCCCAGCGGTCACGATGACCGATGAGCACCCGCGATCACTCCACACAGAGACAGAACGGAAATCTGTCAATGTAAACTGACAGATCTCCATGCTGTCAGAGGAGAGGAGACTGATCTGTTGTTCATACTAAGTATGAACAAAGATCGAAAGAGTAAGATAATACGGCGCTCTCTGGATACAACAATAATAAGACAGTGGGGGGGCAATCAGGTATCTATTGGGGATGGTTGGGCCATATAAAAATACAAACTATGGCCATAAAACAGTATAACAGTGGTTTAAGGACAGTGTTAACCACGGTATTGTAAACAGTAACAAAACACTATTGTTAAAATCAATATTAAAACCAATATAAAGAACGATATTGTAGGAAACTGTCCACAGGGGGCTGCCAGTTCAGAGTGAGAATGCAGAAGAACTCTGGAATAGATGAGATACAAAAAGAACAGCACTCTCTAAGTGCAGTATATAAGCTGGTTCAATCAGTGAAATGGTTTGAAAACACTCACAAAAGTGAGGGAACAATGGGCATGAAATATCATCCGCTCCCGACGGCTGGGTGAGAGTGGGGGAGGTCCGGTATGGATGTGGCAGTGGCTGTGTCTCCTGGATCCGATCCATGCCCATTGTTCCTTCACTTTTGTGAGTGTTTTTAAACCATTTCACTGATTAAACCAGCTTATATACTGCACTTAGAGGGCGCTGTTCTTTTTGTTTCTCATTAACAAAGATCGGTCTCCTCACCCAGGCAGTCCCCCCCCCCCCACAGTTACAAACACTCCCAAGGACTCACAGTTAACCCCTTGATAGCCCCCCACTGTTAACCCCTTCCCTGCCAGTGTCATTTATACAGTAATCAGTGCATTTTTATAGAACTGATCGCTGTATAAATGACAATGGTTCCAAAAAAGTGTCAAAAGTGTCCCATCTGTCCCCCACAATGTTGCAGTCCCAATAAAAGTCGCAGATCGCCGCCATTACTAGTAAAAAAAAATAATAATAAAAATGCCATAAATATAGCCCCTATTTTGTAGACGCTATAACTTTTGCGCAAACCAATTAATATACCCTTTTTGCAAATTTTTTTTTTTAACAAAAATATGTAGATATACATATTGGCCTAAACTGAGGAAGAAATGTGTTTTTTTTTTGGGGGGGGGGGGGGGGGGGTATTTATTATAGCAAACTGTAAAAAATATTTTTTTTTCAAAATTGTTGCTCTTTTTTTGTTTATAGCACAAAAAAATAAAAAATCGCAGAGGTGATCAATTACCACCATAAGAAAGCTCTATTTGTGGGGAAAAAGTCACACGCCCGCGCAATTGTCAGTTAAAACGACGCAGTGCCGAATTGCAAAAAATGGCCTGGTCATTAAGGGGGCAAATCTTCCGAGGCTGTGGTTAATAACAGTACAAACTTCCAATGTGCAAATAAGTATTATCAGCAAAAGGAGCAACTAGAGTCCTGGTGCACATATACCCAGATATATATATACTGTATGTATTACTAGAGATACCTCCAGATGAATGTTGCAACAAGATCCAGTTGCAGGGGCCCTTGAGGATGATCATGATGTGGCGCTTGACTTGGTGTCGGAGACTTGAAAACAAGTCTGTGGTGATGAGGACACCATTTAGACATTATTCAACAAGCCTGAAATGCAGCTTTTCACCAACAGAAACCATTGTGTGGCAAAATATCTACTCTGCACTTACTCTCTAGTAGCATCTAATCTGTCATGCAACCGGACTTCTAACTACAAAAAGTGGTTGTCAAATGCCTAATCTGGCTTTAGCCTGTTTATTGAGCCCTGAGCTGAAACTAGCTAAAGAATCCCAGACCAGAAGGGGCAAGGTTAACTAAAATAACAGGAACTGTATATGAACTAAATTGTAAGTTTACCTACTAATATACTGGAAGGTGAACACTACACACATACAGTAATGGAGACCTAGCTATCTGGCACTGTGCTTTGGAGATAATAACAATAGGAGATACTTTGTCTGCCAGATAGATTCAAAAATGCACTCAAGAAGCTATGGGCAGCTGCAGTTAAACTTTTTAAACATAGGAATATTTGAATACTGGTCTCTGCTTCTGGTCTGGGTGAAATACAGCAACAGATGTTTTGTGTGTAAGGTTATGTGACTCAGTTCCTCTCTCTCCTTCTTGTAACTTCCTCCTTCTGGGGTTTTTAACCCAGCCCCACAGAGACAAGAAATGATGTACATAAATAGCTCACAGCACAGCCACAAATACAGACAGTAGAAGGCAGTAGATCCCTACAGAGGTCATCTTTAAAAAGTCTGACAGAGCAAAATACAAAGGTGTATGCACAATGAAACCAGCTTACCAAAATTTGGAAAAATATCTTCTCCCTAAAAATGGACTGTACAGACAAGCAGTGGAGGCACTTTTATACACTGCAACAATTACATATCCAGATAGAGATGCTGACATGGCACTGACCTGATGTGTATGTAAACCTCGGAAAAGGGACTGGGATGCTATTAAAAGAGTTGTTCATTACCTAAAACAGACTGAAGAAATGAACCTGAAATTATTTGTAAAGGGTGTCCAAGAACTCAAAGGATGCATGAACTCAGATTGAGCAGGTTATCCTAATCTTCACAAATATACAAGTGGTTATTTGTTCCAATTAGTCAATAGCCTGATATCTTGGTCCAGCAAAAAGCAAATAACAATGGCATTATCTACTACAGAAGCTGATTACATATTCGGAGCTTATGCTTGTCAAGAAGCCTTTTGATTGCAGCAGCTACTTGAAGAACTTAGAGGGCCATTGTTCCAGCAAAGAGTTTTATATAAGGACAATCAAGGATGCATAAAGCTTGCAAAGAGTGAAAAGATCAATGCAAGAACCAAGTACATTGATATCAAGTTCCATTACCTCGGAGACGTAGTAGAAAAAAATTGTGATTCTGCTTATTACATCTCTTTAAACTTTGGCAAAACCATTACTAAAGCCAATATTTGAAGAACTCAGAAAGAAGATGGGACTTACAGTAGGTGCAACAACCATTCTCATATACTGTATTATTTTGTGTTTTGTTGTTCTGCTGCTAGGCGGTAGTATTCTTGCATGGTCTTTAATGGTCTTTCTTGTGGAATTATGTGATTATGATGTTTTTTCCTGTCTCTATGTTTCTTCCTGTTGATTTCCAAAATCACCATATTGACTGGTAAGAGTCATATCTGCAACATCTTTTAAACAGGTGTCTTCCACGGTTTTAGCAGCATAGAGATAAAAAAAATGTCCTCATTATTACTGTGGCACCAATGTTTCTATGAGCACACAGTAATGTTCACATACAATAGATAATTATTTGTGACAGCTGCCATTAATTATTGATTGCAGTAAAATGGATAAAACCTGTTATATTCTCCAAGTGTCATGAGTATTGTTGTTCTGAAAAGATCAGGATATGTGCAGTCATTTCTATGCACAAGCATGCTGTGCATGATATAAAAAGTAAAATCACAATAATATTTTACGGCTCAGCATTCGAATAATGGGTGTTATGCTCTGAGAGTTTTATCAAGCAACTTTTGTAATATTCTTAGTAATTGCAATATTCTTTGTAATTGCTTGTATTCTGATGAAAATGTTTGATTTGATTTATTTGAACTGCCAGTGTACATATGGCATTTACATACTGCTGAATGATTAAACAGTAGTGATATGCACGACATTATATGTTCAGAAATGCACAACAACTTCCTAAGGAGTTCAGGTGGGTAAATGGAGCAATACATTGTAGGTTATTAAATTCTTCTTACTATTCCTTCAATTCAGAAAACCTAAAACTTGAGCTTGAATTGGAAAATCATAGGTTTGCTTTAGGCGTTATAGAAGAGGAGTAAAGTAATAGGTGTTCTCTTGGAGGATAGGTTCAGTGTGAGGGATAGTTGGAAGTTTTAAATAGAACTACAGGAAAAAAAAACTGTATTTAGACTTTTGCTTAATTCCAAATAAGTTACCTCTAAAGCTGTATTTATATTATGTCTGGATGGCTACTGGGTATGGAACAAAACCTGATATGATCTTCTTGTGCTGTGGCTGATAGGTCTGTAGGCAAGTGCAGTCTGTATCCTCCACTGCAGTTGGCGCCCGACCGGAGCAGCATCACAGTCTGGAGAGGAAGTCTGGGGGGAACTCCGTTTATCTATTCCTGGTTCCTGGAGGCAGCGTTCCGGTTGGCTGTGCTGCATCCAGATGACCCTAGGTGGCCATCTTACCTCAGCAGAGCCTTTTTAGGCCCCTGTTCCCCAAGTTTTGGCATGCATTTGTATGTGGGTAGTGTAGGGACAGGTTCCCCATCTATCAGTATTAGCGGTAGGGAGAGTTTCCAGACGAGAAGGCAAAGCTTAGGGATTGCAATTGCCTTGGACATCTTCCCGCTTGGGTACAAGACGACCAGGCCACATTCTGCTCCCCTAGACAGATACGGCTGATACCTGCTCCGCTACACACTGCTGATATTTGTGAGTGCTCCCAGTTCGGTCCACTCCCAGCAGGTTTGATGTGAACTGTTTGTCTTGACTACAATCCAAGTTTTCCCCATTCTGCAATACAAGTTCTGCCTTTGCTACCATGCAAGTTATACTGATTGCACCTGGACTGTGTGTGAATTATTACAGCCACACCACGCTGCACCCACCCACAGGTCTGTTTATTTAAGAATAAATGATAACGCCATTCATTCTCCCTTTCTTTCCCATCCTCATTGCTAAAATGTCTCGTATTGTGTTCTCAGAATAGAACCCCTTATATTAGACATTTTAGGAATGGAGAAAGGTCAAGTGTAAAGGGAGTGTGGACGTCACAATTCTTCACTCTACTGGGGATGGGGTTTGGCCCACTGTATAATTCAACCCACACTTTGCATGCTCAGTGTTTGAAGTCTGGTTAAATTATTTGGCCAGTTTACCAGCCCAAACCAGCAGAAGCAACTGGAAGTAATTCTTTTATTGGAAGTATTACTGTCACTAATAAATGCATACTTGTAGACAGGTGCAGGTTTCCCTCTGTCCAGTAGGTGGCATTGTGCTAATATACAGATGGAGTGGAGCCTGTTAGGGTATATATCCACCATGTGGATGCAGATGTGGATGTAGTAAATCATACTAGACCCTTATCCTATATAGTGAATTATGTCTTCAACATGAGGAGATTGCCTTCTGAAAAAAACACATCATCAATTCTGGTCCTACTGACTGCTCTCTACAAATGACAGTTCCCAGGCTCACAGCATAACATACACAAAGAGACAGGGTATCCCGGGGTAATTAATTGACATAATATGTATGTGACCATATTCTGTCAATGATATCATCTGGGATATTCTTCTACCTTGTTTACATTCTGATGCTGACTGGGGAGCAGTGACTTGTGGTGAGTCTATGTCAGGAGACCATCCGGTATCATTCACCATGATTGATGTGGATGTACATCTCTAGAAGACATAACTGACAATGGATTTACATTGCGGAGCTTTTTTTTTTTTTTTTTTTTTAAAGAGGACTTTGCCAAAGGTGTGCATGTTTATTTTGCTTTTTTTTTTTACTTTTTTCAAAACGAGTAACCAGGGGTACTTACTTATTCACATATGGGGGGCCTGCTATCTGGGAGCTGTCTTATTTTAAATAGTGGTTGCAGAATCTTATTAGCCCCCCTTTTCCCAAAATCTCTAAAATCAGGAAGTCAGGCCCATGGAAAACAAATCGTTGGCCTTATCAACAGAAGGTCATCCAGTTTCCAGGGCAAAGATGCCAAACTATGCCCCCCCCCCCCCCCCCCAACTACTCAACATTCATGTATGATCCTCTTCCACACACTGTTAACCGCACTATCGCAGTCCCCTTATAAGTCACTGATCACCACCATTACTACTATAAAAATAAATAAATAAAAATTCCAGTATATATCCCATAGTTTGTAGCCAGTACAACTTTCACGCAAACCAATTAGTATACCCTTATTGGGATTTTTTTTTTACAAAAGACATGTAGAAGAATCCATTTTGGCCAAAATATATTAAAGGGGTTGTAAAGGGTTTTTCTTTTTTTTTTTTAAATAGCAAACATGTCATACTTACTTCCTCTGTTCAAGGGTTTTCTACATAGCGGTCCTGATCCTCCTCTTCTGGGGTCCCTCAGGGGCGCTTGTGGCTCCTCCTCTTCATCGAGTGCCCCCACAGAGAGACGCTTTTCATAGGGGCACTCATGCGGGCGTGCTCCTGAGTCCTGCTGCTGCGTCCATTGACATAGACAGCAGGACTCGGCCCCACCCCCGGCTCCCGTTTCACTGGATTTGATTGACAGCAGCAGGAGCCAATTGCTCCTGCTGCTACAAATGGCTCCTCCTGCTATTGATCTATCCATTGAGGACCCGAGACAGCAGCTGGAGCTGCTGTGCTTGTCCCCATCAATGGAAAGATCGGGTTCAGGTAAGAAAAAGCGGGACTCTGGGGGGCAGCTGCACTACCGAAGGTTTTTCACCTTAGAATGCCTTAAGGTAAAGAACCTTGAGGGTTTACAACCCCTTTAAGAGAGATGATTTTTTAAAAATTTTATTGGATATGTTTTATAGCAGAAAGTAAAAAATATTAGTTTTTTTTTAATTTCAGTCTTTTTTCATTTATATAATAAAAAATAAAAAACCCAGAGGTGATCAAATACCACCAAAAGAAAGCTCTATTTGTATAAAAAAAAAAGATATACATTTTGTTTGGGTACAGCATTGCATGACCGTGGAATTGTCAGCTAAAGTAGTGCAGTGCGGAACAGCAAAAGATGGCCTTTTCATGAAGGAGGAAATCTCCTGGAGCTGAAGTTATTATAAAAAAAAAACCTTTTAGTGAATACTATAGTGCTAAATGTGTTGGTAAAATAATGCACCAATTATTGACAATGTGTAATGTACAGTAGGTACTGTCTGTGTGGTTTACAATGCAATGCAATGTAATCAGTACAAACCTAAGGCGTCGTTCACTTGGTGTACTAAAGTGTGCATCTGTGGAGGGCTGTGTTGAACCATACGCTGATACGCAAGTGTTTTGTTCATCCCCATGCATGCAGTCCCATTGATGTCAATTGGGATGCAGCGGCACTAACATAGGCGCTTCTCCCAATCTGACATCCATGTGGGGCAGGTGCACAGCCCTGAACGCACACTGTCTGTCTGCATTGATGTCAGATTGGGAGCGGCATCTGTGTCCATGCAGCTGCTGCATCCCAATTAACATGAATGGGACTGCATGCACAGGGATTCATGGAACATCTGTGCATCCCTAAGTGAGTAAACACAACCTGCTACAGGTGTACACTTTACTACACCCTATATGGCCAAAGCTAAGCATAGCCAATGAAGCATTTGTGCATAGCTGTTAGTGCTAAAGCGCCGCTCATTTTTGCAGCACCTTTGTAGCGCTTTTCGGCCACAGAAGGGGTTAGAAGTGCCTGTGTTGCGGCACTCCTGTAGCGCTTTTTAGGCGCTTTGGATGTGCTGCCCATTCATTTCAATGGGCAGAGCATTTTGAGAGTGCTGTATACAGCACTCCCAAACCACCCCAAAAATGCTGTTTGCAGGTCTTTTCCTAACGTCCCGCAAGCGCACCGCCCCAGTGTGAAAAGTCACACTGAAATTAATAGGAGGCGGTTTTCAGGCGTTATTTAGAGGCTATTTCTAGCGCTAAAATGCCTGAAACTGGCCTAAAGTAACAAACACACAGGCTATATATGGAGTTGTTGTTATCCCAAGTAGTAGCCTAGAGGATATGTTCTTTATATATTTAGCAACATTAAATAAAGAGAACATGTATTATTTGTTAAACAAACCAAGTGAATGTTTTATTAAAAAAAAAATATATAAGGTAAATGAAGCTACATAATTTGTTGGTTTGTGTGATTAAAATGGTAATGAATAAGCTTGAAGAGAGAAACATGAAAAACAAAACTGAACGTGCATTTATCAAAAACAAAACTTAATTAAATAGCGAATGAGCTTTATAAAAAGACACTGCTGTGTATTAATAAACACTGCTTTGTTAATATATACTTGTCATACTGTTTTGAAAAAAAAGTCTAATTTTAATAATAGGGCCTATTTGCAATGTACAGTTATTGTTTTTAAAGAACTCCAAAAAAAAACAAAAAAAAAAAAAAACAATGAGTTACTTGTATAGCCTAATGAGGTCACTTGAAAGAGAAAATTCTATTCTCTTCTGCTGTCTCACTTTGTACATACCTGGAGGGGGGGGGGGGTTTACAAAGGGTTACACAGGAACTGTTCACACAAAATATGCACAGTTTACCAAGCAATTGCATTTGTAATTTATGTGTCTATGAGAGAAAAAGTTCAAATGCAATGTATTAATTTCACACTTGTTTAAAAAAAAGAAAACACAGGGCTGAAATTATTGCATTTTGAATGGGCAAAGTAAACTTTACTGTCAACTCTGCAGAAAGTAATGAATCTTCCTCTGTATAGGTCAGATTTTCCAAAGAATGTTCTGCTGATAAACACAATAGGGCCTTCTCAAAGCAGAAGTCACCTGCATGCCTCAAGACTATGCCAATACATAGAGAGACATTTATCAATTCTGTTTCATGGCTAGGCAATACTAAACAGGAGCAGCAAAACAGATTTATTATAATTAGGCAGCTTCATTCATAAATGACCCCTCAGCTGCTCTAAGCTAGCACTGTGCCAAGATAAAACCAGCTCCTGACCATTTCTTAATGATGCATTTTGAGTGCAAATCTTTCTCAACCTCATGAAAATCTGTCTAAAAAGCTGCTTGATAAATGCCCCTCATGCTGATTTAAGATATCTCTACCATGGTTTAAACTGATTTAGTGGATGGTCTATCATTTCCTTTAAAGTGAATCTGTGGCCAGGCTATGGAAATTCAAGTATTTACATGTTTACATGTTCCTAAAACAACCATGTCACTGATAAAAAATGATCCAAGTGTTGCACTACCCCGCTGAATTGTTTTGTGGTTTTTCTGCACAGATAACACATCTCACTCACATCTCACTCACCCAGCACTTACTGACACACCCTGAGTTATTTCAAAGGATTTATTAGGCCAAGCATAGCCTGAAAGAAGAGAGAATTAGCAAGTACAGTAAAACCTTGGTTTGAGAGTGTTTTGCAAGACAAGAATTTTTTTTTATTATAAAATTTGACTTGATAAATGAGCGATGTCTTAATATACAAGTAGCGTCATGTCACAACTGAGTATGAAAGAAAAGAGAGGTGCCTCTAAGTGTAGCAATATGGTTAACGAACGTACAACAGTTAGCAACTCACATGGTTGATGCAGGCATCCGGAGTAAAGCTGTCCACATAGACCATCCTCTGCACCACCATCAACGTCATCCCTTCCACGCTGCCCTCCATGAGTGCTTCAAGCCTCACTTTCAGATCGTTCTACTGCAGGGTAGTCTTCCCGGTCACGATTGCAGACTGACAACGGTGAGAGCCAGCCGTGCGGAGGATGGTCTATGTGGACAGCTTTACCCAGGACGCCTGCATACCTAAATGTGCCTGTTTTAATCATCAACCATGTGAGTTGCTAAATTTTGTACCTTTATTAAATGTTACCATAGTGCTACACTTAGAGGCGCCTCTCTTCTCTTTTATACTCTGTAGCACCTTCTGGATTTTCCTTCTAATCCCTTTGTGGAGGCTGACATTTGTGGATGAACATTTTATGGTTACACAATCGATCACATTGCTATAATCTTTTTATATGGACTATAAACTGAAGGACTTATGAATAAATGGTTGTGGAACAAATCATCTGAGTTTCCATTATTTCCTAAGGAGACATTTGCGTTGATATACGAGTGCTTTGGATTACAAGCATGTTTCCAGAACAAAGTATGCTTGCAATCCAAGGTCTTACTGTATATTTATACAAACAATCAATAGGACAATAACATTACTCTGGAAGATTACACCTGCAGAATTCTAACAGTAAGACCCCTTTCACAATGGGGCATTTTTTGGGCTTTTTTCAAGCGCTTTAGCAGTAAAAAAGCGCCTTCATGTTGACCTCAGATGCCTGCCTGCGCCTTCCTACCAGTTTGGGGACAGGGTCTGGCTGTCATCTCACAACCTCCAACTTGTGTTCCCTCTCTGAAGTTCGCACCTCGGTTTATTGAGCCTTGCCGTATTCTTTGCAGGATTAACCCAGTGGCTTACGCATGAGACCTTCCTTCTAATATGCGCATCTCAAATGTATTTCATGTCTTTTTATTAAAACCTTTGGTCTGCAACCGCTTTACCACCTCAGTGCCTCGTCCTCACCCTGCACATGTTGAGAACCATGAGGAGTATGAAGTACAGTGCACTATTGACTCCCGGAGGTTCCTTGGGCGCATACAGTACCTGGTGCATTGGAAAGGGTACAGGAACGCTCTTGGGTCTCATCCTCGGACGTACATGCCCCTGTCCTCCTCCCCCTTGATTTCCATAGACGTTTTCCCTTCAAGCCTGGTGGTCCCCCAAGGGGGAGGGATCATTGAGGAGGGGGTACTGTCAGGGCTTGCTTTAATAAGCAGTTTTCAGCTTTACCTTGTCTCTGTCACTGTGAGGGCTGGGCTCAGCCTTTCCTTCTCAAGGCTGGTCACTCAGCTGTCATGTAATTGCCAGCTCCTTTTCTGCACAGTGACTCATCTGTTGATGATCCTGCTCGTCAGTCCTGCCTATTTAAGCCGTCTAGCCTAGATGATATCTGCCTTCGCCTTTGTCACATCTCTAGAGACGCTCTCCTGTGTTCCTGTTAAAGACTTGCTTGGTTGACATCCCTTCTGGCTCCAGATCCTGCTTGATCCTGACGTTTTGGCTTGTCTGACTATCTGTTCCGGTTCCTGAACTCTGGCTATGTTTTGACTATGTTTACTCTCTTTACCTTTTTATTACTATTATTATTAAACAAGTGTGATTTAACTGTACTTCATCTCAGTCTGATTCAAGGTTTCTGACAGTCACTAAATTGAGTGAAATCTGTCCTTGCGAACAAAGAAGGAAATATTTAACGTGTCCTACTGCTGGCACCACTAAATGCCACTCTCTATAAAATAAATTGTTGCCTGAAGTCTTCCAGGAGCTTTATTCTCCAGATCCCCTGCTGTGCACAGTGATTTCTCCCACAGACCCCCTGCATAGGTACTTCTTCTTTTTATAGGTTCTGTCCCTGTCTCCCAATTGTGCTCTTGCATCATCACCTTGTCACATGGGCTTCTGAGGGAGAAAACAAATTAATGTTTCATCACACATTGCACAGGCCCAGTACACTATTGTCAGCATCACATGAAACCTGGCTAGGAAATGCCATGAAGCCATTGCTGTTGTACAAGCATGCAGACAGTACATGAGTACCGAGAGGCTGGAGGAGATCAGTAGCACTGGGATGCAACAAAGGATTAAAAGAAGAGTAATTTATTAACAAAAATGATACTTGTTTTTGATACAGAGTGATCTAGCAAATCCCACATCTTAAAGTTAGGGTTCACATCTACTTAGCATAATTGTGTTTTTTTTTTTTTAATCCATCTCTATTTCAGGTGTTTAAAAAAAAAAACACTAGAAATGTGCTTTAAGTAAGCCCTTACATTGCACAATTGTTGAGAAATCTAAACAAGATTGGGAAGAGATCATAAAATTAGATTGACACATGTGTGCCGATGTAAGGCTAGCCATTAATGGACATCTAAATGCTTGAGAAGATTAGTTTATTTCTGATGTCATAGAGGACAGTAACAAGTGTCTCAGGTAGTCAATCACTTGTAATCACATAGCTCTACAACTTCTCTATTGAATTCCTAGAGTAGAATCAAATATATCCTTCTAGTAGTATAGTAGCCTTTCCAGGCAATTCATTCCTTTTTAGAGAAGGTTGTAATTTTTCTAAAACTAGCAATACACACTAGAAAACAGGTATGAAATATTACATGAATAATGGAATACATTTCAATAGAAAACGATGTGCTATTCACACTTCTGAAAATATGAACATTTTAAAATATTAAAGAAAAACTACAACTCCTTTGGGGGGAGCAGAATATTTAGGACTATATGCAGATTATATTATTCTATATATGGGAGATGCGCAGAACACGTTGGTGGAGGCGATGAGAATAATACATATCTTTGAGAATTACTTGGGTTATAGGATCAATTGGCAGAAATCAGTTTTAATGACCCTACAACAAGACATAGAAATAGACTGGTCATACTCTCCACTTAAAGTATAACTAACGGCAAAACTTTTTTTTTAAATTATAGATAGAGTGGAGAGGTATACAAATGCTTGTCAGTTTTTATTCCTGTCTGTGTCCCCATTAGGGATGTTCGCCCTCTCAATTTGTCCTGTTTACCATTATCATTTCATGTAAAAGTAAAAGAAAACCCCAAATTTTGGGTTGTCCCCAGAAAAGTAATAGAGGGAGTCTTTCAATGGGGACACTAGTTCTAGTAACCTAGGGGTTCCCAAGGAATTACCTTAATTTGCTGGGTTTTCTGTTCACTTCCTATTTGGCTATGGGGCAGGAAGTGAAGGGAAATCTGAAAGTGAAAGGGAAATGGGACACAGGTGGCAAAGAAAAAATCTGACAGGGGCTATAACCCTCCCTTGCTCTATCCAAAATTAAAAAAAAAGTTTTGCCTATAGTTTTACTTTAAGGTGGTAGATTAATTTAACCGCTTACGGACCACCCGCCGTCATTTTACGTTGCTACTTTGAAGAGGAATACAGTTGTTATGGCAGAAGCTAGCTGCCATAACCCCGGTATCCTCTTCTTTAGCGTGCGGTCCGCTTCAAGATAAAAGTGGTCTATGCAGAGGATTCGCCACAAGATCACTTTTATCGGCAGCGGGAGTGGGCCCCACACTTCCTGCCGCTCTCCGGTGCCCTCCGCCGCTTACCAGAGCCATCGGCAGCGGTGGAGGAGATCGTGTCCTGTCCCTGGCTTGGCATGGAGACGAGGGGAAGATGGCCCCCACCCGTCTCCATACCACTCCAGGGCGGAAGCAACGTCAAAACGTCACTTCCGCCTATAGCTCTTAAAAGGGACTTTTTTTTTTCTTTATAGGACATACATTTTTTTTTTTCTATTGCATTTTAGTGTAAATATGAGATCTGAGGTCTTTTTGACCCCAGATCTCATATTTAAGAGGTCCTGTCATGCTTTTTTCTATTACAAGGGATTTTTACATTCCTTTCAATAGGAATAAGAGTGACACATTTTTTTTTTTTTAAAGAACAGTGTAAAAAAATAAAAAATAAAAGGTGAAATAAATAAGAAAAAAAATAAATACATTTTTAAATGCACCCCGTCCCGCCGAGCTCGCGTGCAGAAGCGAACGCATGTGAGCAACGCCCGCATATAAAAACAGTGTTCAAACCACACATGTGAGGTATCGCCGAGATCGGTAGAACAAGAGAAATAATTCTAGCCCTAAACTTCCTCTGTAAGTCTTAAAATGCAACCTGTGACATGTTGGGTATCAATTTAATCGGCGTAACATTATCTTTCACAATATAAAAAAAAAAATTGGGCTAACTTTACTGATGT
This sequence comes from Aquarana catesbeiana, assembly GCF_042186555.1. Classification (NCBI taxonomy): domain Eukaryota; kingdom Metazoa; phylum Chordata; class Amphibia; order Anura; family Ranidae; genus Aquarana; species Aquarana catesbeiana. The sequence continues at coordinate 91,807,885 of NC_133333.1, read as the reverse complement.
CATATTTTTTAACTCAAAAAAGTGTATTTTTTCCAAAAAAAGTGCACTTGCAAGATCGCTGCGCAAATACAGTGTGACAGAAAGTATTGCAACAACCGCCATTTTATTCTCTAGGGTGTTAGAAAAAAAATAAAAGATAATGTTTGGGGTTCTAAGTAATTTTCTAGCAAAAAAAATCTATGTTTAACTTGTAAACAGTGGTGGTGCGTCCATAAGAGCGCACAGGCACCGCCCCCTCTCTCCAGCCACCCCTCTAGCACCAATAGATAGATTCATGCATTGCATGAATCTATCTATGGCTGCTGCTGCCACTCCCTTTTCAGGCACCCGGCCCCCTTTCGGGTTTTTTTTAAGCACCTGATTAGAGCCATAGGCTTAAATAGGCGTCAAAAAAGGTGACCTGAGAGCGCCATGCTGGGTGCTTGCAGGTCACACAACTGTGTTAGAAAAGCAAATTAATGTTTGCTTTCCTAACACTAAACCGCCTCTCAGCCAATCAGGTGCTCGGATCTGTTATCCGTCACCTGATTGGCTGAAACAACAGGCACTGGGATTGGACACCTGATAGGCGTCCAATCATGGCAGAGGACGAGAGAAGACATCGAGGAGCTGTCCCACCACCACCGAGGCAGGGTAAGTACAGACAGCGGGCAGGGGGGCACGCTGGCAGCATTTGATATGGCACAGTGGCTGCGTTTGATGGGGCACAGTGAGGCTGCATTTGATGGGGCACAGCGAGGCTGCATTTGATGGGGCACAGTGAGGCTGCATTTGATGGGCACAGTGAGGCTGCATTTGATGGGCACAGTGAGGCTGCATTTGATGGGGCACAGTGAGGCTGCATTTGATGGGGCATAGCGAGGCTGCATTTGATGGGGCACAGTAAGGCTGCATTTGATGGGCACAGTGAGGCTGCATTTCATGGGCACAGTGGCTGCATTTGATGGGCACAGTGGCTGCATATGATGTCACAGTGGCTGCATATGATGGGCACAGTGGCTGCATTCGATGCGGCAACGTTTTTGCATTTGATGGGCACAGTGGCTGCATAAGATGGGCACAGTGGCTGTATTTGATGGGGTACAGTAGCTGTATTTGATGGGGCACAGTGACAGCATTTGATGGCACAGTAGCAGCATTTGGTGGCACAGTGGCAGCATTTGATATGGCACTGTGGCTGCATTTGATGGGCACAGTGGCTGTGTTTGATGGGCACAGTGGCTGCGTTTGATGGCACAGTGGCGGCAATTGATGGGCACAATGGCTGTGTTTGATGGGCACAGTGGCTGTGTTTGATGGGCACAGTGGCTGTGTTTGATGGTACAGTGGCTGTGTTTGATGGTACAGTGGCAGCAATTGATGGGCACAGTGGCTGTGTTTTATGGCACAGTGGCTGCGTTTGAAGGTTTTTTTTTTCTGAATTTTTCAGTTTGTTTGCGCCCCCCCCCAAAAAAAAAAAAAAATTTTGAGCACCAGGTGCCACTACTCAGAAAGAGGTTCAGTCCTTAAGTGGTTAAATACTTATTAAAATATATCACCTTACAACCAAAACAATTCCCGGTAGCCAATATGAACCCTTTAATGGAATATATTAAGAATAAATTGGCAATATGGAGGCTATTACATATATCAGTGGTGGGAAGACTTAGCTTAATTAAGATAGTCTTACTGCCGAAATGTTAATATGTGTTCTTGCATTCACCAGTTATTATCCCCAAGCTATTATTTCAAAAGCTACACTCTCAATTTATAAGATTCATCTGGGCTAAGGGTAATTTTCATCTGTGAAACAGAACCATCAACACGTGTGTAGAACCTTATTTGACCATATGTCACAACAGCAGGCAAGCTCCACCCAGACTTAATTGCAGAAATGTTTTCAGAGTTCTTGTTAGTTTTGCCAGAAGTAGTTAATTTGAGTATCCGCATACTTTTGGCCATGCAGTGAAGCTTATAACAAAAGATTATAGATAATTTGATGGAAAATATGATTCAGCATTAAGAAACTGTAAATGACTTAGGAGATAATTGATACGGATGTGTCATTTCAGTTTCAGGGATGACTCTCCAGTAATGCCTTAAAGTGTATCAAAACACTAACCCAAAATGTAATATATTACAGCCTACCAGTCCTTATATAAGGTGGATGCATTTGATTTAATTGTTCAAGCTTTTTCCCTTTATTTTCACCTGGCAATCCTACCAGTTACACACTTTTTGTCCTATGGTGACTCCTCCCACTGTTCTGTATTTATAAATGAACAGCATTGTTATCCTATACTGATTTGGACTACAAAATACCCCCTCTCTCATTTTCATAACTTAGGGGGCAGTGGTTTGTAGTCCACAGAGGTGAACTGGGCTGGGCTGCTACCATTGCTTGAGATTTCAGAGTACGTGAAATTATGAGCTCACTGGATTTCTGGTGTTTACCTAACAAGGTAGCTAACCCAGAGTAATTGGCTGTATAGAAACTTTACATATCTGTCAGGTACCATGCTCCTGTAAAGGAATAGACACTTCTACAGCCGCAGCACTGATCAGTTTATTTTTTTTTATAATATTTATTGTATTTTTCTCATAGGACAAGTCATATAGAACATAAAGAGAAAAGAAAATCAAATTTTACAGTTGACAGATGATCGATAAAAGCATAATATGTACTAGAGTAATACAGATTATAACCATCACATAATAAGAGTAACATAGAGATAAACTTATAAAATTGCTCTCACGTTTCTTGCTCCAGGGTTGCACTCACGCCATGCAAGCCTGGTGGTAACCCATGGCGTATTAGAGGCGTGGATGAAAATAATAAGAGTATCACCCAAGTCATATCATGTGAATGATAGTTAGCTGGTCCAATGGTTCCCATAAGCATATAGCACTTTCTAAAAGCAAGCCTGATCAGTGTATTCTGACAGTGAAGGAGTCCCCTCTGTCAGAATACAATAACACAGTGGAGAGGATTACTCCATTCACCTACTCTGTGTAGATAGGGCAATCCATTCAGTTTTTTATATTTTTGATCAGCCCGTTGGCTGAATGAAAAAACTGATCCATGTATGGACAGCCTTAGTGAAGGAGTAGGAACTGCTCACTTAGCAAAGTGAACGTTCATTTCAGTTAGTAAAAGCTGTGTTCACTTTTAATGCCTAATCACGTGCCAGGGTAAGTAAGCAGGGTAATTGTAAGCTATTGGATGAATAAAGTGAACACAATTTAACTTTGTTTATTTGTGAATAAAATGTTTAAAAAGTGATCATTCACTTTGCACAGCCTTTTCTTTTAATAATTCAACCCCAATGTGTGAATGAAATCAAAACAAAGCATTCCTTTTGTGGCTGATATCCTAATAATTGTTCAGTAGTTATAAAGGGTCCTAGTAGTAAAAAAATATTCTCTGCCTCTAGAGAATAATCTACTGTACAAATCTCTTTAAATACAACAACAAATGTTTGGAAAAATATTTGCTCACTCAAAGTTCCTATACTTTTTTCTTTATCATCACTGTGAGGCACTATCAGGGATTGGTAGCTTTTTGGTATCATGTTTTATTTCTTTCCTTTTCATGGTGTTTCCTTTCATTGGTGATATCTAAGTTATTCCAATTGGGTTCTAGGGACACTCTCTTTATTAGTATGTTGGACCCACATTTTGTTATTTAGACTAGTCACTATTCAGCATTTATACATATATATGTAAAATATATATTTTAGGTCCCAATACTACCCTTGGGTCCATCGTTGGTTTCTGTGGCCTTTTTGGACACACCATCTTTGCCCCTCTTTGTCTGTTGGACCTCTAGGGCCCACCTACAGCACTCCCGGGGCAGACATCCTTAGTAGAATTGTAAGGGTCTGATAATGTTGAGTTTTATATATATATATATATATATATATATATATATATATATATATATATATATATATATAAAATATCACTTTAAGAATTTGTAATACACTTTCTTGCTTCTTGTTAGACAGAGTCTTCAGTCTGGTGACCTTCACCACCAGATAAGAAGCAACAGTTTACTCCCTTTTTTGCTCAGAGAAATGGACCGTCATATCTAGCTGGTCTGAACCAGTACCGTCATGGCGGCGCCCATGTTTTCTTTCGCTTTCTATCAGTCTCATGATGTAACCACCCATTTAACTGTTTCCTTGCTACTAAAAAAGATACGAATGCTGATTGGGCTAAACTATACGATCACACCTATAACACGCCTAGAACTTATGCATATTCATATGTATATATTGTTAAACTTGATGTTTGTACAGCAGAAACACTTTCACTTTCGCTCGCTTATAGTAGCCAAGAACTGTGTTGTATTTCTCCACTGCAGTGAATAAAAATCACCTACTTATATTATCTTAAGATCTGGATCTACTATCTCATCTGAATGATTTGTTTGAAGACCCCTAAATCAGACTTAACAGAATGGTGCCGTGACTCGGATACAGTCCAGTGGGCTCCCAGCCAGAGAGACACTAAACTCATGTTGAGCAGACAAGTGGCCATGGTAAGAAACTGTTGTTCTTACTTATTCTGCTCTCTGTGGCGAGTAATTCGTCGGTGTCTGGGGTCCATTGGCTGAAGGAGTCTTATGATGTTGAACAGATGGTGAGATTAAGGTAAAATTAAGTGTAAATTAGAGTTATGTTGATGTTACACAGTTTGACATAAATAACTCCTTTACTTTACCTGTTGAAGAAATAATAGAGCCGATAATAATTATCAATGTTGATGTTTTGTTTCTATGCTTGGAGTGTCAATAGATTTATGAGACCTGTGAGAAGATCTGACCAGAGGACTGTAGTAGTGAGCCTGTGTGGCGAGTAATGCCTATGTGGCAAATGTACAGGCCTGTGTGGCCATGTGTAATAAAGTGCCATTTGACGGCTACTGTGTGTAGCCCAGGAGAAATTTTGGGTGATGACCCACATGTTTTGTAAGTAGAGACTCAAGAGTGAGGAGACCAGAAGGAGTTATGATCGATTTGGGTTTCTGTGTATGTTAAATTTTATGGCAGATTGACAAAGTTGGACAAAGTGATTAAATGTGTACAATATTGGATTTTCAAAAGTATGAAATGTGATGAAACTTTAACTAGTTATGAACCGTCACAGTTTTTATAATGCATATTACTAAAGGATCTAGCAAAAGAGAATTAGACCAGGCATTGGAAGTGTTATCTAGATGTTTGAGAAGCATAAAAATAATGCTACGCATGTATGATTGTAAGATTTTGCTGCGAGAAGGCTGCTTGTAGATTCCTCAACTCCAACCTTTTGTATTTCTGTGTAAGAAAGGAGTGAGGTGCCCCCCCTTCATATTCCTAAAAGGTAGCCATGATTATTGTCACGGGCATGGCCAGAGCGGAGGCTGTTGGAGAGGACTGTGTGCAAGCCTGTTGCCCACCGATTATGGGCCCTAGCATTTGGGGGAATGGTGCTCTCTGTGAGCGGTATGCCTGGGGACCCTGGGGTTGGTGTTACTTTGGATTCAGCTCCATGTCCCCTCAAAACACACGGACTCTGGAACCCGTTATATGCCATATTAGAATGATAAGACTGAATTATACTGTTGGGACACATCCTGTGAGGAGATGCTAATGTCATCATCTCCACTCACCTGTCTGATGTCAGCTATAATGGGTTTAATGTAAATAAGTTTAGTCTAGGTTCTAAAGGTATTCAACTCATTGTTGTTTGTTCTAATTAACCCTGTGTTGATGTTTTTGGTAATGTGTGTTAATTGAATGAGCTGATCACATTGTCCTCTATACAATTTAGGAGACGGGACGACTCCTATTGGAGCTCATGTTAATTAGGTTAATTAGGTTATGTTTGTATTGTTAATTGTAATTAGCTCCAGCTATTGTGTTTATATTCCTGTGTGAAGCTCGGTGACCACAAGTCTGGGCAAAAGGTCATGTCTCAGCCACCTAGGCTGTATAAAGGATGAGATAATTAGCTCATGTTAATTAGGTTATGTTTGTATTGTTAGAGTAATCTTCGCCTGTGTATATAAGACTGTATTCTGGTTCTGAATAAAGGGAGTTCATGGTAGCAGTGAAGCAAGTGTCGCCTTGTCTTGATGCTCAGAGAGGTTGGAATATCTGTTATCTGTATACAGACTGGGAGGAAGTGGTATATGACGGAAGCACTCAAGCGGAGTGTGGGGCGTTCCGTGACATTGGTGGCAAGCAGCGGGAAAGCTTCCTGAAGTCTGGGACATCCAAACTTCCATCTGGATCCAAGGTCCAGATAGCAGAAGAGGAGGGGTACAGATACCAGCCGCCATGGATGAGGAATTCAGAAGGAGGTTGCGAGAGATGCAGATACAGCACAGAGGACCAGTATCGGAGCAGGTCCTGCTGGGATGGTGTGATTCTATACGCAGCAAACTCTGGAAGGAAGCGCTAGCCCGTGAGCAGCGACACCAGGGAAAAGTTCTCCCCTCCATCGAGGAAAGGTACTGGTCGCAGTACGGACTGCGGGTGCGGTTTTTGGGAGAAAAACCACACAAGAAGCAGACAGCTGAATTAAGCAGGCTGGTCTGGGCAGAGATGAAGCTGGATGAGAGCTACAGAGCCCTCCGGTGGCATGTATCTCAAGCATGTCCCTGGATAGCGGATGACAGCCCAACGGAAGGCTTAAGCTACGGCGGCTTGGGACTGTTGTTTGTGAAGCTGACAGGGGACCCTAACTTTGGGAGTGATTTGGAGCGGCGGGTGGACGAAATCATGGATTTCAGAGAAGGGCTACTGAACATTTCGGAAGTGCACTGGGCACAGGAAGATTTGGAGTTTCTGGCCGTTCAGGAATGGGAGCTAGAGATCGCCTACAGACGGCTGCTAGACATTGCTCAGTGCCAGGGCTGGGCTCCCTTTGCCTGGGACTATCGGGAAATACCAGCTGACAACCCTGAAATCCTGGCTGAAGAGTCGGCAATGTGGAAGAGCGATAGTGTGCTTTGCCAACCTGCCCCCACAGCTATGGAGGCGGAGGTCTTATGGCGGATGCAGCAAGTGCTGACTGACCTTGATGATCCTGTTTCTGCATGGGATGATCTTGGATGGAGGAATGTGCCTGTCCAGCAGCATGCCAGAGAATCTGCAGTGGAAAATCTGGAGATTGCCATCCCCAAAACTGAAGTGCTGACAACAGGGCAGAGCTCTGCTAACCTCTGCCCAGCACTGATGGCATCTTCTGAGTTCCACGGACAGGAGATGGTGAACCTCTATCCACAGACACCAGTTATAGAGGTAGAGGATTTAATAGACTTTTCTGCTGAGGAAGAACAACCTGATGAGCCTCCAGCAGAAGAGCTGCTATCAGGGCCAAAGTTCACTGTGTTCTGCCCAGCACCAACAGTGGCTTCAGCCTTCCTGAGAGAAGAGGTAGTCAGCCTTTCTCCCACAACACTGACAGGGACATGTGATTTTCTGCCAGCAGCATCTATGGAGTTAAAACAAACTTATCCAGCTGAAGATCTGGTAACTGAACAGAGGGTCCAAGACCTCTGTCCCACACTTTTACCAATTCCAGAGACTGGGGATTTAATAGATGTTTCTGTAGAGGAGGAACCACCTGGCAAACCCCCAGCAGAAGTGCTGGCAACCGGACAGAGGGTCCAAGACCTCTGCCCCACACCTGCAGCAATTGTGGAGGCCCAAGGTGAGGAGGTGGCAGTCTATCGCGAGCTGCAGATCAGGATCCAAGGAGAGAATGCAGTCATCACCTCACAACTGCAGCTTGATCTGGTGTCGGTTGATGGGGCTTCAGTCCCCACCTGTATACCCCAGGGATGCTGGGCAGTCGGCCCAGATCCCCAACAGCAGGATGGAGTGAGCCCAGTCCCCCTGTCTTCTCTCCAGCGGCAGAAAGGATTCCAGGGAGAAGGGCCAGTCCGGGCCTCTCCCCAGCGGCAGATATGTTCTCTGAGAGAGGCAGAGGATGGCTGGGTGAGTAATGCACTGTTTGGGATGATTTGTTTGGGGTACTGTGTGGGTACAGGCAGTAGAGGACTGGAGCTGTGGACTAACTTCGGAGTCAACCCGTCTGGGGTCTCCTCCTGTGTTAGTCTCCTGCCGAAAGGGGAGAAATGTCACGGGCATGGCCAGAGCGGAGGCTGTTGGAGAGGACTGTGTGCAAGCCTGTTGCCCACCGATTATGGGCCCTAGCATTTGGGGGAATGGTGCTCTCTGTGAGCTGTATGCCTGGGGACCCTGGGGTTGGTGTTACTTTGGATTCAGCTCCATGTCCCCCCAAAACACACGGACTCTGGAACCCGTTATATGCCATATTAGAATGATAAGACTGAATTATACTGTTGGGACACATCCTGTGAGGAGATGCTAATGTCATCATCTCCACTCACCTGTCTGATGTCAGCTATAATGGGTTTAATGTAAATAAGTTTAGTCTAGGTTCTAAAGGTATTCAACTCATTGTTGTTTGTTCTAATTAACCCTGTGTTGATGTTTATGGTAATGTGTGTTAATTGAATGAGCTGATCACATTGTCCTCTATACAATTTAGGAGACGGGACGACTCCTATTGGAGCTCATGTTAATTAGGTTAATTAGGTTATGTTTGTATTGTTAATTGTAATTAGCTCCAGCTATTGTGTTTATATTCCTGTGTGAAGCTCGGTGACCACAAGTCTGGGCAAAAGGTCATGTCTCAGCCACCTAGGCTGTATAAAGGATGAGATAATTAGCTCATGTTAATTAGGTTACGTTTGTATTGTTAGAGTAATCTTCGCCTGTGTATATAAGACTGTATTCTGGTTCTGAATAAAGGGAGTTCATGGTAGCAGTGAAGCAAGTGTCGCCTTGTCTTGATGCTCAGAGAGGTTGGAATATCTGTTATCTGTATACAGACTGGGAGGAAGTGGTATATGACGGAAGCACTCAAGCGGAGTGTGGGGCGTTCCGTGACAATTATTAATTATTAATATGTAATCATTTAAATTTTTAGTTCTCCATTCTAGCCTACTGAGCGTGAAAAGGGAAAAGGTTCCACACACTGATAAGACCGGGTTGATTTAGTGTTTTAGCATGCCAGAATATTAAAGGAAGCATATGCCAGAAGTTATCAGAAGGTTATTGATGATTTAAAGCAGTAGAAAGAAAACATGAAGGTGAATTGCACTATAAAGTAAGTGAACAGAATGTTTTAGAATTATTATCAAGTGACTTGATCAATGTGAGACAAGAAAAGGCTGAGGATGTTTTTGATTACTTTAAACATGTCTAGGCCATGTCAGAGACAGTGGGAGTGGATCTGGCTGACCGCACTAATGTTACTGCCATAGGTTGTAAGAATGCTGTTGTGATGGGTCTCAGAGAAGCAATATGGAAACGGTTGATGGCAGCAAAACCAGAATGAAAAGGATCTGAATGGTCTTTGCTGAGAGAAGTGTGCAGCAGCATTGAGGCTCAGGAAGAAGAAAGAAAAGAGAAAAGGCTGAATGCTTTTGTAGTCCAAAATGATGGTCAAGAATAGAGGTCGACCGATATGGGTTTTTCTCTGGCCGATGCCGATGCCGATATTTAGAAATCGCGGTGGCCGATGGCCGATATGTGATGCCGATTTTTTTGGGCTGATATATTTGGCCGATTTTTTTTTTCCTTTCTTTTTTCCCTTCATCTCATAAAATCTAACAGTTAGACCCCTTTCACACTGGGGCGTTTTTCAGGCGCTTTTGGGCTAAAAATAGCACCTGTAAAGTGCCTGTAAAACGGCTCCCCTGCAGTCTCAGTGTGAGATCCCGAGTGCTTTCACACTGAGGCGATGCGCTGGCAGGATGTAAAAAAAAGTCCTGCAAACGGCATCTTTGGAGCGGTGTATACCGCTGCTCCACCACTCCTGCCCATTGAAATGAATGCGCACTGCTGCCGAAGCGCCTGCAAAGCGTTTTGGCAGCGGCGCTTCAGGGGCGCATTTAACCCCTTCCTCGGCCGCTAGCTGGGTTATAAGCGCCCCGCTAGCAGCCGAATAGCGCCTCTAAAATGACGGTAAAGCGCCGCTAAAACTAGCAGCGTTTTACCATCAACGCCTGCCCGCTCCAGTGTGAAAGCAACCTTAAGTAATACAGAAATTTTTTTTCATTTAAACATTAAACAAAACAAACCTTCAATCAGTTCACTTGTATGTATAATTTAGATTAAAAACCTAAAAAAAAAAAAAAAAAAAAAAAAAACCTATCTTAAATAATAAATACACAAAAACAGGTAATCAAAACTTTTGGACGAAAAAAAATGGGCTAACTTTACTGCTTATTTTTTTTTTTTTAATTCATTACTGTATTTTTTTTTTTAATTGCGTTTGAAAGACCGCTGCGCAAATACCGTGTGACATAAAATATTGCAACAATCACCATTTTATTCCCTAGGGTCTCTGCTAAAAAAATATATATAATGTTTGGGGGTTCTAAGTGATTTTCTAGCAGAAAATACAGGATTTTTACTTGTAAGCAACAAGTATCAGAAAAGATTTAGTCTTTAAATGGTTAAACTGAAAACTTCTCCACGGAGTTCAGTCTATTGATAAAAAGAACCTGAAAGAGATACAAATGTATCTTCTTATCAGACTTGGCAGGCTGCCCAGAGGAGGGGAGAATCCTCTCCACAGATAACTTAGGGAAACTTGCATTAACTTCTATTACAGAAGTCATTTGCAAGTCACGGCTGAAGTTATAATCGGCCTTTTTTATCAGCACAATCGGCCGATGCCGATTAAGTAAAAAACGCCAAATATCGGCCGATATATCGGCCGGCCGATATATCGGTCGACCTCTAGTCAAGAAGCTGTTTCTCAGAAACCAGAAAATGCAGATTGCCTGACAGACGTAGCAGAAGAAAGAGGGAGATGGTGATAAATGACTAGTAAAGCAGCATGAACTTTTTGAGTACACAGAAGTTTTTCTAATTTTCTAACATTACGCTTTCTACAACTAAGTGATCAGGACATTTCATGCTTAGTCAATTCTGGCTCTGCCTGGACTATAATTCAAAAGTCTGCCTACCAAAAGACTTCCCCCTTACATCTGGGCCACTAGCAGTTGGAGTGGGAGGGAAATCTACCCCTCTCAAGGAAACGCCCCCCCATACAATTTGGAATTGGAAGCCACAATATGTTTCATAAGCTGCTTGTCTCTGACACTGTACCATGCAACCTATTGGGAAGAGACCTACTGACTTACTTACAAACCTGTGTACAGTATACACCCAACAGAGTAGAAGTACATGTTGGAGAATTAGATGAAGAAATTATATGTGGATTGCTAGCAATTGAAGTAGAGCAAGAGATTGAAGTTAATATTCCACCTGAAATTGTTGCTCAAATACCTGATATTCTCTGGGCCAAGGGAAAATATGATGTAGGACTTCTGGTTAAAGTCAAAATAAAAGCAGGAGCTCAAATCCCACGCATACCACAATATCCACTGTCACCAGATCAACTCGCTGGTGTAAGAATTACTTGAAGCAGGTGTCATAAGGAAAGCAGAAAGTAGAGCACAGACACAATTGTTTCCTGTGAAGAAAAAGGTCAAAAAGGGAAGCTATGCTTTAGAACGGATATAATGAAGAAATTTGCAAATTAAATCTTGAAAAGAGCAAGGACAAAACATTTGTCATCAGCAATGCTGAGCAAGTATGAAGCAATGCTGCTTGAATTAGGAGAAATAGAAGTGAAAAGATATACTACAATTAATCCTGCCAGCTTTTAGCTATAGAGAGAAGAAGACCTCGAAGAGGAGGGTGACCACATCTGCTTAAAACATATGGAAGAAGAAATACAGCAAATCTCCACAGTAAAGGACACTCCTTTTGAAAATTCTGATCTGATCCTGTTTGCAGAGGGTTCACGACTGTACAAAGATGGAGTCCCAGGAATGGCATATGCGGTGATAACATTGGAGGAAGTGATTGAGACCCAACTACTCCCTTTATCGCTTTCAGCGCAGGTTGCCAAAGTGGAAGCACTCACCAGAGTCTGTGAGGTTGCAAAAGATCAAACAGTCAACATCTACATTGATAGCAAGTATGCTCTCAAATTAGTCCATGGTTATGGATCCATAAGGAAGAACAAAAGATTCACAACTGCTGCAGAAGAACTAAATAAAGAACTAGAAATATGTTCAAGAGCTTTTTGAAGCAGTCACCCTCCCAAAGGAAGTAGCCACCCTGAAGGTCAAGGCACATACTGGAGGACAACCCATGGAAGAAAAAGGAAACTAATTGGTTGATCCTTCTGCCAGGAAGACTGCTGAATGAAATGAAATGAAAAGCAATCATGACCCTAATCACTGATTTTGCAAAGGGATAAGAAGCCAGTAAAAGATTGAAGAAAAAGAAGAGAACAAATACTCAAATTAAAAGAACTGATTAAGAAATTGCAAGAATCTGCACCTGATGATGGTAATGAAATCATGGAAAGGGACAGAGCAAAGAAGAACCAAGAAGGACTTTTGTGCAAGGAAAATGGAATATGTGCCCCACCTCAAACGGAGAAGATGATCATGCAAATAGCCCATGGCCTGAGTCATGTAGGCCCTAAGGCAATGGAGAGAAACATAAGCATGGGCAGCACAGTGGTGTAGTGGGTAGCACTCTCGCCTAGCAGTAAGAAGGGTAGCTGGTTCAAATCCCAACCATGATACTACCTGCCTGGAGTTTGCATGTTCTCCCTGTGCCTGCGTGGGTTTCCGCTGGGTACTCCGGTTTCCTCCCACACTCCAAAGGACATGCTGATAGGTTAATTGGCTGCTGTCTAAATTGGCCCTAGTATATGAATGTGAGTTAGGGACCTTAGATTGTAAGCTCCTTGAGGGTAGGGACTGATGTGAATGTACAATGTATATGTAAAGCGCTGCGTAAATTGACAGTGCTATATAAGTGCCTTAAATAAATAAAAATAAATAAATAAAATAAAATAAGCAAGGCTGGATGGTTTATTCGATACTCCAGAAATGCATATCAAGACTTTGTTGAGGGATGCATAATCTGTGCTACAATAACCCAAGAAAACAGACCACAGTCACACAAAGACATTTGGCCAAGCCACTTTTCCTTTTCCAAAGACTTCAGCTTGATTAAATCCAATCGCCCATATCAGGCCAATAGCAATATGTTTTGTTGTGTGTAGACATGTTTTCAAGCTGAATAAAAGCCTGCCTGGTGGCTAAAGCAAATGCCAAGACAACAGCAAAGAAGCTCCTTTCCGAATTAATATGCAGCTTTGGAGTCCCTGAAACCATAGAGAGTGACAGAGGAACACATTTCACTGGACAGATCATACAAATTATAAGCAAGGACTTGGCAATTGAGCAGGCCTTCCATGCCCCTATCATCCTCAGAGTTCAGGGAAGGTAGAAAAAAAATATAGTGAATCATTAAAGACAGGTTAGCTAAATTAATGCAGGAAAAGAGAAGATGGGTCAGTAAAGAAACAATGGCCAGGACCTGTTGCCTCTGGCTCTTTACAGCATCAGAACTACCCCTACTTATAGGTCAGAGGACTTGAGCCCTTATGAAATTTTGTTGGGGCCCACTGAGGCAGGGTTGTATTTTCCACTTCAGACTGCTGTAATATATAATGAATATGTTTTGTTATGTAATTGTCTAATACAAGTAACTGACTGCAATGCACATGTTTGTTTTTAATTCAATTCCAGATCAAGTAACTGGAACACTTGATTTACAGCCAGGTGATTGGGCCCTAGTAAAATAACATATGAAAGTATCTTTGGGACCAAAGTTTGAAGGACCCTTCCAAGTGCTCCTGACAAATGCTACAGCTGTAAAGTGACGTGTTTATACGCCAGCCATTGCAAGAAAGTACAGCTAATTTCGAAAGATGAGTAAACTACGGTTATGCCTTTGCTTGATCTTAGCAGTCAAGGCTAAGAAAAATCACCTGTACAAATTAAACATGCTAAAAAGCATAAGGAGTAATTTGAGTAATTACTAGATATGTTCACATAGACCAGACAGTTCAAAAAAAGGCACACAACTGGTACCCATTTACTTCCATTTTTGAGTTTAAGCCATACAAAGCTGCCCAAAAATACTAGTATGTCTAGAAACACCACAAATGTTCTATTATTGTGAAAATACATTTTATGTTAAATATAACTTAAGGCCTTTGGGAATATCCCCTTGTTTAGTAAGGGAAAGAGGTATACAATGTGACATTATGATAGGAAATATGACAAACCCAGATTACACTTTGTTTAGAAATGGTACATTTTCATGGATTCAACAGATATTTTTTGTCCTCATAGGAATCATTGTTATAGGATTGCTTGTTTATTTGTTTTTTTCAGGTGTGCTAAATGTGAAATACAAGGATTACTACAATGGCAGTTAGAACTGAGGAAGATGACCCCAAGGAAGAGATAGGGTTGTATCAAATAGTCAGATTAGCAGATTTGTATGATGCCGAGATGGGTGATACGAATGAGTAAAAGATATATATCCACGTACACCCTAAGAAGAACTTTACTCCACATAGATGTGAAATAGTACTGTGGACCCCCTGGTATCTACTAGGTAGGGAAGATATGGTAGTGACCCCTCCACGGGGGTCAAGAGGAGGGAAATGAGTAGAATTATAGGGGTCTGATAATGTTGAGTTTTATATATATATTTATATATGTATATAGAATATCACTTTAAGAATTTGTAATATACTTTCTTGCTTCTTGTTAGACAGAGTTTTTAGTCTATGATGATCTTCACCGCCAGATAAGAAGCAACAGTTTACTCCCTTTTTTGCTCAGAGAAATGGACAGTCTTATCTATCTGGTCTGAAACAGTACCGTCATGGGCAGCGCCCATGTTTTCTTTCGCTTTTTATCAGTCACAGGATGTACCCACCCATTTAACTGTTTCCTTGCTACTAAGAAGATATGAATGCTGATTGGACTAAACTATACGATCACACCTATAACACGCCTAGAACTTATGCATATTCATACGTATATATTGTTAAACTTGATGTTTGTATGGCAGAAACACTTTCACGTTTGCTCGCTTATAGTAGCCAAGAACTGTGTTGTATTTCTCCACTGCAGTGAATAAAAAGCACCTATTTATATTATCTTAAGATCTGGATCTACTATCTCATCCGAATGATTTGTTTGAAGACCTCTAAATCGGATTTAACAGTGTTTTGTCATAAAATCTGCTATCACCCTCTGGCAGATATATATATACACACACACAAGTCCATTTATTATTACACAATTTGAATCTTTTTTTTTTTTTACTTCAAATGCAGTAGCATTCTCATGAAATGAATAAATGTTCATGAAACATGTTAGAGATGTGTGATGTGCTTTATTTACTTACTGGAATTGTATGAAAACATCCTTGAAAGCAATTTGGTGGGAAATGCAGTTATTATTCTTCGTGATGTCATCATGAATGTAGAGAATGTTGGAATAGATCAAATCAGTTTGCTGTTTTTAACCTTTTTTCCTCCTATGTATATAAGAGATTCTTTTTTATGTTTTGTACATCAATAAATTGTTATTTTACATCTAATTTATTTTGTTGTCGGTGATGTACCTTGTTAAAGTTCCACGAGCAGTTCAATTTTTGCTGGTATTTTTTTTCCTTTTAATGTCACTTTTTTATCAACTGTTTATTTTTTTTTTAAATAAAGCTGAGAAGTCATTATCTATATTGCCTTGTCAGTCACTGCAGGCTTAGTAACATTTTAGGTACTTTTTTTGCTTGGAACTGGAAATATTATATATTTATTTTATTTTTTTTATTATTATTATTATTCATTGGCTCCATTACTTGGGTTATACTCTAATGCAGTGTGGCAGCAATTCAAGGATGGTTTAGAAAAGGTCAGGTTGAGATAGATACCCATTTTCAGTAATTGGGATGACCAGCAAATTTATGTCAAGGATTAAGGCCATTTTCTAAAACAGCAACCCAGGACCCCTTTACAGTGTGTTTACCCACACATTGCCGGACAAATAATTTCTTCTTTACACAATGTGTGACAGAATCATTTACAGAAATTTACTGCACGGTACTGTCAAGGCACCAGCACAAATGACCCTAACTACCCTGATGTCAGATAAGCAAAGTGACTCATTCTTAACATGATTTTTAAAAAAGGCAACTAAAATACATTTGCTGCTGGATTTAATCAGTGTAAGAGGATTGCATTGGCTTTGTAAACGTCAAAATTCATAAAGGATAGTAAATGCTTAATAATTTGGCAATACATTAACATGTTAAGTACAGAATTAGTATAAAAGCCTTATGTAAACCAGTAGCGTTTAAAGCTGATATTTAAACTGTGACAAGTAGCTACAACTCTCTACAGCAAAATTAGTAATTATGGTGTGCAAAGTGTAGTAACTCACAGCAACCTAATCAAATTTACCAAAGCATTAATCTAGAGCGGGGGTCAGCAACCTGTAGATCATGATCTACCAGTAGATCGCAGACAGCTGACTGGTAGATCACGGTCTGGGCTTGTTGACCCGCCCTCCCAGAACATCAAATGAAGTGCAATGCAGAGGGACTACCTGTAAAATTGGAGCTGTAGTAGGGTGTAAGAGCCACATAAGCTGATGCCTCCTCTGTAGTGCTGGCTCCTGCCCCGTGCAGAATAATACCAACTGCACTCCATCTCAGGAGGCGATATGTTGCCTCCTTACCACCTGATTTAAACCTGTGACTGCGACATGGTAGTATGGCAATTAGAGGATTAAATCAGATGTGAGGAGGCGACACTGTGCCCGGTGATCTTTGACTTCTCCCATATTGTTCAGGTAGATTTCCACCACTTTAAGGTTGCCTACCCCTGAATCTAGAGTAATTAGAAAAAAGCTATGTAAACTCATTTTTTTTTCGAAACTAATTTGTATATCATGTATATTATTGTATATTATTGTACATGTGTATATCATTGTATATCATGCTCATGATGAATATAAATGACTAAATAAAATATGTAAACTATCTGATAAAACTTTTGTCTTCTGGTCCACAGTTTTTTTTTTCAAACAGCTATTCAGTAAGAATGAATCTGATATGGGCCTCATTTTATTTAGTTTATTTTGTTTTGTTCTACATTTTCATTTTCATTCTTGATAAACCCCCTCTGCAACCAGATAAAGAAAAAATATTCAAAAAACATGCAATCACTCTTTATGATAAGACATCCTCTGACCACCTGATCAGATTCCGCCAGTTTAAGTGTGACCACCAGCAGGAGGATGTTTCCATGTGAAGGAAAGGAGTTATCTGCTCATCCCTAAATGAGTAACTCCTACTATTTGACCTTGTTATAATATTTTCCCATTGATGATAGTAGCAAATGATAAAATGATACTTTGGGGTTGATTTATTAAAACTGGAAAGTGCAAAAAATGGTGCAGCTGTGCATGTACATGTTTAAATAAAGGGTTCACCTTTTGGGAAAAAATAATAAATGCAGATTTTTTTTTGCAGGAAAAAAATATGCATTTTTTATTTTTAACCTAAGAAGGATGGAAAGAATTGCACCTGTGATCATAGGATCAGGGGTGCAATGCTAGACTCCTGTAGACAAGCCCTGCAGGCTGCAGTTGCTAAAATAGGTTACATGTTCCATCCACATGTTCCAAAAGGTGAACTTATCCTTTAACCACTTGCTGACCGCCCCATAGAGCGTGCCACCCTCAGATAGTTCCCACTGTGATTTTTCACAGCAACTCTGGTCCGGAGCTGAGGCAGGAATAACCCAAGCTAGGTCAAGGGAACCGACAAGGTGCAGGCCGGGTTGTCACAGTGCAATTCACAGAAAAATGAGTGATGTACATGCAAATAGCTGCAACAATCTGCCTTTATATATATTGTATCCCAAAAGACTTATCTGAATTTTTAACAGTTGAGAAACCTCTCACCCCAACCTTTTACTCATTACCCAAAGTACACAAAAACAAAACTGATTCGCCAGGGAGTTACTGCATTATTCAAAATGCCAGCTCCTTAGTCGATGACTTTTTAAGATCACATGTTAAATCACTCCCCTTGTATTTAAAAGACACATGCTATCTATTTTGGATGGTATAGAAGTGACACCTGAAGCCATTCTTGTGTCAATTGATGTTGGATTATCGTATTCGAATATTCCACATGACAAAGGCCTGAAAATAGTAGAGAGCTTCCTCTATGAAAGAGGTATTGATCAATATGATTATAATTGTTTCATCTTGGGCATTTTGACATTTATTTTGACTCACAATGTTTGTTCTCAATGGCTCCCACTTCCTCCAGGTGCAAGGTATGGCAATGGGGGCTAAGTGTGCCTGTGTGTACTTGGGGGGTGGGAGCATTGGCTTTACTGTTTTGAAGGCTTTCATTGGATTACTTCATGTTAATACATTTAACTTAAATTTTAAGTTTTCCTCTGATTTACAACAAATCTCCTTTTTTGGACCTTGTAATATATAAACGTCCAGATAATCATATTGCCCCCAGACTATACCATAAACCTACAGCTACTATTGCCATTTTTCAGTCCCCGAGTTACGAACATTCGAGCTACAAACATCCGAGTTACGAATGACTCCTACTTACAAACTGAGGTGGTGTGACGTCACTGCCGGCCACTTGTGCTTCACGCTGGTCCTGGATACTGCTGAGCAGCCATCTTGCAGTGCTAGACATATCCCACACTGCAGTACTGCATGGCCACAAGAGCCCCAACTAACACAACTGCATCCCCAGAAATGCTTGGAACATCCCACATCACTGCACATGCTGGAGTTACAAATTTGATTTAAGAACAAACCTACAGTCCCTATTTTGTTCATAAACCGGGGACCACCTGTACATGCACAAAGCAGACATCTCTGACATGTCATCCAAGGTATTTCTGTTGGTCATTATAGTAGAACCAGAAGAAATTGTTTGGAAACTCAGGTTTTTGAGAAAGAAGCAGCAGAATTACATAATTATTTTCTAAAAAGAGCCACAAAACATTAAAACGGGCCTACCATAGGCCCCATGATTTATTAATGTTCTAAGGAGACAATCAAGACACTTGATCTTTTACTAGATTTATCACTACATATAATGGACAAGCTACAGAAATTCAAAACATTTTCAAGAGACACTGGCACATCGTAGCCTCCCTGGCGGTTTTCCCGAGTGTGGCTCGGGGTTAAAATTCAGGACCATTAGCGGTAACCCCGAGCCACACTCGGGATCGCATTGCAGGATCCTGGGGCAGCGTTACTTACCTTGTGCCCGGGATCCTGCGATGTCACCCGCAGTGTCCGAGGGCTCCGTCCTCCTCTGAAGCCTCTCCGTGCCAGGCTCCGTTCCCTGCGAGCGGCGCGTCGCACGGGGGCGGAGCCTGGTGGCAAATTAAAAAAAAAGTAAAAATCATAACACATACAGTACTGTAATCTTACAGATTACAGTACTGTATGAAATGATTTCACATCCCTTTTGTCCCCAGTGCTTTGGCCCATGCCCTGCATGCAGTTTTATGTGATATACACTGTTTTTTCTGCCTGGAAACTGGAGATTGTCCATAGCAACCAAAAAGTGTCCCTTTACGTCAAAAGTGGCTTTAGACCAGCTAGAAAACAGCGATAGTAAATTAGAACACTTGCAGAATTGAGCGATAGTGAATTGTGGGGAAATTTATTTTATTACTATTTTTTTAAATTTTTTTTTATTATTTATTTTTATTTATTATATTATAATTTATGTTTTTGTGTTTCAAACTTTATCATACCCGGGATATCTACTAGACTCTGGTTTGGACAGATTTAAGTGTGTTATTGTTAAGATTTACAGACCTACAATATAAAACGCCAAATTTCCATGCAAAATAATTGTACCGCTTTCAGCACCTAAAATCCGAAATAATCATACCGCCAGGGTGGTTAACCAATGATGATATACTACATCACTTGGTCACTGGTTGACCGCCCTAGAGTTATGTTCAAACAAGATACATTTATCAGAGATATAGTGATCTCAAGCCACTATTCTATAGGTAACAAAAAAGACCCTTGTATGAAACTCCCTCTGGGTCATAAGTGTGCCCACAGGGTGTGCCAGATGTGCTGATCCTAATCACCTGTTATTTCACCAAAACCCTCTAATGGGGCTCCTAAAATTGTAAACATTTAAAAAAAATAATAAAATAATAAAAATAAAAACTACTGACACCGTCCACTGCCCTACTGACATCAATCTCTGCCCTAATGACACCAGCCTCTTCTCTACTGACACAGTATGTACACATGCACACACATATGCGTTTGAGCTTTGGGGTGCACACTCTAATGCAATAGGCTGTGCACACCTATGCTCTGTGTACCTTCCAATGTGGCAATTGTGCCTACAGTAAATTTATAGCTGACAGATAAGGATGGGCAGAACACCCCCTGGTTCGGTTCGCAGTAGAACGCCCGCAGAGGGGAAATGTTCCAACCCGATTGGCGAACCCCATTGAAGTCTATGGGAGTCAAACAGGAAAAATCAAACGTACCTGTTTTGAAGGCTTATATGTAAGTAATTGGACATAAAAGGGGTATGGGGGTCTGGCTACTGCACTGGGGGACATGTATCATATATATATATATATATATATATATATATATATATATATATATATATATATATATATATATATATATTCATTTCCCTCCCCCCGATACAGGACTTTTGCCAATACTTTGTCCTCTATGTCAATGGTTACTTTAGAGTCCTGATACTCGCAATTTTTGCATTATTTTGTATATTAAATGTCATGCAATTTTGGTGCTTTCGGGCTATTTGTTATTGATCCGCCACTTTGAGATGTATACTATCATGTGCAGTGGCTGGCTCTTTTGAAGCCCCTCTTCCTTCTTCCTGCTTCCCCTCTTCAGACTTCCGCATCCGACAGAGGTGTAATGTTGTGATGTCATTTCTGGAGCCAGCGGCATTACGCCACTTCTGCCGCCAGCCGGAAAAACACCCTAGCAGGGAGGAATGCTCCGCTAGTGAGAGCAAGCTGGAACAAAGTACAATAACGGTCCCACCCCCTATGGATATATATAGCGGTGTCACACTAACAGTATGTGTGACCACCATTTTGCATTCTCCTTCATACTGGTTTGACCATCATGTGAGGCTTGGGGAATTTAATACAAATAAAATAGTCATACTCTGTGTGACTCTATGTACGCAGTGACCAATTACAATCTTTTATAGAAATTTTTATATGTATTTACCCCTAGTTTGGTGATTCGTTGCTGGTGCTGGTGACTATTGACTCCTCACATGATATCTCATGTAACACCAATCTACACAAATCCACTGATGTGTTTTTCCTAAGCATTTTGTATCTGTTATACAATACTACCACATACAGTATCTCACAAAAGTGAGTACACCCCTCACTTTTTTGTGAATATTTTATTATATATTTTCATGTGACAACACTGAAGAAATGCCACTTTGCTACAATGTAAAGTAGTGAGTGTACAGCTTGTATAACAGTGTAAATTTGTTGTCCCCTCAAAATAACTCAACACACAGACATTAATGTCTAAGCAACAAAGGTGAGTACACCCCTAAGTGAAAATGTCCAAATTGGGCCCAAAGTGTAAATATTTTGTGTGGCCACCATTATTTTCCAGCACTGCCTTAACCCTCTTGGGAATGGAGTTCACCAGAGCTTCACAGGTTGCCACTGGAGTCCTCTTCCACTCCTCCATGACAACATCACAGAGTTGGGGGATGTTAGGGACCTTGCACACCTCCACCTTACATTTAAGGAAGCCCCCCAGATGCTCAATAGGGTTTAGGTCTGGAGAAAAATTTGGCCAGTCCATCACCTTTACCCTCATCTTCTTTAGCAAGGCAGTGGTCATCTTTGAGGCATCTTTGGGGTCGTTATCATGTTGGAATACTGCCCTGTGGCCCGAAGTGTATTGGTGTCACTGGTCCCCAAAAAGTGTCACTAAGGATCATATTTGTCTGCCGCAATGTTGCAGTCCTGCTAAAAAAACGCAGATCACCACCCTTACCAGTAAACGCAATAAAGAAAAATTAAAAGTCCTTAAATCTATCCTCTATTTTGTAGATGCTATAACTTTTGCGCAAACCATTA
The DNA here is from genome assembly GCF_042186555.1 of Aquarana catesbeiana. NCBI lineage: Eukaryota > Metazoa > Chordata > Amphibia > Anura > Ranidae > Aquarana > Aquarana catesbeiana. The sequence goes on along the minus strand of NC_133333.1, from coordinate 91,785,740 downwards.
TATATACGCTTATTGGGATTTCTTTTAACAAAAATATGTAGACTACATATGGCCTAAATTTATATAGACATTTCTTTTTTTTTCTTTTTTTTTGGATATGTATTATAGCAGAAAAGCAGAGGTGACCAAAAGAAAGTTCTATTTGTGGGAAATAAAGGACATCAATTTTGTTTGGGTACAACGTTGAACGCCCGTGCAATTGTCAGTTAAAGCAACACAACAAAACCAAAAAACATAAATGTATTTATTGGGATTTTATGTGATAGACCAACACAAAGTGGCACATAATTGTGAAGTGGAAGGAAAATGATAAATGGTTTTCAAAGTTTTTTTACAAATAAATATCTGAAAAGTGTGGCGTGCATTTGTATTCAGCCCCCTTCGCTCTGATACCCCTAACTAAATTCTAGTGGAAATAATTGCTTTCAGAAGTCACCTAATTAGTAAATAGAGTGCACCTGTGTGTAATTTAATCTCAGCATAAATACAGCTGTTCTGTGACGCCCTCAGGGGTTTGTTAAAGAACCATAGTGAACAAACAGCATCATGAAGGCCAAGGAACACACCAGACAGGTCAGGGATAAAGTTGTGGAGAAGTTTATAGTAGGGTTATGTTGTAAAAAAATATCCCAAGCTTTGAACATCTCATGGGGCACTGTTTAATCCATCATTCAAAAATGGAAAGAGTATGGCACTACAAACCTAACAAGACATGGCCATCCACCTAAACTGACAGGCCGGGCAAGGAGAGCATTATTCAGAGAAAAAGCCAAGAGCCCCATGGTAACTCTGGAGGAGCTGCAGAGATCCACAGCTCAAGTGGAAGAAGCTGTCCACAGGACAAATATTAGTCATGCACTCCACAAATCTGGCCTTTATAGTGGCAAAAAGAAAGCCATTGTTGAAAGAAAGCCATAAGAAGTCCCATTTGCACTTCGCAAAAAGCCATGTGGGGGACAAAATTTTTGGCCTAACAAAACGCTATGTGTGGCAGAAAACTAACACTGCACATCACCCTGAACACACCATCCCCACCATGAAACATGGAGGTGGCAGCATCATGTTGTGGGGATGCTTTTCGTCAGCAGGGACAGGGAAGCTTATCAGAGTTGATGGGAGGATGGATGGAGCCAAACACAGGGCATTCTTACAGAAAACCTGTTAAAATCTGCAAAAGACCTGAGACTGGAGTGGAGGTTCACCTTCCATCAGGACAACAACCCTAAACATATAGCTAGAGCTACAATTGAATGGTTTAGATCAAAGCTTATTAATGTATTAGAATGGCCTAGTCAAAGTCCAGACCTAAATCCAATTGAGAATCTGTGTCAAGACTAAAAAATTGCTGTTCACAGACCCTCTCCAGACTTGCAGCTGTAATTGCAGCGAAAGGTAGTTCTACAAAGTATTGACTCCGTGGGGATTACAAATCCACACCATACTTTGAACATATTTATTTGTAAAACATTTTGAAAACCATTTATCCTATTTCTTCCACCTGAAAAGGCACTGTGTGTGTATACATATATATATATATATATATATATATATATATATATATATATATATATATGTATGTATATATATATATGTATGTGTATATATATATATAGATAGATCTATCTATCTATCTATCTATCTATCTATCTATCTATCTATCCGGTATATATATATCTATATATCTATATATCTATATATATATATAACTGTATATGTAGGCAGGTGCTTGGCTAAGAATGGGAGAAACTCTGGCTGCAGCTGCTTTCTGTAGCAACAGCCACATCAGCAAGAGAAGGGAGCTGCTGAGCAGGAAGAGTGCTGCCTGAGTCAGCACTGAACTGTGAGAACTGTAGTCCAGAGGGGAGGTTCTACTGTAACCAGGAGCTTTTGAACTGCATATCCCAGAGATTGCTAGGAGGTGGGGAAAGAGCTGCATTTTGCATTTTATGCACCATCCCTGCTGCATATCGGCGGCCTAAGTGGGATCCAGAGTGCTGAGCTTGGAGGTGCTGAACGCCAGAGTCACCTGGGTGCAGCGCAGAGAGTGGACTAGTCTCTGTGTGTAACCAAATAGTGAGCTGCAATGTTGCTGGGACTGGTGAGCTACTGCTGTGGGGATTCACTAACCACTGGTAGAGAGACTGAGCCCTTTAGGAGCTGGCCATACAGGCATCTAGTAGCCTTATTCCAGCCTGAAGGCTTGACTGGGACTATTTTTATGTGCACCAACAGTACAACTGGGCCACAACGCTAGCTGGCTGAGGAGTAAGGACTGAAGACTGCCCTTTTACATCTGCTACACAGAGACCTTTAACTATTGCTTATGCTAAGAGGTACCTCTTGCTCTCTCATTGCACCATATCCTAGACATTTTCTTAGAGTGCACTCTATTTAGAGTGCAGACTATTTATAGTATTGTTATTCACATTGCAGGTAATGATTACATGCACTGTTTATTGCTGACTTTGCTGATTTATGTGTCAATTCAAGTCTAGTAATATAGAACTCGATTCTAAGTTAGTTTGGTATAGTGATTATACTGTCTAGGAGATTGTATCTGAACCTACCTTCTGTGTGTTAATTTATGCTCAAACCACCATTTATTCTAACCCGTACCAATGTATATACTTATAGTATTTCACAAAAGTGAGTACACCCCTCACATTTTTTTTTTGTAAATATTTTCTTCTGTCTATTCATGTGACAACACTGAAGAAATGACCCTTTGCTACAATGTAAAGTAGTGAGTGTACAGCTTGTATAACAGTGTAAATTTGCTGTCCCCTCAAAATAACTCAACACACAGCCATTAATGTCTAAACCGCTGGCAACTAAAGTGAGTACACCCCTAAGTGAGAATGTCCAAATTGGGCCCAAAGTGTCAATATTTTGTGTGGCCACAATTATTTTCCAGCACTGCCTTAACCCTCTTGGTCATGGAGTTCACCAGAGCTTCACAGGTTGCCACTGGAGTCCTCTTCCACTTCTCCATGACGACATCACAGAGCTGGTGGATGTTAGAGACCTTGCGCTCCTCCACCTTCCATTTGAGGATGCCCCACAGATGCTCAATAGGGTTTAGGTCTGGAGACATGCTTGGCCAGTCCATCACCTTTACCCTCAGCTTCTTTAGCAAGGCAGTGGTCATCTTGGAGGTGTGTTTGGGGTCATTATCATGTTGGAATACTGCCCTGTGGCCCAGTTTCTGAAGGGAGGGGATAATGCTCTGCTTCAGTATGTCACAGTACTTGTTGGCATTCATGGTTCCCTCAAGGAACTGTAGCCCCCCAGTGCCGGCAGCACTCATGCAGCCCCAGACCATGACACTCCCACCACCATGCTTGACTGTAGACAAGACACACTTGTCTTTGTACTCCACACCTGGCTGCCACCACACATGCTTGACACCATCTGAACCAAATAAGTTTATCTTGTTCTCATCAGACCACAGGACATGGTTCCAGTAATCCATGTCCTTAGCCTGCTTGTCCTCAGCAAACTGTTTGTGGGCTCTCTTTTGTATCATCTTTAGAAGAAGCTCCCTTCTGTGACAACAGCCATGCAGACCAATTTGATGCAGTGCGCGGCGTATGGTCTGAGTAGTGACAGGCTGACCCCCCACCCCTTCAACCTCTGCAGCAATGCTGGCAGCACTCATATGTCTATTTCCCAAAGACAACCCCTGGATATGATGCTGAGCATGTGCACTCAATTTCTTTGGTCGACCATGGCGAGGCCTGTTCTGAGTGGAACTTGTCCTGTTAAACTGCTGTATGGTCTTGGCCACCATGCTGCAGCTCAGTTTCAGGGTCTTGGCAATCTTTTTATAGCCTATGCCATCTTTATGTAGAACAACAATTCTTTTTTCAGATTCTCAGAGAGTTCTTTGCCATGAGGTGCCATGCTGAACCTCCAGTGACCAGTATGAGAGAGTGAGAGCGATAACACGAAATTTAACACACCTGCTCCCCATTCACACCTGAGACCCTGTAACACTAACGAGTCACATGACACAGGGGAGGGAAAATGGATAATTGGGCCCAATTTGGACATTTTCACTTAGGGGTATACTCACTTTTGTTGCCAGCAGTTTAGACATTAATGGCTGTGTGTTGAGTTATTTTGAGGGGACAGCAAATTTACACTGTTATACAAGCTGTACACTGATTACTTACATTGTAGCAAAGTGTCATTTCTTCAGTGTTGTCACATGAAAAGATAGAATAAAATATTTACAAAAATGTGAGGGGTGTACTCACTTTTGTGAGATACTGTATATATATATATAGTTATACACACAGTGTTTTCCTTCTTTATCCCTTAGCTTTTTAGCTCAAGGGAACAAATAAACACACAGTTAGCATTAGCTGCTTGCTAAATTCCAAAAAGACCATACAATTTAGTATGAGTTTTTATTATCCCATGCAACCATATACAGCAGGCTTCTCACACACTGCCTTGCTTCTGGGCAAGACTTCAGCCACTTGCTGGGGACTCAGAAGGACAGTGCTCAGAACCAAGGAATGCTTGGAATGCATCTTCCTGGGCTCAGATTCAAGGCCTTTTAGAAGGTTAGGAAGCTAGAAATTATAGGGATTTAGTTAGTGAGGCAGCCAGGTGCAGACGGTGAATGCCAAGATATGGATTTGAAGCACTCTGCAGTTATATTGTATACCATAATTCCGTTTAATAGCAGCTTTTTATGTGTCATTGAATGTATTTTAATAGGTCCTTGTTTTTGTACACACTTTTTAGAAAAAAATGGAGAAGACATTTAACAGGAAATAGGAATGTATCTTCCTAACGGGGGGGGGGCACAGACAGCAATAAAACCTGACAGGAGGTCAAACCACTCAACACTCAATATAAATGCAGAATCAGAAGACAAATAAAACAGCAAATCTAAAGCAGCTAAAAATATGACTTCCCTGGGACACATTGAAGAATTACCATTAGTGATGTTGTTTCTTGGGACTCGTTTACAGAAAGACTGCCATACATCCTAATCTCTTGCTGCCTATGTAAGGTACATGTGCTGCGGCAAAGAGGGTGAGCTTTAACTATCACATGCTGCACATATACATCCCTGAGCAGTTTCTGTGATGAGAGTATGCTTACTGCATGCTCCTCATACAGTTACTGAGCTGTCATAGAGCTCCCGGTATAGAGTAATGATAGGTGTCACGGGCATGGCCAGAGCGGAGGCTGTTGGAGAGGACTGTGTGCAAGCCTGTTGCCCACCGATTATGGGCCCTAGCATTTGAGGTGAATGAGAAATCCAGTCTGAACTGTATTAATCGGACTCAGTCATGTATATATTGTATGGGGACTCCTTACTGTATATTTGTGTCCCTGAAGAGGGAGGGGGAATTCCTCCAGCAGCCCCCTGCTGATAAGACTGATTCATTCTGTTGGGACACATCCTGTGAGGAGATGCTGGTGTTATCAACATGTGTTTATGTTAATTGAGAGAGCTGATCACATTAGCCACCAGCCCTGGCTAATAGACGAATGGTCTAGGCTGAGGAGGGGGGAGATTGTTGTTTGTATTGTTAATTGTATTAATGTGTGAAGCTCGGTGCCCACAAGACTGTCATCTGGTCTGGGTACATTTTGTAGTAAATTAGGTCATGTTAATTAGGTTAGCTTTGAGTCATACCTGCTGTATAAAGGTCTGTGAGATCTCAAAATAAAGTTAGTTCTGATGTACTCCAAGACTGGTGTTGTCTAGTTCTTGGGGTTCCTATAGCCAGATCCATTGGACTCGTGTTCCAGAACTTAGGAAGCGGTATATGACGGAAGCACTCAAGCGGAGTGTGGGGCGTTCCGTGACATTGGTGGCAAGCAGCGGGAAAGCTTCCTGAAGTCTGGGACATCCAAACTTCCATCTGGATCCAAGGTCCAGATAGCAGAAGAGGAGAGGTACAGATACCAGCCGCCATGGATGAGGAATTCAGAAGGAGGTTGCGAGAGATGCAGATACAGCACAGAGGACCAGTATCGGAGCAGGTCCTGCTGGGATGGTGTGATTCTATTCGCTGCAAACTCTGGAAGGAAGCGCTAGCCCGTGAGCAGCGACACCAGGGAAAAGTTCTCCCCTCCATCGAGGAAAGGTACTGGTCGCAGTACGGACTGCGGGTGCGGTTTTTGGGAGAAAAACCACACAAGAAGCAGACAGCTGAATTAAGCAGGCTGGTCTGGGCAGAGATGAAGCTGGATGAGAGCTACAGAGCCCTCCGGTGGCATGTATCCCAAGCATGTCCCTGGATAGCGGATGACAGCCCAACGGAAGGCTTAAGCTACGGCGGCTTGGGACTGTTGTTTGTGAAGCTGACAGGGGACCCTAACTTTGGGAGTGATTTGGAACGGCGGGTGGACGAAATCATGGATTTCAGAGAAGGGCTACTGAACATTTCGGAAGTGCACTGGGCACAGGAAGATTTGGAGTTTCTGGCCGTTCAGGAATGGGAGCTAGAGATCGCCTACAGACGGCTGCTAGACATTGCTCAGTGCCAGGGCTGGGCTCCCTTTGCCTGGGACTATCAGGAAATACCAGCTGACAACCCTGAAATCCTGGCTGAAGAGTCGGCAATGTGGCAGAGCGATAGTGTGCTTTGCCAACCTGCCCCCGCAGCTATGGAGGCGGAGGTCTTATGGCGGATGCAGCAAGTGCTGACTGACCTTGATGATCCTGTTTCTGCATGGGATGATCTTGGATGGAGGAATGTGCCTGTCCAGCAGCATGCCAGAGAATCTGCAGTGGAAAATCTGGGGATTGCCATCCCCAAAACTGAAGTGCTGACAACAGAGCAGAGCTCTGCTAACCTCTGCCCAGCACTGATGGCATCTTCTGAGTTCCACGGACAGGAGATGGTGAACCTCTATCCACAGACACCAGTTATAGAGGTAGAGGATTTAATAGACTTTTCTGCTGAGGAAGAACAACCTGATGAGCCTCCAGCAGAAGAGCTGCTATCAGGGCCAAAGTTCACTGTGCTCTGCCCAGCACCAACAGTGGCTTCAGCCTTCCTGAGAGAAGAGGTAGTCAGCCTTTCTCCCACAACAATGACAGGGACATGTGATTTTCTGCCAGCAGCATCTATGGAGTTAAAACAAACTTCTCCAGCTGAAGATCTGGTAACTGAACAGAGGGTCCAAGACCTCTGTCCCACACTTTTACCAATTCCAGAGACTGGGGATTTAATAGACGTTTCTGTAGAGGAGGAACCACCTGGCAAACCCCCAGCAGAAGTGCTGGCAACCGGACAGAGGGTCCAAGACCTCTGCCCCACACCTGCAGCAATTGTGGAGGCCCAAGGTGAGGAGGTTGCAGTCTATCGCGAGCTGCAGATCAGGATCCAAGGAGAGAATGCAGTCATCACCTCACAACTGCAGCTTGATCTGGTGTCGGTTGATGGGGCTTCAGTCCCCACCTGTATACCCCAGGGATGCTGGGCAGTCGGCCCGGATCCCCAACAGCAGGATGGAGTGAGCCCAGACACCCTGTCTTCTCTCCAGCGGCAGAAAGGATTCCAGGGAGAAGGGCCAGTCTGGGCCTCTCCCCAGCGGCAGATATGTTCTCTGAGAGAGGCAGAGGATGGCTGGGTGAGTAATGCACTGTTTGGGATAATTTGTTTGGGGTACTGTGTGGGTACAGGCAGTAGAGGACTGGAGCTGTTTACTAACTTCGGAGTCAACCCGTCTGGGGTCTCCTCCTGTGTTAGTCTCCTGCCGAAAGGGGAGAAATGTCACGGGCATGGCCAGAGCGGAGGCTGTTGGAGAGGACTGTGTGCAAGCCTGTTGCCCACCGATTATGGGCCCTAGCATTTGAGGTGAATGAGAAATCCAGTCTGAACTGTATTAATCGGACTCAGTCATGTATATATTGTATGGGGACTCCTTACTGTATATTTGTGTCCCTGAAGAGGGAGGGGGGATTCCTCCAGCAGCCCCCTGCTGATAAGACTGATTCATTCTGTTGGGACACATCCTGTGAGGAGATGCTGGTGTTATCAACATGTGTTTATGTTAATTGAGAGAGCTGATCACATTAGCCACCAGCCCTGGCTAATAGACGAATGGTCTAGGCTGAGGAGGGGGGAGATTGTTGTTTGTATTGTTAATTGTATTAATGTGTGAAGCTCGGTGCCCACAAGACTGTCATCTGGTCTGGGTACATTTTGTAGTAAATTAGGTCATGTTAATTAGGTTAGCTTTGAGTCATACCTGCTGTATAAAGGTCTGTGAGATCTCAAAATAAAGTTAGTTCTGATGTACTCCAAGACTGGTGTTGTCTAGTTCTTGGGGTTCCTATAGCCAGATCCATTGGACTCGTGTTCCAGAACTTAGGAAGCGGTATATGACGGAAGCACTCAAGCGGAGTGTGGGGCGTTCCGTGACAATAGGCATCTGAACATGTGACCACTGTGACAGCCAATTACAGTGGTCATGTGATTGCGCAGTCCTTCCCGATCCTGGGAATAAAAGGGATCTACTAATTTCATTTCATTGATTTGTTTCGGAACTCGTTTAGTTTTGTTTAATTATTTTCTAACGAACTCCAAATGTTCAGAATTATTCAAACTCTGATCGGTCAAAAAATGATCGACCGATTCAAATTCTCTGTGAAGAATAGCTGGTGGTTAAGGAGAGGGCCGGGAAGCTGGCTGCCACATCCTTAAAGCGGGGGTCCACCTATCTATCGTTTTTTTTTTTTTGAGTTAATTCACAAACTTTTCTTCTCAGCATTACATACTCACATATTGTGTGTAATATGTCCGCCTGTGTCAGATTTTGTCGGAAAGAATAACTTATATTATTCACTGCAGGCGGTTTCCATCTTCATTGTGGGCATTTGAAGCCCACAAGCATTTATTTCCTGGATGTGGTGAATGCTGTGCTCCCAGCATTCACTGCTCATTCCCGCACATGCTCAGTGGCATCCTGGGAAGCCTGAGACTAGCTCCCAGGAGTCTGGGAGAGGCTAGAAACACGCCTACTCCCACGGGAGGAGAACCAGGAAGTGCAAAGAAGAATAGAAAAATAAAAGGTAATTACGGCGATTTAAATTTTTTTAAACGGCATGTCAGCATCTAGGCAAGGAAGAGAATACATACAGATATTGTTCAAAATTTGGGTGGAACCCCGCTTTAACAACCGATGACTCATCACCTGTCAGCGGGCTTCTCTGCTGACAGCTGAATGTAAACAAAATTGGCAGCAAACTCCAGGGCAAAATAGAGTATGGGATAAATCCAATCCCCAAAATCCATACCAGACCCATATGCAAGTTTGCAACCCGGCAGGCCAAGAAAGGAGGGGGGACAAGCGAGCGCTCCCTCTTGAACCATATCAGGCCACATGCCCTCAACATTGGGTGGTGCTTTGGGGCAGGGGGGCTCTGATGTTGATGGGGAAAAGGGCCTGTTCCCCACAACCCTGGCCCGGTGGTTAGGGGGTGCAGGGGGGGGACTTATCAGAATCTGGAGGGCCCCTTTAACAAGGGAGCCCCCTGATCTGGCCCTCTACTATGTGAATGAGTATGGGGTGCATAGTACACCTATTCATTCACCAAAAAAGAAGTCAAAGTTTATCAAAAACACAACACCAGTTTTTGACCATTCCTTTAATAATAAAACAATAAAAACACCAACCTGAACGTCAAAAAAAAAAAAAAAATAACATTGCATGCCGAACACGACTGCTCCTGTCCAGGGACATAGCCCAATGATAGGTAAACATAGGGCCGGAGGTTACCCGGAGACGTAACCGGATGACCCTGCCCCCCATGTCTACCTCTTATTGTGTCATTATGGGGCAGGATTACCAGGTAACATCAAAAGGCCCCATGTTTTTCTGCCATTTGGAAATTGCACTCGTCAAATGAGAGGTAGACATGGGGCGGAGTCACCTGGTTATGTCACTGGGTAACCCACCCCTATGTTAACTTGTCCTGGATAGGAACAGTCATACTTGACGGGCAACATTTTTTATTTTTTCCGTTCGGGTCAGTGTTTTTATGCTTTTAAGAAAAAAAAGAACTTGTCAAAAGCTGGTGTTGTTTTTTTTTATTAACCTTTGAGCCTTTTTTGGTAGTATGTACCCCTACTCATTCACATGGGGCTGGCTGTGATCTAGGTGCCCCCTTGTTAAAGAGGATTCCAGATTCCTATAAGCCAACCTGTATGCAGACCCCTGCAACCACCGGGCCAGGGTTGTGGGGATGAAGCCCTTGTCCCCATCAACATGGAGACAAGGTGCTTTGGGTAGGGGAGCCCTCCTGCCATGTACTCCGTGCCCGCGATTTAAAGGGGGCGTACCTGTACGCCCATTTGCCTAGCCATGCCATTGTGGTGACGTACACCGTTGTGCGCTGGTCGGCTAGTGGTTAATGGTACTTAGGGTCTATGTACAAAACAATAGTTGTGCTCAAGTCTTAAGCATCAAGTGTCTGTCATACTGTTTATAATATGATTTACTCATATGATCGTCAGCTCAATTTAGTGTCCATAATGCTGTATTTTCCTGAAATAACAAAAAAAATTACTGCATTATGACCACTAGGTGGAGCCGACAATCATAGGAGATAATCATATTATAATCAATACTGCAGGTATTCAGGATGTCCATACAAATGCTTAAAAGATAAAACACTGCTGAGATATATGTTAAACAACTTTGTCATGTGTTTTTAAATAGAATTGGCACAGAATACCCTGAAATGCTATAAAAATGGTAGTAAATGACCTGAAATGTGAAAAGGTTTATTCATATTAAGCACTTAACTGAAAAGCGACAGATTCCAACCCTTCTCTACCGCATCCAAAATAAAAAACAAAGTTTATCTGGAGTCGGAATTAAAATAAATAAAAGGAGATACAGTAGATTAATTGTGGTATATGCTCTATATGAGACTACTTTTTTATTTTTTTATTTTTTTATTTTGCATAGTTCTGATATGAGCTCCATCTCTGCTCATCTATACTATGTAAGATTGGGTTCAGTGTGCGCCATCAGGCAACCAAAGTTCATTACATAATAAGTGGCTTGTAGTTGAAAACATTCACTCTTACATCAGGTTGTTCCAAAATCATCACCGGTGAAATTCCATGATACTCAGTATTGATTAAATCGGCAAAAATCAGCATTTAAATTTCCATAATCCTTATTACATAATCAGTAGTCATATTGTTCTAAAGAAAGGTGGCATTTGATTGGTTATTGCATGTTTCACACCTCCATTTCTCTCTGCATTGCTTTATTAAGGGAAATCTTTACTGAATGTTGAACCTCTTATGCTGTGTACACACGACCGGACTTTCGACGGACTGAATCACGTCGGACTTTTTGACGGACTTTTCGACGGTCTTCCGTCGAATCGGACTTGTCTACACACAATCACACCAAAGTCTGACGGATTCGACCGTGATGACATACGACCGGACTAAAATAAGGAAGTTCATAGCCAGTAGCCAATAGCTGCCCTAGCGTCGGTTTTCGCCCATCAGACTAGCATACAGACAAACTGATTTTTTTGACCGGACTTGAGTCTGTCGGAAAGATTTGAAACATGTTCTAAATCTAAAATCTGTCACATTTTCGACAGAAAAGGTCAGCTGCAGGTCCGATGAAGCCCACACACGGTTGAATTGTCCGACAGATTTGTTCCATCGGACAAGTTTGGTCGAAAAGTCCGGTCGTGTGTACACAGCATAAGAGTATGTCCAAATCATAGGGTCCCATAGCAAAATTTAGATGGGCCCCAGCAACCTCCCTGCTGTCACTGATTACAATGTGAAGTATGACTGTATTGCAGGGAGATAGCAGGAGATATGTTAACATAAGCAGTACATTACTAGAGACCAGAGCTGTGGACAGATGTTGTCAGGGAGGAAGGGGGACAACAGTTCAAATTAACCTTTACCCTCAATTTTACAGCTATATTCTGTTCTCAGTAACCCAACAGTCTTGTTTAGCATTTCAGTGTGCAGTAAATTATAAGCCCTCTAATTCCTTCCATAGCCACAGGAAGAAAGTGCTGAAAGAGGTTGTCTAAGGGCTCCTTTACACTTGCTTCGGCTTCAACACACATTAACGTCTAGTTTACACCTACTTCAAAACATGGCTTCGGACAAGCTTTGTTAAAGCTTTCTGAATGCCAGTCAAAGCTCCTGTCACTAAATAAAATGGTTAGCTTACATTCCTGTTTACGCCTTGATTTTGCTTTCCTTTGCTTCAGCTTCGCTTCAAAAATTATACCCGATGTCACTTTAGTTGTGCTTCAAATCATCTTCAAAGCCTCTATAGAAGTCTCTGTCAAAGCTCACTTGAAGCCCCACTGAAGCCTCATCGAAGCCCCATGAAGCTTGACCAAAGCCTCATTGAAGCTCCACCAAAGCCTCATCGAAGCCCCACTGAAGCCCCACCAAAGCCTCATCGAGGCCCCACAAAGCCTCACCAAAGCCTCATTGAAGCCCCATCAAAGGTCCATCGAAGATCCACAAAAAACTAATTGAAGCCCCACCGAAGCCTCATTGAAGTCCCACTGAAGTCCCACCAAAGCCTCATCGAGGCCCCACAAACCCTCACTAAAGCCTCATTGAAGCCCCACCAAAGGCTCATCGAAACTCCACCAAAGCCTCATAGAAGTCCCACCAAAGGCTCATCGAAGCTCCACCAAAGCTTCTTCGAAGCCCCACCAAAGCTTCATTGAAGCCCCACCGAAGCACCAAGTAAAAGCAAGGTGTAAACAGGACTGTAGGCTAACCATTTTATTTAGTGACAGGAGCTTTTTACTGGCATTCAGAGAGCATTAACAAAGCGTGTCCGAAGCCTTGTTTTGAAGCAAGTGTAAACTAGCCCTAATAGTAAGTAAAAAAAAAAAAACAAGAGTTGTAGTAGCAATAATAATGACCATCACAATATTTTTTACTATGACATAAGTGTTAGTACTCACAGTTACCCTAAAACCACAATGCAATTGCCTTTAAACTGTGGATTTGTTTCAGAACTACAAACAGCTACAGTATCTTGTCAGTTTTAACCTTATAACCTTAACCACTTGATTTACCCCCCTTCATGACCAGGCCAATTTTTGTGATACAACACTGCGTTACTATACCTGACAACTGCGCAGTTGTGCAACACTGTACCCAATCAAATTTATGTCCCTTTTTCCCACAAATAGAGCTTTCTTTTGGTGGTATTTGATCACCTCTGCATTTCATATTTTTTGCACTATAAACAAAAAAAGACTGACAATTTAAAAAAAAAAAAAAAAAAACTATATTTTTATATTTTTTGCTATAAAACATATCCAATAAAAAATGTAAAAAATTGAATTTCTTGACAAATTTAGGCCAATATGTATTCTGCTACATGTTTTTTGGTAAAAAAAAAAATCCCATTAAATGTATATTGATTGATTTGCTCAAAAGTTATAGTGTTTACAAACTATGGGACATATAGACAGGAATTTTTATTTCTTTATTTTTTTTTACTAGTAATGGCAACGATCAGTGACTTATAACTGGACTGCAATATTGCGGGCACTAACTGACACTTTTGACACTTTTTGGGAACCAGTGACACTAATACAGTGATCACTGCTAAAAATGTGCACTGTCACTGTACTAATGACACTGGCTAGGAAAGGGTTAAACATTTAGCGCAATCAAAGGGTTAAATGTGTGCTTAGCCAGTGTTTTGATGTACTGTGTGAGGTGCTTTTACTAAGGCGGGTAATGGATTGTATTCCCTGCTTTGCAAGGAAATAAAAAATCTATTACTTCCCCGCTTACTGGACAGGGCTCCACCTTGTTTATGTAGACAGGGCTCTGTCCTGTGTGAATTCCCGATGATCGACGGGTGCTGGCGGTAATCCATTGGCCGGCACCAGCTGATTGACATCTGCTGTATTTAATCACAGCACGGCCAGGCCACCAGTGGCGTGCACGCGCCCCCTACCCGGAAGTGCCGGATTACGTACCTAGTACATGATCTGGCACAGATGTTATATGGTTGGCAATCAGTTGGCAATCGGTTAAAGTAGTTATAAAGCCTGAACGTTTTTTACCTTCATGCATTTTATGCATGAAGGTAAAAAACCTTCCGTGTGCAGCTCCCCCCCGCAGCCCCCCCCCCCCCTATACTTATCTGAGCCTGATTCTGATCCAGCAATGAGCATGAGAGTGTCTGCTTTTCCGGCTCTCTGCCTCCTCATTGGATCAGATTAGTTCAATCACAGCCAGTGAGGAGGGAGTGGAGGCGGGGCAGAGCCTCATTGTATGTGTCTCAGAAGGGGGCACAGGAGCGAGCACGCACAAGTGCCCCATAGCACGCGGCTTGCTATGGGGATACTCCGCAGGAGGGAGGAACCCAGAGCGCCAGCGGGGGGACCCAGGAAGGGGGGATCGGGCTGCTCTGTGCAAAAACCTTTGTGTGCAAGGATGGGTGATGTGTGCTGCAGCCTATCTACCTCTGTATGCAGAGCATCTTTGGGACTACATCTCCCATGGTTCTCTGCAGCTGTCATGTTATAGCCTCCATGCTGCTCAGAGAGGGAGGGGGGAATTCACTCATAGCTGCTCCTGTCAGCAGCTCAGCCCACAGCACAGATGTTCTTTACACATAGAGCCCATTGGCAGGGAGGGTGAAGGAGGAGAGCGGACACAAGAGTGCACTGCTAGCTCCTCCAGCCTGCAATATGAATGGAGGATGTGGGCAGAAAGGGCAGGCACAGTCAGCACTCTTGATGTGTGAATATGACAGGTTCAGCAGATCATATTAACCCCCACCGCATTGGAAGATTACAGTGATGGTGAGGGGATCAAAGGAGGGAGATTTCGACTAATGAAGGAGCCAGCAGCAGTAATGTCCCTTGTGCTGATATTCTTTTTTTTTTTACGAAACTTATGCTTTAAAGCCTAAATCAACTAATGTGGTTATATATTATACATTAATTGCATAATATATTAATTAAAATACATTTTAAATGCAGCCAGTGAACTTGAACCTGTCCTGATGTCAGCCATTTTGCAATTATCTGTACAGCAAATAAAACTGGGAGAGGGAAGGACAACATTAATTCCACAGTCAGGTGTACGGTATGTACACCTGACACCATTTCCGCTGAAAAGGAACCTGTTGATAGGAAGAGAGGGACAAAAGGGAAGACTCATTAGTATTCTGCTGCTCCTTTAGAAAGACTGGGGGCAGGAAGGTGACTATGCTGTTTTGTTTAACTACTGTACAGTTACAGTGACTGTACTGTCTGGCTGGGCATTGTATATCCCAGGGCTGGTTGGACAACATTACACATTCTTTCTCTGGAAACAAATACACACACACACACTAATATACACAAAGTTTGGACTGAACTTTGGTTTTTCCGATATTCAGACGAATGCTTGAACTTTGGTTGTTTGGGTCTTGAGGAGCTTGAACTTTAACCTCTTCAGCCCCCAGTCCACGGGAGCCATGCATTATATATATAGCAGAGGTATTTCTACCATTTCTAAGTTTGACAGCTTTTTGATGTCACTAGTTCCTAAGGAAGCCTTAGGTGCTTGCCCTCTCAGTGTCCCTAGCAACCACTCAGGGTGCCAGGGAATCCCCACTCATTTTAAGCAAAGGGGTAGCAGTAATGTCACTGCCCACATATAGCCATTGACCCTATTTGGGCAATGGCATTGACCAAATATAACCATGGCCATATTTCATCAATGATGTCACCACTATCTTCTCACCACTATACAGTATAACCTATTCTATGCTTCTAGTATTATTCTAGTATTCTAGTATTATTATAATGCAACTCCTGCTAAAGAACTATGGTATATGGTGATAGGCGGTTATACTGGAAAAAACATTGATCATGGTTCTCATGCTGCAATTACAGAAAGAAAAAATGCGGTTATCTCCAAGAACCTCTTACAGCAGTGACTAGTAGAGCATGGTAAGTTGGTATACCTACCTAATCTCTTAGAAGAATGACCTCTAACTGAATGAATTCTCTCACACACTCCGGATGCTTGGATAGACTTAGATGCAGGATGACAAATGTGCTTGTCAGAGGGTTATAGCAACAAACATAGACTAGAGTTCAGATACAAGGCAAAATAATCTTTATTTGTATGAAACAATAGGAAAGCAGTGCACCCTGAACCTGCAGATACAGACCTGAGGCTACTAAACTAACTTGGGTTCCAACTGACTATACTTTGCAGTGGAGCTTCGATAAGACCTATGTGCTTATCAAATATTCCTTACATTTAAATAAAAAGTTCACATTATTAACAGTTGCAACAGAACAAGATCAATGTAATATATATATTTTTTTATAAACACTTACAGATATAGCTGAACACAACCTTACAGGAAGGAAATTCTAAAATGAGCGTGCATTTTTGTAACCCGTGGATCTTAAGCTATTGTGAAAATTTAGTTGATCTGTGGCGCAGTGTTCTGATCTTTGTTGAGGGCGCATTTAAAGATCAGTCTAGTGTTGTTGTATTGTAATTATACTGTTTGCCCTTATGTTGTAAAGCACTGCGTAAACTGTTGACACTATATAAATCCTGTATAAAAATAAAAATTGAGGTAAAAAAACCTTCTGGGTGCAGCTCCCCCTCATCCCCCCTTATACTTATCTGAGCCCCATCTCGATCCAGTGATGTGCATGAGAGCAGCGACTCTCCCAGATTTCTTTCTCCTCCTTGGCTCACACTGCAGCAGTAGCCATTGGCTCATGCCTCTGTGAATTATAGCCAGTGTGCCAATGAGGAGAGAGTGGGGGGAAGGGCTGATCCACACTCTGTGTGCGAATGTACACACAGAGCGTGGCTCACAAGCTCTCAAAGCAAGAGACTTGCTATGGGGGCACTCAGTTAGGAGGGGGGTGCAGAACCATCGGTGGGGGATCAAAAAATAAGAGGATTGAGGCTGCTCTGTACAAAACCATTGCACAAAGCGGGTAACTATAGCTTGTTTGTTTTTTGGGGTTTTTTTTTTGTTAATTATTTCCTTTAGAATCACTTTAAAAGGAGCCTAGCACCTGAAGACCTTACTTACCGTAAAGTAGCTAACTGCACCTACCTACATATAGCTTAGGTCAGTTATTATTTATTACCAGTACTTTCCGTATATAGGGCCGCCAATATATGCAGGGCTGTACATATATTATACATCACATCAGACCTTACTTACCGTAAAGTAGCTAACTGCACCTGCCTACATATAGCTTAGGTCAGTTATTATTTATTACCAGTACTTTCCGTATATAGGGCCGCCAATATATGCAGGGCTGTACATATATTATACATCACATCAGTCCTTCACTTCCAGGAGCTTTCAATCTAAGGTCCCCAACTCACATTCATACATACACATACTAGGGCCAATTTAGACAGGAGCTAATCAACCTATCAGCATGTCTTTGGAGTGGGAGAGGAAACCGGAGTACCCGGAGGAAACCCACGCAGGCACAGGGAGAACATACAAACTCCAGGCAGGTAGTGCCGTGGTTGAGATTTGAAGTGATAACGCTAGTACTGCTAGGTGGAAGTGCCAACCACTTAGCCACTGTGCTGCCCAGTTGAAATTGTTTCCCCATTCAGGAAGGTCCAAACTGGCACATAATACAGAGACCTATATTTCCACAATAGCTACCAGTTTCCCCAAAAATGTATTAAACCATTAACCATTTTGGAGTAGTAAAGCTACTGATGGCAGACAGCTTGATTGAAAGGTTAAGACTCTTGAAAAATGTAGGATTGCTCTAAAAAAGCAAAGGCTGTCTTGCTTGGGAGTGTGCAATGTGCAAGTGGACCAGTAACCCCAAAACAATAATGGCAGCTTTTGTCATTTAGAATTTTTAGCATGGGCCATTCTTATTTTGGGAAAATATAGTAATGAGAAGGAAGTTCAGACCCACCATGTAAAGACTGTATAATATAAATTCTCTCTAAAAAAGAATCTACAGGATCACTAATTTTATTGGAGGTGAATGTACCCAGTTAAGGCCTAAGTGTAGCCAAAATAAAAAATTGAAAATTCAGCACAAGGGATATAACTTACAATTAGTAGGATGCATCTCTTGTGCTGAAGCCTCTTCTGCAAGGAAAAAACCTCCTGAGTCCATGCTCCCCTCACCCAACAGCCTTAATCTTCTATAAACTGAGGATCAGACCTTTCAGTCATCTGCCCATCCCTCATTCATAGATCCTGTTTAATTTATAGAAGCTGTAGTACAGTTTCTATGAATGGAGCAGCTGGGTAGAAAAGACAGACACCATTGAAGATAGCCTGTGGCAGCCCCTTAGTTCTATTAACCCTCACAATGAAACTAATAGCGAAGGGGGTGGAAGAAGGATATCAACTAGGAGAAGGTTATCAACTAACAGAAGAGGCATCAGCACAAGAGACACATCCTAGTGACTGCAAGTTATGTTCCTTGTGTTGATTTTTCTGTTTTATATTTTGGTTGAAAATAGACTTTAAGTGGGGTGATAAAAGTGAAGTTACTCACAAAAGGTAAGCTCTTTCAGCAGCTGGTTTAATCACTTATTGAGCATGCGGCTTCTTTGTCTTTTAATCCTTGCCTATGTTCCAGTATAAGCAGGTGCTATGACCACTGCCCCAGGTTTCCTGTTTTAAAGTGGCTCCTTCCTCTTGGAGTATCCTATGGAGTCACATTTGAAATCAGGGACTACAGTTGTGTCTCCCCCCACTTTGTTCCTCCATAAAAACACACAGTCTCGTAGCCTAGAATGGCAAGGCACTCCCCTGCTATTCCTTCCTTCTCCCCCCTCCCTTCTATAAGCTAACAGAGTGGCTGGAGACTGAACTGTCCACTGTTATTATTATTATTATTATACAAGATTTATATAGGGCCAACAGTTTACGCAGCGCTTTACAATATAAAAGGGAGACGATTCAGTTATAATACAATAAAATACAAGAGGATTAAGAGGGCCCTGCTCAGAAGAGCTTACAATCTAATAAGGTGGGGCTGGTGGTACAAAAGGTTGTAACTGTGGGGAATGAGCTGATGGAAGTGGTAAAAGATAAGTTAAAGATGCGATAGGCTTTCCTGAAGAGATGAGTTTTCAGGGATCGCTTGAAGGTAGCAAGAGTAGGGGATAGCCGGACAGGTGGAGGTAGTGAGTTCCAGAGGATGGGAGAGGCTCTGGAGAAATCCAGAGCCGAGCATAAGATGACCAACTAATAAGGGGGTATTTTGTCGCAGTAAGTGGGCTTAAGCGCTATTTAGCAATATGGTGTGACCAAATCCCCATATTTTTTGATAATGCTTTTTGAAAATGTCTAGGTGTTTTAAATAAGCCTTGCTGGAGGTAAATGTCATTTTGCATGTGTGCGCTGTAATATTTTGTTCTGTTGTATGGTCTTATGGCTGCACCATCTTTAATGCATCTTTTAGGGTGTGCCCCCCAAAAATCTTGTTTGAGCATGGGAGGAGGAGATGAGAGAGCTTGAGAGTAGGAGGTCTTGAGAAGAGCGGAGAGGACGATTTGGGTGATATTTGGAGACAAGATTAGTGATGTAGCTCGGGGCAGAGTTGTGGATGGCTTTGTATGTTGTGGTTAGTATTCTGAATTTAATTTGCTGGGTGATTGGGAGCCAGTGTAGGGATTTGAGGAGAGGGTTGGCAGACACTGAGCGGTTTCCTGTCAAGACCAGAAGTTCTGGGAAGCAGCAATGAGGGAATCGTAGCCAACAGCATTGAAAGTTGTAAGCTGCAAGTGTTGGGGTAAGAATTTTACCAAATACTTTTTTGGGGGAGGCTTATTAAAAAAAAAAAAAAAACAGAGGGTTTAATACTAATTTAAGTTCAATTACATTCCAAAGAGAAATTGCAATACAATCCCCTTTATTGTCATTTTTTTTTACATTGTTCCCTGACACAAACCACACTATACTACACTCCTACTATATACAGGTAAATTTGTTTTTCCCTTTGCAATGGATATAATTACCTTTCAAGTTAAGCTTCAGGAAACCAAGATTAGTGTGGGCAGTTTTACCTTCCTCAAGCTGGAAAAGTTAGTTGATCTGTCTACAAAGCAATCACCAACATTCACCTAGTAACGCAGAATTATACACTTTAGCTGTTCCTCATTTTAGGTTTATATAAAGTTACTAAATGCTGTAATCAGCAACCTTCTTTTATGTGCAAAGGGAACAAATTTACTTCTTTCAAATGTTTCTAATCCGCCTGATCTTAGATTTCTAGCATTTTTTTGAGATAGAAGAACAGCTTAAGTATTTATCCTTAACCATTCTATATTTGACCTGGCAACAGAAGTCAACGCAGGAGAGAAGGTTACATATATTTTAGGACACCAACAAACACCCAAGAGCAGTCGGATTGCTTATGTGTCACTTTTACCCACAAGGAGGGTGCACAGACATGACAGCTCAGCTTGGTTAAAGAATGTCTATGTCCACGGAAATGGGTGAGAGAGGAGATAATCAGCTCTAGGCTCACAGAAAGCTGGCTCCTCCTTTCAGTGCATCCTATCCCTAGCCTGGCACAGCAGTGAGCACTGGAAGAGCAGGGCAGAGAGCAGTGACTGAGAGTCACTGCTCTCCGCTTTGAGCAGAATGAGAGCTGAGTGATCAGCAGTCGTTTGATTGCTCAGTACGTGGTCTTAGGGCCAATGTGGGACACCTGCAGCATGGAAATGAGTATGTAGATTTATTTTTATTATTATTTAAGCCCATACTTCTTGACTATTAGCCTTGTAATCTATTTTTCATTAAATTGTTTCTTACTGTGATTTTATGTCATTCATGAGCTCCAGAACATCCCCCCCCCCCACCACACACACACTTAATTTGCTTGGAATGAACAGTGCAGGTTAGTTATGATAATGTGCACTGCTCTATGCACACTACATAGCCTGTAGTCCATAGTTCATAGTTCAGGAGCGAGCAAGAGATGGTATCTACATTCCTATATTTTTCCTATATATTTTTAACATGGGTTCCTATGGAAGACGTTCACATCAATGCACTTTTGTGCCTCCGCGTTTTTAGAAAGGGTCAGGGACTTTTTTAAATGCAGAATGGTGCTTTTTTGGTTCAATAGACTTCAATGGAGAAGCTGCATAAAAAACACAATTTTGACATGATTTGCCTTTTTTAACCACTTACAGACCGCAAGTTTTGCCCCTTAATCGCTTGCCGACCAGCCATTGTCATTATACTGCAGCAGGTCGACACGATCTCGTGAGGCCTCGTAGCTGTATGTCGGCTCCTTTAAGCGGGACAGCAGCACTGTGAGGGTGCCGATGCGCATGGCCGGCAGTCGCTATGACCACCGGACACACGCGTATGCGGGCACAAGAGCCAGAACAGGGACATGAGTGTGTAAACACACAAATCCCTGTTCTGTGAGCTGTGGAGAGACAGATTGTGAGTTCCTACTAGCTAGGAACAGCGATCTGTCATCTCCTATAGTCAGTTCCATCCCCCCACAGTTAGAACACACACATAGGGAACACAGTTAACCCCTTGATCACCCCCTAGTGTTAACCCTTTCCTTGCCAGTGACATTTACACAGTAATCATCTTCATAGCACTAATCGCTGTATAATAGTCAATGGCCCCAAAAATATGTCAAAAGTGTCCGATGTGTCCGCCATAATGTCGCAGTCCCGATAAAAATCGCAGATCACCACCATTACTAGTAAAAAAAAATAATAATAAAAAAAAATGCTATAAATCTATTACCTATTTTGTAGACGCTAAAACTTCTGCCAAAACCAATCACTATACGCTTATTGCGATTTTTATTACCAAAAATATGTTGAAGAATACATATCGGCCTAAACTGAGGAAAAAATTAGCTTTTTAAAAAAAAAATTGGGAATATTTATTATAGCAAAAGGTACAAAATATTGTGTTTTTTTCAAAATTGTCGCTCTTTTTTTGTTTATGGTGCAAATACCACCAAGAGAAAGCTCTATTTGTGGGAAAAAAGGACGTCAATTCTGTTTGACCAGGCCATTTTTTGTGATACAGCACTGCGTCGCTTCAACTGACAATTGTGCAGGCATGCGATACTGTATCCAAACAGAATAGACATCCTTTTTTTCCCACAAATAGAGCTTTCTTTTGGTGGTATTTGATCACCTCTGTGGTTTTTATTTTTTGCGTTACAAACAAAAAAGCACAACAATTTTGAAAAAAAAAAACAATATTTTTTACTTTTTGCTATATTAAATATCCCAAAAAATAAATAAAAGAAACTAATTTCTTCATCAGTTTAGGGCAATATGTATTCTTCTACATATTTCTGGTAAAAAGAATCGCAATAAGCGTATATTGATTGGTTTGCGCAAAAGTTATTTTGTCTACAAAATAAGGGATAGTTTTATGGCATTTTATTTATTTATTCATTTTTTTGACTAGTAATGGCGGCGATCTCCGATTTTTAGCAGGACTGCGACATTGCGGCAGACAGATCGGACACTTTTGACACTTTTTGGGGCAATACAAATGCACTGATTACTGTGTAAATGTCACTGGAAGGGAAGGGGTTAACACTAGGGGGCGATCAAGGGGTTAAATGTGTTCCCTGGGAGGTGTTTCTGACTGTGGGGGGGATGGGACTGACTGGAAGAGGTGAGATCGCTGTTCCTAATCACAAGGAACAGCAGATCTCTCTCTACTCCCCTGTCAGAATGGGGATCTGTCTGTTTACATTGACAGATCCCCGTTCTGGCTTTCTTTCCCGCGATCACGGGTGGCCGACAGACATCACGGCCTCTGGCTACACGCATTGGGTCCTCCTCCGCGCAGCGGGTGCGAGCGCCTGTTATGGCTCTTACAGGAGCTGGCGTACACCTACGGCGATTTGCAAGAACGAATCGACCTGCCGTAGTATAATGATGGCGGCTGGTTAATCTGCCCAACAACAAATGTTCCTAAAAAAAAAAAGCATAAAAAAGCAAAATGCAAATCATGGCAAAAACACAACAAAATCACAGTACAATGCAAAAAACACTGCAGAATCGCTCAAAAGCAAACTGCATAGGTGAGAATGGAAACTTAAAGTTGTTTGCTTGACCTGCTGCCCCTCCTCATCTATGACTCTGCTGACTTTGCATCTCATTCTGTTTATAATCATGTGCAATCTTCATGACAGGCTTTGGAAATGTTATTATTATTATTTTCTTTTTTTTTTTCTTTCACTCATTTTCTTATTTTTGTTCAACACTCATGTTACATAGTTACATAGTAGGTGAGGTTGAAAAAAGACACAAGTCCATCAAGTCCAACCTATGTTCTCTTTTTTATGTAATTATTTTAACACTCTCAATACTATTGACTGTTTGGTTGATATGATAAGCTTCTTATGTTCTTTCTGGCACTGATGAAGGGGGCACGTAGACCCCAGAAACGCGTTGGTTATTTCTTGATCTGTACTCCTGACCTTTAATGAAATAATGTTGTATTTTGACCTCTTATCAGTGGTGTGGAGCTTAAATTTCAACCCTTCTTATATTTCCTTGGAAAGTACTTCGCTGTTTATAAATTCTGCACTTTGAACAGATGTGGAAAAGAGAAGACTGCTGATTGACAGATATAACTTACTGAGGAGGATTTGTTTCCCCTCTGTGTATTACTTGAGGAAAGTCCCTTCACTGGGGTGTATGAAAGGGTTACAACCACTTTAAAGTGAATGTAGGGGTTCGGTTTTAAAAAAAAATAAATAACAAACATATCGTAAAAAATAAAAAAAATAAATAACAAACATATCATACTTACACTGTGCAGCTGTGGTCCTCCACGCATCAGATAACCCACTGGGAGAAGCGTTCTCCCGGGGGGGTTACCTTGCGGGCGCGCGCCTGAGTCCAGCACTCGGCGTCCATAGAGGCCGAATGCAGGACTTGGCCCTTCCCCCCCGGCTCGCGCGTCATTGGATTTGATTGACAGCAGTGGGAGCCAATGGCTGTGCTGCTATCAATCTATCTAATCAAGAGCCGAGAACCCTGGGCAAAGAGACAGCGTGTCCCCGTGGGTCAAGTTCTAGGGCTCAGGTAAGTAAAACGGGGGGGGGGGGGGGGGGGTTGGGGGTGCTGGAAGGCCGGTCACTGCCAGGTGCATCTTAATGCATAGGATGTATTAGGTGAAAAAACACAAGCCTTTACAACCCCTTTCATTATGCATCCCTGGCTCTCCCAGAATAATCCAAAATGGAGGTGTACACTGCACCATGACAACCTTGTGAAGAATACTAGACTAAACAATACGAAATACAAGACTTTGTTTACAGTTTATGTACAATCATTAGCACTAGAGCAGGGATTAATGATTCTGTCGTCTAGACATAAGTTTGCTTTAAATTCAATTAGGTTTAACACTGAATATTGAAAGACAAAGGTGTAATGCCTTGCAAGTCTCAGAATGTATATCTTTTGCTGCCTATAGACGGATGGACATCTAAAGCAAAGTATACTTAATTTCTTTGTTTATTTTCCTAATGTTTAACAACAGAATCCCCATGGCGTTCTCTCTCATACAAGCAGTAAATCAGTTTTACTGTTCCATGACTTACTTTTATTGCATTAGAACATCTCATGCTGATGGGCTGATGACTTCATAAGATAATAATAATAATAATAGACTGCCACTTTATGTGCCGTTCATCTTTTTTTTTTCTCCCCACAGCTTAATTTATTTAAGATCATATATAAAACATACAGTTTATTACATTTCGGCAGTATGATACTGTTGTGTTGTTTAACAATAGGATTTGTAAAGATGAATACAGTAGTCTTATTTCTAAAACGCTTGTGCTGATACAACCCCAGAGAAGCAAACCTTTCATGTAACTTAGGAATTTATCTTGTTACTGAATGCAGTTTTTATTTGTCAAAATTTTTGCCTGTCTGAAGGTTGGCAGGCATTTACATGGCAGCGGGTCCAGTGACTTATAGTGATGTCAGATCGGTGTTTCATGAAGTCCATGAGAACCTCTCTACTTAGTAAACTTGGCAGACTGTAACGTATTAAGTTATTTTCAGCACAGAGTGAGAACTGTATATAGCTTTCAGTGTATAAACACCTGTCTGGTATTGGCCTGTTATTTAGTACCCTCTGCTGGTAAAATCAGGTATCACAGCATTTACAATGTGACGTAATGATGTCCTTTACATACATCATTTAAGGTGATGACAGTTTTAAATCACCTATATAATTGCAGATTAATAATGACAGTCCCTGGTGATTTTAAATCCTTAGTGATTTTATGTGCTTAACTGTTATTCAAATAGCCTCTTCAGAAGCAGCTATTCATTGATATGTTGCTTTGTGATCTAACAGATGTCCTTTACGTGATCTCTCTAGAGTTAAGAGTAGGGATGGACCGAACGCCCCCCGATTTGGTTCGCACCAGAACATACCGAACAGGCCAAAAATTTGGCAGAACACATGAACACCGTTAAAGTATATGGAACACGAACATGAATAATCAAAAGTGCTCATTTTAAAGGCTTATATGCAAGTTATTGTCATAAAAAGTGTTTGGGGACCTGGGTCCTGCCCCAGGGGACATGTATCAATTAAAAAAAAAAGTTTTAAAAATGGCCTTTTTTTCGGGAGCAGTGATTTTAATAATCCTTAAAGTGAAACAATAAAAGTGAAATATTCCTTTAAATTTCGTACCTCGGGGTGTCTAAAGTATGGCTGTAAAGTGGCGTATTTTTCCCGTGTTTAGAACAGTCCCTGCACAAAATGACATTACTAAAGGAAAAAAAGTCATTTAAAAGTACTCGCGGCTATAATGAATTGTCGGTCCTAGTATGAATATTAAGGGGAACCCCAAACCAAAGTTAAAAAAAGAAATTGCGTGGGGGTCCCCCCAAATTCCATACCAGGCCCTTTAGGTCTGGTATGGATTTTAAAGGGAACCCCGCGCCAAAATAAAAAAATCGTGTGGGGGTCCCCCCAGAAATCCATACTAGACCCTTATTCAAGCACGCAACCTGGCAGGCCGCAGGAAAAGAGGGGGGACGAGAGAGCGCCCCCCTCCAGAACTGCACCAGGCCATATGCCCTCAACATGGGGAGGGTGCTTTGGGGTAGCCCCCAAAGCACCTTGTCCCCATGTTGATGGGGACAAGGGCCTCATCCCCACAACCCTTGCCCGGTGGTTGTGGGGGCCTGCGGGTGGGTGGCTTATCGGAATATGGAAGCCCCCTTTAACAAGGGGCCCCCAGATCCCGGCCTCCCCCCTATGTGAAATGGTAACGGGGTACAAAAGTACCCCTACCATTTCACAAAAAAAGTGTCAAAATGGTACAAAAGAAAAGACAAAACTTGGGACAAGTACTTTATTAAAAAATAAAAAAATAAAAATGTCCCACGAAGTCCATTCATCTTCTTTTCTTGCTCTGCGAGGACGCGTCATATGGCGGGTCGGTCGCGGCTTTGTTTTCTTTTTTCTTTTTTCAGTCCGTCGGGGGCTACCCCAAAGCATCCTCCCCATGTTGAAGACATGTGGCCTGGTATGGTTCAGCAGGGGGGGTGCTCTCTCATCCCCCCTCTTTTCCTGTGGCCTGCCAGGTTGCATGCTCGGATAAGGGTCTGGTATGGATTTTTGGGGGGACCCCCACGCCATTTTTATTAAACTTTGGAGCAGGGTTCCCCTTAAAATCCATACCAGACCTGAAGGGCCTGGTATGGAATTTGGGGGGACCCCCACGCAATTTTTTTTTTAATGTTGGTTCGGGGTTCCCCTTATATTTATACCAGACCCAAAGGGCCTGGTAATGGACTGGGGGAATCCCCTGCCGTTTTTTCAATGACTTTTTTCTATTGCCGGGACAATTCATTATAGCCGCGAGTACTTTTAAATGACTTTTTTTCCTTTAGAAATGTTATTTTGTGCAGGGACTGTTCTAAACACGGGAAAATGTGCCACTTTACAGGCATACTATAGACACCCCCCAGGTATGAAATAAAAAGGAATATTTCACTTTTATTGTTTCACTTTAAGCATTATTAAAATCACTGTCCCCGAAAAAACGGCCGTTTTTAAAACTTTTTTTTGCACATGTCTCCTGGGGCAGGACCCAGGTCTCCCAAACACTTTTTATGACAATAACTTGCAAATAAGCTTTTAAAATGAACACTTTTGATCTTTCATGTTAATGTCCCATAGACTTTAACGGTGTTCCGGCGGCTTTTGAATTTGCCCCAAATATTGCATATTGTTCGGTGTTCTGCAGAACACCCGAACATCCAAAGTTTGGCCCAAACTTATGCTCGGGCCGAACTGTTCACCCATATCTAGTTAAGAGATACCTAATCTGATAATGCAAACTACAGGCCCCTACACCTTGTACACATTAGTGTTTTTTCTTCTCAGCTACCCAGATGATGAATACAAAAAGTCAATAACTACGTATTTAAAGAAACCCTATTGCAAGACTATTCATTTCAAAAACATCTTTCCCATAACCTTATATGGCCATTTAAGAAATGTTATGTTTCCTGTAAAAGCCTCTCCAGACTGCAGCTGGGCACCTCCATCCTGGGTGTAATATCAGCAACCCCAGTAGCCTAATAGCTGTCATTCAATTGATAACATGTAACATTCCCATTTGCTATTCCCCGGAGAAAAAATGTTATGTAGGAAGTTGGGGGGAGGGGTAGAGTAGCTTAGCCAGCCAGTATTTATATACTTTAAGAAGAGGATAGTCAAATTTGCTAGCAAATTCAAAGGCACGTTGCAAGTCATTATTGGAAAGAAAAAACACTGCAAGTGAGCATTTAAAATACTCTATTTTTTGTGCTTTTACCTTAGATTTTTTGAAATATCTAAAAAAGTGAATTGTGCTTAAACAGTACCCTAAAATATATATTTTTTTATCTGGAATTCCTTTGGAAAAGTAGTAATGTACTTCCTGGCATGTTTGCCATAGCATTATAGCAGTGTGAGTTCTAAGGCACTGCCACCCCTGGTTGCTAGTCTCAGGATATTTGGAGTGGAATTTGGTAATGTCACTATTGTGCTGCTCACTGTTTTCTTTGCTGGAATCTCTGACATGAGGAAGCAAAATCCTGCCTTTACTAAGATGAGCACCTGCACACAGAGACACAGTGCAGAACAAGATATGGTCTGTAAAGTCTGTAATGGGGAAAAGATCAGCTACAAGAGACCACAGGCTCTACTGATCTTTTCCCCATTACAGACTTTACAGACCATTATTTGCCATCTTCTTGCCTTTTTGGGCTCAGCTTTTATAGTTCATTTTTTTTAAGGGAATTCAAAGATGTGCTTTATATACATTATATATATATTTTTTTACATTGATGCTATTGATGGTTAACCCCCAGACAAAGCTCTTGACTCCTTTTCATGTGTTTACCTGTCTATCCTTTTCTGCTTTGCTGGAGAGTCATGTTGTTTATTGAGCTCAAAAGCTCAAGCTGAAATTTACACATGGATACACCCCCCTCCCTTCAGACCACTTAATATGGGATTTTAGGCAGATACACAGTGCTTGGAAGAGAACATTTTCTGCTATTTTCTACCTAAAAAACCCATAGTGCCATGTATTAATGTTTATTCGTTAACAAAGATTTAATGCACAAATAGTCCTCAGTTGCATGTTCAGACCTGTTATTGGAGTGCTCAGCAGAGGGAAGATATCCAGCATCAACTTCCTTGGCAATGCTAGGAGATTACAAAGAAAAGGCAATGCTGGAAGACTTCAAAATAAGAAATGTATTATGCTCATCTGTTACATGAAGCCGCGGGATAAGTATAAACCATCTCATTCAATTTATAAAAGTACTTTCTCCTTAAAAATTGATCTTACAATTCCCATATGTGAAAAGGTGAAAAGGTGAGTTAATATATACACACACATACATTATACATATACACTGTATATATAATACACAGATATAAAATGCGAGTCTCAAATTTAAATAAACTTGACCTAAAACCATTATAGTTTTCCCTTGAAAAAATGCTGCCAAATCATCCTCACTGAAAATTGCCACAAGCCATTCCACAATGGCTTGTGGTAATTGAGAATAAATAAAAATAAATCACGTAATTTAATTAAAGGAAGTTATCTTTACAATTAGTAGCATATAGTTACGTAGTTAATCTTCTTGAATAAAAAAAGTCCATTCAGTTAAACCAACTTAGGAAATAAACAAAAAAAAAAGACAACCCCCTGAAAAAAACAAAAAACAAAACACGCACACAAAAATAGAAAACCTCCATAAATACAATCCTATGCCCACAGTTGAATCAGAGAAAGGCAATAAAAAACAAACAATAAAGCACAATCTAATTTGATCCAACAGGGGGCAGGGGGGATTTCTTCCTGATCCCCCAACAGGCAATTGGATATTCCCTGGATAAACTTTACTTATAACTATTAGTATCTGGTTATAATATGTACAAAATCAAGACCTTTTTTAAAACAATCTACTGAGCTGGCCAGAACCAGTTCTGTGAAGAAGCCTTTCCGTATTTGGAGGTTAAAGGGGTTGTAAACACTCAAGGTTTTTCACCTTAATGCATTCTAAGCATTAAGCAAAAAAACCCTTCTGTAGTGTAGCTGCCCCCAAGAGCCCCCCTTTTACTTACCTCAATCCGGTCTTTACTGTGAAGAGAACAAGCACAGCAGCTCCAGCCCCTGTCTCGGGTTGTCACTGGATAGATTGATAGCAGCGGGAGCAATTTGCTCCCGCTGCTGTCAATCTATCCAGTGACACAGGAGGCGGGGGGGGCAGGGCCGAGTCCTGCTGTCTGTGTCAGTGGACACAGAAGCAGGACTTGGGAGCACGCCCACACAAGTGCCCCCATGAAATGGGACTCTCCGTGGGGGCACTCTAGAAGAGGAGGATCCAGGAGCACCGCTGGGGGAATCCAGAAAAGGAGGATCAGGACCACTCTATGCAAAACCCTTGCACAGAGGAGGTAAGTATGACATGTTTGTTATTTAAAAAAAAAAAACTAACCTTTACAACCCCTTTAAATCTCTTTTCCTCCAGACGTAAAGAGTGCCCCTGTCATGAAAAGGTTCACCCGTTGGTGGCGCTATCGGTCTCTTGGATCGCAGTACCAGTGTCCACCAGCAGGTGTCTTCCAACACCTAGGACCTGTAATAAGAGGACTCACCTGCTGGTGGCACTGTTGCATCCTTGGGCCGTAGTACCGGTGTCCACCAGCGGGTGTATTCCGGCAGTGTGGAGCAGATGGCACTCTTTGCACTCAGGTGTAACGTGAGGTCAATTACTGCAGTCTTATAAATACCCGACAAGCCCTCACATGCTTGCCTTGGTATCTTTCTCCTTGTGCCCTGACCTCGCTGCTTGTATCCTGACCTTGAGCCTGTTTCTGATCTGATCTGATCCGATCCCTATCCCGAACCCATCCTGGACCTGTCTCTCCTGTGTCCTGATTTCCTTGTTTCCCTGCCCTGCAGACTATCCATTCATCCTCTCCCTGTCCTGTTGGTGTCCCATCCTTACCCATCTGCTGACCTCCCTGTGTATGACCTTGGCCTGGCTTGTTTACGATTCCGGTATGTCCAGTTATTTGTACATATTATTTGAAGTTTGTGGGTCTGTGGTTGGTTTTGCACTGTTTATATTTCACTTATTTGTCACCTATTTAATAAACACCATTTCACTTACATACGTTTCTGGTTTCCTCTGTGCAGTCCACACAGTCTGGTCTACTAAATTCCTTGACAGTATACCAAGGCCATCCCTGACCAGACGTGGCTGCATGGAGGAACCATCCGGGTTCTTAGTTCTGCTAATATGGATTTCAATGAAATCATTTATTATTCCCTGCTGGCAGAAGATGATAGTGAATATTGTCACCAGATTTTAAAAGGGTGGACTAGTGACCAGCTGATGGAAACTATCCGATCAGCTCATTCCCTAGTGAATCAGGAGTATATGTCATTTGAAAATGCCCCTGATCCAGTTATGTGCAAAACCAGCCCTGTCATGCATTCCCGAAGGAAGCAATGATTTTTCTCCCCACTTCAATTATGGCCAAGTTGAATCCCTGGTATAGTTATTAGAAGATGATCCAGCCTTTGGTGCAATCCTTGGTTAGTCAGGCTGGGTGTGAATCAGTGTTTGTTCAACCTGTGCTACAGACATGGTCAGATCTCTTGCACTTAGCTAAGCCTCAACATTCCAGCCCTGCCATTAATCCCCTGCCTTCCCAAAAATCTATCTCCCCGTCACCTATGACAACCTCAGCTGCAGCCCAGTTTACTCAGCTCCCTGCCAAATACTATTACCCAGTCTCCAAGTGTAGCACCTATCCTGCCTTTAATCCACCTGCCTCTTCTCCTCCACCTGTAACAACCCCACAGAACCCTCCTCTAGCCACTGTTCCTTGGTCTTCCTTTTGCCCAGCTACATACTTTTCTTATGACCCTGCAGCTACGTACAAAACCGCAGTGGCTAAACCAAAAAAGAAACAAAAGTTCTTCCCGCTCCACACCATCCTGCCAGTAACCCAACCTGCCTCCACACCAACCAACCTGTTCCAGCCTGCGTTCATGCCAGCTAAACTTGATGACCCAACTAAACTTGTAAACTCAGTGCCTGCTATCCAGTCTGATGTGCCTGCTATCCAGTCTGATGTGCCTGTTTTCCAGCCTGATGTGCCTGCCTTCCAGCCTGATGTGCCTGCCTTCCATCCTGATGTACCTACCTTTCAGTCTGATGTGCCTGCTTTCCAATCTGATGTCTTG
The DNA here is from genome assembly GCF_042186555.1 of Aquarana catesbeiana. Taxonomy (NCBI): domain Eukaryota; kingdom Metazoa; phylum Chordata; class Amphibia; order Anura; family Ranidae; genus Aquarana; species Aquarana catesbeiana. Next base: position 91,753,966 of record NC_133333.1, on the reverse strand, counting down.
ATGCCTGCCTTCCAGCCCAAAGTCTCGGTGCCTGCCATCCAGCCTGATGTGCTTACCTTCCAGTCAGATGTGTCCGCTTTCCAGTCTGATGTCTTGATGCCTGCCTTCCAGCCCAAAGTCTCGGTGCCTGCCTTCCAGCCTGATGCGCCTGCCTTCCAGCCTGATGTGCCTACCTTCCAGTCTGATGTGCCCGCTTTCCAGCCTGATGTGCCTGCTTTGCAGTCTAATGTGCCCGCTTCCCAGTCTGATGTCTCGTGCCTGCCTTCCAGCCCAAAGTCTCGGTGCCTGCCTTCCAGCCTGATGCACCTGCCTTTCAGCCTGATGTGCCTACCTTCCAGTCAGATGTGTCCGTTTTCCAGTCTGATGTCTTGATGCCTGCCTTCCAGCCTAATGTTCCTGCTTTCCAGTCTGATGTGCCCACCTTCCAGCCTGATGTCTTGATGCTTGCCTTCCAGCCGGATGTCTCGGTGCCTGCCTCCCAGCTTGATATATCTGCTTTCCAGTCTAATGTGCCCGCTTTCCAGCCTGATGTCCTGATGCCTGATGTCGAAGTCTCGGTGCCCGCTTTCCAGTCTGATGTGCCCACTTTCCAGTCTGACATACCCGCTTTCCAGTCTGATGTACTGATGCTTGCCTTCCAGCTTGATGTGCCCGCTTCTCAGTCTGAAGTGCCCGCTTTTCAGTCTGATGTGCCCGCTTTCCAGTCTGATGTGCCCGCCTTCCAGCCTGATGTCTCAGTGCCTGCCTTCCAGCTTGATGTCTCCACTTTCCAGTCTGATGTGCCCGCTTTCCAGTCTGATGGGCCCGCTTTCCAGTCTGATATGCCCGCTTTCCAGTCTGATGTGCTCGCTTTCCAGTCTGATCTCCTGATGCCTGCCTTCCAGCCCGAAGTCTTGGTGCATGCCTTCCAGTCTGATGTGCCCGCTTTGCGTTCTGATGTGCCTGCTTTCCCGTCTGATGTGCCCACCTTCCAGCCTGATGTCTCGGTGCTTGCCTTCCAGCCTGACGTCTCAGTGTCTGCCTTCCAGCTTGATGTCTCCACTTCCCCGTCTGATGTGCCCGCTTCTCAGTCTGATGTCCTGGTACCTGCCTTCCAGCCTGATGTCTCAGTGCCTGCCTTCCAGCTTGATGTCTCCACTTTCCAGTCTGATGTGCCCGCTTTCCAGTCTGATGGGCCCGCTTTCCAGTCTGATATGCCCGCTTTCCAGTCTGATGTGCTCGCTTTCCAGTCTGATCTCCTGATGCCTGCCTTCCAGCCCGAAGTCCTGGTGCATGCCTTCCAGTCTGATGTGCCCGCTTTGCGTTCTGATGTGCCTGCTTTCCCGTCTGATGTGCCCACCTTCCAGCCTGATGTCTCGGTGCTTGCCTTCCAGCCTGACGTCTCAGTGTCTGCCTTCCAGCTTGATGTCTCCACTTCCCCGTCTGATGTGCCCGCTTCTCAGTCTGATGTCCTGGTACCTGCCTTCCAGCCTGATGTCTCATTGCCTGCCTTCCAGCCTGGTGTCTCGTTGCCTGCCTTCCAGCCGGATGTCTTGATATTGGTGTGTCAGCCTGAAGTTTCGGTGCCCGTGTGTCAGCCTGAAGTTTCAGTGCCCGTGTGTCAGCCTGGAGTTTCGGTGCCCGTGTGTCAGCCTGAAGTTTCAGTGACCATTACCCAGTCTGCTGAACCAGTGCCCGTTACCCAGTCTGCTGAACCGGTGTCTATTAAGCCAGTGCCCGTTATTCGGCATGCCGGACCAGTGCCTGGTGTCCAGCTCGCTGAACCAGAGCCCGTTACCCAGCCCACTGGGCCGGGGCCCGTTACCCAGTTTGTTGAGCCGGTGCCTGTGATCCAGCCTGCCCTTACGGTGCTTGCTGTTTGGCCTGACGACCCAGAGCTTGCTGCCCAGCTCGACGACCCGGAGCTTGCTGCCCAGCTCGACGACCTGGAGCTTGCTGCCCAGCTCGACAACCCGGAGCTTGCTGCCTGCTCTGATGTGCCCGCTGTCTGCTCTGATGTGCCCGCTGTCTGCTCTGATGTGCCCGCTGTCTGGTTTGATGTATCCGCTGCCCTGTCTAAGGTGCCTGATGCCCAGCCTGAAGTACCCGATGCCTAGCCTGATGTGCCCTCATTTGTTGTTTGGTTTGAGGCCATAAACTTTGGACAATTTCATCTAGTTGGAGCATCCAGGGGCCGCTTATTTGAGGGGGGTACTGTCATGAAAACGTTCACCCATTGGTGGTGCTATCGGTCTCTTGGATCGCAGTACTAGTGTCCAGCGGGTGTCTTCCAACACCTAGGACCTGTAATAAGAGGACTCACCTGCTGGTGGCACTGTTGCATCTTTGGGCCGTAGTACCGGTGTCCACCAGCGGGTGTATTCCGGCAGTGTGGAGCAGATGGCACCCTCTGCGCTCAGGTGTAACGTGAGGTCAGTTACTGCAGTCTTATAAATACTCGGCAAGCCCTCACATGCTTGCCTTGGTATCTTTCTCCCTGTGCCCTGACCTCGCTGCTTGTATCCTGACCTTGAGCCTGTTTCTGTTCTGATCTGATCCGATCCCTATCCCAAACCCATCCTGGACCTGTCCCTCCTGTGTCCTGATTTCCTTGTATCCCTGCCCTGCAGACTATCCATCTATCCTCTCCCTGTCCTGTTGGTTTCCCATCCTTACCCATCTGCTGACCTCCCTGTGTATGACCTCGGCCTGGCTTGTTTACAATTCCGGTATCTCCAGTTATTTGTATATATTATTTGTAGTTTGTGGGTCTGTGGTTGGTTTTACACTGTTTATGTTTCACTTATTTGTCACCTATTTAATAAACACCATTTTCACTTACATACGTTTCTGGTTTCCTCTGTGCAGTCCACACAGTCTGGTCTACTAAATTCCTTGACAGCCCCCTTGGCCTCTGTCACAGCCTTAAGGTGAATAACTCTACACAGAGTTCACTATATGGACCCCATATGTATTTGTACATGTTGACCATATCCCCCTTAATCTCCTCTTCTCAAGAGAGAATACATTCAATTCCTCTAATCTTTCCTCATAGCTGAGCTCCTCCGTGCCTCTTATCAGTTTGGTTGCTCTTCTCTCCACTTTCTCCATTACCCCGATAATCTTTTTATGAACTGGACTCTCTGCAGTCCATACCCCTCTTAATATAAGAGAGGATTTTGTTTGCTTTGGAAAGCAGCTTGGCATTGCATGCTATTATTAAATTTGTATACAGTAGATTAGATAAATTCAAAAAAACATTGTTTGGATAGACTTTTAGTGTATTCTGAAGCTTATAGTGATTTTTTTCTATGTTATACATTTACTTTTCTTCCAATAGTACTGCAGGTGATCATTCTGGGACCCCATGTAAACATTTAGTTGTCAATATTTCTTTATTCATTTTACAAAGGAAATAAGTATATGGCCCAAACATTTAAATGACGACACCCCTAAATGAACAATATACATATAAAGGAAAGAGACCTCTATGTACAGCGTATGATTTAAAAACATTTTCTATTGTTTATGGTGGGTCACTCTTTAGATCAAGAAGTAACAAGGTGATAAACAAACTTGTAAACAAGTAACAGAGTAAATGTACATGCAATGTAAGCATACAAGCAAAGTATGCCAATCAATAGAGATTTGTTTTTCATAATGTTGATTTGTAGTATAATCAAACATTAGTACATTCAACACCATTCAAACATCCCGATCAGTGCAATCATTTCCACCATGGAACCATGCATATTTAGGGCCATAAGAGCAGCCTCTAGGTTGGAGGAGTAGGGTTATTGCATCTTTTAGATATTACCATATAATACTGTATGTAGACTATGCCTGGACTATGTATTTTTTGGCATGAGGGATTAAATAATTGATTCCAATATGGATCAGGGATAATCATTTGATGGGGATACTATTGCCTCAGTAAATTTTTGAGATTACCATGAAGATTTGGTTCCAAAGGGAACAGTGCCACAGTATGTGAAGATTGAGCCTGTAATCAGTCTCTAATATGGCAGAAAATTAGTAGGAGAAAATGTAGATATTTTGAACGGTGTGGTATATGATATTGTACAAAAGTAAAAGCCCCTTGACGCCAGACTCAGAATATTGAGAAAGAATGAACCTTACAATCTAAATGGATAAAGGCGGATTTATAGGTACTCAGTCAAGGGGAAGTTGCACTCAGTGAGGAGGGAGTCAATTGATTTCAGGGAAGAATCAACTTGTGATTGTAGCAATATGCCAGATTTCATGCAAGGATTTCGATTAAGGGTCCTTTCACATGGGCTTCTCCACTTGGCGGACTCGATCCACTGATCCCCGCTGAGCAGGCATATGACAGGTCTGTATTCACTTGCTGTGCTGAGACAGACCTGTCAGAGTCCCGCTCTTCTCTATGGGGAGATCAGATGAAAACAGACCACCTGTCCATTTTCATCTGATCCGTCAGATGGATGAAAAACAGGGTCACCATCCATCTGGATTTCACAAACAGGATCAGAACGGATAGCAGCAGTTGTTAGCGGACATTTCACTGCTTACATCCACCGCTCCATAGGAGTGAAGGGAGGCTCCAATCAGGTTCGCCTGAAAAACTGACAGGCGGAACTGATCGGAAAGTCCACGTGAAAGGGGCTTAAGGTTGGGAACAAGACTTTTGAGGGTTGTTTGTGAGACACTAAAGTATGCAGGGGCATCTCCAGCTTTCATATTTAGGGGGGGCACATGGGGGGGACAGGGACAAAAGTAGGGGGGCCAACTATAAAAACGCAATATTATATATTATATATTATATATATTTTATTTTTTCCCGAAGAATAGAATGCACTCCAGAGGTCTTGTTAGAAAGAGAGACGTTAGCCGAAGATTGCAGCTGCAGGCGGACACTTTTAAAGATTATTTAAAGTGTGTAATTGTTCTTTTAATGTTGGGCTAACATACATGCTCATAAATGCCGCCTATCAGTGCAGCTTATCAGTGCCCATTGATGCTGCCTATTAGTGATCAGTGCTCATCAGTGCCATCTATCAGTGCTCATCAAAGTAGCCTATCAGTGCCTATTAGTGCAGCATATCAGTGCTTATCAATGCCACCTATCAGTGCCTCCTCATCAGTGCTCAATCCCACCAATCAGTTTCCCTCTATTGACTCCTATCATTGCCCATTAGTACCTCCTATCAGTGCCCATTAGGGCGTGCAGAGAACACCCAACAGTGGGAGTGGCTCAAGAGAAATAGGTAAATTGAATCTGATAAATGTGCATAGAAACTAAAGTGCTTAGTGGTAATTCACTAAAATATTTTAAAAAACGATAACATGGAGAAAACAGCACACTGCAGTGTGAATAAACAAACACTTAGAGAAATACCTAAATATTAAATAGATGTGCTAATTCATGCCGATTTCATGCTGTGCAAAATAAATTAAAGTGCTGAGTGCAAACCAAGTGATACATACATAACTAGAATAAGTGAATAAAGTTGAAGCCATCAGATTAAATTCATTTATGAATTATGAACAAAAGCGGATCTCCTGATGGCTATTAACCACCATTTCATTGTTCCTCCACCAAAAATAAAGTGATGTGCAATAAAACAAGAGTTCATCTGGATATTTGAGATCTTTACACCCACTTTGGTGCACCGCCACCGCCACTACTGTGAGCATACAGGGCGCTACCAGAGTCTGCAGCCACAATACATAGGCCCAAACACACTTCATTGTAATCCGGCAGCACAATCCCACTCTGACTGGCTCCAAATGAATAACCTGCATTGCGATTTTCAAAGGCTCGCCAACTGACATCATCACATGGTAGCTGCAGTCATAATATATGCATGAAAAATAAAATCTACTATGGTGCATAAACCCTTTCAAAGATTATTTATTTGAAAGTGCAAGTATTGCACTTTCAAGTTTCAGTACAAACAAATGGCCACCTATAACTGGCCTTTGCAGCAAGGAGCACATGGAAGGGCAACGCATGCAAATCAAAACCAAAAGACATTGCCAGATCAACTTACTGACCAGCCTGCAACCAACCAAATGATCCTGTCTAACAGTGTGCATTTTGTTGATTGCTAAATGTTGATTGCTCTTCAGAGGGCAAAACTAGTGTGCATGAGTCAAAAGGGTTAAAGATGGAGCTAGCAGAGACAGGAAAGGGACAGAGCACACAGACCTGATGGATTCCTTTCTTCCTGTCACAGAAGTCTCTGTAATAAACATTATTTTTGCTGATATAAATCAATGTATGAGGTCTGTGTGTTCTGTCTTCTGATGCTGAGGATCTAACAGGCTGATAATTACAACATATATAAGAGTATGTTTTCCCCTTGTCCTGTCCCTCTATGGAGAACACTGCCTGCCCTAAACCTCACACCTATCACTCTACAAGCTGCTGCACTGTGCACACCCTTCTTCTCCCCTCCATGAAGAATGCATAAAAAGAGACTCACATGGGAGTTACAGAGCTGAAGGTTCTGGCTTCCTCTGGAGCTGCCTGAAATCAAAACACGGTGGCAGGGGAAGTGGGAGGGGTTGTAGCACAGGCACAGCCTGATTGGATAATACTGATCATGTGCTTAAAAGGATCCCTCCCTCCTTATGCTGCACGGGGCACAGGAATTAGATACTTTAGCCCTGCAACTAACATGTTGTTTGCCACCTCCATACACACAGGGGCGGGAGTGTCACTGGTAGCAGCACACCCAGGCTACACTAAATCTCTTCCCGAGGCAGCTGCTGATGGGGGTGCTATATGTGAAATTATGGGGGAGTTAAAGCACCCACCTGACACCACTCCTGTATCAGTGTTCCCAACAGCTCAGAGCCCCAGAGCCGGCATTGACAGTTCTCTCTCCCCTCCTTCCTCTCTCACACGGAATGATGAGAGAGGAGACACACAGCCGATCTGCTCCTTCTCCCCTCTCCTGTGTGTGTACCGTGGGAAGTGTGAGCTCATTGGCTTCACACTTGACTTCCCTGGAAGCACACACAAGAGGGGAGAAGGAGCAGATCAGCTGTGTGTCTCCTCTCTCATCATTCCGTGTGAGAGAGGAAGGAGGGGAGAGAGAACTGTCAATGCCGGCTCTGACGTCACTGGTTGCTAGATGCGAGGCGGCTCTAGTAACCAGTGGCTGGGAGTAGACTCAGGAGGTGGAGGAGGAGCCGGAACCAGCAATACGGCAGCTAAGTCTATACCTGTTCCCTGCATTCCCAGTGTCCATTTTTTTTAATGGGGGGGCACATAGGGGGGCACAGTATAATGTTGGGGGGGCCATGGCCCCCTCTAGCCCCCCCCCTAGTGACGCCACTGAAAGTATGAGGAATAGTATAAGTTGATGCCAAGCTGTGAGGGTGGCCTGTTAAGTTTGAGGGGGGATAGAGGAAGGTAGTTTAACAGCTAAAAGAGAAACTTGTGGATGTTTGGTTTGTACCGGGAATTTCCCATCTGTGCCCACACTTTCTCTGGATCTGGTCTCACTAATTTTTAATTTAATCAAGGAAAGTGGCTTGATAATAATGGCATAGATTATGAAGAGTCATTCGACTTGTAGGGATGGATTTGGTAAGAATTATACATTTGCATCTTGTTTTCATTTGCTTTTTGTTTTGCTCAAACAAATTAGTTATCACTAGACACCACACTATCCACTGTAGACATCTCAAGTTAGCTAAGTTTTAGGCTCTATCAGGAGGTTTGTGGAGCATTTTTTTAAATTTCAGCTCAAAAAAGGGGATGTAAGCAGGTAAGGTAAATCCCAAGGTATTTTTGGTGTTGGTGGTCCATGCATATAAAAATCATGATTTAAGAGATTCCTTTAGCCTAGGGGGAATGTGTGGAGTTAGTAATATTTGAAACTTTGTCCCATTAACTTAATAAAAATATACTTCTCCAAACATGTTTAGAGAGTATTGTATTGTAGTGGGGGAAATAGAAGGGAGGAAAAAGGAAAATTAACATAACATCATTAGCGAATAGATTGCTTTTATGTTGTGTGTTGTCTAGTCAGGCCTGAAATGTAGGGTATGTATGTGATCAACTGGGAAAACAGTTCCAAGATAAAGGCAACTATGATGATGGACAGGAAGCAACCTTGATGAGTGATTAGGAATTAAGTGGAGAGCATAAACAAAGCATAATGCCTTGCAGATTGGTTTGAATGCAGAGTTAAAAGAAACTTTAATATGTCATCCATGAAGCCAAAAACACAAGGACCTTGTTCCAGGAACTCCCCGTTTAGCCAATTGAACATGTTCTCTTCATTCAAGGCAAACAGCAAAGAAGGTATTCTGTGCAAGTTTATAGTATTAAATAATGTGCACTTGCAGTCTTTTAATGATATGGTTCAGAAATAGTTAGACAGAATAAAGGTGGATAAAGCACCTGGACCAGATGTCATACACCCACGGATCCTAAAAGAATTCAGCTCTGTCGTTTCAAAGCCATTGTTTCTAATTTTTAGGAACTATTTAATGACTTGAATATAACCACTGGATTGGCGTAAGGCCAATGTAGCGCCTATATTAAAAAAGGGTCAAAGTCTTTACCAAGTAATTATAGACCTGTTAGTTTAACTTCTATAGTTGCAAAGATACTGGAGAGTTTAATAAAAGACCACATAGATGAGTTCTTGCTGGAATAAAATATTTTAAGCAACAGACATCATGGAGTTGTCAGATAAAGTAGACAAACCTTAGATTTAGACTAAACCTTAGACAAAGGAATGGCTGTGGACATAGTATACTTGGATTTTGCAAAAGCATTTGACACAGTTCCCCACACACAGACAATGTGTAAGGTAAAGTCTATAGGCCTGGAAAAATCAGTTTGTAAATGGATAGAAAACTGTCTAAAAGACAGTATTCAGAGAGTAGTGGTTAATGATTCATACTCTGAATGGTCTAAGGTTATCAGTGGTGTACACCAATGTTCAGTATTGGAGCCCTTACTTTTTAATATATTTATAAATGATATAGGGTCTGGGATTATAAGTACCACTTCAGTCTTTGCAGATGACACCAGGCTATGCAGTAGAATAACATCGTTAGGCTTCATGTACACTACAGCTCCTAAACTTGAGTTTTTTAGCTCTTGGCATTTTTTTTTTACTTTTCCTTTTACTAGAGTCTAGGAGCTGCTGCGGTTAGGGGAGCTTCAACCTCCCTCTCCTGAGTGCGAAAGAATAGCATTCAGGACAGGAACGTTTTGACTACCAGAAAACACGAACCGTGGTGCATTTTCCCATGGGTGACGATCAAAGAAGCCTACCAGGATATCTCCCACTTACAAGCCGACCTCAATGCACTGTTGAATTGGGCAACTATGTGACAATGAGGTTTAATTTTGAATGTAAAGTTATGCACTTGGAGGCTAAGAATATGCATGCATCATATATACTAGGGAAGTACAACTGGGGGAGTTAATGGTGGAGAAGGATCTGGGTGTTCTGGTAGCTCATAGTCTTAATAATGGCATGGAATGCCAAGCTGAGGTTTCAAAAGCGAGCAAAATCCTTTTGTTGTATTTAGAGAGGTATGTACAGCAAAAATAGATATCATTATGCCCCTGTACAAATCATTAGTAAGACCTCATCTGGAATATTCAGTTCAGTTTTGGGCATCAATTCACAAAAATGATATTAGGGAATTGGAGAAAGTGCAGAAAAGGGCAACCAAACTGATAAGAAGCATGGAGAAGCTCAGCTAAGAAGAAAGATTAGCTGAACTGCATTTCTCTCTTGAGGAGAGGAGATTAAGGGGGATATGATCGACAAGTATAAATACATAAGTGGTCCATATAGTGAACTTGGTGTTGAGTTATTCACTTTAAGGTCATCACAGAGGACAAGGGGGCACTCTCTCTGTCTGGAGGAAAAGAGATTTAACCTTCAAATACGGAAAGGTTTCTTCATAGTAAGAGCTGTTAAAATGTGGAATAGACTCCCTCAAAAACTGGTTCTGGCTAGCTCAGTAGATTGCTTTAAAAAGGCCCAAATTCTTCCCTAAATGTACATAATATAACTGGATACTAACATTTATAGGTAAAGTTGATCCAGGGCAGTGGCATTGGGAGGGGGCCTGACCGGGGCTATAGCCCCAAATGGGCCCCCAAAAAAGCCCAGGGTCTCGTATTACCTGTTCAGAATTATTAGCTCCAAGTGCCACGGCCTGGGGTTAGCCGGGAACTCGAGGCTACATATCTCAGCAGTGTAAACATCTATCCAGCACATCCAGTGATTGGTGAGGAAGCTGAGGACGAATGGCTGCAATGAGAGTGAGAGTAAGTGGAGCTGTCAGTTCAAAGCTCTGAGATTTTAGGGATGGGTGCGGCCGATATGCGGGGCTCCACCCCCTGTTTTTTAGAAAGCCCATGCATAGACAAACAGCTGGCATGTATACATTGCTGCTGGCAGGGAAGGAAGGTGGCAGGGGGCAGGGCCAATTGTAATTACTCTAAGTGCACCCACAGCATGTATAATTCAGGTTTTTTTATAATTCAGGTTTGTTATACACCACTGAAGGTGCACATGCAGTAGTTACAATTGGTCCTGTCCCCTGCCACTTTCCACCCCGTCCCTACGTCACTACAATATAGCGTCTATGGGAAATCTTGGTTAGCTTGACATGGCACTGCTCCCGGTTTTTAACATTGGCATCTATGGGAAATCTTGTTCAGCTTGACATGGCACTGCTCCCGGCTTTTAACATCCAGAGATGTGGGGGCTGTGTAATGTAAAGGGTTCCAGAGGTGTCGCCCCATTAAAATGCTATAATTGGTGTTAAACTCACCTCAAGTTTTATTACACATTTTTACATTATACAAATTACTTATGCATTTGTTTGCAACAAAATCTTTCTTCGAAATAAATAAAAATCCCTCTTCCCCCCACCCTCTCCACCTCTAATCTCTCCCCTCTTTCAATCTTATGTAACCTATTTCTTCTTTCCCTCCATCCCACTAAATCCCCCAACCTATTTTTAACTTTTATTAATTAGGTCAGAATATCTGCTTGTGCTCTTAAATTCTATCCAACATTTCCATATATGTGTACACATTTCTATTTTGTCTTCCCCCATATGATACAACTCTTCCATATTATATACAAGGTATTCATACCCCTTGAAATTTTCCACATTTTGTCATGTTTCAAACATAAATGTATTTTATTGGGATTTTATGTGATAGACCAACCAACCCAAAGTGGCACATAATTGTGAAGTGGAATGAAAATGATAAACGGTTTTCAAATTTTTTTACAAATAAATATCTGAAAAGTGTGGCGTGCATTTGTATTCAACCCCCTTTACTCTGATTGCCCTAACTAAAATCTAGTGGAACCAACTGACTTCAGAAGTCACATAACTAGAAAAAAGAGTCCACCTGTGAGCAATTTATTATTGGTATAAATAGTTCTGTGAAGCCCTCAGAGATTTGTTAGAGAGCCTTAGTGAACAAACAGCATCATAAAGGACAAGGAACACATCAGACAGGGCAGGGATAAAGTTACATAGTTACATAGTTACACAGTTAGTCAGGTTGAAAAAAGACACAAGTCCATCTAGTTCAACCATAAAAATAAATAACTAAATACATAATAATATTAAACAGTCCCATATACCCAATTCTATACCCACAGTTAATCCAGAGGAAGGTGAAAAAACCCCAGCAAAGGATGATCCAATTTGCTACAGCAGAGGAAAAAATTCTTTCCTGACCCCCAAGAGGCAATCAGATTTTCCCTGGATCAACTTTACCTATAAATGTTAGTACCCAGTTATATTGTGCGTATTTAGGAAAGAATCCAGGCCTTTCTTAAAGCAATCTACTGAGCTGGCCAGAACCACCTCTGGAGGGAGTATATTCCACATTTTCACAGCTCTTAATGTGAAGAAACCTTTCCGTATTTGGAGATGAAATCTGTTGTAAAGAGTGCCACCTTGTCCTCTGTGTTGACTGTAAAGTGAATAACTCAACACCAAGTTCATTATATGGACCCCTTATATATTTGTACATGTTGATCATATCCCCCCTTAATCTCCTCTTCTTAAGAGAGAATAAATTCAGTTCCTCCAATCTTTCCTCATAGCTGAACTCCTCCATGCCTCTTATCAGTTTGGTTGCCTTTCTCTGCACTTTCTCCAGTTCCTCGATATCCTTTTTGAGAACTGGTGCCCAAAACTGCATATTCCAGATGAGGTCTTACTAATGATTTGTACAGGGGCAAAATGATATATCTCTCTCTCGAGTCCATACCTCTCTTAATGCAAGAAAGGACTTTGCTCACTTTGGAAGTTGCATTGGCATTGCATGTTATTATTGAGCTTATGATCTACCAAAACTCCCAAATCCTTCTTCACTATGGATCCCCCCAGTTGTACTCCCCCTAGTATGTATGATGCATGCATATTCTTAGCCCACAAGTGCATAACTTTACATTTATCAGCATTAAACCTCATCTGCCACATGTTCACCCAATTAGACAGTGCATTGAGGTTGACTTGTAAATTGGAGACATCCTGTAAGGATGTTATTTCACTGCATAGTTTGGGGCCTTCTGCAAAGACTGAAATGGTACTTTTAATCCCAGACCCTATATCATTTATAAAGATATTAAAAAGTAAGGGTTCCAACACTGAACCTTGGGGTACACCACTGATAACCTTAGACCCTTCAGAGTAAGAATCATTAACCACTACTCTCTGAATACTGTCTTTTAGCCAGTTTTCTATCCATTTACAAACTGATATTCCCAAGCCTGTAGACTTTACCTTACACATTAGCCGTGTGTGGGGAACTGTGTTATGGAGAAGTTTAAAGCAGGGTTAGGTTATAAAAAATATCCCAAGCTTTAAATATCTCACAGAGCACTGTTCAATCCATCATTCAAAAATAGAAAGAGTATGGCACAATTGCAAACCCCCAAGACATGGCTGTCCACCTAAACTGACAGGCAGGGCAAGGAGCGTATTAATCAGAGAAGCAGCCAAGAGGCCCATGGTAACTCTGGAGGAGCTGCACTGATCCACAGCTCAGATGGGAGAATCTGTCCACATGACCACTATTAGTGAACTCCACAAATCTGGCCTTTATGAAAAAGTGGCTTAAACTTTTTGCCACATTTATTAAATGGGGTATCACAGTTTTTTTATATTCTTTAATTGTAAGTTTGGTCAGGCATGTACTGGCCATTGGGACTACAGGGAGTTTCCCGGTGGGCCGATGGCTCAGTGGGCCGATTTCAGTGACAGTGGACCGCTGCCTCCCTCCGGTCCTCTGTCCCCCCCCCCCCCGCAGTGCTCACCTCCTCTCCCTGGCTAGTTATGCAGCACGCCTGAATACAGACATGATGCTCAGGAGTCAACACTGAGAAGCTCATCATACGATCTGGAAGGAGGGCGGCCTCACTTTCCTGCCTAATCTTGTCCCATTGGGGGGGGGGGCGCCAAACTGATTCTTTGCCCCAGGTGAAATAATGTCTAGCTTCCCCACTGGTACTGCCTATAAGAGAAATAATGTAGAACGGCTAATGGCTAGTGGGGGGGGGGGGCTTGGGTGGCAAGCCGGCATGGGAGAGACCTGTCAAAGTGGGCCAGTCTGGATGAAGTCCAGGGCCAAATTTTTGTCCCAGTCCAGCCCTGAGTTTAGTGTTGTGGAATAAATAGGTTTCAGGGTTTTTAGGCATATTCTATGAGCCTCTCCTATCCTCTGGAACCCACTACCTCCACTGGTCCAGCTATCCCCTACTTGCTACCTTCAGGCGATCCCTGAAAACTCATCTCTTCAGGAAAGCCTATCACGTCTCCAACTAATTGTCTACCACTTCCATCAGCTCATTCCCCACAGTTACAACCTTTTGTACCACCTGCCCCACCGTATAAGCTCTTCTGAGCAGGGCCCTCTTAATCCTCTTGTATTTTATTGTATTGTAACTGTATTGTCTCCTTTTATATTGTAAAGCGCTGCTTAAACTGTTGGCGCTATATAAATCTTGTATAATAATATAATAATAATAATAATAATAATATTCATTCCCGAAATTTCCTGAATCAGATGAATAATCTTCTGCCAGAATTCCTGTATGTTTGGACATTCCGACCATATATGTATCATTGTTCCTCTTAACTCACATCCCCTCCAGCATAACAGTGATTTTTCTGGTTGAAATGTATGTACTTTAGTGGGAGTTAAATACCATCTTGGTAAGCACTCATAGTTTATCTCTCTCATATTTATGTCTATCGCTGTCCCGTCTGCTAATTTCTATATTTTTTCTTTTTCTTGTTCGCTCCATTTTACGCCAAGCTCCACCTCCCATCTTCCCAAAAAGGGCTACGCCATTCTGTTGATAATTTTATAAATATGGGAGGTGCCGTGCCTCGGCACAATCTGTGTGCTAAGCATTTTTTCTAGTGGCAATACATTTTTACTTGATCTTATTGGTTGAAGTATAGTTTCAATATTTTTTATTAAGTTTTCATAAGAACAAAAGAAACAAAAAATACAAAAGCAATGATACCTTCTGCTGTAAAACATACTTAGAACACTCGAGAATTGACGAAATGTGTTATCATTCAAAGAGTGAAATTATTGTAGTATTGGAGCCAGGAAGGCCCCCCAGCCCCGACACCTCTTCTGGGAACAAACTGTGTCGTGGGCTGTTGGGCTTAACCTGCTCTCCACATCACTTACATGACATAGTGGGTATACCATAACATTGAAAATCTCTTTGGTTCCTCTGTAACCTTATATATTCAGATATATCATAACTGTAATATAGTGCTCAATTTGAGCAACGTAACTTTTGTATATAACAGGTACTTATTATCTAAGTCTAAGGTACAACAAATTCTGTAGACCACGAACATTGGTATCCTGCAAACGGTACAACATTAACAAAAAAAAGGATAAGATAAGGGGGGGGGGAGATATGGAAGCAAGGATATACATTAGCATCTTTGCAGGATTACTACTGTGGAGAGACCAGGGAGGTCCAAATTGACCAGTTGGAGAAGTATCTAGCAATACAACCATCTTTGAAGGCTAGTATTTTTTCATATTCTGAAATTGTGTTAACGTTTAAGATGAGCTCTCTCACGCTAGGGATTGCATTCATTTTCCAATTGCTTACCATCAAGGATCTAGCGGCAAATAAAATATGCATTGCTATAGATTTTACCATTATGGGGTATTCTGACATATTGATGCTCAGAATAGCTTTTTCAATATAAGGCTATGTAATGACCCCGTGGCCTTTGCTATCAGTTTGAAAACTTCTGCCCAGAACCCACGGAGGTGAGGACACGCCCAAACCATATTGGCCAGCATTCCGACCTGACCGAATCCCCTCCAGCAGAGATTTCAGTTGTTATCTGAAATTTAGCAACTATGTATGGGGTATAGTGCCATCTTGCGAGAAGTTTTTGTGCTAGTTCATCATAATTCGAGCACCTTGAGAATTGATGGTTGCATTTGATCGCATTCAACCATTGTTTTTCTGTGAAGACTTTACCTAATTCTTTTTCCCATTTAATTTGTGGATTGGTCTTGACATAGACCGACTTAAAGTTAAGTACAGTGGGGCAAAAAAGTATTTAGTCAGCCACCAATTGTGCAAGTTCTCCCACTTAAAAAAGATGAGAGAAGCCTGTAATTGTCATCATAGGTATACCTCAACTATGAGAGACAAAATGTGAAAACAAATCCAGACTAGGGATGAGCTTCGAGTTCGAGGCAAACTCATGTTCGACTCGAACATCGACTGTTCGCAAGTTCGCCGAACAGCGAACAATTTGGGGTGTTCATGGCAAATTCGAATGCCGCGGAACACCCTTTAAAAGTCTATGGGAGAAATCAAAAGTGCTAATTTTAAAGGCTTATATTCATGGTATTGTCATAAAAAGTGTTTGGGGACCTGGGTCCTGCCCCAGGGGACATGGATCAATGCAAAAAAAGTTTTAAAAACTGCAGTTTTTTAGGGAGCAGTGATTTTAATAATGCTTAAAGTGAAACAATAAAAGTGTAATATCCCTTTAAATTTCATACCTGGGGGGTATCTATTGTATGCCTGTAAAGGTGCGCATGTTTCCCATGTTAAGAACAGTCTGACACCAAAATGACATTTCAAAGGAAAAAAAGTCATTAAAACTACTCGCGGCTATTAATGAATTGCCGGTCTGACAATACACATAAAAGTTCATTGATAAAAATGGCATGGGAATTCCCCACAGGAGAACCCCGAACCAAAATTTAAAAAAAAATGACGTGGGGGTCCCCCTAAATTCCATACCAGGCCCTTTAGGTCTGGTATGGATATTAAGGGGAACCGCGGCCAAAATTGAAAAAAAAAAAATGGCGTGGGCTCCCCCTCAAAATCTATACCAGAGCCTTAAGGTCTGGTATGGATTTTAAGGGGAACCCAGTGCCAAAATTAAAAAAAAAAACGGTGTGGGGTCCCCCCAAAAATCCATACCAGACCCTTATCCGAGCACGCAACCTGGCAGGTCGCAGGAAAAGAGGGGGGGACGAGAGAGCGCCCCCCCCTGAACCGTACAAGGCCACATGCCCTCAACGTTGGGAGGGTGCTTTGGGGTAGTCCCCCAAAACACCTTGTCCCCATGTTGATGGGGACAAGGGCCTCATCCCCACAACCCTTGGCCGGTGGTTGTGGGGGTCTGCGGGCGGGGGGCTTATCGGAATCTGGAAGCCCCCTTTAACAAGGGGACCCCCAAATCCCGGCCCTCCCCCTGTGTGAAATGGTTTTGTACCCCTACCATTTCACTAAAAAGTGTCAAAAATGTTAAAAATGACAAGAGACAGTTTTTGACAATTCCTTTATTTAAATGCTTCTTCTTTCTTCTTTCTTCTATCTTCTATCTTCCTTTGGTTTCTTCCTCCATCTTCTTCTTCTTGTGGTTCTTCTGGTTCTTCCTCCGGTATTCTCCTCCGGCATCTTCCTCCGCGGCGTCGGCGTCTTCTTCCCTTCTTCTCTGGGCCGCTCCGCATCCATGATGGCATGGAGGGAGGCTCCCGCTGTGTGGCGCTTCTCTCTTCATCTTCTTCTCTTCATCTTCTTGTCTTCATCTTCGTTTTGGGCCGCTCCGCATTCATAATGGCATGGAGGGAGTCTCCCGCTGTGTGACACTTCTCCTCTTCTAAAGGTTCTTAAATAACGGGGGGGCGGAGGTGACCCCTCTGACGCACGGGGACTTGACGGGGACTTCCCCATGGCATTCCCCGTGACGTCACCTGGAATGCTACAGGGATGTCCGGTCAAGTCCCCGTGCGTCAGAGGGGGGCGGGGTCACCGGGTGTCCCTGCCCCCCATTATTTAAGAATCGTCAGAAGAGGAGAAGCATCACACAGCGGGAGCCTCCCTCCATGTCATCATGGATGCGGAGCGGCCCGAAAAGAAGATGAAGAGAAGAAGATAAAGAGAGAAGCATCACACAGCGGGAGCCTCCCTCCATGCCATCATGGTTACAAAGTGGCCCCAGGAGAAGCAGGGAAGAAGACGCAGACGCCGCAAAGAAAGATGCCGGACGAGAACACCGGAGAAAGAACCAGAAGAACCACAAGAAGAAGATGGAGGAAGAAACCGAAGAAAGATAGAAGAAAGAAGAAAGAAGAAGCATTTAAATAAAGGAATTGTTCTAAAACTGTCTCTTGTAATTTTTAACATCTTTGAGTTTTTTGTGAAATGGTAGGGGTACTTTTGTACCCCCTTACCATTTCACACGGGGGGGCCGGGATCTGGGGGTCCCCTTGTTAAAGGGGGCTTCCAGATTCCGATAAGCCCCCCGCCCGCAGACCCCCACAACCACCGGCCAAGGGTTGTGGGGATGAGGCCCTTGTCCTTATCAACATGGGGACAAGGTGTTTTGGGGGGCTACCCCCAAAGCACCCTCCCAATGTTGAGTGCATGTGACCTGGTTCAGGAGGGGGAGCGCTCTCTCATTCCCCCCTCTTTTCCTGCGGCCTGCCTGGTTGCGTGCTCAGATAAGGGTCTGGTATAGATTTTGGGGGGACCCCATGCCATTTTTTTTTTTTACATTTTGGCTGGGGTTCCCCTTAATATCCATACCAGACCTGAAGGGCCTGGTATGGAATTTAGGGGGTCCCCCCTGTCATTTTTTTTTTTAATTTTGGTTCGGGGTTCCCCTGTGGGGAATTCCCATGCCGTTTTTATCAATGAACTTTTATGTGTATTGTCGGACCGGCAATTCATTAATAGCCACGAGTAGTTTAAATGACTTTTTTTTCCTTTGAAATGTCATTTTGCTGTCAGACTGTTCTAAACACAGGAAACATGCGCCCCTTTACAGGCATACTATAGACACCCCCCAGGTACGAAATTTAAAGGGATATTACACTTTTATTGTTTCACTTTAAGCATTATTAATATCACTGCTCCCGAAAAAACAGCCGTTTTTAAAACTTTTTTTTGCATTGATCCTTGTCCCCTGGGGCAGGACCCAGGTCCCCAAACACTTTTTATGACAATAACTTGCATATAAGCCTTTAAAATTAGCACTTTTGATTATTCATGTTCGTGTCCCATAGACTCTAACGGTGTTTGCGTGTTCGAACAAATTTTTTGCCTGTTCGCAAGTTCTGGTGTGAACCGAACAGGGGGGTGTTCGGCTCATCCCTAATCCAGACAATCACATTGTCTGATTTTTGAAATAAGTTATTTGGAAATTATGGTGGAAAATAAGTATTTGGTCAATATTAAAAGTTCATCTCAATACTTTCTTATATATCCTTTGTTGGCAATGACAGAGGTCAAACGTTTTCTGTAAGTCTTCACAAGGTTGTCACACACTGTTGCTGGTATGTTGGCCCATTCTTCCATGCAGATCTCCTCTAGAGCAGTGACGTTTTGGGGCTGTCGCTGGGCAACACAGACTTTCAACTCCCTCCAAAGGTTTTCTATGGGGTTGAGATCTGGAAACTGGCTAGGCCACTCCAGGACCATGAAATGCTTCTTACGAAGCCACTCCTTCATTGCCCGGGCAGTGTGTTTTGGATCATTGTCATGCCGAAAGAACCAGCCACGTTTCATCTTCAATGCCCTTGTTGATGGGAGGAGGTTTGCACTCAAACTGTCACGATACATGGCCCCATTCATTCTTTCGTGTACACGGATCAGTCGTCATG
Source organism: Aquarana catesbeiana (assembly GCF_042186555.1). Lineage (NCBI taxonomy): Eukaryota > Metazoa > Chordata > Amphibia > Anura > Ranidae > Aquarana > Aquarana catesbeiana. The sequence goes on along the minus strand of NC_133333.1, from coordinate 91,734,813 downwards.
TTCCCTTTGCAGAGAAACAGCCCCAAAGCATGATGTTACCACCCCCATGCTTCACGGTAGGTATGGTGTTCTTTGGTTGCAACTCAGCATTCTCTCCTCCAAACACGAGTTGTGTTTCTACCAAACAGTTCTACTATCTGACCACATGACATTCTCCCAATCCTCTTCTGGATCATCCAAATGCTCTCTAGCAAACCTCAGACGGGCCCGGACATGTACTGGCTTAAGCAGGGGGACACGTCTGGCACTGCAGGATCTGAGTCCCTGGCGGCATAGTGTTACTGATGGTAGCCTTTGTTACGTTGGTCCTAGATCTTTGCAGGTCATTCACTAGGTCCCCCCATGTGGTTCTGGGATTTTTGCTCACCGTTCTTGTGATCATTTTGACCCCACGGGGTGAGATCTTGCATGGAGCCCCAGATCGAGGGAGATTATCAGTGGTCTTGTATGTCTTCCATTTTCTAATTATTGCTCCCACAGTTGATTTCTTCACACCAAGCTGCTTGCCTATTGCAGATTCAGTCTTCCCAGTATGGTGCAGGTCTACAATTTTGTTTCTGGTGTCCTTCGACAGCTCTTTGGTCTTCACCATAGTGGAGTTTGGAGTGTGACTGTTTGAGGTTGTGGACAGGTGTCTTTTATACTGATAACACGTTCAAACAGGTGCCATTAATACAGGTAATGAGTGAAGGACAGCGGAGCCTCCTAAAGAAAAAGATACAGGTCTGTGAGAGACAGAAATCTTGCTTGTTTGTAGGTGACCAAGTACTTATTTTCCACCATAATTTGCAAATAAATTATTTAAAAAATCAGACAATGTGATTGTCTGGATTTGTTTCCACATTTTGTCTCTCATAGTTGAGGTATACCTATGATGACAATTACAGGCCTCTCTCATCTTTTTAGATGGGAGAACTTGCACAATTGGTGGCTGACTAAATACTTTTTTGCCCCACTGTAAGTCATATACCAGGGAGATACCTTTTGCTTTGGGGTTAGTAGAATTTAAGTGATTCCAAAGTGGTGTGGGGATTGGGAGATTGTTTGTGTTTAATTGTCTAAAGATGGATGCAATTTGAGAGTATGTTAGGAACTCAGAGGCCAGTATACTGAATTTGTTCTGTATGTCTGAAAATGTCATTAGTTTATCATCCTTTATAAGGTCTTTTAGATGGAGAGTTTCTCCTTTCATCCAGTGTCCCGGGGAGATGTTTGGAATTAACCAATTCAGGGATTTCAAAGGGATGGGGATCTTGGTAGATTGTACTTTGGAGTGTGTTACCCCTTTTAAGTATGACCATGCATGCAGAGAAGCCTGTATGGTAGGATGGTCTACCGATATATTGGACTTTGACATGTTTTGTGCTATCAGAAGGGACATTGTTAAAAGTAACATTTTATATGCCACTAGGCGGCCGCCCCATGAAATGTAGTGTTTCTGAATTTTTTATATTTCCTGTTGTAATTTTGAGATTAGTGGGTAATAATTTGCTTCGTATAGTTTTGAGATAGAGGAAGTCAGTTGGACCCCCAAGTAGGGGATGGAGTTAGAGGACCATGGGTATGGAAGGTCTCGTTGGATGGCTGATTTGGTGGGATTATCTATTGCTATTCCTAGAATGCTGGATTTCGAAGCATTGACCTTGTAGTATGATATCTTATTAAACTGAATAAGTGTCATGAGCAGCTCTGAGAGATAAATGTGGGTCAGACAATGTCAAAATGACATCGTCAGCGAAAAGTGAGATTCTGTGCTGTTGATTTCTGGAAGTAGTTCCTTGAATTACGGGGTGGGTTCTTATCTTTTTCGCTAGGGGTTCCATGACCAAAGAAAAAATCAAAGGGGACAATGGGCACCCCTGTCTAGTCCCGTTATTCTGAAATTTTTGGAGAACATAACTTCTGTGTATACATATGCTGAGGGAGATGAGTACAGTGCCCTAATGGCATTTTGAATTGGACCAGTTATGTTGAACATCTCTAAGACCATAGTCAAGTACCCCTAATGCACTCTGTCAAAGGCCTTCTCTGCGGCCAGTGTTAGAAGCAGAGAAGGCCTTTTTGATTTCTCAGCAGAATGTATAAGGTTAATCATTCTTCTGGTTGCGTTGTTCGCTTGACGGCCACTCATAAAGCCCACCTGATCTTGATTAATACGTTTCGGCAGTAGAGTGGACACTCTATTTGCAATTAATTTGGCATATAATTTGACATCAACGTTCAACAGTGATATGGGTCTGAAATTTTTTGGTGTTGTAGGTTCCTTGCCTGGTTTAGGCAGGGTAATTATTGTTGCTGTTAGCATTTCCGGTGGGAAAGAGGCTTTGGACATTGCGGCATCAAAGACTTGTTTTAAGTACGGTGATAGTTAATTTTGGAACAGCTGGTAGTATTCGGAAGAATATCCATCTGGACCAGGTGATTTATTGTGCGGCATATATCTAATTAATTTTTCAATTTCAGGGACTGTGAATGGTAGGTTCAGCGAGGATAGTTCTGTTTGGGAAAGTTTTGGAAGGTGAATTGAAGTAAGAAAATCAAAAATCACGTCATCCGAGGGTTGGTGTGTATCAGGATTGTCTTTAAGATTATACAAAGATTCTTTATAGTCGCTGAACGCGTCAGCAATTTTTTTAGGATTTGATACCGTTTTCCCTGTTTTGGGGTTTTTCATATGTTGAATTTTTTGTTTAATAATTTTATCTTTTAGCTGGTTTGCCAACAGTTTCCCCGCCTTGTTTCCACAACGGTAAGTATTAGCTTTTAAAGCACAAAGGCGGTTCTGCTGCTGGGAAATCAGGTGAGTACGTAGTTCCTGTCTAGCGTAAAATAACGAATCTCTAGTTTTTTGTGTTGTATTTTGTTTGTTGCTAGTTTCTGGTTTTTGAATTGTGGTTAACAAGTCATTGAGCCGCTTCTTCTGCTACCTCTTGAGTTTGCTAATCATTTGTATTAGCAACCCTCTTATATAGACCTTGTGCGCATTCCACAGTATGAAGGGATCATCCACCGATTGAGCATTGCGTTCAAAGTACTCCTGTAGAGCAGTTCTAATAGTTTTTAAATTTTCCAGTTGGGATAAAGTAAAGATATCGTTCCTCCATCTATTTGCTCTTGTTTCTGTGCCTTGATCCCCCACACTGATGGAAATAGGCGCATGGTCAGACCATGTTATAACATGAATATTCGACTTTACTATCTTTTGCAACATGAATTTATCTACCATAAACAAATCAATGCGCGAGTATGTGTGGTGCACATTAGAAAAAAAGGTAAAGTCCCTTTCAGAAGAGTGTTGGCATCTCCATACATCGAAAAGGTTGGAAGATGCAAGGAACTGAGATAAAGTTGCTCTTCTTTGTTGGGAGCGCATTGGGTTAGATAGGTCCAGTTCTTTGTCCGGTATTGCATTAAAATCACCAGTCAAAATGACATGCCCTTGTTTAATGGATTCCACTTTCTTCCAAATCCTCTTCAAAAAACGAAGTTGGCTTGTGTTTGGCAGATATAAGTTAACCAACGTGTATTTGGTTTTGAAGATTTCACAAATTAAGATAATGTACCTTCCAGATGCATCAAGGTGTGTTTCTAATTTAGTGAATGGGATAGAGTCTCTAATGGCTATAGCTACACCACCTTTCATTTTGGGGCCATTTGCTAGGAGCACATGAGGGTACCTTGGGTGGTGAAAGACTGGTAGTTTGTTAGAGACAAAGTGTGACTCTTGAAAACAAATAACATCACTCTTGAGTCTGATTGCTTCCTTCCAGGCCATTTGCCTTTTAAAAGGGCTGTTTAGTCCTTTCACATTGAAAGAAGTGTTTAATGCCATCTTGGAAATACAATATAAAAATTTACATACCGAGTTGAGGTGGTGAGTTAGGACAGTGTGACTGTCTGACACCTGGAGACGGTTATCCTGTTCTGATTTCAGCTGAAGCGTATGGCGTGAGTCCAAGTGTTGTGGCTCTGTAGACCTGTATGATCTTCTGTTACTATCTGTCTGTGTATATCCTGTGGGAGGAAGAGCTTTAGGAAAGGTAAGAAAAAGAAATAGTCTAAGGTTTAAAAAGTTGGCGATTCCGTTGGAACCTGTGCAGAAAAACAACCGCTAAAACTAGGGGGGAATATAAAGAGTAAACCAAAACTGTGTAGCATTCTCTGGGGCCATCAGGGGAGATATATGATGTAGCAAGTATGGGCAGGGATTTAGCCTGTTTCTGCATCATAGTTTGCCCTTGTGGAGGGTGGGGATCTGTACATGTTTTCGTTCATGTTTTGGGGTTCCATAATTTTCCATTCCTTCAGGAGTCGGAGGCCTTCCTTTATCGTGGTGATCACGAAAGACTCTCCATCTTTTGTCACCATTAGCTTAGCTGGGTATAACTATCTGTAGGGGATATGATGATTGTTTAGCGGTTTGGTGATAGTGACCAGTTGTCTGCGTTGCTGCATGGTGAATGCAGAAAGGTCTGTGAAGAAGGATAAGTCCTGCATCTCCTGTGGCATATTGTCACAGCGTCTAGCTGCAATTATGAATTGATCTTTAATGTAGTAAAAGTGTATGCGGACTATTGTATCCCTGGGTAGATGAGCTGGGATATTTTTTGGCTTTGGCAGTCTATGAATTCGGTTAATGAGAGGGTCCTCCAGCGGGGCTTCTGGGAGTGCCATTTTCATGAGATTGACAAAGTAATTTTTCAGGTCGGGGGGCTTGACCGATTCGGGAATTCCCCGGATTTTGACGTTGTTACGTCTTGATCTATCTTCTAAATACGCGAATTTGGTTTTAATTTGTACAATCTCATTGTCTCTGTCGTTCTGGGCATCAACCATGTCGTTGAATGTATTTGCAAACTCCCTCATTTTTTATTCAATGTGTGTTACTCTGTTGGACACTGCATTAACTTCTGATTTAAACTGCTGTGTGATAGCCAGTATATCAGCGTGCAGAGTAGTGCGTAGGGATACCAGCATATCCTTAAGGGTGGTGTCCATTACAGGCTGGTTTGATGTGGGGAAGTCAGTTATGGAGTCTTGTAATTCCCTGGTATCATCTAATGAAGAGTTAAATCCGCTTACCTCCTCAGTGTCTGCAGGTTCCATAGACATCTTTTGTCTGCTCTTTGCTTGGCTGGAGGACGCTGACGGAGGTGGGGAGTAGTTTTGATATCTTTGGCCGGGATTGTTGTTGCTGTGGCTATTTGGCATAGAGACCATTCCGTGCTGCTTGCTGTGGCTGCGTGTGTCCTCTCTCTGGCCACAGGCGCCATCTTGGCTGTGAGAGCGGCGCGGTAAAGTAAAAAAATTGGTAATTTTCCCTGTAATAGGGCACTGTTTTCTTCTGCGGGATGTCATCTGAGGGTTCACCCCCTCTTATTGCGCTGGTTTGTGGGCAAAAACTAAGGTGCTGGTCACTGTGGTTCCCCTTTCTGGCCCTGGATGAAGCGTAACTCTTTCAGTGTGCTGCCATCCGCGCCATCGGCTAGCCACACCCCCGAGGTAGTGACTGTATAAAGTGTGTTAATTGTCTGTATCTTAGCTCATTTATCAATAAAATATCCCTTTTATGTTTTAATTCCCATATTGTGCATATCACCCCTTCTTTCATAATATTTTTTAACTGTGCATTTTTCTTCCTAATCCATGCCCCAAATAATATTTCATTCCCTGGTGGGAAATAATTAGTTCACGCTCACTTCTGATTTTGGAAGGGGGCATTGTGTGATCAAATTTATCTTCAGGCTGAAGCCCCTGGTCTTTTTCCCACCTAGCAGCACCCCTGATCCAGGGAATATACGATTGCCTCTTGCAGGATCAGGAAGGATTTTTTTTCCCTGCTGGAGCAAATTGGATCATGCTTAGCTGGGGTTTTTTGCCTTCCAACAGTGGGTATAGGATTGTGTATATAGGATTGTATATATTTTTCCCCCTTTTATTGGTTGAACTAGATGGACTTGTGTCTTTTTTGACCATACTAACTATATAAATATGTAATGAACCTGACCTGATCTGGGGCAAATACGGTTAGGAGAACATTTATGACATTGTCTTGATACATTTATTTTAGCATAAATTGTAGTGCCAGAGTCTAACAAGAATATTGGCCTGTAACTGCTTTGCTCTGAGGGGTTCTTGTCTGATTTTGGAATTGTGACTATTAGTGCTTGTAGCATTATTTTTTTTTAAGAGAGAAAGCGACTTTTAGATGCTTGGTTAAAGATCTGTGTCAGATAGGGAGTTAATTTTAAATTGTTATCAGTACTCAATAGGAAAGAAGACAGTCCCAGGTGTCTTATTGGATGGGGGAAAGTCTATGATTTTAGTAATTTCCAATTAGGTAAATGGCAGTCTGTGTTTGAGATAGAGTGGGAAGCTTTAAAGATCAAAGGAAGTAATCAATCTTAGATATAGAGGATTGGGTTGTATTTGGGTCAGTTTTTAGATTGTAAAGAGTGCTATTGTATTCCCTAGAACCTTCTGCAATTTCTGCAGTTTTGTGTTTGGTTATAGGGACAATTAGGCAGGCTATCTTAGAGCTATTATATTAGGAGTGAAGTTTTTTGCTAGGTAGGCAGCTGTTTTGTTGTTCGAGGCATAGTGCTCAGCTTTGACATGTTTTACAGATTTATCATAGTTATAGAGGAAAGATTGTTTGTCTGTCCATAAAACAGTTGTAAACCCAAAAGCAACAATTATTATATTGCAGCTTACCAATTCTTAGATGTGATAGCCATATCTGGTATTCCAGCCTTGCTGGCGTCTTTCACAGCAAAAACTCTCCAGCAGAATTTATCAGTTTACATGGATGAGACAAACCACTTAACACTGACAGAGTGATTAAAATGATCAACTTTTATTTATGCAAAATCTTTATCCCAAAAGCAACAAAGTTGTTTGCTGTAACTGATTATGAAGCGTGGGCTGTAGTTTGGCTTCAATTTGTTAGTGGATCTAAATTTGCTAATACATTTAACACTCCTCCCCCCCCCCCCCGACTAACAACTGCTGTCTGCTGTGCCTCATTCCTCCAGAGTTGTGTCTCACAAGAGGTCTGTTACTGGCCAGATCACCAGGTGAAAACAGAGGGGGGAAAGCCAAAGAAAAGAAAACCGTGAAGTGGAGTGGACTAACAAGGGGAAGCACGCTGGCTTAGATCAGGCAGATGTAATGGAAAGATGCTTGCATGAGAGCTGCATGGTTTGGTCTATAACATGGAGGAGGGTAATTCATCCTTATTTTTGGACTCCTGCACCTCTGCTACTGGAAAGAAATTTGGACTTTCTTTTGTGCCACTTATACATTGTGTCAGCAGGCATGTGAAGGTTTTCCACATGCCTGGAGGTTCGGGGAATGCTGCAATGTTGCAGTGTAAGCTGAGGTCAGATGAAGCCCCCAAGTTATGCAGTCATCTTGTTCCCCTGCATGACACACCCAAATTCCATGTAAACCTTTAGTGATTCCATAGGTGTGCACAGCCTATTGCATTAGGGTGTGCCCCCGAAAGCTCCATATTTACCTGCCTCTTCCCCGCTCTCCATCCTTTAACAATGAGGGGAAGGGGGAGCAAGAGAGCACATGGGGGATCAGGTCAACAGAAGGAAGAGAAACAGGGAAAGGAGGGGTGGCATATATTAGTACCAATCCCCCTATATTTTCTTCCTGTGGCAGCTGAATGTTATCAAAAGGGAGAGGAGGAAAAGCCTACTTTCAGCTGCTGCAGGAGGAAAATACAGATCAGTTCCACAAAATTCCACCCCCGCCACCTCTCTTGTCCAGGTTCTGAGGGTCAGCAAAGAATGATTGCGGTTTACCTATCAGCTGCCCACCACTAACAGGTTGCCAAACCCAGGATTAGGGTGTGCCCAGGCACACCTGGCACACCCCTTGCGCACGCCTATGAGTGATTCCAAGCTGTCATACTTCTCCCCAACCTTTTCTCTTTTCTGTTAATCCCCTTTTCTCTCCCTTTTCTACTTTCATTTCTACATTTTCTTCCCCACCTTCCTCACTTTCTCTTCCTCCCTACTACACCATCCTTAATTATTAGTTATCCTTTAAACAGCACAGGTGTGTATACATGCCTTGTGTCAACAGTGGCCCCAAACAGCTTACCAAAGAGACAGTTTAACTCAGTGTCAGTGCTGACTGGTCTTCAGAAAGCTCCCAGTGAATTGACCTGTGCTCTGTTGACCTGCCTTTGGATCCTTCCCTGTACCCCTTTTTGGACCTCTGCTTATCCAGTTTCTGACCTGGGCTTTGTGTCAGACTCAGATCCTGCATGTGACTTAGTACTGCACTGCCCATTCTTAGCTGGCATTGACCTTTTTTGTGATTTTGCTACTGCTTCTGACTCAATTCTACATTACCCTTCGGGTGCCTGCTTTGGACTTCTATATGAGGTTCCTGCTGACTGCCTGTTGGTGACATCAGCAGACCCTGCTGTCCTGAATCCACTGCTAAGCCAAAGCTCTTTATTAACTTCTGTTGGAGCTTCCCGAAGCCCCAACAACTGCTCAACTGATACTCTTGCTTGCACATCCTGCTGGTTTCTCCAGCATCACTGGTCCAAAGTTCTCCTGTACCTTAGCACCACCTGTCTCACTTGCATGGACACTTGGGCTGGAGAGGCCATCTCTTATCAGGTATGTGAGAGCCAGTGTCCCATTGGGGGATATTTCCCCTCACTTCCTGTCCCTTAGACACAACAGAAAGGTAGAAATGTCTCCATTAGAAGACTTCCCCTACCTTTTGTTTTAGGGACAACTCAGAAATTTGGGATTTGGATTTCCACTTACCTTCTTTCCAGATAGCAATGGCCACAGGTACAAACAGAGCTGGGAGCTTCCCAAATTGAGACACAAACAACATTATAACATGTAGCAGAGGGTTTAACTCTTCACATTGTGATACATTTTAAAAAGTGGAAATTCTCCTCCATTTACATAAACATAACTCTAATGTGTGCCGAGGATAACCACATTTAATGCAAAGACAGGCCTGAATGCACAGTTAACTCCGCTTGACACTTGCCACATGTATAACCAGTTCATACTGAACTTAATAATTATAATAGATGTATTAATCTGAAAGCAGGTGTTTAGACTTTTATTAGAGGGAATTGTATCTGTGTTTAATAAGGCATGTTCAGCAGATGCCACCTTTCGCATAAACATATCCCACTCTCTTGCAGTATCATGACAAGTTTAAAATATGCTTATGATAAAAATTGCTAAAATGAGGCACATATATTAACCTTTTACCAGTATCGCACACCTTTAGGTTTTTTATTTATGTGCAAAAATGAAAAAAAAATCTCAGAAAATATCCAGCTTTAAGAATTTGTCAGTGAAATATCTCTGTAAGTTTGTTATCACTGTGTGAGCCTGTCCTGATAATAGTATTTGTTCATGGTAATATGATATTTATACTTGGTAATTAAACGCCTACAGTAGATGAGCAGATCAGCGATATAGGAACCTAAGTTAATTGGATAATTATGTTAATTACCATGTGTTGAATACCTGTCCTGATCTTTCTCTCTTGGGTACGCTATTAGAAAGAGGGTGTTACCTGTGTTCATTTACTAAATGTGTTTTTGTTGATGTGACTAATGCTAGTCACACCACGAATGTGCTGGTTGAGGCTCTGGAAAGGGTTACAGTTTGCATCAAGCAAGGTATTTTCTCGGCTGAATGTTTGTCTCACTGCAGGAAAAGAAAATACGCATACAGCGGCTGTAGTGCAGGGACACGTCCACTTCCAATGGCTTGGTTTGATTGACACATATTTCCATAGAAAAGGTTATTGCTGGCTCTCCCCCCAGCCTGCTTCCCCAGCGGGATCCCTCTTATTAACCTCGCCGATTGTACCTTTGAAAGGCTTTCTCCCTTCAGCTTTCTCTTTCCACGAAAGGGCTGGTGGAGAAGAAGGGAAGGGGGCCCTGTTGATGAAGCTTCATGCTGAGAATAACAAAGGTCACAGCCTATCCAGAGTTTGGCAGGTGCCAGAAAATCCATCTCCTGGGGAGGTTTCAGGCTCAGGCGAGGAGGTAGGAGTGGAGGACAAATCAGTGAGCGCATACTGCTGGCTCTCTGCAGAGAAGAAGACATGTGTCCAGGTGTAGGACGGTGCAGAGACATGAAAGGGGAGTTCACCGGCTGCACTGGAAAAGCTCAGTACTATTATGTAAACAGTACATAGCTGTCACACGGCATACACCGACCACCTGTACTCCGATCGATGAAACATACAGAAAAATGAGAGCCCCCCGTGGGTCCATCATGGCAGTTTGCTCCTTCATTACAATGGAGAACATATTTATTCTTTTTTTCATTAAATGCTCAGGAATGCATATTTATATTTATAGATCTATTATAAAGATTTATACATTTATTGGTTTCATGCTAAAAGAAAGGTACAGTTGTTGAAGGTGTTGTGTGATGATAGAAAGATGTTTTTATTGTGAAATTGTGTATGCTTTTTCATCTTTGGTAACATGATACACCTGTATCTAGGGTGTAACATGTTACCAAAGAGCACCTGCCTGCACCCCTCCAATCCCCCGCTGTGACAGTGGGCAGGGGATCTTCTCCCTGCACCCACTGTTACAATTTAAAAAGAGAATGGCCCACACAGCCACATTATTCATAGACCGTGATCTGTGAATGAATGAACTACAACTCAGCAGCATCTTGGAGCAGTGAAGGAGCGGTGTATACACCGCTCCTTCACCACTCCTGCCCATTGAAATCAATGGGGCATCAGCGCTTTGCGGTGGTTTTAACTCTTTCTCAGCCGCTAGAAGGGGGTAAAACCGCCCCGCTAGCGGCCGAATACCGCCGCTAAAACAACGGGAAAATGTCGCTAAAAATAGCGTAATTTTACAGCCGACGCCACCCCACCCCAGTGTGAAAGGGGCCTAAGGGAGAAATCAAAAGTGCTAATTTTAAAGGCTTATATGCTTGGTATTGTCATAAAAAGTGTTTGGGGACCCGGGTCTTGCCCCAGGGGACATGTATCAATGCAAAAAAAAGTTTTAAAAATGTCCATTTTTTCGGGAGCAGTGATTTTAATTTTTAATATTTTTTTTTTTTTTTTAATAATGCTTAAAGTGAAACAATAAAAGTGAAATATTCCTTTAAATTTCATACCTGGGGAGTGTCTATAGTATGCCTGTAAAGTGGCGCATGTTTCCCATGTTTAGAAAAGTCCCTGCACAAAATGACATTTCTAAAGGAAAAAAATCATTTAAAAGTACTTGTGGCTATAAAGAATTGTCAGGTCCGGCAATACAGATAAAAGTCATTGAAAAAATGGCATGGGATCCCCCAGTCCATTACCAGGCCCTTTGGGTCTGGTATGAATATGAAGGGGAACCATGAATATTAAGGGGAACCCCGAACCAATTTTTTTTTTTTAAATTGCGTGGGGGTCCCCCCAAATTCCATACCAGGCCCTTCAGGTCTGGTATGGATATTAAGGGGAACCCTGTGCCAAATTAAAAAAAAAAATGGCGTAGGAGTCCCCCTCAAAATCCATACCAGACCCTTCAGGTCTGGTATGGATTTAAAGGGGAACCCCACGCCGAAATTAAAAAAAAAAATGCCATGGGGGTCCCCCCAAAAATCCATACCAGACCCTTATCCGAGCACGCAACCTGACAGGCAGCAAGAAAAGAGGGGGGGGATGAGAGAGCAGCCCCCCTCCTGAACCGTTCTAGGCCACATGCCCTCAACATGGGTGTTTTTTTTCAATTACTTTTATCTGTATTGCCGGACCCGATAATTCATTATAGCCGCGAGTACTTTTAAATTACTTTTTTCCTTTAGAAATGTCATTTTGTGCAGGGACTGTTCTAAACACGGGAAACATGTGTCACTTTACAGGCATACTATAGACACCCCCCAGGTACGTAATTTAAAGGAATATTTCACTTTTATTGTTTCACTTTAAGCATTATTAAAATCACTGCTCCCCAAAAAACGGCCGTTTTTAAAACTTTTTTTTGCATTGATACATGTCCCATGGGGAAGGACCCAGGTCCAAAAACACTTTTTATGACAATAACTTGCATATTAACCCTTAAAATTAGCACTTTTGATTTTTCACGTTCGTGTCCCATAGTCTTTAACGGTATTCGCGTGTTCAAACAATTTTTTTGCCTGTTCGCATGTTCTGCTGCGAACCGAACCGGGGGGTGTTTGGCTCATCCCTATTTCTGACACAATAGACAGGATTCAGTCACTATTGAAAGTGAGCCTGTGCTTAGACTATGAACATTAAAGTGGTACTAAACTCTCCTAAGCAACATTAACTATTATTAATCCTTGTGCTGCCAGCATTAACAAACAGATAAGGTGTATTATATTTTCTTGTTTTAACCATATTTTTACATTTCTTTAGTTGCTTCCTGGTTTCTGGCCTAAGCCAAAATTATGTCGTACATCCCAGGAGTCTTCATTTTTTTTCATCTGGAAGAGGGGAGGAAGGTTATTTCAGCTAAGCAAAGCACACCCTTTTGCTTGCATGCCTGAGCTGAAGGTAGATGGATTCCATTAAGTAAATGAAAAAAGAGGATATGGGACTTTAAATGAGGACAGGGTAGTACCTCCATCCCGGGTTCAGAAAGATAAACAGGGAAGACATTGGGACTTTAAATGAGGCCGTTGGCAGGATGGAGTTAAAATAAAAGGTAAATTTATTGCATAGGCATCAAAAATACATAACACAATATGTGCATAGAAGGTTGCATGCGCATTCACGCTAAACAAAACCTGCATAAATATATGCTAATACAGAGGATAGCATGGTATCTGAGCAATAAATCAGAATTGACATACATCATAAAGGGAGTACATATACAACACTGGGAGGTACATGTTAGCATAATGTAAAGGGTACGTATAAAAGTATAATATCCTAAAAACATTGATCCGGATGAAATCATATTGAAACAAAAGTAGCTGCATCCATATTGCCCGACGCGTTTCTGTGAATAACACTTCTTCAGGGGCAGATGCAGTGAGGTATCTGTAAATAACAAAATGTGAAAACATCAACCAATGAGCTAAAAGCAACCAGAAAGGACAGCGAGTCGATTTCTGGATACTTACACTATGTACCTAGCTAAGGTGTGTCGTAGGGTAGGCACCGGGCTACAACGATCTGTTCTCCCCCGGAGCTGAGGCGGCGAGAGACCAAACGCAGGACAGGCATACATAGGCATCATCCCCAGAACACAGACCATCACCTCCAACAAAAAAGCAAAAACCAACACAAAGTCATCATGGATGTGTATCTGAAATGGATGGAAAGGTCCATTGAGATAAGCCAATGTAGTTGACAAAAAGAGTATAAAAAGTAAAGTATTACCAAAAAGGGGAACCACTGAATGTTACCTTAATGCGCTTGGGACAAAGGCTAACTAAAGCCATGGCGTCTGCACGTGTGCGGGGGTGAAGGCTGCGTCTGAGGGAGAAAGACAGGCGCCTAAAAATGCATGCCGCCTGCGTCCGCAGTGACCGCCAACGTCACGTAGGAGCCGACAATGCGTGAGGCGGGACTACAACCTGGGCGGTAGGGACCCGCCCAGGACTGACGTCACCACGTCCAGCTGGGTCGGATGGTTGGAAAAGGCGCGTACCTCCACCGCAACGCCAGCTAGTGACGTTGTGTGGAGGAGCGAGACGTGACGCCGATGCGCTGTGATCTGCCGCCCGATCTCCAAAGGGGGAGGGGGGGGCCGCGCAGAGCGCATCACAGCTCCGGGTTTGAAACAAAACACAGCCCGGGAATCAGACCCCACATACACTATGCCGGGATGTAACCATAATTCCCAGAGTTCCAGCAGCAATTGTATAGCAGGAAATTAAGTGTACCTGTAAACTGCTTCCATCCCTAATATATAGCGATGAAAAACTTGTAATGGGACTTTGAATGAGGCACAAGATAGTGCCTCCATCCCAGGTTAGGGGAGAAAAAAGAAGGAGCAAAAACATAAGGACTTAAGATGAGGCAGTTCACAGGGTATAGTACCGAATGTCGGTAAAATATGGCTTCCAGATGTATGTCGCATATAAAAATTGCTCATGCATACGCATAAAACATGGCCTAAACAATATGTTACAAAACAAAACTGTGTGTGTGGACCAAAAAGGTGCACCACACACAGGGCAACTCCAAGACCAGTTGGCAGGGGATAGTTGCCAGCTGCTGTCAACTGCCTCCATCCCTAATATAGCGAAAAAAGAGGATATGGGACTTTAAATGAGGACAGGGTAGTACCTCCATCCCGGGTTCAGAAAGATAAACAGGGAAGACATTGGGACTTTAAATGAGGCCGTTGGCAGGATGGAGTTAAAATAAAAGGTAAATTTATTGCATAGGCATCAAAAATACATAACACAATATGTGCATAGAAGGTTGCATGCGCATTCACGCTAAACAAAACCTGCATAAATATATGCTAATACAGAGGATAGCATGGTATCTGAGCAATAAATCAGAATTGACATACATCATAAAGGGAGTACATATACAACACTGGGAGGTACATGTTAGCATAATGTAAAGGGTACGTATAAAAGTATAATATCCTAAAAACATTGATCCGGATGAAATCATATTGAAACAAAAGTAGCTGCATCCATATTGCCCGACGCGTTTCTGTGAATAACACTTCTTCAGGGGCAGATGCAGTGAGGTATCTGTAAATAACAAAATGTGAAAACATCAACCAATGAGCTAAAAGCAACCAGAAAGGACAGCGAGTCGATTTCTGGATACTTACACTATGTACCTAGCTAAGGTGTGTCGTAGGGTAGGCACCGGGCTACAACGATCTGTTCTCCCCCGGAGCTGAGGCGGCCGCACTGCATCTGCCCCTGAAGAAGTGTTATTCACAGAAACGCGTCGGGCAATATGGATGCAGCTACTTTTGTTTCAATATGATTTCATCCGGATCAATGTTTTTAGGATATTATACTTTTATACGTACCCTTTACATTATGCTAACATGTACCTCCCAGTGTTGTATATGTACTCCCTTTATGATGTATGTCAATTCTGATTTATTGCTCAGATACCATGCTATCCTCTGTATTAGCATATATTTATGCAGGTTTTGTTTAGCGTGAATGCGCATGCAACCTTCTATGCACATATTGTGTTATGTATTTTTGATGCCTATGCAATAAATTTACCTTTTATTTTAACTCCATCCTGCCAACGGCCTCATTTAAAGTCCCAATGTCTTCCCTGTTTACCATTAAGTAAATGCTACATGAATAATCATCTGCCCTTACTCAGGATGGCTGCAGCTAGAAATGCTGGGGGGTCCAAGTGATTTCTGAACAAAATAAAGCATGGAGACATGGATGGGTGGCTAAGTTTGCTTTATATATTAAAATGAATTAAATATCATTTTCAGTTTGTGGTGCTTACATACAGTTAGGTTCTACTTTAAGCTGCACTTTGGGAAAACTGAACTTGGACAGAGGTACAGAGGTACAGGCACAGAGGTAAAAGGTTTCTTGTAGTTGGTGACCAGGTTTGCACACATCTCAGGAGGGATTCTGGTCCACTCTTCTTTACAGATCTTCTCTAAATCCTTAAGGTTTCTTGTCTGTCTCTTGACAACTCGAAGTTTCAGCTCCCTCCATAAGTTTTCTGTAGGATTAAGGTCTGGATACTGGCTAGGCCACTCCATGACCTTAATGTGCTTCTTCTTGAACCACTCCTTTGTTGCCTTGGCAGTATGTTTTGGGTCATTGTCATGCTGGACGACCCATCCACGACCCATCTTTAGTGTTCTGGCTGAGGGAAGAAGGTTTTCATCCAAGATTTTACAATACATAGCCTGGTCTACTGGCCCCTCAATGCGGCAAAGTTGACCTGTACCTTTAGCAGAGAAACAGCCCCAAAGCTTAATGTTTCCATCTCCGTGCTTGACTGTAGGGATGGTGTTCTTAGGATCATAGTCAGCATTTTTCTTCCTCCAAACATGGCGAGCCGAGTTACTGCCAAAGAGCTAAATTTTGTTCTCATCTGAGAAACAGCACTTTCTCCCAATCTCTCTAAATCATTTGTCATGTGCCTTCTTGAGGAAGGGGATTCGCTGTGTTTGGAGAAAGAAAAATGCTGAATATGACCCTAAGAACACCATCCCTACAGTCAAGCACGGAGATGGAAACATTAAGCTTTGGGGCTGTTTCTCTGCTAAAGGTACAGACTGACTTTGCTGCATTGAGGGGCCAATGGATGTGGCCATGTATTGTAAAATCTTGAACCTTCTTCCCAGAACACTGAAAGGGGGTCATGGATGGGTCTTTCAGCATGACAATGACCCAAAACATACCGCCAAGGCAACAAAGGAGTGGCTCAAGAAGAAGCACATAAAGATCATAGAGTGGCCTAGCCAGTCTCCAGACCTTAATCCTATAGAAAATGTAGAGCGGGAGCTGAAACTTCGAGTTGCCAAGTGACAGCCAAGAAAGCTTAAGGATTTAGAGAAGATCTGTAAAAAGAAGTGGACCAAAATCCCTCCTGAGATGTATGCAAACCTGGTCACCAACTACAAAAAACGTCTTACCTCTGTGCTTGCTAAAGGGTTTCTTCACCAAGTACTAAGTCATGTTTTGCTTGTGGATCAAATACTTATTTTACTCACTGAACTAATTTATAACATTTGTATTATATGTTTTTTTCTGGATTTTTGGTTGATATTCTGTATCTATAATTTTAAATACACTAATGATAAAAATTATAGACCCTTCATTTCTTTGTAAATGGGCAAACTTACAAAATCTGCAGGGGATCAAATAATTATTGCCCCCACTGGATCGAAAAAAAAAACAGAGTAGAGTCCCCCCCAAATCCATGCAAGACCCCCACGCCAAATTTTTAAGGAAAAACGGTATGGAGTCCCCCCAAAATCCTTACTAGACCCTTATCTGAGCATGCAGCCTGGCAGGCCAGGAAAGGAGTTGGGCAAGCAAGCGCCTCCCCTAAACCATACCAGGCCACATGCCATAAACATAGGGGGGCAAGGGTCTCTTCTTTAAGAAAGGGTGCCCCAAGATTCCGCCCTCTCCATGTGAATGAGTATGGGGTATATAATACATTCGTCGAAAGAGCATTTTTTTTCCAGGGAGTCGGCGGCGGCAGTGGCAGCGGGGGAAGACATCGTGATTGACGGAGTTACCACGGGGAACATTCTGTACTTATTACTAAACTGTTTTTTTTAGGTGAATGGGTAGGGGTATTATGTACTGCATACTCATTCACATGGAGGGGTGGGATCTGGGGGCCCCCTTGTTAAAGGGGGCTTCCAAATTGCACTAAGCCCCTAGCCCACAGACCCCAACAGCCACAGCCAGGGTTGTGGGGAAGAGACCCTCATCCCCATTAACATGGGAGCAAGATGCTTTGGGGTGGGGTGGCTCAGCCTAGCACCGACCCCCTCATGTTGAGGGCATGTGGCCTGGTATGATTCAGGAGGGGGGTGCTCGCTCTTCCCCCCTTTCCTGACTTGCCAGGCTGCATGCTCTGATAAGGGTCTAAGATGGATTTTGGGAGGATCCCATGCCACTTTTTTTTTTTTTATTTGGCGTGGGGTTTCCCCTCAAAATCCATACCAGAGTGAAGGGTCTCTTATGTTCTTGCAGGGGGGACCCCGCCATTCATTTATTTATTTTGGCATGGGGCCTGTCTTAGGAGTCCCCATTTACATCAGGGTCCCTGTCAGAGCCCCCTTACTGCAGAGACTGTCTTAGGAGCCCCCCTTAAATCTGGGTCCCTCTCAGTGCTCCTCTTACATCAGGGTCCCCATTAGATTCCACCTTGCTTCAGAGCCCCTTTTAATCAGATTCATTATCAGTGGTCCACCCTTACCTTGCTTACAGTGTGACTGTAGTCAGTATAGCTGCAAGATGGGAGCTGGAAGCCGGAGAGCAGGTATGGATGGAGGAAGTTATTTCCTCTTGTTGGAGCAAGAACATCATTGTTTTCTAGGACACCAGCAGTCCCAGCAACAAACTGACTGGATAATCACAGCACCGTGGGAGAAACCTGAACCTAGCTGCGGGCCGGATGCAATCTTGTAGCAGGCAGGATTTGGTCCATATATTACAAATGGTAGAAACCACCAACCCACGCAGGAGGAAACTGATGAATTAAATGATATATTTTTAGGAGCAGCACGTTATAAGGAAAGTGAAAAAAGAAAGAATAATTAACAAATTAATTACAAACCGTGCTCCCTCTAAAGTGCAAATAGTTAACAATCACAAAATTGTTACAAAATTTGTGTAGAGATCTCAAAAAGGTGAGAAATAATAAATGACTTTAAACTAAAGTCCAAAAAACAAAAATAACAAAAACAGGAAGCATTAAAGTGTTGAAAAGTCAAACAACGAAAGCACAAAATCCAGATTCAAAACAAATAGGTTCATTAATTGGTGTAAGTGTTCAAGACTTCTGGATAAATCCTCTTAATAATCGGCAAACATTAAGGGAACAGTAATCCACCACCATCAACGGCCACACAGCCTACTCACCAGATTGTGATGACTCCCATCACAGGAGTCAAAGGCGCTTCCAAGACATGCCAGAAAGCTTCATACGATCACGGCTTGGTCTAAGTGCTGGGAATCAGGAACAATGTGACTGTGTGGACTCTGGGTGGATGTGGATGGACCCTCAGATGGGGATTGGTCATAAAAAGACCGTTAATGCCATAGATGGGAAAAAAAACGACTGGAAAACTCCCATCATGAAGTATGCCAAAAATGTATTAAACAAGCTAAAAAACAGGCTAAAAAAAACGCATGGACCACATGTGGGTAAGTGCGGACAGTCAAACAGCGAACGCAGCTACGAGGCTGCGTAACGGCCGGAAGAAGCGTGTCACGTTCGGTATGTCCGACCGGTTTCATCAGTGCGTGCTGACTTCATCAGGGATTATACGTACGGACACGTCGCTTCCTTAAATTACAGACGCCAATCAAAGGTATCCAATCCAGTGCCGTCCCTCCTATTAAGCAGATTGACCATGATTGGGATAAGCTGGAAGACCATTAAATAAATAAATAAATGCAAGCTGCCATATTGTGGCCAAAAGGATTTTAAGAAGCACTGAGGTCAGTGTGAAACAACAGCGACACCTCCTGGGTTGGGACACTCTGTCTTTGTTGGCTGTCATTTGCTATTTTTGGAATAAAATTGTTGAAACATTCCTGTGGTGTGCAGTCATTTTTTTCTTCTTATTGATCACCGATGGCGAGCCATGGCTTGCACCCAGCGCATCCAGACTGTAGTGATTGCTCACCTGGAGCAGCATCTTCCTTCTTTGAATCTTAAGCGTATAGGATCTGGGGGATTTAACCAAGGATGTCATTGTAGCCATGGTTCTATTCTTAAACATACCTGACAGGATCCAGTTGTGTTCAGTTGTGGGTCCTGTTTACCATCCTTAAAGTGTGGTAAGCACACTCATGTTTAATGTGTAGTGCTGTAAATTTAACACGTATTGCAGTAAGCAGGCAATTCATTTAATTTAAAATGATTTGCCAAAGCTCTGCAGCATACTAAAAGTAAACCTGCAGCATTTTATATGCAATGCAGCACACCACTTTGTGTAGGTCCTATAGGGTGCCCAACTATGAAAAAATCATCCTCATAAAACCCCATTTTGAAGAAATCAGCAATTTGCATTATATTTTGGCCATCATTTACTCTTCTCTAGTGTACCCCAAAGTGGGAGCAAGCTAAAAATAAATGTATGTGTATTATTCAGTGACAAGTGCCTATCCCCGGTGTTTAGATTCCTTCTGTGTCCTTATCTTTTTAGATTCTGCAGATCAGCATTGATGCTTACATTTTACTGCAAGTCATGGCAGTGCTGTAACATATATTCTCACTTACAGTAATATTTTCTGATCTTCCTCGGGCTATTAAAAAAAGCCAGGATCCATCACAGTGAAATCTTATGCAACACAGAGATCTCCTGACCTTCAGTTCATTACATCGTGATCTCTGTGTGATGCCAAATTGCCATTGGGCGAATCTCCCGCAAGATGTTGGTGCTGTTGCTGAACAGTAATTGAGACTCTGAGTCACTCTGTTTAATTTGATGTACAGAAACAGTGCCTGTCAGCCTGGATCTGACCTTTCAAGATGTCCTTGTTTTCTAACCTGCTACAAGATGTTTAATAAGGTGTCTGTCTTAATCCTTTGTCACAAAACCTGTCCAGGTTTAAAGAATTCAGTGTCATTTTAACTGAGATACAAGGATTCCCAGGTTAAAAAAGCATGCTTAATAGTCCGTTCACACTAAATACCTCCACGGTAGATGACTAGAGATAGATAGATAGATAGATAGATAGATAGATAGATAGATAGATAGATAGATAGATAGATAGATAGATAGATAGATAGATAGATAGATGTAGGTACTGTATATGACATCTATTAAACCATTAAATGCTCTTTACAGCTCCTTAAAGGGGTTGTAAATCCTTGTGTTTTTTCACCTTAATGAATCCTATGCATTAAAGTGAAAAAACACCTGGCAGTCACCGCCCCCCCCCCAGCCCCTCGTTTTACTTACCTGAGCCCCTTCATCTCCTTGGCAGGGACGCTCTGTCCCTCTCTCCTTGGGGTCCCAGCTTTTGATTGGATAGATTGATAGCAACACAAACACCATTTGCTCCTGCTGCTGTCAATCAAATCCAATGACGCGAGTGCCGGGTGGGTGGGGCCGTGTCCAGCATTCGTGTCCGTGGACGCAAATGCTGGACTCTGGAGCGCACCCACAAGGTAACCCCCTTTGGGAGAGTGCTTCTCCTAGGGTGCGGGGAGGAGCCGTAAGAGCCGCCGAGAGACCCCAGAAGAGGCTGTTTGGGGCCACTTTGTGCAAAACGAGCTGCACAGTGGAGGTAAGTATGATATGTTTGTTATTTAAAAAAAATTAAAAACAATCCTTTACAATCACTTTAAGCTATTAGCTGTTACAGTCAGTTTTTTTTGCTGGCATTACATCTTATTTAAAAGATACAATGATACAAACAAAAGGGTAGAGACAGAGGGGAAAGAAAAGGATAGATACTAGAGGGAAAGGGTAAGATAGCCAGATGAATAAATAGCTAGGAAAAGGAGGAAGACAAAGAAGTTAAGAGTAAGAAGATAGATAGATAGATAGATAGACAGACAGACAGACAGACAGACAGACAGACAGACAGACAGATAGACAGACAGACAGATAGACAGACAGACAGACAGACAGATAGATAGATAGATAGACAGATAGATAGATAGACAGATAGATAGATAGACAGATAGATAGATAGACAGATAGATGGAAAATCAGGCCAGCACTGGTGATAAGCAAATCTATTTGCAAATAAGACAAATTGGCATTTTGGGACGGTTTTGATTTGCATAAACACATGTAGATAGATGATAGATAGATAGATAGATAGATAGATAGATAGATAGATAGATAGATAGATAGATAGATAGATAGATAGATAGATAGATAGATAGATAGATAGATAGATAGATAGATAGATACTGTATATTATATCCATTAAACCATAAAATACTCTTTGCAGCTCTTTACTCTATTAGCTATTGCAGTCTTTTATTACTGGCATTACATCTTATTTAAAAGATGCAATGATACAAACTTATTTAAAAGATGATTCATCTCTGCTTTTCGTAGATGCACTAATGGCATGAAAATGCTGGGAAATTAGTATTAAAAGGTAAGGTGGTGAGTGATGACACAAGATGCTACCAGGAATTTTTTTGTGACTTTACTAAGATTAGCTGAAATATTAGAGCTACTTGAAGTTATAGAGGCTTCAAGGTTACAGATGACTACACAACCTAAAACAGAGAACAGCAGAACAGGGAAATAGAACAGACAAGTGTTTTTTTCTGGATGTTGACAATACCATGCAAAAGGGCAGTTTTAGCACAAGATAAAGGGTGAACAGTGCCTAAAAAATGCACTACAGGTTCCAGCAATATGCTTGCAGATTTAAGCCTTGCATCTCACCACTCTGCTTAAGGGCTGGTTCACACTGCAGAGCAGCGGTTGGAGTGCAGTGCGATCTAAATGAGATCAGCACACTGATCATGCACTGAGCTCAGCAGTTCACAGTTTCTTTTTTTTTTTTTAAATGAACATTATGGAGATGTCACACAGACATCTCATGAAGTCCAATTGCCGGTGACGTGGTGCGAGGCATTGTGCCTGCGAACCAAGCATATAGGAGACAAGGCATTTTTTCCTTGCAGTGGGACTGTGCAGGTATAGCCACCCAACACAGTCCCACTGCATCTGGTGTGAACCTGCCCTAATACTTGCTTGTAAAGGAGAGCCCCAATCCTGGTTCAAACCGACACACTACTTGGGAGACCATTCAAACATACACCTGGTGTTTCAGGTCTAGGTACCTACATAGGCAACAAGCGAATCTACATCAACTTTAGCTCCATGCACACAATGTTTAGTCTGTAACAGAGTGCCTATTTACTCACCGAGCACAAATCCAGTTGCAGGCCTCTTTACCTCCTTTTTCCCCAACTCTGCTGTCCTAGTGGGGTGGTCCTTTGTTTTTGGGACTTGGATCCTTCCAGTTGTTTGCCTGTGCTACCAGAGCTATCCTGAACTTCACTGAAATGGATGGGTTTATGAAGAAATACACAAGTAAATGTTTATGTTATGAACTATGAGACTATGCTAGAGACTAGGTTTCGCAGCCATATATGAGCCTAGCTGAGTCACAGAGACATTGCTATGAAATGTCCATGTTAGTTCAGCTTTTATAATCTGTTTTGTGTTATTCTGCAATGTGTACATGCTCATTGCCATTGTGCCCTATTATGCATTAATAATTCTACTTTGCACCTGTTTAGCAAACTACAGATTACATTAACTCTACTGTATGTCTGATCATTCAGACAATTACCCATTCTGCTACAAACCCACCAATCAGGCCAGCACTGGTGATAAGCAAATCAATTTGCAAATAAGACAAATTGGCATTTTGGGACAGTTTTGATTTGCATAAACACAAGTATGCAGATTTGTCCTGTCTATAGAAAACCATATAATATATTAATCATGATTGTCTGAATTGCTGTGTGCTTTTCAGATAGATCTGTGCAAATTGCAAGTCCTCCTGACGCTACCATTACTAGACAGCACTGTGGCTCTTACAGGATAGGCAACACTAATCCTCTATCTGTCACCACACTGCTTCTAGCTCATGTGTTTAGCATCTAGGGATGAGCTGAACACCCCTCGGTTCGGTTCGCACCAGAACCTGCGAACGGACCGAAAATTCACACGAACCTTAGAACCCCATTGACGTCTATGGGACTCGAACGTTCTAAATCAAAAGTGCTCATTTTAAAGGCTAATTTACATGTTATTGTCCTAAAAAGGGTTTGGGGACCCGGGTCCTGCCCCAGGGAACATGTATCAATGCAAAAAAAACGTTTAAAAAACGCCGTTTTTTCGAGAGCAGTGATTTTAATGATGCTTAAAGTAAAAAAAAAGTGAAATATTCCTTTAAATATTGTACCTGGGGGGTGTCTATAGTATGCCTGTAAAGTGGCGCGTGTTTCCTGTGCTTAGAACAGTCCCTGCACAAAATGTCATTTTTAAAGAAAAAAAAGTAATTTAAAACTGCTTGCGGCTTTAATGTAATGTCGGGTCCTGGCAATATGGATGAAAATCAATGAGACAAACGGCATGGGTACCCCCCAGTCCATTACCAGGCCCTTTGGGAATTATATGGATATTAAGGGGAACCCCGCACCCAAATTAAAATAAGGAAAGGTGTGGGGCCACCAGGCCCTATATACTCTGAACAGCAGTAAACAGGCGGTGCAAACAAGACAGGGACTGTAGGTTTGTTGTTAAGTAGAATCTGTTTGTAATTTTGAACGGGTACATTTTTAACGTGTTTAGCACCAGCCAAAAAATCTTTTTTAAGCTTTTTGGAAAACATAGGGAAGGGTTATCACCCCTGTGACATTTGTTTTGCTGTCTGTCCTCCTCTTCAGAAGATTTCACCTCACTTTTTGTCCCAATGACAAATGTTTTTTGAAAAT
Organism: Aquarana catesbeiana; assembly: GCF_042186555.1. Taxonomy (NCBI): domain Eukaryota; kingdom Metazoa; phylum Chordata; class Amphibia; order Anura; family Ranidae; genus Aquarana; species Aquarana catesbeiana. The sequence continues at coordinate 91,710,687 of NC_133333.1, read as the reverse complement.
TTGGGGTTTTTTGTGGAACAAGGATTGGAAAGCATCAGTGGAAAGGAGAAATGTTTTTCCCATATTAACTCTTACAGGAGAGAATTTCCCTTCCTAGGGGTAGATTTCATCTCACTTCCTGTTGTCTCCTTCCGTTTGCAAGTAGGAGTCGTTTGTAAGTTAGATGTTTGAAAGTAGGGACCTGCCCTATATACTCAGCAGAAATTTGGGCCTTAGGTGTTGTTGTGGCCACAACACTGTAAGCCCTCTCAGGGCCCTGCTGTGAAATATTAGATCAAGAATTGTAATTACATGCCCCTGTTGAACAGGGGCTGAAAAATTAGGCCTTAGGCACTGGTGCTGGTGACACAACACTGCAACCCCTCACAGATACTCTAGTTGGAACGCAGGACCTAGCCCTGCTGCAAAGTATTGCATCAAAAATTGTTCTTACAAGCTATTAGCCTGATCATTGAGGAGGAAGAGGATAATTACTCAGGATAGTCACTCAGCATCAGCATAGGCAGTCTTTGAAGGAATCTGAGATTTCAAAAAAAATTATTCGGTTACATCAGCATCAGGTGCTTGGTAGCTGGTGGTGATCCAAGACTGATTCATTTTTATGAAGGTCAGTCGATCGACCGAGTCGGTGGACAGTGCCTGTGATCGGTTACAAAGCCTCCAGCAGCACTGAATGTGCGTTCCGAAAGAACGCTGGATGCAGGACAGGCCAGTAGCTCAATTGCATACTGTGCAAGCTCTGGCCAGTGATCCATCCTCAAGACCCAGTAACCCAGAGGATTTTCGGTGGGAAAGGTGTCCAAGTCAGATCTTGCCCCTAGGTATTCCTGCACCATGTAAAACAGATGCTGGCGATGGTTGCTGGAACCGATCATACCTTGGGGCTGCGGACCACAAAATTGTCTGAACGTATCGGTCAGACGGCCACCTTCTCCACCACTCCTTCTTTGACTGACCGAAGCCTCAGCAACACGTTGTCCAGAAACAGGAGTTTGTAACCTCCCAGTCTCTGGGAACGTTTTGCACAGACCTTTCTGCAAGGCCTCCCGAAGATGTTTCATCCTCTGCTCCCTCTGCGACGGCAAGATAAAGTCCGCAACCTTACCCTTGTAACGTGGATCAAGGAGGGTTGCCAGCCAGTATTGGTCCTTCTCCTTGATACAACAAATACAAGGATCCTTATGCAGGCTTTGCAGGATCAGGGAGGCCATGCAGCGTATGTTTGCTGAGGCATTTGGTCCGGAGTCCTCTGGGTCACTAAGGACGACATGGTCCGCAGCCACCTCCTCCCAGCCACGTACAAGTCCATGTGTTTCTTGGGACTGATCCCTTAAAGACTGCTGCTGATGCTGAGTGCCAGGCTCCACCTCCATACTGACACAATCTTCCTCCTCCTCCTCCTCCTCCTCTTCCTGTGTGATCGGCGGGCACGCAGGAACACTGTCTGAATAAAGGGGGCCTTGAGAGCTAAGGAAGTCCTCCTCTTCCTGCCTCTGTTCTGCCTCAAGTGCCCTGTCCATTATTCCATGCAGTGTGTTCTCCAACAGGTGGACAAGGGGGACAGTGTCACTAATGCATGCACTGTCACTGCTCACCATCCTCGTGGCCTCCTCAAATGGTGACAGGACAGTGCATGCATCCCTGATCATGGCCCACTGGTGTGGGGAAAAAAAACAAGCTCCACTGACCCTGTCCTGGTGCCATAGTCGCACAGGTATTCATTGATGGCCCTCTGCTGCATGTGCAGCCGCTGCAGCATGGCCAACGTTGAGTTACACCTGGTGGGCATGTCACAGATTAGGCGGTGCTTGGGCAGGTTAAACTCCTTTTGGAGGTCCGCCAGCCGAGCACTGGCATTATATGACCGTCGGAAATGCACACAGACTTTCCTGGCCTGCCTCAGGACATCCTGTAAGCCCGGGTACCTGCCCAAGAACCGCTGCACCACCAAGTTAAGGACGTGAGCCAAACAGGGCACGTGGGTCATTTGTCCCTGTTGGAGGGCAGAGAGGAGGTTGGTGCCATTGTCGCAAACCACCATTCCTGCCTTAAGTTGGCATGGCGTCAACTACCTCTGAACCTGCCCCTGCAGAGCTGACAGAACCTCTGCCCCAGTGTGGCTCCTGTCCCCCAAGCACACCAGCTCAAGCACCGCATGGCATCTTTTGGCCTGCGTACTTGCGTAGCCCCTTGAACGGCTACGGAGCACTGCTGGTTCCGAGGACAAAGCACGTGAAACTTAGGTAAGGTCCCTGTCCATGCCTGCTGGACCATGAGTCAGCGGTAATATGCACCTTACCGCTGACCACCCTGTCCAGCGAGGCATGGACATTGCCTTCCACATGCCGGTAGAGAGCCGGAATGGCCTTCCGTGAGAAAAAGTGGCGTTTAGGTACCTCCCACTGAGGAACCGCACATTCCACAAACTCATGGAAGGGGGCAGAGTCTACCAACTGAAAAGGCAGCAGTTGAAGTGCTAGCAATTTTGTCAAGCTAGCATTCAACCGCTGGGCATGTGGATGGCTGGGAGCAAACTTCTTTCGGCGGTGCAGCAGCTGGGGCAGGGAAATTTGCCTGGTACAATCTGACGTCGGTGTACCGAAAGCAGATTGCCCACAAGTACTTGGCTGTGACACACCTAATTCTACACCTTCATTCCTCTCAGTGCAGGTCTCAGAGAGGACTGAAGGTATAGTGGGGTTGGAGATCTCAGCTGATGAGGAGCAAGGAGAGGTCCTCTTTGTTCTTTGGTGTGGGTCTTTTAGATACGCTTGCCAATGAACTGCATGGCAGGTCAACATATGTCTGGTCAAGCATGTGGTACCCAAGCGGGAGATGTTTTGGCCACGCGAGATACGCTTGAGACATATGTTGCAAATAGCAGCGGTGCGATCTGATGCACTCGTCTCAAAAAAGGCCCACACCAAAGAACTTTTTGAACAATGCGCAGAGACTGCAGCGCCCTGCACATGTGGAGCTTTGGGGTGTGATGCAGTCAGTGTGCTGCCCTTAGGCTGGCCCCTGGAGGGCATCCTGTCTCGTTGGTGATGTGCAGCCTCCTCCTTCTCCTCCTCTCTCCTATCAGGCACCCACGTTGAGTCAGTGACCTCATCATCCCCTCCCTCCTCATCACTGGAGCAAACCTGGCAGTATGCTGCAGCAGGGGGAGCATGACTGCCAGATTGCTGTCCTTCTTGGGCACCCCCTCTGTCCATGCTCACGTTACTGCCTTCATCAAGCTCAGTATCATCATCAGAGCCTTCCAAGCGCTGGGCATCCTCCTGGAGCATGTACCCAACACTGTGGTCAAACAGTTCGAGGGTCTCCTCAGGAGGACATGGTGGGGCTAGGGAAGGAGTCACTGATGACATTGAGCCGAGGGAAGAGGCTTTGCTTTGCCAGACAAAGTACCCTGAGCATGGGTGAGAGAGGATGAGGAGGATGAGGACGGCTTGGTCATCCACTCGACCAAGTCTTCCACATGTTGCGGCTCAACACGGCCAGCTGCCGAAAAAAAGGCCAAGCATGTCCCATGGCCACGTGCTGATGAGGATGCACCATCCCCACGACCAGCACTAGACACAGAGCCTGCTTGCCCTCTTTTATTGGCTTGTGACTGTCTGCCTTCCAGACATACTAATGGCCTGTAGCTGCACTACACTGGGATATATATATATATATATATATATATATATATATATATATATATATATATATATATGTGTACTGATACTGCAGCTAGCAAAATCAACTGCCTGCCTGTAGTATGAGAACACCACCAACCTTTTACAGGTAGCTTTAGGTGAACACTGTGCAGAGCTCGCCAAAAAATAACTTGCAGCTTATTTAGCTGCTTGCGGTACTGATAGGATCAGGAAAACACCACCAACCTTCTACAGGTAGCTTTAGCTGAACACTGTGCAGAGCTTGCAAAAAAATAACTTGCAGCTTATTTAACTGCCTGCGGTAGTGATAGGATCAGGAAAACACCACCAACCTTCTACAGGTAGCTTTAGCTGAACACTGTGCAGAGCTCGCAAAAAAACTTGTAGGTTTAGCTGAACACTGTGAGGAGGACGCACCACACTAACTTGTAGTTTTAGCTGAACACTGTGAGCAGGACGCACTACACTAACTTGTAGCTTTAGATGAACACTGTGCAGAGGTCTCACTACACTAACTTGTAGTTTTAGCTGAACACTGTGAGTAGGACGCACTACACTAACTTGTAGTTTTAGATGAACACTGTGCAGAGGTCTCACTACACTAACTTGTAGTTTTAGCTGAACACTGTGAGCAGGACGCACTACACTAACTGTAAATAGTCTAGCTGCCTGACTGTGGTACTAATAGGATCAAAAGAACACCAGCAATTTTCTTCAGGTAGCTGTAAATACTGTAAAAAGACAAGCCTGCCTGTCAGTAGGAAGATAACAGGAACAGATCTAGCTAAACTGAATACAGTGTATATATATATATATATATATATATATATATATATGCAACACCTGGGATGCATATATATACACAATGCACTGTAAGTGCAGCTAACTCACTGATTGTCCTGCCTAATCTAGCTAACTCAAATGAAATGACACTGTCTCTCTGTCTATCTATGTATCTCAACGCCGGAACACACACTACACAGGGCCGCCGTGCAGGCGGCCTTATATAGTGTGGGGCGTGTTCTAAACCCCCTGAGCCATAATTGGCCAAAGCCATCCTGGCTTTAGCCAATTACAGCTCTCTCTACCGACGACGCTGTGATCGGCCAAACATGCGGGTCATAGTGCATGCTTGGGCAATCATCAGCCAGCAATGCACTGCGATGCCGCAGTGAATTATGGGCCGTGACGTGCCACACGAATTTGACGCGAACGGCCCATAACGTTCGGAATTCGACGAACGACCGAACAGCCAAACATGAAGCTCATCCCTATTAGCAACCAGACTTGCCATTTTCTACACTTAGAAACAGGAGGAGTTGCCTGTTTCTGCTCAGTTGTGCAGTAATACAAATCAAGGCAGGTATCTCCTACAAAATTGTTATACACCATTAATAAATGATAATGAAATGACAAGGGCAGCCTCTCTTGTATCTCCAGCTCGAGCACCCCCAGTCCTGAAGTTAGAACAGACAGCGCCAAGGAACAGGAGGCACGCAAGTGTCAGAAGGTGTTACTTGCAGAACCTTGAACTGTAGGACTATTGGACAGGAAAATCCAACACAGTGCGTGACCAGGAGCGGCAGCCAAGTGATCAGAACCAGGAGGAAAACCAGCAGAAGTTGAAGGGGGACTCCTGTTAAGATGCATGTTCATAGACGTTGTCTGAAGACGAAACGTGTCGGGTAAGACCCCACTGTCGCCACTTTTATCACAGCGCTGTTTTTTATGGATCTGCATGTGAGTGTATACCCATTTTAATAAAATTTTCAGTTTTATATGGATTTACACTATTTGGCCCTTCCTTCCTTCCTTTTTTTTTTTTATTTGTCACCGCCACCATTTGGTTTCCAACATCGCTCTGAGGGATATTACCTACGTGTCGGTTGCTCCATACCCCCTTGGTCTGGCATCGGTTTGAGGGATACAGCAACGCGAGAGTCATCTTACAAACACCGCTCCTCTGGGCCGCCTGCAGTCACTCACCACCTAAGCCTATCTGACCCTTCTCGGCGTATGCCCTGTTGGGTCCATCCAATCCGGTAAGCCTTTTCACTTTTGGTGGTGTTGTGCACGTCTCCATTCCAGATGGTTTATGAATTTGAAGTGTCCAGTTCCTGAAGATTTCCACCTCATTCGTTCCTCAGGAAGTCTCTTCTTTATTTGGAACTGTTAGTTTAATGTCCCCTACATTGGACTTTTCTATACCCTTATAGTGCTACACTTATTTTTGTCTCTTACTGTTATTACGCTTGTTGGTTGTGTTAGCTGCTTATCCCTTTTTGTGGCAGCGCGGAATCATTTTGTTCATATACCTCCAGTGATAACACCAACACAGCAGAATTTTCTCCTACCGACACAGACAGAGCAGCATTATTTTACTCAATCAGCACTAAGCATTTTTTTGCTTTCAGTGACACCACTGACACAGGGACAAATTTTATATCCAATAGCACCACTGATTCAGAAGCATTTTACTTCCAGTGACACCACAGATGCAGGGGCATTTTGATATCATACTGATGTTGAAGAATTTTTTCCTTCACTCCTTCACCACTATTAAGCCCCATATTTTACAGAGGGACAGTATGGGCATGGCTTTTAAACTTTCCAATTTACTGTGGCACTGTTTTAGCACATGCTGCAACATAGGTTTTGTAGCGGAACATTGCAAACTACTATTGATGCTGTCTTCTTACTCCTCCTGGTTTGTCATCTATGCCCTGGACACTGGATGACCTAGTCCTAATATTGCTCCTCACCACACAAACTTATCTATTTTTTTTCCAAGAGAAGAACTATTACAGACACTCAGTATTACCCGACAGAATTTGCTAACAGTAATTTCCCAGCTGCCATTTTTCAGTGCAGATTTTAATCAGATAAGATAATATTTGCTAAGACCTATGTATTGGGCTCAGCTGGATTTAGATGATCCTTCAGGGCCACCTAATTTACAGTTTTCTTGGTAAAAAGAAACGCGTAAGCCAAACACTGCTAGTTAGGATAAAGAGGAGTGCAAACATTGCATTCAAGAGAAAAATATGCATGGCAGATAAACAGGGAGATGACTTCTTCACAAATGGAAAGCCTTCCCAAAATATATCATCATCTATATATCATTCATTAATTTTTCCATAGTAAGGACTTCTTCCCATTGAAGATTCATTACCCCCTGCTTGGTCAGTGTCTAGAGCCAGTTTGCTTCTGGTCTTGCCTTTCAAATGTGTTTTTTCCATCTGGCTCATAAACTGGCTTTTGCTCCTAGATGTGTCACACAGTCCAGTCAGGCAGCTCTTTGATAAATTCTGTCAGCTTTTTTTTTTTTTTTTCTTGGTGATTTGTATTTAACTCCATCCTGCATCTTTTAACAAGAGGAGATGCCACGTGAGAGCGCGACTGTGTGCTCATTAGGAGGAGGGGAGCGCTTTGCGTTCATTCAGCCATATAAGGGATGGAGTTGAGCTGCCGCATCTCTTGTTTCTCAGGGGATTAAGAGGAACAGGAGCCCTCCCTCCCTACCTCTCTATTCTTATTAGCGTAGGACTGGTACTAAGCAGGATGGATAGAGCTGGGTGTGACAGTGTCCTTTTTCAGCTGGAGCTACACAACAAGCTCCTGTCCCCAAGATAACAAATGTGCCACATTATATCATACACCTGACATGTGCAATTTATGCAGCTAATTTCTACTCTACGACTGCCCTACCCCCATTCCGGAGCCAATTTATCTCCAAGTACTTTGGGTCAGGAGTGTTCAACTTGCATTTTGAAGCAAAAATAAGAAAGGAATCCATGTAGAAAATGGTTTGCTGTACTTGGGTGATAAAAGAATAATGTCATATTTTTTATTTTCTATTACATTTTCCATCTGTGGCAAGGTAGAAAAAATAAAAAAGAATGGAATTTTAGCAAAAGGCTTTATTTTCTGTGAATACCAATAAAAACTCAAAGGACTCGTCTAAAATTCTAGATACACTTGCAAACCTTAGATGACATTTTACTGTGCATTTAAAAGAATTCAGTAAAACGAATAATACTAGGAGGTTGAAAAAAGGAATTGCTTTTATGTACTTGATGTTTATGAGTTCCAGATGTCCCTGTTCTGTTTAGAATTAGTTACCAACAGCTGTATAGAGATCTGAAGTAAACAGAATGTAGAAGTGTCCACTATTGGGCTGAATGATGTTGTCTCTAGGGCTCATGAAAATGGGCACTTTTGCCCCATAACGAAAAACATGTCCCCAGAGGCACATGTGGCTCATACAGCCTGCAGCCAGCAGTCCTGTCAGTATGAATGACAGGCTGAAATATGTGGCAGCTACGCACTGTTCCAACTGGTACTTGCATCCAGGACCAAATGCCTTTAGGGGTGTATGCCCAAAGTGCAGAAATGTTGTGTTTTTTAGGTCTTCGAACATGAACACGAACATAGTTTACAAGTTAAAATCTCTTTTTTTTTGCTAGAAAATTACTTAGAACCCCAAACATTATATATATTTTTTTCTAACACCCTAGAGAATAAAATGGCGGTTGTTGTAATACTTTTTGTCACACCGTATTTGCACAGCGGTCTTACAAGCGCACTTTTTTTGGAAAACATATAATTTTTTGAATTAAAAAATAAGACAACAGTAAAGTTAGCCCAATTTTTTTTTATATTGTGAAAGATGATGGTACACTGAGTAAATTGATACCCAACATGTCACACTTCAAAATTGCGCCCGCTCGTGGAATGGCGACAAACTTTTACACTTAAAAATCTCCATTGGCAAAATAAAAAAAAATGAGGCAGCTACACGCTATTCCAACTGGTACTTGCATTCAGGACCAAATTCCTTCAGTGATGTATGCCCTAAGGCAAGAAATGTTGTGTTTATAGGTCTTTGAACATGAGTAACATTTGGAACAGCATACAACCACATATTTCAGCCTGTCATTGACTTTGCAGGCTGTATGGGACACCTGTGCTTCCCAGGCACTGGAATACATTTATCTTTTATGCTATGCGGGCAAAAGCGTCCAATGCATGAGCTGTAAAGCAACTACAGTGATCAGTTAAACATTTGTTAATTACCATATATACTCGAGTATAAGCCGAGTTTTTCAGCACATTTTTTTGTGCTGAAAATGCCCCCCTCGGCTTATACTCGAGTCTGTGTCCATCTACAGCCTCATGCGCCTGATCTCCCGGTGCTGTGACATGCAAGTCAGTCTAGTTGGTGGCCAGTGTAACAAATCCCTGCCTCCGCCTCCTCCTCGTCCCTCGTCCGTGACGGAACACTGATTCAGTTCTTCCAAGCAGTGAGTCAAAGTCCCGCCTATCACAGGCGAGGACGAGGAGGAGGTGGAGGCAGAGGCAGGGCTTTGTTACACTGCATGGCCATCGACTAGACTGACTGTAACAAAGCCCCGCCTCTGCCTCCACCTCCTCCTCGTCCTCGCCTGTGATAGGCGGGACTCTGACTCACTGCTTGGAAGAACTGAATCAGTGTTCCGTCATGGACGAGGAGGAGGAGGCGGAGGCGGGGCTTTGTTACACTGGCCGCCGATTAGACTGACTGCATGTCACAGCGCTGGAGATCAAGGTACTTGAGGAGGCAGTGAGATGAACACAGTGAGGAGGCAGGCAAATGGGCACAGTGAGGATAAATGTCATTCTTGAATGTGTGCGCTGTAATCTGTTTTGTACTGTTTGTTGGTCTTATAGCAGCACCATCTTGAATTTAAATGCATTTTAGGGTGTGCCCCCCAAATATGTTTTTGTATATTGTAATAGACCCTGACCCCTCCTCATTACCTCTTTATTAGTGGTCACCAGTGCATAGGAGGAATCCCTTCAGTTCTCCCACATAGAGGAGTTCAGCTCCCATTGTTGAGGCAAAGGATCTTCCATTCTATTACTAGAGTAGGACCCACTAATTCGGGGTACTTTGTTGCAGTAAGTGGGCTTAGCACTATATGACCATATAGTGTGACCAAACCCCCGTATATTTTTTATATTTTTAAATATGTTCAGGTGTTTTTAACTAGCCTTGCAGAATAAATGTCATTCTTGAATGTGTGCGCTGTAATCTGTTTTTTACGGTTTGTTGGCCTTATAGCAGCACCATCTTAAATTTAAATGCATTTTAGGGTGTGCCCCCCAAATATGTTTTTGCACGGAGTAATGGGGCACTTTAAAAAAAATAATAATTCTTATTTATTTTACTTTTATTTTTTATTTTTACACTGTCCCTTTATTTTTTTTATCTGTTTTATTCCTACTACAAGGAATGTAGACATCCCTTGTAATAGAAATAAGGATGGCAAGTCCTCTTTATTGAGAGATCTAGGGTCAAAAAGACCCCAAATCCATCATTTACCTTTTAAAGAATTTTTTTTTTTACTTTTGCTTTAAAAAAAAAAAAAAAATATTTACTATGGCCAGAGAACCAGAAGTGACAGCAGACAAGACGAGTGACATTGGATCGCTCCCAGGTTCCACAGATTGGTTGGGTAGACCTGGGAAAGACTGGTAAGCGGCAGAAGGGGGGGGGGGGGCAACGATTTAGGTGATGCCTAAAACTGATCCCGTTGGGAATCCGCCCACAGGACCACTTTTATCTGAAAGAGAATTAGCCGTAGTAAAATAAAAAATACTGGGGTTATGGCAGCAAGCTGCTGCCATAACCCCAATATTTAACGTCAAATGAATGACGTGCTTTTACTATGGGTTGATTACTAATTTTATATTACATTATGCATTTAAATGTTAAGGCTGGCATAGGTGACTCATCATGTAGCATGTTGATAGTTATATAGTTAGTCTGGCTGAAAAAAGACACAAGTTCATCTAGTTCAACCAATAGAAGGAAATAAAAAAAAAAATAAAAAAAAAAATATATATATATATATATATATATATATATATATATATATATATATATATATATATATACACTACACACACTATATTATGAAAAGTACTGGGACGCCTGCCTTTACTCGCATATGAACTTTAAAGTGACACTAAAGTTCTTTTTTTTTTTTAAATAATAAACATGCCATACCTACTTCCACTGTGCAGCTTTTTTTGTACAGAGTGGCCCCGATCCTGGTCTTCTGGGGTCCCTCGGCGGCTCTCTCGGCTCCTCCCTGCATTAGATAACACCCTGGGAGAAGCGCTCCCCGTGGGACAAGTTTGAGGTTTCATGTAAGTAAAACAGGGGGCTGGGGGCCAATCACTGCCAGTTGTTTTTTCACCTTAATGCGTAGGATGCATTAAGGTAAAAAAACACGAGCCTTTACAACCCCTTTAATGGCATCCCAGTCTTAGTCCGTAGGGTTCAATATTGAGTTGTCCCACCCTTTGCAGCTATAACAGCTTCAGCTCTTCTGGGAAGGCTGTCCACAAGGTTTAGGAGTGTGTCTATGGGAATGTTTGACCATTCTTCCAGAAGTGCATTTGTGAGATCAGGCACTGATGTGGACGAGAAGGCCTGGCTTGCAGTCTCCACTCTAATTTATCCCAAAGGTATTCTATCAGGTTGAGGTCATGACTCTGTGCAGGCCAGTCATGTTCCTCCACCCCAAATTCGCTCATGCATGTCTTTATGGACCTTGCTTTGCACACTGGTGCACACTCATGTTGGAACAGGAAGGGGCCATACCCAAACTGTTCCTACAAAGTTGGGAGCATGAATTTGTCAAAAATGTCCTGGTATGCTGACGCCCTTAAAGTTCCCTTCACTGGAACTAAGGGGCCAAGCCCAACCCCTGATAAACAACCCCCCACCATAATCCCCCCTCCACCAAATGATTTGGACCAGTGCACAAAGAAGCCTTTCCGTATTTGGAGATCAAATCTCTCATCCACACGTAAAGAGTGCCCCCTTGCCCTCTGTGATGACCCTAAAGTGAATAACTCACCACCAAGTTCATTATATGGTCCACTTATGCATTTATACATGTTGAACATATCCTGTCTTAATCTCTTCTTCTCAAGAGAAAATAAATTCAGTTCAGCTAATCGTTCCTCATAGCTAAGCTCTTATCAGTTTGGTTGCTCTTCTGTGCACTTTCTCCAGTTCTCCAATATCCTTTTTATGAAATGGTTCCCAAAACTGAACTGCATATTCCAGGTGAGGTCTTACTAATGATTTGTACAGGGGCAAAATTATCTCTCTCTCTTTTTCTGCAGTCCATGCCTCTCTTAATACACAAAAAGATTTTGCTCACTTTGGAAACTGCAGCCCGGCATTGCGTGCTATTATTAGGCTTACAGTGCCTTGAAAAAGTATTCAAACCCCTTGAAATTTTCCACATTTTTTCATGTTACAACCAAAAACGTAAATGTATTTTATTGGGATTTTATGTGATAGACCAACACAAAGTGGCACATAATTGTGAAGTGGAAGGAAAATGATAAATGTTTCAAAATGTTTTACAAATAAATATCTGAAAAGCGTGGCGTGCATTTGTATTCAGCCCCCTTTACTCTGATACCCCTAACTAAAATCTAGTGGAACCAATTGCCTTCAGAAATCACCTAATCAGTAAATAGAGTCCACCTGTGTGTAATTTAATCTCAATATAAATACAGCTGTTCTGTGAAGCTCTCAGAGGTTTGTTAAAGAACCTTAGTGAAAAAACAGCATCATGAAGGCCAAGGAACACACCAGACAGGTCAAGGATAAAGTTGTGGAGAAGTTTAAAGTAGGGTTAGGTTGTAAAAAAAATCCCAAGCTTTGAACATCTCACAGAGCACTCTTCAATCCATCATCCAAAAATCGAAAGAGTATGGCACAACGGCAAACCTACCAAGACATGGCTGTCCACCTAAACTGACAGACCAGGCAAGGAGAGCATTACTCAGAGAAGCTGCCAAGAGGCCCATGGTAACTCTGGAGGAGCTGCAGAGATCCACAACTCAGGTGGGAGAATCTGTCCACAGGACAACAAATCTGGCCTTTATGGAAGATTGGCAAGAAGAAAGCCATTGTTGAAAGAAAGTCTTAAGAAGTCCTGTTTGCAGTTTGCAAGAAGCCATGTGGAGGGCACAGCAAACATGTGGAAGAAGGTGCTGTGGTCAGATGAGACCAAAATTGAACTTTTCGGTCTAAAAAAAAAAAAAAATGCTACGTGTGGCAGAAAACTAACACTGCACATTACCCTGAACACACCATCCCCACGGTGAAACAGGGACAGGGAAGCTGGTCAGAGTTGATGGGATGATGGATGAAGCCAAATACAGGGCAATCTTAGAAGAAAACCGCATACACACGGTCGGAATTTCCGTCAAAAAAAGTGTGATGGGAGCTTTTGGTCTGATATTCCGACCGTGTGTATGCTCCATCCAACTTTTTCTGTCTGAATTTCTGCCAGCAAAAGATTGAGAGCTGGTTCTCTAGTTTTCCAACGGAAAAAGTTCTTGATGGAAATTCCGTTCGTCTGTATGCAATTCGGATGCACAAAAAACCACGCATGCTCGGAAACAATTTGACGCATGCTCAGAAGCATTGAACTTCATTTTCTCGGCTCGTCGTAGTGCTGTATGTCATCGCGTTCTTGACGGTCGAAAGTTCAGAGAACTTTTGTGTGACCGTGTGTATGCAAGCCAAGCTTAAGCGAAATTCCATCGAAAAAACCATCCAAGATTTTTCCGACAGAAATTCCGCTCATGTGTACGGGGCATTAGGGTCTGCAAAAGACTTGAGACTAGGGCAGAGGTTAACCTTCCAGCAGGATAATAACCCTAAACATACAGCCAGAGCTACAATGGAATGGTTTAGATCAAAGCATATTCACGTGTTAGAATGGCCCAGTCAAAGTCCAAACCTAAATCCAATTGAGAATCTGTGGCAAGACTTGAAAATTGCTGTTCACGGATGCTCTCCATTCAATCTGACAGAGCTTTAGCTATTTTGCAAAAAAAAAATGAGCAAAAATGTCACTCTCTACATGCGCAAAGCTGGTAGAGACTTACCAAAAAAGGCTTGCAGCTGTAATTGCAGCAAAAGGTGGTTCTACAAAGTTTTGACTCATGGCGGCTGAATACAAATGCACACTTTTCACATATTTATTTGTAAAAAAATTTGAAATCCATTTGTCATTTTCCTTCCACTTCATAATTATGTGCCACTTTGTGTTAGTCTATAACATAAAATCCCAATAAAAAACATTTACATTTTTGGTTGTAACATGACAAAATGTGGAAAATGTCAAGGGGTGTGAATACTTTTTCAAGGCACTGTATGATCTACCAGAACACCCAGATCCTTCTCCACGATTGACTCCCGCAGCTGTTCTTCTCCAAGTATGTATGATGCATGCATGTTTCTAGCCCCAAGTGCATAACTTTACATTTATCAAATTAAACCTAATTTGCCACACAGCTGCCCAATGAAATAATGCACTGAGGTCAGCTTGTAAGTTGGAGACATCCTGTAATGACGTTATTCCACTGCATAGCTTGGTATCATCTGCAAAGACTGAGATGGTACATTTATCCCAGTCCCTATATCATTTATAAATATATTAAAACTTGATGGTCCTAAAACTGAACCTTGGGGTACATCAGTGATAAGCTTAGACCATTCAGAGTAAGAATCATTAACCACTCTCTCTGAAATTGGTCTTTTAGCCAGTTTTCTATCCATTTACAAATGGATACATTTATATATAAATTTTTTACATTACATTTTTTTTCAAGCCTCTAAACTTTACCTTAAACATTAGCCATGTGTGGGAAAACAAATGTTTTGGCAAAATCTAAATATACTCTACATCCACAGCCATTCCTTTGTTCAAGGTTTTGCTTACCTCCTCATAAAAAGAAATCAGATTTGTCTGACAACTTTTGTCTTTCATGAACCCATGCTGTCTGTTACTTAGAATATTTTTTTCCAGCAAGAACTCATCTACTGTTTGTGTTTTTTTATTAAACTCTCCAGTATCTTCCCAACTAATAGATGTTAAACTAACAAGTCTATAGTTACTTGGTCTTTGGATCAAGACTTTGATTCCTTTTTAAATATTAATGATTTTTTATTTTTGGGTTTTGCCTTGCATATGATTGCATTTATTGAAGAAAACATAGATAAGAGAACAATTAACCTTGATAAGTAACCCTGTTGACTTCCTACAGTTGCTTTAGTCTTGTATGACAACCAAACTCAATCTATGACCACCTCTAGCACAGGGTATGAGAAGTTGACTTATAGGGGGCACATGGCGTTTAATCAAGATTCCTTGTCTACACACCCCCAAATGTGTTGTCTGTCTGTGTCAACAGAGCTCTGACATTCAGTTCCTTGTTGCTTCCTTTTCCAGCTGATAAATAGCGCTAAGCAATGCACACTGCCCCCCTCATTAGTCTTAATTGTGATGTGCGGGTTGTTAAAGAACAAACTGGAGGAGAGACGAGGAGACCCCTGCAAATAAAACAAAAGCTGAAAGGTGTTTATACTGCACTGACACTGACTGTACCTCTTCACTGACTACCAATGAAAGTCTCATCCTTTTAGAGCCCCATTAAGGCATATCTATGATCAAAATGTAAAATATGTAGCACCCTCCTAGTTTGGTAGGTTGATAGGTAAATTTAGTTGGCTCCCCTGTCAGCAGGGAGGGGTTAATTGTTCTGGGCTGTTCAGTGTCTCATAGGCTGCTGTTCTGTCAATTCCCCCTGTCTTCTGGATGTTTCCAGAAGTATAGTGGGTGGCAGAGCAGGACAGGCAGTCTGAATATTCATGGATCCCTAGAGAATCCCTGGGTACCGTAGGTGGTCGGGGAGTCCATAAATAGTCTGAGGCCTGGCAGGCAAGGAGCAGAGTCCAGGGTCCAGCCATGAGGAAAAGAACCCTGTGCTGGAGGCTCTGCCCCTGGGGCAGAGAGGAGAAGGAGAGAAGCCTAAGGAGTCCTGTGCAGCTGTTAAGGTCCCAGTTAGGCTTAGCTGGGGACCTTACCAGAAAGAGAGAAAGAGAGAGATAGACTGGGTCAGCTTTTGGATCAAAAAGCCAGGAGACCCGGCATGAGGAGGCTTCATTTTCTGGGACTGAGTAAGTACTTGATCCAGCTACTTAAAGGAAAAGTGACTGTGGAGTGTTTCACACTGCAAGTCAGGACGGGACGTAGCCAAGAGTTGTGTAAGACAACCAGGAGAGCTCCATATTTCAGAGACTGAGCTTACTACAGCCAGGTGCTGTACAAGACAGCTAGTAGTTATATTACTTTTACTACTACCAGAACAAAGTACATTGTAGCCTAAGTTGTGTGTGACACAGTTTGAAAGCTGTGCAGAGCAGCCAGAAGTTTTAGCAGTCCTCAGGTTCTACAGCTTCTCCTGTTTGGCGTATCCCAAGCTCCCATCCCTATCCAAATTCACCATTCCCCAATAAAAGCACTAAAAACAAAACCCCTAGACTGATTATTGAGCCTTCAGAAAAATGCTGAGAATGTCATGTGTCTGGCTGTGAGTTCTGTATTGGGTAAATAGGCCTAATTGCCAGTGGCTCTTGCAGGGGTAGCACTACACCTGACTAGGTTGGAGAATATTTATTGCAGATGTATATGCAAAAGAGATATGAACAACAGTAATGACACTGCAAACAGTAAAACAATACCAAGAAATATGCTTCAAATGGGTGAACAATAGCAAGAAATATACTGCAAAAACTAACAATTGGCATCTAGAGATCAACCCCCCAAACCCTATACTGGGGCAATCCTGACTAAGGAGAGCTACACAACCATAAAAGTTCAGCAGTCTGTATTATATCCTCTCTCTTCTGCTGGCCAGCTTGTTGGAGTCCAACTCTTTTGTTGGAGCACTCAGGATAATGTCCATTTAAGCACTGATAAAGACACTTGCTATGTGATACTTGCAGACAACACTGTTCTTCTGCTGTCAACGTGTAGTGGGATCTGGCCAGCAGCCTTGTGATAATGTCAATATTCCCATCGCATGTGTTCCTGGATTAGGCTCAGAAGAAACAAGTGCTGCAGCAACGTCCAGCTGGAAACTGGAACAACCAATCCACTTTCATTTTTTCCAGCACAGCACGGATCACAAATGTCATCCAGAAGTATATTTTTTATTGAAGAATGATCACATCACAACAAGAAAGGTGCAACGTTTCAGAGCCGCGCAGGACCTCTTCGTCAGGCATGTGAGGCCCGCAACCTCTCACCAACTCCTGTGGTAGCCGGTGATCTCCCCTTTGTTTCCTGTTGGGAGCACAACCGGTCAGTGTCCGCAGTGTCCTGCCCCTTGAACAGGGAGCAGGCTCTGTCAGCATCCGTGGCACTCTCCACTGTTCCATGATGTCTGGCACTGCTCCTCCCTCCCTCTCAGGTGCAGTGGTGAATGGCCTGCTGGCAGCCTAAAGCAGTGTTTCTCAACTCAAGTCCTCAAGGCTTTCCATTATTTTGCACAGGTGATTTGATCAGTTTCACTGCCTAATGGCCCGTACACACAATCCGAATATCGTATGAAAACAATCGTCCGAGGAAGGATCGTACGATTTTCGGATCATGTGTACACTACTTTCGACAGCCGATCACGACCGTGCATCCGATCTTATTCGAATGGGCATGCACGAAAATTTTCCTCGTACGATTCCAGATCGTATGATTTTCGGTTAGTCAGTATAGTTGTCGTCCAAAAATTCAATACAAAGACATTACAACACATGACATCACTTTCGATTTTCTTTTCTGTCGCACAAGAATTTTCGTGACTTTTTTTAGCTATTCAATTTCTACTTGCGACTATTAAGCGAAAACGATCGTACGATCGGTCGTACGATATTCGGATCGTGTGTACGGGCCATTAGTGATTACCACAGCCGTGTCATCTGAAGGAAATCCTGAAAACATGACCTGTTGGAGCACCTTTAGGACTAGAGTTGAGAAACACTGGCCTAAAACACACTCAGTCCTTTTGAATGTCCTCCACACTCTCCTTCTCCTCAGCTGGAGAACAACAATCACTCTTTCTATTCCTCTGCTCAGAGCTCCAATTAATAGGGGATCTATAGTCTACGAAGCCAGCACAGTCTGTAAAAAAAACTACACCTCTCACAGTTCCTTCCAGCAGTAATAGCAGTCCACATCATCTTCCTCTGTATACCTATTGGGTAGAGGACGAGCTTTAACACAGGCTGTACACCACTTGCTGTATGTCACTGATAAGAAACAAAAACCTCTCCAAAGAAGCATTTGACCACTATATCCCTGGCAAACATGAACAAGGGAAGCAGCAGACATAATGAGACTGCATCCACTACTCTCTGCTAACATTGCAGACCTTGACTACAGTTGCACACACTTGCCCAAAAAAAGCTAATTCTGATTCTAAGAACTGGTAAATCTTTTTTGTTTTTAGGTTTAAAGATAAGCCCCGGAACAGAGGAGCTTGAGTGGAGGGGCCGCATGACTGGGGGGGCGCTGTTGTTAGGTTCAACAGGAAGTCGTGGGCAGGAAGGGGAGTTTTTGGCTGTGGGGTTCAGAGCAGTACTTAGTCTTTTACTTAACACAAGGAAGGGGCGGGGCTTATCAGTCAGACCCATAGCGCAAGAGGTAACACACAGGCTAGTGTTTTGTGCTGTTACCTCTCCATGGAAAACTTAGACCGGATCCTCGAGCGACTCTGCTCTGTGGCCGTGGTTCACGGGCTGCAGTGGTTCGCTGCCCAACTGGCTGAGCTGCTACCGGAGTCGGGGGAGGGTATGTCGGGTCAGTCATTCCCCTCCTCCCACGCCGCGTGTCCGGAGGTCGCGGCCTCCGGCGTGCTTTAGTCCTGATGTAGCGCCAAGGGTGAGCCACCGATCAGGGAGCCTGATCCCAGACCCTCCACCACCCCGGGCCAAGCGCCATGTCCCAGCTCTGGCCGCAGGGGGTGGGAGGAATCCCCATCAGAGGCGGGGCCTGGCCAGGAAGGAGGAGTCCCCTTCCCCATCCAGGCACGCAGCGGCATTGGAGCAGGACCAGGCAGCACCACATGTGGGGCCTTCCACCCTGCGCGTTGCAGCCCGGCACAGAAGAACTGCTGGAGCAGGTGTGGGCTACTCCCCCAGGGTGGCCACTGCCATAGCAGGGGGAAGCAGAGGTCCAGCGGCTGAAGGCGGCAGCTGCTGGTAAGCAGAGGGCCCCGCGTGGGAGGTCGACGGTGGACAGCTGGGCCAGGAGGAGGGTCTCTGATGTTAATCCTGTTCGGGATCCCCTGGCCCCTTCGGCTTCTACAGCGTCCCCTGCTGGCCGGGTGGACCAGCGTTAGGAAGGAGAGTTGACTGATACTGACTCGGACGTGCCAGGACTGGCAGCGAGCCTGTCTGGGCCTGTACAGGGATCTGGAGTATTGGCTGGTCAGTCGGTTTCCCCTGGGCAGCCTGTTAAGTCCTCTTCTTTTTCTTCTCCTTTATCTACACCTGTGCCTATGTTGTCTGTGTCCCCCCCACCCCTTGCCCCCACCTCCTCTGGGGTTGCGGATGGGAATGGGCTGGTGTTGGTGCCGGTGGGTCAGCAGACTCCCTCGGTAGTAGCTGGGCGGCTGGGGTTCCCCCGTCGGTGGGAGGGCCTCTGCAGGTGAGTATTGGCGTGGGAGCGTGGGAGCCACCCCTCGTACAGCGGTGGGAACTTTGGAAGTGAGTTTGGGGGCGGGTTCTACTCCTCCAGAAGTGGTCGGTGCCTCCAAGGTGAGTTGGGGGGGGCGCCGCGGTGGGGTCGCTGAATGCAGATGGGATTCGGTTGGCGGACACAGCTCGCTGCAAGGTTTTTGTTTGTTACGAGGGCCCTCTGGGCGCTCACTTAAAAGCTGAGGTGAGGGAGAGGATCTGGAAGGGTGTCTAAGTGGAAATCTTTACTCTGCTGCCACTTGAGATGTTTAATTTGGATAAGGTTAAGCCAGACCAGAGCAAAAAGGAAGAGGAGGAAAAGAGGCGGTATCGTCTTATTCCGCGTACGTTTGCAAACTGGATGCAAGCTTTCAACATCTTAGCTAGCGTTATCAGGGAAAAGGTGCCAGAACATTGTTCGGCCCTATTCTGTTATCTCGATTCCATTAGTGAAGCCCAAAGGATGTATGGGGGGGTGGCTTGGCTGCGCTACGATGAGCAATTCCGGCAAAGGAAGGCAGTGAGACCAACATTGCGTTGGCATTACAAGGACATTGGTTTGTGGAAGAAGCTAATGACGCAAGCCAGAGTCGCGCCGCAGCCCTTTCATGGGGGGGCCGGGGGTGCCCAAGCCTCGTCACCATCGGCCAGTAAGCGCAAGGGGTTCTGTTGGCAGTTCAATGAGAGCACTTGCAAGTTTGGAGGATCATGTTGAAGGTGGAAAAAATGGCCCCATACGTAAGTCAGTATCCTAATAGGGAAGGGGCGCGGATGCTGTGGTTGGGCTTTAAGGAGGGTTTCCCGATTCCAAGTGAGTTGGCAGAAGTCCCTCCTGTTGCAGGCAACCTGTGGTCAGCATATGATCACCCAGATGTGGTTTCTAAGAAACTGCGGAAGTAGCATTGGGCAGGATGGCAGGTCCATTCGGGTACCACCATTGGAGAACTTGGTGGTATCACCGTTGGGGGTGGTACCCAAGCGTGAACCGAATCAGTTCCGGCTCATTCATCACCTCTCCTACCCGAAAGGTGGGTCGGTGAATGATGCAATTGATGCAGCGCTGTGCTCAGTGTCCTATGTCTCCTTTGATGAGGCGGTACGGTGGGTACAGCGGTTTGGTAGAGGGGCACTTATGGCAAAGACCGACATTGAGTTGGCCTTTTGTCTGTTGCTGGTTCATCCGGATAGCGTGCGTTTACTGGGTTGTTGTTGGCAGGAGGAATTTTTTGTGGATAGATGCCTCCCTATGGGTTGCGCTATATGCTGTTCTTTCTTTGAAGTGTTCAGCTCCTTTCTGGAATGGGTGGTCAGAGATCTATCGTGCCTTCATTCGATTTTGCACTATTTAGATGATTTTTGGTGATAGGCCCTCCAGACAATCGTTCCTGTCTGACTTTGCTGGCCACCATCCAGCACGTTTTTCATGTTTTTGGGGTACCATTGGCTCAGGACAAGACAGAAGGTCCAGTGCCAGTGTTGAAGTTTTTGGGTATCGTGACGGATACTGAGTGTATGGAGTGCTGGCTTCCAGGAGATAAGCTGGAGGATCTTGAGGCGTCAGTGGCATCGGTGCCTCGCCGCTCAAAGGTACAATTGCGGGAATTGCAGTCCTTTCTGGGGAAACTCAATTTTGCGTACTGCATTATGCCAATAGGAAGGGTGTTCTGCCAGCAGCTGACAGTTGCCACAGGTGGGGTCAAGGCACCGCATCATTTTGTTCATTTGGGTCGGGGTCAGGACCATAGGGACGATTTAGAGGTTTGGAAAAAAATTTTGGAGCAGTATAATGGGAGGTCTTTTTGGCTTGGACATGCGGTGCAGGCACAGGAACTGGAGCTATTCACGGATGCTGCAGGGTCCGTGGGTTTAGCAGCTTTCTTTCAAGGGAGGTGGTGTGCAGAGCGGTGACCGGAGGCATTGGCGGCTTCATCGTTGATAAAAAATTTGATGTTGTTGGAATTGTTCCCTATTGTGTTGGTGGTGGAGCTTTGGGGGCGGAGTTCAGATACCAGAGGGTTAGTTTTCATTATGATAACCTGGGGGTGGTTCAAGCAATTAATTCACTGATGGCGTCATCTTTGCCGGTGGTGCGTTTGTTGTTTCATTTGGTGTTACATTGTCTTATTTTGAACATTGTTATCTGTGCTGTGCATATCCCAGGAGTCGAGAATGAAGTGGCTGATGCACTTTCTCATTTACGGTGGGACACATTTCTGCAGTTGGCACCGGAGGCGGAGCGGATCGGGGTTCCGTTTCCCAGTTGTTTATGGGATCTTGTGATGGCACCATGATGGCGTTGGTTCGGCGGTCGGTAGTGGAATCCACTTGGAAGTAGTACGAGTGGGTTTGGCAGCAGTGGTACGAGTTGGTGAGTAGCATTGGTGGTTGTCATGGCACCGAGGATAGGCTCCATGCGTTGCTTTATTTTTTGGGGCGGAATTTCGAGGAGGGAATGTCAGTAGCTTCTTTGAATCGCAAGATGGCTGGGTTGGCCTTTATGTTCAAATTGGGAGGTGTAGAAGACGTGACTAAGAATTTCACTGTACGGAAGGCATTATGAAGGGTGTATAGGAAGGGGTGGGCGAAGCCTGATTCAAGGCGCCCGGTGTCATTGGGGATGTTAGAGGTTTTGACGGCGGTGTTACCTCAAGTGTGTTTCTCTTTAAGTTCAGCTGTTTAAGATGGCTTTTGTGGTGGCCTTTTTCAGGGCATTGAGGGTGGGTGAATTGGTAAGCCCATCTAAGTCGGTGGTTGGGGGGTTAGGCGTTTCGGACGTGTCAATTGGGGATGATTCGGTCATGCTGCTTATCCGCAAGTCAAAGACAGATCCTGTGGGAAAAGGGACCAGGGTAGTACTGGGGAGTGTTCTGGGCTGGGCGCTATGTCCAGGTACCAATTCGTGTCGGTGTTCAAGCTTGGAAGTGGGGGGTTTCTCTGTGTCGGATTATTCGTCCCATCCATTTCGAATTGAGGCTGCGACGGAAGCATCGCTGTGGGGTTTGAGTGATCAAATCCTGCAGCATATGGGGCTGGGGCATTGGGAATCTAATCGGTTTAGGTTATATGTTTGCCCTCACCTCCTGCAAAGGGGGGATGTCCTTTGTTGTTGTGTTTTCATGTTTGTGTTTATGTGGGCTGTCTTTCCGGAGTATGTGCATAATGGGTGTGTGGTGCCTGCTCCCTGGGTATATGTCTCCTTTGTTTCTTTCTTACATGCCCGGTGTGTCTGATGTGGATCCTGGGCCATTCTTATGTGCACTGGGGGGCAAAAAGGGCATTGGTCAGACCGGAAGAAAGACAGTTGGGTTTTCCCCGGGCTGAGGCTATGGTTCGGTGGATAGGGATCCCAGGGATGCTGTGGTCCAGGGTATTGCCGGAAATATAGCTTTATGCTCATCTGGACAGGCCTGCGGATGTGCTCCTGCTACATGTTGGGTCGATCTATGCCTCAGGGCCTCCATGGAGCTTATCAGAGGCGTGAAATGGGACTCTCTCTGTCTCCGGGTGTCCTTCCCGGATACGGTAATAGTATGGTTGGACATTATTCGGAGGGTGGCTTGGCGGGGGGCACAGTCAGTGGAACATGTAAACAAAGCCAGGAGGAAAGTGAATAAAGCGGTGGCAAAGTGTGTAGTCCGCAATGGGGGGCTGGTGGTGCTCAATTGCGAGTTTGAGAAAGACGTTGGCCTGGGGCTCTAGGACGGTCTACAACTGGCCTGGGACTCTAGGACGTTCTACAACTGGCCTTACGACTGTGGCGGGTTGCCCACGCGTAAGGAGTCACTGGTGGGCGTCTGTGGCAGGGGTCTCTGGTTCTTGAAGGTCGGAATGGTGGTGGTATATATATATATATATATATATATATATATATATATATATATATATGGATATATATATATATATATCTAATATATGGTGTGGTACGGGTTGGGCCCTATCTTGGTATGGGTACCTTCCCTATATGGTAAGATGGACTATTGGTCATCGAGCTGAAGGTGCAAGAAGGTGGTAAGCATTTGTCACTGAGCTGTATCGTTCGCGGCTAGGGGCCAGGATGCTGTGGTGGTGGTGATGGTCAGCCGATGAGATAGTGGTACCTTCTTTCAGGAACCTCAGATGTAGCAGTAACATTTTTTCAGTTATAAATATGTGTTTTGTATATATAATATATATATATATATATATATATATATATATATATATATATATATATATATATATATATAATATATACAAAACACATATTTATAACTGAAAATATATATATATATATATATATATAAGTTATTTTATATAATGTTGTTGTTTGGATTTAATAAAGGGGCCCTTGGTGGCCATTTAATCCAGACAGTGTTTCGTGTTTCATTGGGAAGGTAAGAGTAATTATGGTGGTAGGCAAGTGGGGGGTTTAAGGTATGGGCAGCTAACTTATCAGTCTTACACCAGTCATGCTTTAAATACAATACAATATACTTTGGATCTTTATCGGTTTGGACCTGCTATTTACTGTTTCTAAAAAGTGCTTTATCCACTGGTTTGTCGAAGTCAGATTCTTCCTTTCAACTTTTCTGTTTGATGTAGGAAATAAAATGAATCTGGTGATTACAAGCAGCATACACAGCTCTTTTATACTGCTGCTTTATACAACAGGCCTTTTGTGATCTATCTGTGATTTCATGTTGCAGGACTTTCCTTATTAAGCCCATGTCTCCTCCATGTTTATTGAATAACAAGGCTATGTAGTTTTACACGTCTGATGCTGATTTATGCCACCTAGGTTGAAGGTGGTATGTAAGGAGCTGACTGCCTAATGACGCGTCTAGATTTTTATAGTATCCAGAAATGGGAGTTTTCATGTCATGCATGTCAAGCACTCATCCCATACCCTGATTATATCTGACACATACAATATAGGCATCCTACAGTCACGCATGTTGTTATTCTGTACTATTTTGTTCCTGTATCTTTTTTTAACTTTCCTCCACTATTATTTTTCATCAACTTCTCCTTTTAATCAAGCACAATTCTTCTGACACTTGTGCCTCTCCATCGAATTGTCCGCTCTAGCTAATTTATTTCTGTTTTTATTACTTTCCATTGTTCCTGTTGGTTCACTTTTATGTGTTACTAATCTTGATAAACCAAATTAAAAGGATTTTATGTCAGAATAAACAACACTCATTGTGGAACCTGAGTCAAACTCATAGGGTCTATGCTCAATTTGCTAAACGACAATTAACATTGTATAATTCATGGTAAAATATAACATTGTGTTTTTCTAAAAAAGTTTTCAATGCACCAAAAAATGTTTGTAAAAAAAAAAGCATGTGTTATTACTTTGAAATGTGTGGTATTTATGTCATGAAATCACCCAGTATTTTATTTGCATGATGTTTAAAAGTGCGTCCACAGATTATGGCCACTCTTCTTCTTCTCCTTGTCCTCCTTTGCATGGCTTTGAATTCCCTCAAATTTGAATGAAATAGCTCAATTTCTGCTGTAGCTCAGCACTGCTATGTACAGCTATCAAATGCCAGTGTACACTCTTGAGAAACCCCGCCAATTGCAGCAGCTTGTAAATTCCCACCTTATTTTATAAAAACTGACATATCCCTGCCCCGCTCATTGAGGTATGCCATCTTCTTAACAAATAATTTTTATACATTCTTAAAACATTGCATGGCTAGACTGAGGACAAACGAATGTATTTATTATTATTTATTTTTGTGAAATTATTTTTACATCCGTTTATGCAGCATTTACCAAGCATTTCCTATTTTTGCAGTAAATACCGCATCAACCTTTAGTGAACTGAGATTTTCAACATCACATGCGATATTAGGATTAAATGTGTCACATGACCAGAATATCATATGTAATATTGTTTGGTAAATTCCGCCCATTGACCTTTAATTATCAGACTACACCATGTAGCTCAGTAAATAAATACGAGAAATCCTATGCGCTACCACTTTCACTAACTTTCTAGGTGATAATGTGATAATGTGATTTAAGTAGCTGCTCACATTGGCTTCATGTGTCCCACAATATATATATACAGTGAATTGTGCTATAAATTCATACACCCTTCCTATTAGTGAAATAAATATCATCAATTAAATATATCATCAATTCATATATATACACATTTCAATTCAATATATTATCAATTCATATATGTACAATAATAAAGTGCAAACAAAAATTAAAGTGCTCCCAATTGTTATACAGTATTAAATGTTTTCAACCATTCAAGAGGTTGACATTACTCTCAACATTACTGGAAAATTAAATTGCAGGCTAATTTTGCTATATAAATGTAGTCCCATTTTCAAATACTCAATGCAAAATGTCCAAAAATCTCAAATTTTCAGCCCACTCCAAAAGGATCCAATATAAAAACTTTATATATACAGTCCTATATATCAACCACATGTTCCACCCTGGTGTGAATGAGGCCACTCACCTTCAGGTTGGACCTATATTTTCACCTATATTTTCATACAGATCAGAGATGCTTGTTAACACAATCCTCCGTAGTGCTGGGATCCCCCATATATTCATTGTGTGCCTGCATTCTTATTCCCCCTCCCTATGTATTTCCCAGGAGTGTTCACATAAATGAGAGAGACTTTTTCATAGTGTAAAACCTTAAAGTGATTCAAAAATCTCTTTAAAAAAAAAAAAAATAACAAACATGTCATACTTACCTGCCCTGTGTAGTGGTTTTGCACAGGGCAGCCTGGATCCTCCTCTTCTTGGGTCCCTCTCTCTTCACTGCTCCTTGAAGTATTTCCTTACCTCCTCTAAACACTTACCTGAGATTGTCAGTGATCTAGCACTGTGCCCGGCTGCAGCCTTCTCTCCCCTTTCTTCTTCTTCTTTTTCTTCTCACAGGGACTCGGGCAGGAGCAGGAGCCATCGGCTCCTGCTGCTGTCAACTCAATACTGCGAGGAGGGACCAGGGGGCAGGGCAGAGCCACACTGTGTGTGTCTATAGAGCGTGGCTGCAAAGACACACACAGCTCAGGAGTAAGCATGCTTGTGTGCCCCCATAGCAAGCGGGGATGCACACAGAGAAAAGGAAAAGCCTGGAGCACTGGCGGGTGATCCCAAAAGAGGAGGTGGTTTTGCCCAGAGCAGCCCTGATCCCCCTCTTCTCGGGTCCCTCGCTGGCTCTCCTGGCCCCTCCCCCCTGCCAAGTGCCCGCATAGCAAGCAGCTTGCTATGGGGGCACCTGAGCCAAGCCGCCGCTCTCTGTGTTGATTCAGACATGGGGTCGCCGTTCAGCCCTGCCCCCTCTCTCTCCTGATTGTCTAACTGACTTTGACAGCAGTGGGAGCCAATGGTGCCACTACTGTGTATCAGCCAATCAGGAGTCCTGGATGGCTGAGGCACTCATGCACATCGCTGGATAGAGAGGAAGCTCAGGTAAGTATTAGGGGGGCTGAGGGAGGCTGCTGCACACATACTGTAGAATGCATTAAGATAAAAACCTTCTGCCTTTACAACCACTCTAAGTATACCATTCTTGTGTAGCATACCCGCTAAGGAGCTGCAGATGAAATTGGTTCCCCCCTCTCCTGTACAGCCAGGCACACCAAATTTTCATAGGCACTCCAGAGTCAGAGAACAGTCCATGATTTTGTTTTTATTTGTTAGTGGTTAATAACTTGGAAAGGGATGGGAGATTATGGGATGCCCACTTGACTTGACTGCTGAGGTGCAATGGGCCTGGTACAAATCAAGTGTAACATAATGGTATAAAACCCCCTTACCCCATTAAATAAAAAACACTTACAAACATTAGGTTGGAAAGGGCAAGGCCACAGCTTTATTTAAATTCCAACACATAACATGTGAACCCTTTAAACCAGTGCCAGTCACAGTTGTACTGTGAGCACGCAATTCCAAAGGGGGCCTGTCCTTACCATAAGTGCTGGACAGACAGCCTACTTCAAATTTTCCATCAAGGGCATAGCCAATTACAGCAACATAAAATGCTGGCAAGGTCAAGAAACCGCAGCAAGCTGTGACATACCATAAAGGAAAAAGGGGTGGGAGGGTGGTCAGCTCTTCCATCCACTTCTTCAAAACATAGAGAATTCCCTGGGGGGCAATAATTTTCTGAGCTCAGGTCCAGCCCACCCCCCATATTTCCACCAATCCTTGGTGACCATCAACCACCTTGTCCGGCACCTGGCCATGCCCCCATCAGTCAAGGCTCTCTTTCCCTATAAGGGCTCAACAGGCCTTCATGACTGTTGAGGCGCAATGGGTCTAGGTACAAATCAAGTGTAACATAATGGGATAAAACGCACCACCCTTGCCCCCTCACCCTATTAAATAAAAACACTTACAGCCATTAGGTTGGAAAGGGCAAGACCACAGCTCTATTTAAATTCCAACACATAACATGTGAACACTTTTAAACCAGTGTCAGTCACAGTTGTACTGTGAGCACGCAATTCCAAAGGGGGCCTGTCCTTACCATAAGTGCTGGACAGACAGCCTACTTCCAATTTTCCATCAAGGGCATAGCCCATTACTGTAACTTTAAATGCTGGAAAGGTCAAAAAACCGCCATCACGTCACTGGATAGCTGACGGGCGCTCCACCGCAGCCAGCGCCTGTTCCACACCACGCTGCAGGCCAAGGTTTAAGATGTCCAATCCGATGTCATTAAGGTGAACGCCATCCAATCTCAGCAGATCATCATTAGCACCCTCCAAATCCTTGTGATGGATTACAAACCCCCCAGATCCCCCGCACAAGCTTGGCGACATGGGCATTAACCTTGCGACAGAATCGTTCCATGCGGGGCCAGGTATTTCCCTGGCCCATAGCAAGCGAGGCAGGATTTCAGACCAGATGAGAACCAAGTTGTTATAGACTGCATAACAATGAGCGATGTCTCGCTTGATAGTGGAGATTAAGTCCATGGAATGTGTATAACCCACATCATTCCCTCCAGCTGGAAGAATCAAGATGATGGGGCCAGTAACATGAGAACGTAGGCGTAAACACTCCGGAAGGACCTGAGGCCAGCGTAACCCATGGAGTCCAAGCCAACGGATCCTCGCGAGATCATAGGTGAAACCCAAATTCTTCCCGTAGCTCCAAACTTCCAACCGACTAGCAGCCCAGTAAAGGAAGGAATCTCCAACAATCCAGATTAGAGCCGGGTAACAACCTGAAAATTTAAACAACAGGTGTGGGCGGACGTACAAAGAAAAACTAGACCATTCCCATCTACCCAGATGCTGGAGTTCCGTAACGGAGAAACCCATACCAGAAGCAGCGGAACTCCAGCGTCTACCCAGACGCTGGAGTTCCGTAACGGAGAAACCCATACCAGAAGCAACGGTAGCAGCACCGATGCGAAAAGAGTGGGTCGCAAAATCATGCAAAGGGAAGCCTAGTTTCTCAAGGCAACAACGGAAAACCTGCAAAAATTGGAACCTGCTCAGGGAGGAGGAATCAGCATGGACAAAGAAGGTAGGGGAGGGGGGGGGCATGTGGACATGAAGGGGCAGACCAGCGAAACAGGGCAAAAGGGCCCCCCGCAAGGGTACAAAACAACCTTTTGCCCAGAATGGCAAACCGCTCGCAGGTGTCTTGAAAAAGAGAAAGGAGCCACTGACACTGACCACTGTCAGCTGGGCCTACAAAGTCATCCAAGTAGTGCAACACAGAATTCAAGCCAGCCGCCTGGACAACTACCCATTCAAGGAAGCCACTGAAGAGCTCAAAGAAATAACACGAAATGGCACAACCCATGGGAAGGCACATGTCAAAAAAGTAGCTTCCTTGAAAGTAGCATCTCAGCAGATGGAAGCATTCCGGATGGACCAGGATGAGGCGGAAGGCGGACTCAATGTCCGCCTTGGCCAGCAAAGCCAACTGACCAGCAGCCCTGATCAAGTGAAGCACCTTGTCGAAAGAGGCGTAGTGGACCCTGGATTCCTCCTTAACGATGCAGTCATTGACCGAGGAGCCAGAAGTATAGGACAGATGGTGGATAAAGTGGAATTCTCCCTCAGCCTTTTTTGGAACCACATCGAGGGGGAAACCCTCAGGTTGTGGAAAGGGGGAGACCAAATGGGCCTGCCATATGTCCCAAATCCAATTCCTTCTGGAGCTTCTCGGCCACCACGGACTCAAATTGAACAGCAGTTTTCAAATTAGATGTCATGGTCGGCACATCGGAAGGAGTGAAAGGGATCCAAAAACCACGGTCCAAACCGTCCCTCAAGATCAAGGCTCTCCTATGAAGGGGTACAGGTCTAGCCAGGGAAGCATCTCTAAGACATTCACTGGCGTCCTCCGGTTTAAAAAGACCAAGCTTGGCCCAGCCGGGAAAGTGGTTGTTTTCCCTTCTGTTTTCCCCGCAAAGCGAGCACTCGTGCTTAAAACGACACCCGGTGTACCACTTTCAGTGGCTCTCAAAACCTTTTTTGGGGGCAGCAGACACTCCGGAGAGAGACTGAAAGGACGAAGGCCTGAGGGGGCACATGAGCAATAACCACAGGCTACCATCTTGGCAATCAAGACTAAACTCATTTCTTGACGCCATTTTTTGGCGAAACTGGGTGCCATAGTGAAACCAACACTGACCCCATAAACTTTATTGGCACCTCAAATAAGATCAAGGTAATAAAATAGGGATGCAGCCGAGCACTCTGGTGTAAGCACAGAACCCCTGCAGCCAGTTACCGATTGTCCGAGGAAGCTGTTTAGATTTGTTGCCCTGCACCACAATGTCCACCCGATAAGATTTGTCGATTGTCTCCCTGTCGGGAGGGACTTGGACGAGAAAATCAATAAATTTGTGACGCCAGATCTTATCCTTGATGTCTTCCGACAGGTGCGTGCTAGTAGGCGAAATTGCTCACAGAGCGCCACCTGCAATGGAGCCCGAAATAACCGCTGGACCCGACACGCCCATGCGGGACAGGACTGATTTTATGACCATAAATATGTGTTTGTCTGGTGGGCCCGATACTGATGCGTGGAGGCAGGGCTGAAGAAGGGCGACCGGCAGTCCAGGAGGAACGCCTGGTGCAGGACCATTCATGGGAGGGGCCCGCGACATCCATATCCTCGAGGAAAGGTGGTGGCTGGTGAGGCAGGAGGATGATGATGGAAGGAAAGGTCCAGGGGCGGAGGTCTGGCCACCAACCCTGATGAGCCCGGGTGGCCAAGGACAGCAGCCATGCAGCATCGAGAGCAACCGGAGACCCCCGGATGGAGGACCCATGGCGTGCAAATCTCCCACCCTGCCAGACACAGGGAGATGAAGCCGAGTAGCAGTCAGGGGCAAGGCTGTGGTGGCAGACAGCAGATGCGAATCTTCCACCCAGCCGGGCGCAGGGAGATGCTGGTAGGCAGAGTTCATCAGCAAGGGGTGGGCGGCAGGTGAAGGTCAGCCATCTCCTGCCTGGCCAGGCACAGGGAGATGTGGGTAGGCAGGAGTCAAAGGCAAGGGGTGAGAAGCAGGTGTAGCTCGGCAATCTCCCACCCAACCGGGCGCAGGGGGATGCAGATGAGCAGCTGTCATCTGTGATGTAGAGTACATTATTGGCAGATTTCAATTTCCCGCCCGGCTGGGAGCAGGAAGAGAAGGAGAAGCTGGCAGGGACAGGTCTGCTGGTGCAGGCAGAGTGGAGGGATCTCCTGCCCAGCAAGGCGCAAGAAGATGAGGACGTGTGGCCACTGCTGAGACTCCAGGCTGGCATGCTGGGGGATGAGCAGAGCGGGAGACTCTCCATGCAACCCCCCAGCCCCTGCCCCACCAGGCGCCGGGGGAGCGGGGGTGGACCCGGGAACACTAGCGACGGACACCCGCAGTGAGCGGAGGCGGGAAGTGTCGCAGCTCCGGCCCGGTCTGACACATGGGCGTGCACAGGGGGAGAAGCAGCCAGCGGAGCCCGGGCGGACCATTGGAGGGATCTAGGACTTCCTGAGCGAGCAGGGCGAGGGGAGGCCCACGGTGTCCAATGGCAGGGGGGAGCAGGGCGAGGTAAACTAGGGGTGAAGAGCTGGCACCCGGTGCAGCAGATGCTCCGGAGGAGCGGGGAGAAATGGCAGCCATATAGGTAGCCCTGGAAGGACTGGGGCTCAGATGGGAAGGTGGGCGGGCGCGCCTCCTGGCCCTGGAAGCAGGAGGCCAGCAGGTGGCAGGGGAGCCATAGAGGAAGCCATCTCAGGGGAGAGGAGGGCAAAAAGTCAATCAGCCTGACCTTGTACTGCCAGCTCGTAGACCCTGGTCAACAGGAGGTCAGTGTCCATGGTAGAGGGTGCAGGGTCTTCAGGGTGCAGGTAGAGGGTGCATAGCTCTTCCATCCACTTCTTCAAAAGACCCAGAATTCCCTGAGGGCAATCATTTTCTGAGCTCAGGCCCAGCCCATCCCCCATATTTCCACCAATCCTTGGGGACCATCAACCACTTTGTCCGGCACCTGGCCATGCCCCTATCAGTCAAGGCTCTCTTTCCCTATAGGGGCTCAAGAGGCCACTAATTAGCAAAACTTTGGCAACAACATCTTCCTATATACAGTCTATGTACAGTCTACTTCTCCTGTGGCTACTTATCCCAGCACCACCTCTTCAGGCACTGCCAACCCAGCTGGCTGCAGCTGCCCCTTTCACTAGCCCTCCAGGCTAACTTTCCTGTCCAGTCCTCCAGACTGACTCTTCACCAGTTCACCCGGCTGACTCTCTCACCAGCCCATCCAGCTGACACTCAGGAGATCTCCTGGGGGAGGATGAAGACTTAAGCACACCGCTGTCTTCAGGGAGAACTGGCTACAAGTGATAGTCTCCCCCCTTGTAAGTCCTGAGTAGTGCTGACCTACTCACTCTGTCCTCTCTTATGCTCCTCCATGTGTTGTGGCAAAATCCTTCCAGCACCAGAGCCCAGGCCCAAAGCAGGAACCCCCCCCCAGACTAGGGGGCACCCCTGAGGGCCACCTCCTCATCCTCCACAGCCTCCTCAGCAGTAGGGATGAGCTTCGTGTTCGAGTCGAACCCATGTTCGACTCGAACATCGGTTGTTCGATCGTTCATCGAATTGCGAATGGTATGGGCCGTTCGCGCCAAATTCGTGTGGCGCGTCACGGCCCATAATTCACTGTGGCATCGCAGTGCATTGCTGGCTGATGATTGGCCAAGCATGCACTATGACCCGCATGCTTGGCCAATTACAGCGCCGCCTGAACAGAGAGCCGTAATTGGCCAAAGCCAAGGAGGCTTTGGCCAATTATGGCTCAGGGGATTTAGTACACGCCCCACACTATATAAGGCCGCCTGCACGGCGGCCCTGTGTAGTGTGTGTTCCGGTGTTCATTGAGAGAGAGAGACAGACAGTGACATTTGATTTGAGTTAGATAGATTAGGCAGAACAGTCAGTCAGTTAGCTGCACTTACAGTGTATTGTGTATATATATGCATCCCAGGTGTTGCATATATATATATACACTGTATTCAGTTTAGCTAGATCCGTTCCTGTTATCTTCCTACTGACAGGCAGGCTTGTCTTGTTACAGTATTTACAGCTACCTGAAGAAAATTGCTTGTGTTCTTTTGATCCTATTAGTACCACAGTCAGGCAGCTAGACTATTTACAGTTAGTGCAGTGCGTCCTGCTCACAGTGTTCAGCTAGATCCGTTCCTGTTATCTTCTTACTGACAGGCAGGGTTGTCTTGTTACAGTATTTACAGCTACCTGAAGAAAATTGCTTGTGTTCTTTTGATCCTATTAGTACCACAGTCAGGCAGCTAGACTATTTACAGTTAGTGCAGTGCGTCCTGCTCACAGTGTTCAGCTAGATCCGTTCCTGCTACCTTCTTACTGACAGGCAGGCTTGTCTTGTTACAGTATATATACAGCTACCTGAAGATAATTGCTTGTGTTCTTTTGATCCTATTAGTACCACAGTCAGGCAGCTAGACTATTTACAGTTAGTGCAGTGCGTCCTGCTCACAGTGTTCAGCTAGATCCGTTCCTGTTATCTTCTTACTGACAGGCAGGCTTGACTTGTTACAGTATATACAGCTACCTGAAGAAAATTGCTGGTGTTCTTTTGATCCTATTAGTACCACAGTCAGGCAGCTAGACTATTTACAGTTAGTGCAGTGCGTCCTGCTCACAGTGTTCAGCTAGATCGGTTCCTGTTATCTTCTTACTGACAGGCAGGCTTGTCTTGTTACAGTATATACAGCTACCTGAAGAAAATTGCTGGTGTTCTTTTGATGCTATTAGTACCACAGTCAGGCAGCTAGACTATTTACAGTTAGTGCAGTGCATCCTGCTCACAGTGTTCAGCTAAAACTACAAGTTAGTGGGGTGCGTCCTGCTCACAGTGTTCAGCTAAAACTACAAGTTAGTGGGGTGCGTCCTGCTCACAGTGTTCAGCTAAACCTACAAGTTAGTGCGGTGCGTCCTGCTCAGTGTTCAGCTAAACCTACAAGTTAGTGGGGTGCGTCCTGCTCACAGTGTTCAGCTAAACCTACAAGTTAGTGGGGTGCGTCCACCTCACAGTGTTCAGCTAAACCTACAAGTTAGTGGGGTGCGTCCTGCTCAAAGTGTTCAGATAAACCTACAAGTTAGTGGGGTGCGTCCTGCTCACAGTGTTCAGCTAAACCTACAAGTTTAGTGCAGTGCGTCCTGCTCACAGTGTTCAGCTAGATCCGTTCCTGTTATCTTCTTACTGACAGGCAGGCTTGTCTTGTTATAGTATATACAGCTACCTGAAGAAAATTACTGGTGTTCTTTTGATCCTATTAGTACCACAGTCAGGCAGCTAGACTATTTACAGTTAGTGCAGTGCATCCTGCTCACAGTGTTCAGCTAAACCTACAAGTTAGTGGGGTGCGTCCTGCTCACAGTGTTCAGCTAAACCTACAAGTTAGTGGGGTGCGTCCTGTTCACAGTGTTCAGCTAAACCTACAAGTTAGTGGGGTGCGTCCACCTCACAGTGTTCAGCTAAAGCTACCTGTAGAAGGTTGGTGGTGTTCTCATACTACAGGCAGGCAGTTGATTTTGCTAGCTGCAGTATCAGTACATATATATATATATATATATATATATATATATATATATCCCAGCTTAGTGCAGCTACAGGCCATTAGTATGTCTGGAAGGCCAAGAAGGAGAGGCAGACAGTCACAAGCCAATAAGAGAGGGCAAGCAGGCTCTGTGTCTAGTGCTGGTCGTGGAGACGGTGCATCCTCATCAGCACGTGGCCGTGGGACACTCTTGGCCTTTTTTTCGGCAGCTGGCCGTGTTGAGCCGCAACATGCGGAAGACTTGGTCGAGTGGATGACCAAGCCGTCCTCATCCTCCTCATCCTCTCTCACCCATGCCCAGGGTACTTTGTCTGGCAAAGCAGCGGCCTCTTCCCTCGGCTCAATGTCATCAGTGACTCCTTCCCTAGCCCCACCATGTCCTCCTGAGGAGTCCCTCGAACTGTTTGACCACAGTGTTGGGTACATGCTCCAGGAGGATGCCCAGCGCTTGGAAGGCTCTGATGATGATACTGAGCTCGATGAAGGCAGTAACATGAGCACGGACAGAGGGGGTGTCCAAGAAGGACAGCAATCTGGCAGTCATGCTCCCCCTGCTGCAGCATACTGCCAGGTTTGCTCCAGTGATGAGGAGGGAGGGGATGATGAGGTCACTGACTCAACGTGGGTGCCTGATAGGAGAGAGGAGGAGGAGGAGGAGGAGGCGGCACATCACCAACGAGGCAGGATGCCCTCCAGGGGCCAGCCTAAGGGTAGCACATTAACTGCATCACACCCCAAAGCTCCACATGTGCAGGGCGCTGCAGTCTCTGCACGTTATTCAAAAAGTTCTTTGGTGTGGGCCTTTTTTGAGACGAGTGCATCAGATCGCACCGCTGCTATTTGCAACATATGTCTCAAGCGTATCTCGCGTGGCCAAAACATCTCCCGCTTGGGTACCACATGCTTGACCAGACATATGTTGACCTGCCATGCAGTTCGTTGGCAAGCGTATCTAAAAGACCCACACCAAAGATTTCAGCTGAGATTTCCAACCCCACTATACCTTCAGTCCTCTCTGAGACCTGCACTGAGAGGAATGAAGGTGTAGAATTAGGTGTGTCACAGCCAAGTACTTGTGGGCAATCTGCTTTTGGTACACCGACGTCAGATTGTACCAGGCAAATTTCCCTGCCCCAGCTGCTGCACCACCGAAAGAAGTTTACTCCCAGCCATCCACATGCCCAGCGGTTGAATGCTAGCTTGGCAAAATTGCTAGCACTTCAACTGCTGCCTTTTCAGTTGGTAGACTCTGCCCCCTTCCGTGAGTTTGTGGAATGTGCGGTTCCTCAGTGGCAGGTACCCAAACGCCACTTTTTCTCATGGAAGGCGATTCCGGCTCTCTACCGTCATGTGGAAGGCAATGTCCATGCCTCGCTGGACAGGGCGGTCAGCGGTAAGGTGCATATTACCGCTGACTCATGGTCCAGCAGGCATGGACAGGGACGTTACCTAAATTTTACGGCGCATTGGGTGACTCTGCTGGCAGCTGGGAAGGATGCAGGACAAGGTGCAGTAGTGTTGGAGGTTGTTCCGCCACCACGCCTCCAAAATGCTAATGATTGTGACACACCTCTCTCCTCCACCCCCTCCTCTTCTTCTTCCTCCATGGCCTCTTCCTGTGCTTTGTCCTCGGAACCAGCGGTGCTCCGTAGCCGTTCAAGGGGCTACGCAAGTACGCAGGCCAAAAGATGCCATGCGGTGCTTGAGCTGGTGTGCTTGGGGGACAGGAGCCACACTGGGGCAGAGGTTCTGTCAGCTCTGCAGGGGCAGGTTCAGAGGTGGTTGACGCCACGCCAACTTAAGGCAGGAATGGTGGTTTGCGACAATGGCACCAACCTCCTCTCTGCCCTCCGACAGGGACAAATGACCCATGTGCCCTGTTTGGCTCACGTCCTTAACTTGGTGGTGCAGCGGTTCTTGGGCAGGTACCCGGGCTTACAGGATGTCCTGAGGCAGGCCAGGAAAGTCTGTGTGCATTTCCGCCGGTCATATAATGCCAGTGCTCGGCTGATGGACCTCCAAAAGGAGTTTAACCTGCCCAAGAACCGCCTAATCTGTGACATGCCCACCAGGTGGAACTCAACGTTGGCCATGCTGCAGTGGCTGCACACGCAGCAGAGGGCCATCAATGATTACCTGTGTGACTATGGCACCAGGGCAGGGTCAGGGGAGCTTGTTTTTTTTCCCCACGCCAGTGGGCCATGATCAGGGATGCATGCACTGTCCTGTCACCATTTGAGGAGGCCACGAGTAGGGATGAGCTTCGAGTTCGAGTCGAACTCATGTTCGACTCGAACATTGGCTGTTCGCAAGTTCGCCGAACAGCGAACAATTTGGGGTGTTCGTGGCAAATTCGAATGCCGCGGAACACCCTTTAAAAGTCTATGGGAGAAATCAAAAGTGCTAATTTTAAAGGCTAATATGCAAGTTATTGTCATAAAAAGTGTTTGGGGACCCAGGTCCTGCCCCAGGGGACATGGATCAATGCAAAAAAAAGTTTTAAAAACGGCCGTTTTTTCAGGAGCAGTGATTTTAATAATGCTTAAAGTCAAACAATAAAAATGTAATATCCCTTTAAATTTCGTACCTGGGGGGTGTCTATAGTATGCCTGTAAAGGGGCGCATGTTTCCTGTGTTTAGAACAGTCTGACAGCAAAATGACATTTTGAAGGAAAAAACTAATTTAAAACTACCCGCGGCTATTGCATTGCCGACAATACACATAGAAGTTCATTGATAAAAACGGCATGGGAATTCCCCAAAGGGGAACCCCGAACCAAAATTAAAAAAAAAAATGACGTGGGAGTCCCCCTAAATTCCATACCAGGCCCTTCAGGTTTGATATGGATATTAAGGGGAACCCCGGCCAAAATTAAAAAAAAAAAATGACGTGGGGTTCCCCCTAAATTCCATACCAGACCCTTCAGGTCTGGTATGGATTTTAAGGGGAACCCCGCGCCAAAAAAAAAAAACGGCGTGGGGTCCCCCCAAAAATCCATACCAGACCCTTATCCGAGCACACAACCTGGCAGGCCGCAGGAAAAGAGGGGGGGACGAGAGTGCGCCCCCCCCCTCCTGAACCGTACCAGGCCACATGCCCTCAACATTGGGAGGGTGCTTTGGGGTAGCCCCCCAAAACACCTTGTCCCCATGTTGATGAGGACAAGGGCCTCATCCCCACAACCCTGGCCGGTGGTTGTGGGGGTCTGCGGGCGGGGGGCTTATCGGAATCTGGAAGCCCCCTTTAACAAGGGGACCCCCAGATCCCGGCCCCCCCCCTGTGTGAAATGGTAAGGGGGTACAAAAGTACCCCTACCATTTCACTAAAAAACTGTCAAAAATGTTAAAAATGACAAGAGACAGTTTTTGACAATTCCTTTATTTAAATACTTCTTCTTTCTTCTATCTTCCTTCATCTTCTGGTTCTTCTGGTTCTTCTGGCTCTTCTGGTTCTTCCTCCGGCGTTCTCGTCCAGCATCTCCTCCGCGGCGTCTTCTATCTTCTTCTCCTCGGGCCGCTCCGCACCCATGGCATGGGGGGGAGGCTCCCGCTCTTCTCTTCTTCTCTTCTTCTCTTCTTCATTTTCTTCTCCGGGCCGCTCCGCAACCCATGCTGGCATGGAGGGAGGCTCCCGCTGTGTGACGGCGCTCCTCGTCTGACAGTTCTTAAATAACGGGGGGCGGGGCCACCCGGTGACCCCGCCCCCCTCTGACGCACGGGACATGACGGGACTTCCCTGTGGCATTCCCCGTGACGTCACAGGGAAGTCCCGTCAAGTCACCGTGCGTCAGAGGGGGGCGGGGTCACCGGGTGGCCCCGCCCCCCGTTATTTAAGAACTGTCAGACGAGGAGCGCCGTCACACAGCGGGAGCCTCCCTCCATGCCAGCATGGATGCGGAGCGGCCCGGAGAAGAAAATGAAGAAGAGAAGAAGAGAAGAAGATGAAGAAGAAGAGAAGAGCGGGAGCCTCCCCCCATGCCATGGGTGCGGAGTGGCCCGAGGAGAAGAAGATGCCAGAAGAACCAGAAGAACCAGAAGATGAAGGAAGATAGAAGAAAGAAGAAGTATTTAAATAAAGGAATTGTCAAAAACTGTCTCTTGTCATTTTTAACATTTTTGACAGTTTTTTAGTGAAATGGTAGGGGTACGTTTGTACCCCCTTACCATTTCACACAGGGGGGGGCCGGGATCTGGGGGTCCCCTTGTTAAAGGGGGCTTCCAGATTCCGTTAACCCCACCGCCCGCAGACCCCCACAACCACCGGCCAGGGTTGTGGGGATGAGGCCCTTGTCCTCATCAACATGGGGACAAGGTGTTTTGGGGGGCTACCCCAAAGCACCCTCCCAATGTTGAGGGCATGTGGCCTGGTACGGTTCAGGAGGGGGGGGCGCACTCTCGTCCCCCCCTCTTTTCCTGCGGCCTGCCAGGTTGCGTGCTCGGATAAGGGTCTGGTATGGATTTTTGGGGGGACCCCATGCCTTTTTTTTTTTTTTTTTTGGCGCGGGGTTCCCCTTAAAATCCATACCAGACCTGAAGGGTCTGGTATGGAATTTAGGGGGAACCCCACGTCATTTTTTTTTTAAATTTTGGTTCGGGGTTTCCCTGTGGGGAATTCCCATGCCGTTTTTATCAATGAACTTCTATGTGTATTGTCGGCAATGCAATAGCCGCGGGTAGTTTTAAATGAGTTTTTTCCTTCAAAATGTCATTTTGCTGTCAGACTGTTCTAAACACAGGAAACATGCGCCCCTTTACAGGCATACTATAGACACCCCCCAGGTACGAAATTTACAGGGATATTACACTTTTATTGTTTGACTTTAAGCATTATTAAAATCACTGCTCCTGAAAAAACGGCCGTTTTTAAAACTTTTTTTTGCATTGATCCATGTCCCCTGGGGCAGGACCCAGGTCCCCAAACACTTTTTATGACAATAACTTGCATATTAGCCTTTAAAATTAGCACTTTTGATTATTCATGTTCGTGTCCCATAGACTTTAACGGTGTTCGCGTGTTCGAACGAACTTTTTTCCTGTTCGCATGTTCTGGTGCGAACCGAACAGGGGGGTGTTCGGCTCATCCCTAGCCACGAGGATGGTGAGCAGTGACAGTGCATGCATCAGTGACACTGTCCCCCTTGTCCACCTGTTGGAGCACACGCTGCGTGGAATAATGGACAGGGCACTTGAGGCAGAACAGAGGCAGGAAGAGGAGGACTTCCTTAGCTCTCAAGGCCCCCTTTATCCAGACAGTGTTCCTGCGTGCCCGCCGATCACACAGGAAGAGGACGAGGAGGAGGAGGAGGAGGAAGATTGTGTCAGTATGGAGGTGGAGCCTGGCACTCAGCATCAGCAGCAGTCTTTAAGGGATCAGTCCCAAGAAACACATGGACTTGTACGTGGCTGGGAGGAGGTGGCTGCGGACCATGTCGTCCTTAGTGACCCAGAGGACTCCGGACTGAATGCCTCAGCAAACCTACGCTGCATGGCCTCCCTGATCCTGCAAAGCCTCCGTAAGGATCCTCGTATTCGTGGTATCAAGGAGAAGGACCAATACTGGCTGGCAACCCTCATTGATCCACGTTACAAGGGTAAGGTTGCGGACCTTATCTTGCCATCGCAGAGGGAGCAGAGGATGAAACATCTTCGGGAGGCCTTGCAGAAAGGTCTGTGCAATGCGTTCCCAGAGACTGGGAGGTTACAAACTCCTGTTTCTGGACAACGTGTTGCTGAGGCTTCGGTCAGTCAAAGAAGGAGCGGTGGAGAAGGTGGCCGTCTGACCGATGGGTTCAGACAATTTTTTGGTCCGCAGCCCCAAGGTATGATCGGTTCCAGCAACCATCGCCAGCATCTGTTTTACATGGTGCAGGAATACCTAGGGGCAAGATCAGACTTGGACACCTTTCCCACCGAAAATCCTCTGGGTTACTGGGTCTTGAGGATGGATCACTGGCCAGAGCTTGCACAGTATGCAATTGAGCTACTGGCCTGTCCTGCATCCAGCGTTCTTTCGGAACGCACATTCAGTGCTGCTGGAGGCGTGGTAACCGATCACAGGGTGCGTCTGTCCACCGACTCGGTCGATCGACTGACCTTCATAAAAATGAATCAGTCTTGGATCACCACCAGCTACCAAGCACCTGATGCTGATGTAACCGAATAATTTTTATTGAAATCTCAGATCCCTTCAAAGACTGCCTATGCTGATGCTGAGTGACTATCCCTGAGTAATTATCCTCTTCCTCCTCAATCATCACGCTGATAGCTTGTAAGAACATTTTTGGTTCTGGGCGCCACCACCAGTGCCTA
Organism: Aquarana catesbeiana; assembly: GCF_042186555.1. Lineage (NCBI taxonomy): Eukaryota > Metazoa > Chordata > Amphibia > Anura > Ranidae > Aquarana > Aquarana catesbeiana. The sequence continues at coordinate 91,670,049 of NC_133333.1, read as the reverse complement.
AGGCACAATTTTTCAGCCCCTGTTTAACAGGGGCATGTAATTACAATTTTTGATGCAATACTTTGCAGCAGGGCTCGTTCCTGCGTTCCAACTAGAGTGTCTGTGAGGGGTTGCAGTGTTGTGGCACCAGCACCAGTGCCTAAGGCCCAATTTTTCTGCCCCTGTTTAACAGGGGCGTGTAATTACAATTTTTGATGCAATACTTTGCAGCAGGGCTCGTTCCTGCGTTCCAACTAGAGTGTCTGTGAGGGGTTGCAGTGTTGTGGCACCAGCACCACCACCACCACCACCACCACCAAAGGCCCAATTTTTCTGCCCTTGTTCAACAGGGGCATGTAATTACAATTCTTGATCTAATATTTCACAGCAGGGCCCATTTCTGCACCCACCAAGAGCGAGTGAGGACTTACAGTGTTGTGGCACCAGCACCACCACCACCACCACCAAAGGCCCAGTTTTTCTGCCCCTGTTCAACAGGGGCATGTAATTACAATTCTTGATCTAATATTTCACAGCAGGGCCCTGTGAGGGCTTACGTTGTTGTGGCCACAACAACACCTAAGGCCCAAATTTCTGCTGAGTATATAGGGCAGGCCCCTACTTTCAAACATCTAACTTACAAACGACTCCTACTTGCAAACGGAAGGAGACAACAGGAAGTGAGATGAAATCTACCCCTAGGAAGGGAAATTCTCTCCTGTAAGAGTTAATATGGGAAAAACATTTCTCCTTTCCACTGATGCTTTCCAATCCTTGTTCCACAAAAAAACCCAAATTCTCAAAAAACATTTGTCATTGGGACAAAAAGTGAGGTGAAATCTTCTAAAGAGGAGGAAAGACAGCAAAACAAATGTCACAGGGGTGATAACCCTTACCTATGTTTTCCAAAAAGCTTAAAAAAGATTTTTTGGCTGGAGCTAAACACGTTAAAAATGTACCCGTTCAAAATGACAAACAGATTCTACTTAACAACAAACCTACAGTCCCTGTCTTGTTTGCACCGCCTGTATACTGCTGTTCAGAGTATATAGGGCCTGGTGGCCCCACACCTTTCCTTATTTTAATTTGGGTGCGGGGTTCCCCTTAATATCCATACAAGACCCAAAGGGCCTGGTAATGGACTGGGGGGTACCCATGCCGTTTGTCTCACTGATTTTCATCCATATTGCCAGGACCCGACATTACATTAAACCCGCAAGCAGTTTTAAATGAGATTTTTTCCTTTAAAAATGACATTTTGTGCAGGGACTGTTCTAAACACGGGAAACACGCGCCACTTTACAGGCATACTATAGACACCCCCCAGGTACGATATTTAAAGGAATATTTCACTTTTTTTTTTTTTTTTACTTTAAGCATCATTAAAATCACTGCTCCCGAAAAAACGGCCGTTTTTAAAAGTTTTTTTTGCATTGATACATGTCCCCTGGGGTAGGACCCGGGTCCCCAAACCCTTTTTAGGACAATACCATGCAAATTAGCCTTTAAAATGAGCACTTTTGATTTCGAACGTTCGAGTCCCATAGACGTCAATGGGGTTCTAATGTTCGTGCAAACTTTCGGTCCGTTCGCAGGTTCTGGTGCAAACCGAACCGGGGGGGTGTTCGGCTCATCCCTACTCAGCACTGTATCTTCCACCCAACTCCCTGCTGGCAAGGCATATGCCTATTTATGAGGTAAGCTCTGCCCCCCCCCGCTAGCCCACTAGGCCCCTAAGGCCTCATCAATATTCCAGGCAGCTCCCCCTAACTTCCTGCCCACAAGCTCTAGAACATTTTACTATGTCCCAGAAACAAATGGAGCCACTAGAGGAGCTGTCAGAGTGAGTCATCCAGCCTTGACTCACTGAACCTTGACCCATATTCACAGGTCCGGCTTAGTCCTGAGCTAGCTAAATTTACCTACACTAACAACACCTGCACTATTTCTAGCACACACTAGAGAGTGCTACACTTGTTATTTTAATTTAAAAAAATCTAGACTTTACAATCACTTTAAGAACCTCTTAACTTAGAGATTTGTCAGATGCTTTTGGCCCACAACCAACCCTTTAAAACTACAAAATAAACAACTACTGTATGACAGGGATTTAAATTTGCCATAGAAGCTTTTTTATGAACAAAATTCAATAATAAATTATAAATACAGGACAGCAGTAATACATAAATAACATAAGAATTAACATAACAATAAGCTGTTGGCAAAGATTAAAAGAAAAGGAATCTTTGAAGGTGCCAAGTTTATCAAAGATTGTTCTTAACCCTGCCCTCAGCAGCCAATACAACTTTGCTTCAAGAGAACTTCTGAACCACAGTACTTAACCAGTTCCTGCTGGCTAAATTCATATACTGTATATGCAATGGCAGGGCAGGTGCATAGACCATACATACTGTATGTGTCTATGGAGAACTGCTCTTCTGTGCTGAGAACACCATATCTGCACACTTCCAGTCATTGGGTATGATCGGGAGCTTCTGATCATGTGACCACTGTGACAGCCAATTACAGTGGTCACAAGTTTAGGAAGCCTGCCTATGCCTCCTTGTGTTGAGTCCTTTAGAGGGCCACCTCTAGTAGTGGCAGAGGGTTAACCGCTTGCCGACCAGCTGCCGTCATTATACTGCGGTAAGTTTGCTTGTTCCCGTGAATTGCCGTAGGAGTACGTTGGCTTGTGAACTCAATTTTGTGGGCGCATGCGTGCCACCTGAGGCGCTCCCATTGGCCAGCAGGGGAGCCAATCAGCAGGTCCGGTGGACTCGATGTTCGCCGGCCACCTGCAATCGCTTCCTGCAGTGACAGAACAGCGATCAGCCTGTGTAAACAAGGCATATCTCTGTTCTGACAGGGGAGATCACACAGATCCTGTCTTTCTGCTATGCAGGAAGATGGATCTGTGTGTTTCCCCAGTCACACAGTCCCCCATAAAGTTAGAAAACACAAACAGGGAACTCATTTAACACCTTGATCCCCCTGATGTTAAACCCTTCCCTGCCAGTGTCATTAGCACAATAACAGTGCATACTTTTAGCACCGATTACTGTAAAAATGTCACTGGTTTCCAAAAAAGTGTCAAAAATGTCAGTTAGGTGTCCGATCTGTCTGCTGCAATGTCGCAGTCCTGCTAAAAATCACAGATCGCCACCATTACTAGTAAAAAAAAAAAAAAAACTATAAAAATGCCATAAACCTATCCCATATTTTGTAAACGCGATAACTTTTGCGCAAACCAATCAATATATGTTTATTGTGATTTTTTTTACCAAAAATATGTAGCAGAATACCTATTGGCCTAAACCGATGAATACATTTGTTCTTTTACATTTTTTTTGGAAATGTTTAATAGGAGAATGTAAAAAAAGTTGTTTTATTTTATTTTTTCAAAATTGTTGCACTTTTTTTGTTTAAAGCGCAAAAAATTTAAACCGCAGAGGTGATCAAATACCACCAAAAGAAAGCTCTATTTGTGGGGAAAAAAGATGGCAATTTTGTTTGGGTACATCATTGCACGACTGCGCAATTGGCAGTTAAAGCGACACAGTGCCGTATCGCAAAAAATGGCCTGGTCAGGAAGGGGGTAAATCCTTCCGGGGGTGAAGTGTTAAATGTGGAACTTTCAGTAATTTAATTTGTATAAATACAATTCTACAATGTCACAATGTACAGCAGCAGTATAAGCTGTTCTTTTTATTAAAAAAAAGGGATTCATTGTGCTTTAGTCAAGTTACTATGCCTGGGCTGTGGTAAAGTCATTAGTCTACTGCAGGCAGCAGGAGGTGTTCCCTCAGTCTCAGTTACATTGAAACTTTGTAGCAGGTCACAAGGTTCAGGCTGATCTGTGCTAGACATTAGATATATGGCAGATATAAAAGCAGCACCAATTCATGTACCTGTGTATGCATTAAAAAAAACAAAAAAAAACAGTAAATGTGTTGTTAACCGACACTAGTTTGCAGTTCAATTCCAAAAATTATTCAAAATAATCTAGCCTTGCAGTGCCCCCCACCCCCCCCCCCTACGCGCACACACACACACACACACACACTTTATTCTAGGGGTGCAGGAATAAGGAGTAATACTGACCTTATTCCTTTGTCCAGCAGGGTCTCTCCAATATTGTGTGTAGTAATACTGATTTAGAATTTCAGCTAAGAATCATATTCCTTGCAGTGATCCACAGCTCAGATGGGAGAATCTGTCCACAGGACAACTATTAGTGCAAGAAGAAAGCCATTGTTGAAAGAAAGCTGTAAGAATTCCTGTTTGCAGTTTGCGAGAAGTCATGTGGGGGACACAGCAAACATGTGGAAGAAGGTGCTCTGGTCAGATGAGACTAAAATTGAACTTTTTGACCTAAAAGCAAAACGCTATGTGTGTTGGAAAAATCTGCACATCACCCTGAACACACCATCCCCACTGTGAAACATGGTGGTGGCAGCATCATGTTGTGGGGACGCTTTTCTTCAGCAGGGACAGGGAAGCTAGTCAGAGTTGATGGGAAGATGGATGGAGCCAAATACAGGGCAATCTTAGAAGAAACCCTGTTATGCCGTGTACACACGGTCGGACTTTTCAGCTACAAAAGTCGGACAGCCTGTCCGACAGACTTTCGACAGACTTTCGACGGACTTTTGATGGACTTTCAACGGACTTTCTAACGACCGGACTTGCCTACACACAAACACACCAAAGTCTGACGGATTCGTACGTGATGACGTACACTGGACTAAAATAAGGAAGTTGATAGCCAGTAGCCAATAGCTGCCCTAGCATTTTTGTCCGTCGGACTAGCATACAGACGAGTGGATTTCTGGGTCCAGAGGAGTTACAACGTAAAGATTTGAAGCATGTTCCAAATCTAAAGTCCGTCAGATTTTCGACTGGAAAAGTCCGCTGAAGATCCGGTGAAGCCCACACACGATCGGATTGTTCGCCAGATTTGGTCCGTCGGCGTCCTTCAGACCAGTCTGGTCGAAAAGTCTGATCGTGTGTACGCCCCATTAGAGTCTGCAAAAGACTTGAGACTGGGGCAGAGGTTTACCTTCCAGCAGGACAACGACCCTAAACATACAGCCAGAGCTACAATGGAATGGTTTAGATCAAAGCATATGTATGTGTTAGAATGACCCAGTCAAAGTCCAGACCTAAATCCAATTGAGAAACTGTGGCAAGACTTGAAAATTGCTGTTCACAGATGCTCTCCATCTAATCTGACAGAGCTTGAGCTATGTTGGAAAGAAGAATGGGCAAAAATGTCACTCTCTAGATGTGCAAAGCTGGTAGAGACATCCCCAAAAAGACTTGCAGCTGTAATTGCAGCAGAAGGTGGTTCTACAAAGTATTGGCTCAGGGGGGCTGAATATAAATGCATGCCACACTTTTCACATATTTATTTGTAAAAAATGTTGAAAACCGTTTGTCCTTTTCCTTGCACTTCACAATTATGTGCCACTTTGTGTTGGTCTATCACATAAAATACATTTATGTTTTTGGCTGTGACATAACAAAGTGTGGAAAATGTAAAGGGGTATGAATACTTTTTCAAGGCACTGTATAAGTACACTAGCCTGACTTTATATATATCAAATACGCTGTCACTAACCGAATAGCCTGCTTAATCTAACTCAAGCTATCTCTCTGGCCACGGCATCAACACTACACACGGCAGCTCTGTAAGCAGCCTTATATAGTGTGAGGCGTGGACTTAGTCCCCCTGAGCCATGATTGGCCAAAGACACAGGGAGTGTTAGCCAAGTAGAGGACAGCTAGTACCTGCACTATTCTACACCACAGGGGCCTGGGGTTCTGCCCGCAAAAGGCAGTTCATTGAGGTCTGGCTGAAGTAGTGTCAGGCCTACCTATGCGGTGCTAGCTAGTCTGGAGGAGTGACAGTCTACAGCAAGGGAAGTGCTGGTGGAGGAACAGTCTGCAGCAAGTGAAGTGCTGGAGGAGGAAACGGTGATCAGCATGTATTTGTGTTGGAGTGAGAAGTGTGAAGTGTATATACAAGAGTGTATATAGGAGTCCTAAGCAACTTTGCACTAAATCTTCCTGGGCATCCCACAATTCCCAAATCCCCATCCAAGTTTAACCCCCCCTCAAATAAACAAAACAAAGTAATGGAGTCTCTGAGTGACTGGGATGGATGTCTGTCTGGGCAGGGTGACAGGTGAACCACTACACACAGCAACCCTATAGGAGCATGGCTACATACACATCCATGAACCTATTAAAATATTAAAAGGTAAAAAAAAAATAAAAATCCTCATGAAGCTTAGTTTACATGGGGGATGCCCACTGGAATGATCATTTTTCTTCACCCATTCATATCTTAAATCGGCCATGGCACAACCTAGCAAAAGGGTGCTACTGTACTCTACAATATACAAGCTTGGAAGGAATGTAGCTTGTGTTTTACTGTAAATAGTAATATACTCTAGATATGATAAAGAGGTTTTTCCATTGTCATTGCTGTGTGGACTTGCATGACACAGTCTGACATTTTTTGGCCCGCTGCTCGTAGTTTTCTGTGCATCTGGGACAAACCACAATATGCTGCAAAGTTTAAAGGAGGGATTTGAAATGTATCTAACTTCCTTCTGTGAAGTTGCTGCAAATATTTGACTGAACACACAACCCAGATGGTTCTTGTTGATGCCTAATTATGTGTGCATAAGATATTAGCCAGAAATACTTGTCTCCCAGAGCTTCACAAGAGATGAAAGAGAGAATCTTCCCGCTCATCAGATCACTAAACGTGATAATTTGCTACAAGACATTGTGCTGGAATTTAGTCAGCTTGTGCTTTTAATTGTGTCCCTCACTCTCCCTTGCCTGTCTGTTGCATGTCCTGTAGCATCTAAATTAGCCCCTCAGCAGCTGGAACTAGAAATAAACAATCCTTTAAAAACAACAACACAAAAAGTAGCCATTTAAAAACCAGCAGAGACCTGTGACCTTGTAACTTGTAACATTCAGGTCTGGTTTGTATACTTGATTTGCAGTTTTTAGGCTGTCTCAGTGCCGTAGGATGCTTAACCAAATTTAAAGCTTTTATACCATGTTACATGTTACACCCATAGGTGTACCATGGAGTCATACCATCCCCCCCTTATAGGATCATGGGGTTCTTCTCTCCAGAAGCTCCTGTCACTTTTTTCAATTTAGCATAGCTGTGTGTATGGCTCCACCCACACAGCCACATTATTCATTTACAGAGATCTGTGAAATTATGAACTACAAGTCTTATCTGCTACCATGGTAGGGAAATGTCCTTTGATTGAAATAGTGCAGAGATTACCACACTTGTAATCCAGTAACATTTCATCCAGCTGTGCACTGCACCCACAGTCGACTGATTGTAGTTGCATACATGCCCACTGTCCCAATTTTCCCAGGACATTCCTGGTTGTCAGACTCTTGTCCCAGTCTTACTGTGTCCTTGGAAAAATCACAGAAAATTGGCTTTGTCCCGACTCCCGGTGTATCGCCAGACCCACCGCTAGATAGAGGTCCGGGCCCGGCACTGGTGATTCGACTCATCTGCCATTTTACAGAAGACCAGCTCTCGTGGAGGCCGAGGGGAAGAAACAAGAGGCAGAGCCCAGGTGGCTGCCAATAGAAATGGAGCTGCCACCAACCCCCGCCCCGGGGCCTGCTGTCAGTTTGTGACTGTTGTGGGAGAGGCCGCGGGGCAGGGGGGTTGGCGGCAGCTCCATTTCTATTGGCAGCTACCTGGGCTCTGCCTCTTGTTTTTTCATCTCGGCCTCCGCGAGAGCTGGTCTTTTCTGTAAAATGGCAAAGGAGATCAAATCACCAGTGCCGATCCATGGTGACAAGCTGCATTCTGGCGGCAAGCTGCATTCTGGTGACAAGCTGCCCATTCTGGTGACAAGCTGCATTCTGGTGGCGGGCCGCATTCTGATGACAAGCTGCATCTGATGGCAGGCGACGTGGCAAATGACAAGTTGCATCTGGTGGCAGGCGACGTAGCAAGTGACAGGCTACATCTGGTGGCAGGCGACGTGGCAAGTGACAAGTTGCATCTGGTGGCAGGCGACATGGCAAGTGACAAGTTGCATTTGGTGGCAGGTGACATGGCAAGTGACAAATTGCATCTGGTGGCAGGCGATGTGGCAAGTGACAAGCTGCATCTAGTGTCAGGCGACGTGGCAAGTGACACGCTCGGAGCTCCCACTAATTAACATAACCACAATAGATTTGAAATTAAACGAACAAGATGTGCTTTAACTGCAGACTTTCAGCTTTAATTT